>NC_080101.1:5000-692916 GCF_950005125.1 Chionomys nivalis
CTAACCCTAACCCTAACCCTAACCCTAACCCTAACCCTAACCCTAACCCTAACCCTAACCCTAACCCTAACCCTAACCCTAACCCTAACCCTAACCCTAACCCTAACCCTAACCCTAACCCTAACCCTAACCCTAACCCTAACCCTAACCCTAACCCTAACCCTAACCCTAACCCTAACCCTAACCCTAACCCTAACCCTAACCCTAACCCTAACCCTAACCCTAACCCTAACCCTAACCCTAACCCTAACCCTAACCCTAACCCTAACCCTAACCCTAACCCTAACCCTAACCCTAACCCTAACCCTAACCCTAACCCTAACCCTAACCCTAACCCTAACCCTAACCCTAACCCTAACCCTAACCCTAACCCTAACCCTAACCCTAACCCTAACCCTAACCCTAACCCTAACCCTAACCCTAACCCTAACCCTAACCCTAACCCTAACCCTAACCCTAACCCTAACCCTAACCCTAACCCTAACCCTAACCCTAACCCTAACCCTAACCCTAACCCTAACCCTAACCCTAACCCTAACCCTAACCCTAACCCTAACCCTAACCCTAACCCTAACCCTAACCCTAACCCTAACCCTAACCCTAACCCTAACCCTAACCCTAACCCTAACCCTAACCCTAACCCTAACCCTAACCCTAACCCTAACCCTAACCCTAACCCTAACCCTAACCCTAACCCTAACCCTAACCCTAACCCTAACCCTAACCCTAACCCTAACCCTAACCCTAACCCTAACCCTAACCCTAACCCTAACCCTAACCCTAACCCTAACCCTAACCCTAACCCTAACCCTAACCCTAACCCTAACCCTAACCCTAACCCTAACCCTAACCCTAACCCTAACCCTAACCCTAACCCTAACCCTAACCCTAACCCTAACCCTAACCCTAACCCTAACCCTAACCCTAACCCTAACCCTAACCCTAACCCTAACCCTAACCCTAACCCTAACCCTAACCCTAACCCTAACCCTAACCCTAACCCTAACCCTAACCCTAACCCTAACCCTAACCCTAACCCTAACCCTAACCCTAACCCTAACCCTAACCCTAACCCTAACCCTAACCCTAACCCTAACCCTAACCCTAACCCTAACCCTAACCCTAACCCTAACCCTAACCCTAACCCTAACCCTAACCCTAACCCTAACCCTAACCCTAACCCTAACCCTAACCCTAACCCTAACCCTAACCCTAACCCTAACCCTAACCCTAACCCTAACCCTAACCCTAACCCTAACCCTAACCCTAACCCTAACCCTAACCCTAACCCTAACCCTAACCCTAACCCTAACCCTAACCCTAACCCTAACCCTAACCCTAACCCTAACCCTAACCCTAACCCTAACCCTAACCCTAACCCTAACCCTAACCCTAACCCTAACCCTAACCCTAACCCTAACCCTAACCCTAACCCTAACCCTAACCCTAACCCTAACCCTAACCCTAACCCTAACCCTAACCCTAACCCTAACCCTAACCCTAACCCTAACCCTAACCCTAACCCTAACCCTAACCCTAACCCTAACCCTAACCCTAACCCTAACCCTAAACCCTAACCCTAACCCTAACCCTAACCCTAACCCTAACCCTAACCCTAACCCTAACCCTAACCCTAACCCTAACCCTAACCCTAACCCTAACCCCCTAACCCTAACCCTAACCCCCTAACCCTAACCCTAACCCTAACCCTAACCCAGTAAACAAATAACCAGTAATCAGCTAACCAGTAACAAACCAACCAATAACCAACTAACCAGTAACCACCTAACCAGCAACCGACTAACAAGCGACCCCCTAACCATCTAACCAAGTAACCGGGAACCAGCTAACCAGCAACCAGCTAACCAGTAATCCCCTAACCATTGAATCAACTAAACAGCAACAACCTAACCAATATCCGACTAACCAGTAACCAACTATCCAGTAACTAGCTACCCGATAACCAGCTAAACAGCAACCAACTTACTAGTAAGCTACTAACTAATAACAAACTAACCTGTAACCAGCTAACCATCTAACCAACTAACCACCAACAAACTAACCAGCAACTAACAACCAACTAACCATCAATCAACTAACCAGTAATCCCCTGACCATTTAACCAACTAAACAGCAGACAACTAACATGCAACCAATTAACCGGGAACCAGCTAACCAGCCACCATCTAACCATTTAAAAAACTAACCAGTAACCAGCTAACCAGTAACCAGCGAACCAGTAACCAGCTAACAGTAATCCCCTAACCATTGAAACAACAAAGCAACAACCAACTAACATGCAACCAACCATAACCAACAAACCAGCAACCAGCTAATCAATATCCAACTAGAGAGTAACCAACTATGAAGTAACCATCTAACCAAAAACCAGCTAATCAGTAACCAGCTAACCAGTAAACAGCTAACCAGTAATGCCCTAACCATTCAAACAACTAAACAGCAACCAACAGACCTCAACGAACTAACCAGTAACCAGCTAACCAGTAACCAAGTAACAATTAACCAGCTAACCATCTAACCAACTAACCAGGAAAAACTAACTAGGAACCAACTAAACAGCAACCAACTAACCAGCAACCACCTAACCAGCAACCAACTAACCAGAAACTAAAAAGCAACCAACTAACCAGTAACCAGCAAACCAGTAATCCACTAACCATTCAAACAACTAACCAGCAACCATCTAACCATAAACAAACCAGCAACCAACTAACCAGTAACCAGCTAGCGAGTAACCAGCTAACCAGTAATCCCCTAACCATTTAACCAACTAAAGAGCAACCAACTAACCAGCAACCAACCAGCAACCGACTAACCAGTAATAGACTAACCAGTAACCAACTAACCAATAACCCCCTAACCATCTAACCAACTAACCAGCAACCAGCTAACCAGCAACCATCTAACCATAAGCAAACCAGCAACCAACTAACCAGTAACCAGCTAGCCAGTAACCAGCTAACCAGTAATCCCCTAACCATTTAACAAACTAAACAGCAACCAACCTGCAACCAACTAACCAGTAACCAGGTAACCAGCTAACCAGTAACCAGCTAAACAGCTAACCTGTAACCAACTAACCAGTAACCAGGTAACCAGCTAACCAGTAACCAGCTAACCAGCTAACCAGTAACCAGCTAGCGAGTAACCAGCTAGAGAGTAACCAAATAACAAGTAACCAGATAACAAGTAACCAGCTATACAGTAACCACCTAACAAGTACAAAGTTAAACAGTAACCAGGTAACCAGTAACCAGCTAAACAGTAAACAGCTAAAAAGTAACCAGCTAAACAATAACCAACTAAACTGCAAACAACTAACCAGTAACCAGGTAACCAGCTAACCAGCTAACCAGTAACCAGGTAACCAGCAACCATCTAACCATAAACAAACAAGCAACCAACTAACCAGTAACCAGAAAGCGAGTAACCACCTAACCAGTAATCCCCTAACCATTTAACCAACTAACCAGCAACCAACTAACCAATAACCCCCTAACCATCTAACCAACTAACCAGCAACCAGCTAACCAGCAAACATCTAACCATAAACAAACCAGCAACCAACTAACCAGTAACCAGCTAGCAAGTAACCAGCTAACCAGTAATCCCCTAACCATTTAACCAACTAAACAACAACCAACTAACCTGCAACCAACTAACCAGTAACCAGGTAACCAGCTAACCAGTAACCAGCAACCAACTAACCAGTAACCAGGTAACCAGGTAACCAGTAACCAACTAACCAGTAAGCAGGTAACCAGCTAACCAGTAACCAGCTAACCAGCTAACAGTAACCAACTAACCAGTAACCAGATAACAAGTAACCAGCTATACAGTAATCACCTAACAAGTACACAGTTAAACAGTAACCAGGTAACAATGAACCAGCTAAACAATAACCAGCTTACCAGTAAACAGCTAAACAGTAAACAGCTAAACAGAAACCAGCTAAACAATAACCAACTAAACAGCAACCAACTAACCTGCAACCAACTAAACAGTAACCTGGTAACCAGCTAACCAGTAACCAGCTAACCAGCTAACCAGTAACCAGCTAACCAGTAACCAGGTAAACAGCTAACCAGTAACCAGGTGACCAGCTAACCAGCTAACCAGCAACCAGGTAAACAGCTAACCAGTAACCAGCTAACCAGTAACCAGGTAACCAGTAACCAACTAACCAGTAACCAGATAACAAGTAACCAGCTATACTGTAACCACCTAACAAGTACAGTTAAACAGTAACCAGCTAACCAGTAACCAGCTAACCAGTAAACAGCTAAACAGTGAACAGCTAAACAGTAACCAGCTAAACAATAACCAACAAAACAGCAACCAACTAACCTGCAACCAACTAACCAGTAACCAGGTAACCAGGTAACCAGCTAACCAGTAACCAGCTGGCCAGTAACCAGGTAACCAGCTAACCAGGTAACCAGTAACCAGGTAACCAGTAACCAGGTAACCAGATAACCAGTAACCAGGAAACCAGTAACCAGGAAACCAGTAACCAGGAAACCAGTAACCAGGAAACCAGTAACCAACAAAAAAGTAACCAGATAACAAGTAACCAGCTACACAGTAACCACCTAACAAGTACACAATTAAACAGTAACCAGCTAACCAGTAACCAGCTAACCAGTAAACAGCTAAACAGTAAACAGCTAAACAGTAAACAGCTAAACAGTAACCAGCTAAACAGTAACCAGCTAAACAGTGACCAGCTAAACAGTGACCAGCTAAGCATCTAAGCAGCTAACCAGTAACCAACTAACCAGTAACAAACTAACCAGTAACCACCTAACCAGTAATCCCCAAACCATTTAACCAACTAACCAGTAACCATTTAACCAGTAACTAACCAGCAAGCTAATAACCAGTAACACTCCAACCATCTAAATAACCAGCAACCAACTAAACAGCAACCAACTAACATGCAACCAAATAACATGCAACCAACCATTAACCAACTAACCAGCAACCACTTAACCAATATCCAACTAGCCAGTAACCAACTGACCAGTAAACAACTGACCAGTAACCAACTAATCAGTAACCCCCAAACCATATAACCAACTAATCAGCAACCAGCTAACCAGCTAACCAGTAACCAGCTAACCAGCAACCAGCAACCAGCTAACCAGTAACCAGCTAAACAGTAACCAGCTAAACAGTAACCAGCTAAACAGTAACCAGCTAACCATCAAACAAACTAACCAGTAACTAGCTAACCAGTAACAAACTAACCAGCAGGCTACTAACCAGTAACCACCTAACCATCTAAACAACCAGTAACCAACTAACCATTAACCAACTAACCAGTAACCATCTAACCAGTAACCATCTAACCAGTAACCAGCTAACCAGTAACCAGCTAACCAGTAACCAGCTAACAAGTAACCAGCACACAATTAACCAGCTAACAAGTTACCAGCTAACCAGTAACCAGCTAACCATTAACCCCCTAACCAGTAAACAGCTAACCAGTAACCCCCTAACCAAACTAACCAGCGACCAAATAATCAGCAACCAACTAACCAGTAACCAATTAACCAGTAACCAATTAACCAGTAACCAACTATCAAGTAATCCCCTAACCATTTATCCAACTGACCATCAACCAATTAACCTGCAACCAACTAACCATTAACCAGCTAACCAGTAACCAAGTAACCAGTAAGCAGCTAACCATATAACCAAATAAGCAGTAATCCTCTAACAATTTAACCAACTAACCTGCAACCAAATAACCAGCAATCAGCTAACCAGCAACCAGCTAACGAGTAACCCCCTAACCATATTACCTACTAACCAGCAACCAACTAACCAGTAACAAACTACCCAGTAACAAACCAGTAACAAACTAACCAGCAAGCAACTAACCAGTAAGCAACTAACCAGTTAGCAACTAACCATTAGCAACTAACCAGTTAGCAACTAACCAGTTAGCAACTAACCAGTTAGCAACTAACCAGTTAGCAACTAACCAGTTAGCAACTAACCAGTTAGCAACTAACCAGTAAGCCCCCTAATCATTTACCAAATAACCAGAAACCCACTAACCAGTAACCAACTAACCAGTAACCAGCTAACAAGTAACCAACCAACCTGTAACCACTAACCATCTAACCAAATAACCAGAAATCCCCTAACAATTTAACCAACTAACCAGCAACCAAATAACCAGCAACCAGCTAACCAGCAACCAGCTAACCAGCAACCAGCTAACAAGCAACCAGCTAACGAGTAACCCCCTAACCATCTAACCAACTAACCAGCAACCAACCAGCAACCAACTAACACATAAAACTAGCATTAACCATAGAACTTAACACCAAACCCTAGCCATAGAACCTTTTCCTAAGCAAGGACCAAGAACGGAGTGTGCAGGTAACCGGTAGGACAACCAAACATCTAGGACATTCATTCTGGGTCTAATGCCCAGGCCCCTTCCCAAATGGCTTTTCTTCTCTAGGTAACTAACAGGAGAGAGTTGCCTGAATGCACTCTAACCTAATACCCAAAGAAATCACTGTACCCTAGAAGCTGCTAATCACATCGGACCCAAAAAACTCACCATTTCTCGTGCCACCACGATGAATCTATGAAAGCAATGTGTTACAATACAGAGAGAAACAAGCGGCGCATGACCAGCAACACAGCACAACACCACACACTGTAGGAAATCACAACACCCCACTCTCAAGGACATCCATAGTAGGAAAAGTATTTGGGGCCCCACACTACCTTCCTCAGGTTATAAAAAAAAGGGGAGGAACTCGAAAACCAAACAATGACCTCACATACTAGACCAAAAGAGCAACTCAATAAAATAAAACAAGAAAGCAGGCTAAATGAGACCTCTGAGACAGAGAGCAGACCAAGAACAGTTGCCAAATGACAGCCACAGTAAGAATCGAAACAAGATACAAAGACGCTGCCAGGATAAAATGAAAACATGAGCATACTCCAATTAAAGAATTTATCAAAAAAACTAAAAAGCATCAAAGTAACATCAGAATCAGATGATCACAGACCAGGCACACATCTTAACCAAGAATAAACAGACTAAAACAATTTAAATGAAAAGAATACATGGGCATACTCCAATGAAAGAATTTATCAAAAAAACTAAAAAGCATCACAGTAACATCAGAATCAGGTGATCACAGACCAGGCAGACATCATAACCAAGAATAATCAAACTAAAACCATTTAAAAAGATAAAATTATGGAGAGGATAGAGATCTTTAAAGTAAAAACGGCCCATTAAAATTAAAAAAAGCAACAGCAAAAAACTTAAAGAAATTAATGAACCACTCACAGAAAAACCCAGATTATCCAGAAAAAAAAAATCAAACTATTGAAGGAAAGAAATGGTTTAAGACTTAAGACCGAAATATATGCAATAAAGAAAACACAAAATATAGAAAGACTAGATATAAAAAACAAGGTAAAATTGACAGGAATTATAAAGGGAATTATAACAGACATAATGAAAGACATGGAAGAGAGAATCTCTGGGTTTGAAGATAACTAGATCAGTTCATGAAAAAAATAAAAAGTAAAACTAACAAATTAAAAAAACGGACAGGAAAACAAGAAAACAAAATACGAACCCAAAGAAAATTTGGAATAGAAGACACAGAAAATATAATGACAAAAAATAAAGAAAACTTTCCCAACATAGAGGAGATCCCTGTGGAGATATAAGAAGCATGAAGAACAAAGAGATTTAAAAGATCCCGTCGTCACATCATAAAACATCAAACACAAAAGCCTACAGAAGAATATTAGGAACCAGAAAAGACTAAAGCCAAGTAACATTTAGGAAAACCTAAGAATAACTCCAAACTTAGCAATGGAAACCATGACAGCCAAAAGATCTTGGTTACATATGCAGCACACAATGAGCCCTTGGACACAAATACACACTACTAAAACCAGCCAAGCTTTCGTTCACCATTGGAGAAAACAAGATATCACATGACAAAAAATAAACATACCTTTAAAATACGCATCAAAATAACCAGACTTACTAGAAAGAAAACCCAAACAAGAAAGCGAAGTTCAATCAAAAATTCCAAAGCAACAAGCAAACTCACATCAGCAAGAATTTTTGAAAGGGAAACACATAGCCACTATGACTGAAAAATAACAAAATCTATCAACGACTAGTCATTAATATCTCTATATATACATGAACTAAATCCACAAATAATGACAAAAGCTAAGAAAACAGATAGGAAAACAAGAATCAGCCATCTGGTGTATACAGGAAACACACCTCAACCTCAAAAACAGACAGTACCTCACAGTAAAGGTTAGGGAAAAGGACGCAAGAAACAAGCAGGTGTGGCTATTTTACCATAAAAAAAATTGATTTCAAAGTAAAATAAATCAAAACAATTGGAGAAGGACACTATGTTAATAACAGTCAATCGATCAAGATGAAGCCTCAATATTCATCTATGCCCATAATACAAGAGCACGAACACATATTAAAGATACGTAACTGTAACTCAAAATAATCATCAAACCACACACAGTACTGGTAGGGAATCTCAGTAATAAATGAAATTGGCATTACAAACTTCTATAAAATACTCAGCACAAACCAGAAAGAATAGAACAATCTCAGCAGCTCATAAAACATTCCATAAAACTGACCACACACTGTGTAATACAGCAAAAATTCACAGACACAAAAAATTTGAACAACTACATTGTGTCTTATGAGATCACACCAGTTTAAGGTTAGAACTTGACAACAAAAGTACTCTATGAAATCCTACAAAGTAATGTAAAGTAAACAGAAAACTATTGAACCAACACAGAGTACAGTAAGTGATGGAGGTGGATCTTGTATTTATCTGTTGCTTTCATTTAGGTGGGTGGAGTAAACAGAACAGAATGATGGGGAAAAGAAGCCAAATTTGGGAGTCGCCATGATTCTCCCGCACTAGACAGACGCAGGTTAAGATCTTTCCTGGTAATCCAACTCGTGGTACTACACAAAATATTAGAAATGGGTTAGAATAATATGTAAGAACTAGCCAACAAGAGGCTGGAAATCAGGAGCCATGCATTGTTTACAAGAATACAGTTTATGTGTAATTATTTCAGGTAAAGCCATGCGTACGGGTGGGCGGGTGCCGGGGACGAAGCCCTGCTGCTCTCAATTCAACAGAGTGGCACCCAGCGTGATAATGAACTCCACATGAAACCTGAGGGCTTAAAAAGGAGAGATAGAAAATTTAAGAGAGCATGTTGCTGTTTCTGTGTTGATCGACACAAAGAAATTGTCCTGACTCAGCAGAAGGAAAAAACTGGGTGTTTTAAAATGGAGGCTTTATGGGCACTGCCACCATTGCGATCTGTCGTGCTCTTATGGGAGACAGACCTTTTGAATGGATCATTTGGAGTAAAGTGCAACTAGACTAACTGTGTGCATAAAAGGAAGTCATTGCGTGCTGCGGCTCAGAGGCACAAGCTGTTCATGCTACTGGTGCAATGTGCAAGGATCAGAGACACGAGCAGTCCCGCCATATTCTACTGGATGGAGCAAGCTGGCAGGACCTGTTTTTGGCCTAGAAGTGTGACAGCTTAGATTCTTAAGGACATAACGATTTAAAAGCTCAAAACAAAGTGATCCAGGATAGAAAAAAAATTACAGAATCACAATGAAACAGATTCAGACATAAAACACAACAAAGTTGGATGAGTGTACGCAAGCTTGAGAGAGAGAAAAAAAAGAACATAGACAATAAAGCTAATGATTTTTTCAAAAAAGGGTACAGTCTTTAAAGAGACAGTTCAGACAGTTATTGATTATAAGAAGTAAAAACAAATAACCCACGTTTAAATGAAAAATTCACAGAGAGTCAGGATTATGTACAATGGGTTTTCTTTAAAAGTTTTGTCTGTAAAGGAGCTAAGTACAGAGACATTTCATTATATGGGCTTCCAAGATAAACCACAATGGATATAATGATATCATGATTTCAGAATATGGGTCTAATGATATGATGCTTTGGAGAGGGTCTTCTTTTGTTTACACAAAGGATGAAACCCTGTTCATTTCTTCTTTCCCCATATGACTTGAAAGACCATGCCCTCCTGAAAGGCCCACAAAAAATGACTTCAGTCAACATTCAACTAAGATGACCATGGCACACAGGTTATCCATTAAAAGACCGGAATAACAGCGTCCCTGTACATCAGGAAGCAGGTTGGAGAGAAAAAACTGCACCCATGTCACCAAATATTGTTTATGAATATTCTTTTACATTTAAAGGGGGATATGATATAGATATGAATAATTTGTGTTGGTATGGATTTTAAGGTAAAATTGGTTATATGTATATGTATTTCTGATCTTGATTACTATATTGTGATTGTATAGTTCATCTAAAATGCAACTTATAATTAGGTAATGTACACTATTAAAGGACAATCATCAATAATAGTCAAGCTTGTAGCCATGTTAGATTTTCTAGATATATAGAGATATATTTCAGTTAGATAGGCAGTATTCATATCTTTCAAAGACTGCAGAAAATGGCATTTAAAATATTTTAATAACTTAGAGCTTTTCATGACAATGAGACACATCTGCTCCTGTCAGCACCAATCTTCTTCAAGTGGAAGATGGGCATTGAAGAGCCTCCATTATGGAGTTTGATAACCATTTTTGCAAGAAACTGCACTTGCCTGGACTGTTGCATGAACTGGACACAGAGAACCCTCAAAGAGAGGACTACTAAACTCGCCAAAATGTAAGATGGTCTTTCGTTGTTCGGCAGGACACGGCAAAAATTGACCGTACTTTCTCTGGAATATCATGCTTGATGAAAACGTCTACTGGATACTATGTGCCTGAAGACTGAAGATGGGTGCCCAAACATTACAAAAGAACTTTGGGTGACTGTCCAGGCAGTGAGATTTCGCTGTAATTTCTAGAGTTTTGGATCTCTTGTTTATATATCATTCTAGAGACTTTGAAGGAGTTTAAGAACAAATAGTTATAGTTTTCCTTAGTTATGACAAATGATAAAATAGATAAATATTGTAACTATAATTCTTGCTTGATAACTGCTTTGCAACATGTAATCTTACTATATTAAAGTGAAAGCCTTTCTTTTTTGTTTAAACAGAAAAGGGGGAAATGATGGAGGTTGGTCTTGTAGTAATCTGTTGCTTTCATTCGTTAATTAATAAAGAAACTCCCTACGCCGATTTTATAGGCAAACCTTTAGGTGGGTGGAATAAACAGAACAGAAGGCTGGGAGAAAGAAGCCGAGTCAGGGAGTGGCCAAGATTATCACACTCAAAAAAACGCAGGTTAAAATCTTTCCTGGTAAACCAGCACGTGGTACTAAGAGGCCAGGCAGTGATGAAAAGAACAGTTTCCATGTAATTATTTTTGGTAAAGCCATGCGGACAGCCGGGTGCCGGGGAAGCACCCCGATGCTTCTTATTACAATGAAGAATTAATAAAGAAAGACATTAAAGACTTCCTAAAATTAAACTACGAAATGACACTAACATGCAAAACTCTGGAACACCATGGAAGCAGTGCTAAGAGGAAAAATCGTGGCATATACAGACAGCTAACACTAGCTACTTAACAATACATATGAATAACCTAGAAGACAAAAAGCAGACATGCACAGAAGTATTAAAGAACAGGAAATTATCTAAATGAGGGCTGAAATTAATTAAAGAAAATAAGAAAATGCAATGAATCAATTAATGAGACAAAGACCAGGTTCTTAGTGAAAAATAACTAAATTGAGAAACCAGTATGCCAAATAATAAAAAGCAAAACAAAAATATACAAACTAACACTCCAAACATAGAAATGGATACACGACAGCAGACACTAAGGAAATACAGAGAATTCTTAGATCATACCACAAAAACCTGTACTACACAAGTTTTGGGGAAAAAAAGAAACGGACAATTTTCCAGTCAAGGACCATATCCCTAAATTAAATCAAGACCAGGTGAGAAATTTAAATAGGCATATACTCTTTAAGGAAATAGAAGGTATCATCTAAATCAAGAAAAATATCCCAGGGCCAAATGGTTTTAATGAAGAATTCTATCAGAAATTCACATACTCCTCAAAGTGTTGCACAGAATATAACCAGAAGGAACATAGGCAAACTCTTTTTATGATACTACAGTTAGATTGATACAAAAAACCACAGGAAGACTCATCGAAGAAAGATAATTACTAACTAACCACACTACTGAACATGAATCCAAAGTAACTCAATTAAATACTCAAACCAAATTCAAAAATACATAAAAAATTCTTTCATAATCAAGTCACCTTCAAAACAGAGGTGCAGGGATGATACTACAGTCATCAATTAACTTAATCAATAATATAAATAAACCTAAAGAAAAAAAATACATGACCAATTTACATCTCATACTTGTCTTCAAAGACTGTCCACCTAATTAACCAAAGATAATATTAATGAAAACTATGAATTAGAATGACCTCTATGTCCAGATTTAAGATATTTTCTTAAAATTTCCGAAATATGGAAAAACCTTTTTGAGCCAGTTTTGCAAAATAATTCAAAATAAATTGATAAATGGGTTACATATGGACACTGAGACAACACAGAGTTTTCATCACAACTTGGCAACAGCGCCACCTGCTGGACAATAGGTAATATGGCAGTTTTCGTTTCCAACAAGAATGTTACGTTTTTGCTTACCAAAACAATGGGTTATGCCACGCAAGGTTTAGATAACTATGGGGATAACTTAATTTACTGGTTACTAGCTTTCAGTATCCTTTTGAATATTCTATCATTTAAGAAAAATATGGCGCTCCTAAGAACCATACAATCTCTACTAGAAACTCATTCAGGTCAGGAAATTCAGGATTAAAATGCTTGGGACTCAAAGGTGCATAATGGGGACCAAAAAATTGATACCTCAGTGAAATCACTAGAAACTCATGTAAGTCAGGATATTCAGAATTTAAGAGAGACAATGGAAAAGACTTGAAATGATTGAAGAAATTATTAGAGCTGGTGAACAGAGTAAGAAGGCACAAGGACAGGATACAATGCCACCACCAGCTATTAGAACTGGCTTACCCAGGGTTTTAGCGACATACCCTGTAATTCTGTCTAACAAAGCTTCAACTTCTAAAGGCTCAAAGGGAGTCACAGAAGCTAGATCTACGCCAATATCAATAAATGATCTAAAAGAAATTAAGCAAGCTATTGTTACCTTTGGCTTGCACTATGCATATGTTAAGGAAACGATAAGGACTTGGGCTTCTTATGCTAGAGCCACGATTTCCATCAGTTAGTGTCTGCAGTTTTAGATAATGGACCTTCCTTGGTGTTTGGAATAGTTTTCAGAGAAGAATCCAAACATATAGAACAGCAAGGAAGAGCAAAAGGTGTGGAGATTTCTCAAGATCAAATTCTTGGTGTAGGAGAATATGATGATCCACTGGTCCAAGCTCTTTATGATGATGAAGTACTGTGTTTATGTCACCAAGCAGCTTTAAATGCTTTGAATAGGCTACAAGATCGAGCAAAAAGGGTTGAATCATATACCAGAATTAGGCAGGGACAGAGAGAACCCATTAGTGACTTTTTGCAAAGAGTAATTAAGGCTCTGTACATTGGTGTTAACAGACCCAGAAGCTAGACGACTACTTCTTGAATCTCTAGCTTTTGAGAATGCAAACATAGAATGCAAAAAGATAATTGGGCCCTAAAAGTTTAGATCAGCGCCTATGGATAAACGGATTCAGCATACAATGAACGTTGAGACGTTTAGCTATAATGATGAATCCTGGGTAGGAGAAGCGATTTCCAAAGCAATGAGGAGACATCAAACTGCAAGGTGTTTAAATTGTGATAAATCAGGACATCTGAAAAGGGATTGCAGGCAAAGGATTTCTAGGTATATCCCTTCTGAGAATGAAAAAAATAGGAGACCTCGGCCTTCAGGTATATGTAGGAGATGGATTAAAGGCCGACATTGGTACAACGAACGCAGGTCAACAACAGAAAGACAAGGCAACCCGATACTGTCGGGAAACTCCTTAAGGAGCCTCTGGCAGGCCCACAAGCCAACAGTGGCCAAGTCATTCACAATAACAATAGAGAACATGCCTCACCAAGAAAATTAAAAGCTCTATTTTAAGAAAAACAAAATAGTACTGGTATAAATGATGAATTACGCACAGAGGATGAGTCAAAAAACCCATTGGGACAAAGTAAACTTATATTTTGGCAAACTTCTATTAATGATCAAAGACCAAAGCTAAGAGTCTGTATAAATAGCAATTTTTTTGAAGGCTTCTCAGACACATGTGCGGTTGTAAGTATCATTACTCCAGAATTTTGGGATCCGAATTGGCCTCTTCAAGAGGTAGATGTTCAGTTCCTGGGAATTGGAACCCTATCTCGTGAAAAACAAAGTACAAGAAGGGTTGAATGCATAGAGCTTGAAGGGCAAATAAAACCATATACTGCCAACATTCCACTAAATTTGTGGGGCCGTGACCTGCTACATCAATGGAATACCCAGATCAACATTACTGTAGTTCCAGGAACGCATAAATCTGGAAACGATATGATGAGATATTATGGGAAAAGGTCATCAGTCATTCATGCTGTATAAGAACATACAGCAAATACCAAACCTTTAGAGGTACCAACAGCCCTACATTTAAAATGGCTAACTGAGAAGCCAATAAGGATCAAACATTGGCCTCTAGATGAAGATAAATTACAGGCATTATAACAGCTGGTGCAGGAGCAACTAGATTCTCACCATATTGAAGAGTCACCAGCCCTTGTAATTCTCCTGTGTTTGTTGTAAATAAGAAATCGAATAAATGGAGAATGGTGGCAGATAAGAGCTGTCAACAAGGTAATTCAACCTATGGGCCCACTACAATCTGGAATTCCTTTACCTTCTCTATTACCAAAAGGATGGCCTCTTATAATTATTGATTTGAAAGATAGTTTTTTCCCCGTATCGTTATAGGAAAAGGACAGAGAAAAATTTGCCTTCACAATGCATACTTATAATAATTCTCAGCCTAATAGGAGAGATCAATGCACTGTCCTCCCACAGGGTCTGCTCAATAGTCCAACATTGTGACAATATTTTGTAAGCAGGCGATTGGAAAAAATTCTTAAACAATTCCCAATGTACATAATTTATCATAACATGGATGACAACCTGTTATCTGATTCACATAAAGATACTTTAGAAAGGATGTTTAAAGAAGTAAAGAAAGTCTTGCCTAGGTGGGGATCACAAATTACCCCTGAAAATATTCAAAGAGGAAATTCTATTAATTACCTAGGTTACAGAATCGGGTTACAGAAAATTAAAACCCAAAAGGCACAGATTAGGCGAGACCGGTTAAAGACTCTTAATGACTTCCAAAGATTGTTAGGAGACATTTCCAGTCTATGACCAGCTGTTGGGATAACTCATGATATAATAGTTCACTTAAACCAAACCTTAGATGGTGATAAAGATTTGAATAGTCCAAGAAAAATGACAGCTGAAGCAGAAAAGGAACTGACAGTGATTGAGGAAAAATTACAGGAGGCACATGTGCATAGGGTGAAGCCAAATCTTAGCTGCATCCTAGTTATATTGCCTTCCAGAATTTCTCAAACAGGGATTCTAATGCAGAGGGAAGATATTATTTTAGAGTGTATATTCATACCTAATAAACCAAGTCAAAAATTAAATACTTATGTGGAAAAAGTCTCTGAATTAATTATAAAAGGTAAACTGAGTCTTCGTCAACTAGGAAGTATAGACCCAGCAAAAATTATAGTGCGTATTACTACTGAAGAAATAAAAAAGTTATGGGAAGACAATGAACAATGGCAAGAGCTTGTGCTTATTTTGGGGGAGAAATTAACAGCCACTATCCCAAAAGTGCTATACTTAACCTCATAAAGAGAAATTCTTGGATTCTTCCTAGAATTGCACGTGATGCTCCAATAACTAGAGCCCGTACTTTCTATACTGATGAAAATAAATCATGCAAAGCAGGTTATAAGTCTGATGAATTGAGTAAGGTGGAACAAAGCACTTTTAAATCATTACAGAAGGAAGAATTATATGCCATTTTGTGATTGCCAGGAATCGAGATTTTGACCTTTGGAAGGGCAGACATTGCTCTTATCCACTGATCTATCTCTCCAGCTCTTTATTTTTTGTGGTTCTTTTCGAGACAGGGTTTCTCTTTGATTTAGGAGCCTACCCTGGAACTAACTCTAGCTCTTGTAGACCAGATCCGCCTGCCTCTGCCTCCCAAGTGCTAGGATTAAAGGTGTGCACCTATTAGTTTACGTTCTTTAGAAATGCTAATGGTACTACTTGTGTGACACTAACATTTTTTTAGCTGGAAGAATCAATAGCACTATTGAAATTAGTAGTTGTGATTTTCAATTGTATTCATGTATTAATTTCTCACTTTACATAAATCCTAAAAATCACTTATGAAACTGCAACAGCGTGCACATATATGGCTGCCCGCAAACTTAGGGAATTCTTGGGATCAAAATAGTCTGGACAATAATGTTGTAGATATTGAAGATGAATGAATGAATGAATGAATGTTATGCTTAGTAATAGCTGTAACTCCTAGCATTATTGCTGTAGCTGATGATGCTTCTTTGACCGGTATGGATTTACATACATCCTTACATCTTTCTGGGGCAATGCTATAAAGATTCTCATTAAATGGAATGAGCAAGCTCAAATAGGTGTTCGCCTACAGACATAGATTTATGTACTTAAGCAGACTGTGTTATGGTTGGGAAAGAAATAATCATCTGTGCAAGAACAAATTACTTTGCATTGTGATTGGAATTTAACCACTTTCTGCATTACGGATTAGGCTTATATTGATTCTTTACTGGATTGGAAGGTTATTAACACATATCTTTTGGGCAATGCCACTCCTTGATCTCTCATCGATCACTTACATGATGATATAAAACTTAATTTTCCTAATTACTTACTGAATAAGATGCCTCTACCATGACACAAACATTCGATGACAAAATGACAAAAGAATTTGGACATATTAGATCCTAAGGGATTGATATAAATTTTTCTTCATACTACCGGTGTGATGCTTATTGTACTCATTCTTATCCTCTTATATTTTTGAATAATGGATCAGGCATTTCTTTTCAAACAAATGAATATTTACAAACTTCAGGGTTAAAAGTCCTGATACTTCAGAATACTAAAAGGAGGAAATTATGGAGACACAAAACTGGCTTAGAGTGCAGGCTCCTCTACGGAAAGATGAGACAAAGGTTGCAAACAATTGCATGAGAAACCAAGCGTAGATGAAAGCAAACTCTTCCCATTACTAAAATGTTATGTCATAATCTTTACCATGGATAAAGAATTGGATTTTGAGCTCAGTTGTTCATACCCAACAAGTTACAGGAGTATCTTGCTTTTGCACTTTTTGGCTCGTTTCTATGTACTTCTTTTCATTTCTATTACTGATATTAATTAAGGTACTCTTTCTGGCACGGAGAGAAAAGATGTAAATAATGACCATGTACGTGAACAGAGTGATTTCAAAGTTTACTGCTTTTCTCATAGAAGTAATGCTTTTTGGTCTGCATGAAAAGACATACAAAATAAATCTTATTCTGCAGCTGTTCATAATCTGCATGCCCGTGTAATGATTCAGAAGAGAACCATATAACAATGGACCACAATGCAATAGATGTTGAAAAGTGGCACGGGAACAGGGAACATGAAGAGGAAACGATAGGAATGGTAACCAAAAAATAACAAAATGAGTAATCTTCATTATAGGGTAATGGGACTAGCTAAATCTTCTCTGTACATTGTTATGCTAAAATGTTGACCAAAAACTCATACTGTTTATGTTTCTTTTTCTGATTTACCAAGGTATATTTTAGTATTTAAGGAATATAAGATTTGATTTACGGAAGGCACCTTACATACAGAGACTTGGTAAAGAAAGAATTAAAGCTAATTTTATAAAAGCAATGAGACAATGGGAGAAAATATGTGTCTGTTCATGGTATATATGGTCTATGAGTTTTACTGTTTTCAAAGAAAAGCAAATGAAAAAAATTGGCCACTGTGTGAATTCACAAAGTAGTGCCTGCGGCACAAATTATGACCATGTCTAAAAAAATAATATATTTGGCTTCTTTGTCAATGGGATCAGGACTTATAATAGCACTCGATCTTATTTGAAAAATAATGAGATAGAATTAAAAGTAGCTGAAGAACATACGAAGAAGGATTTTGAGTAGAATTAAACCTAACATTCCTATGAAATTATAATTTTTGGGTACATATCAATATCCTACAGGCATTTTAACTCAAAGTATATTTTCCATTGACTGTATTTACCGAAAGCATATTTATTATAAAACAAAAATTTATGAAGGCATCTAAATGTCCATTATGAAATTCCATTTCGACAAGATAAATTATTTTTAATTGTCCAATTTATCATCTGTTACATATACATTCAATTCCTCAGGGGGTTAATGATTAAGGATATCAATCAAATGAAAATTGGCAACTGGCTGTTAATCATTGCAGATTTTAGACGTTTATATTTCCTCCATGTTACCATAGATACTCCATGATTTTAAGGGGCTACTCTTTTGGGTGGAAAACACAAAAGTTTTAAAACATTGACTAACAGCCTTTTCTATCATCAGTGTTACCTCTTTTAGTGAAACAGATAATGGGCCTACTTATATATTTCCAAACGTTTCCAAATTTATGTGAATGACATAGCATTACTCATGTAGAGACATTGTACATCAAGCACTGTTTATATTAAATTTCCTAATTATGAGGGAAGCAAATATTTTTACTATAACAGTAACGTTCTATAAACACCCCAAATGCTGACTTCTCAGAAAAAATTTGGGACAAAATTACCAGAGGCTGAATGGCAGCCGACATGGTTAATCGTGAAAGAAAGAAGATATAGTGTTGTCTCTCTGCAAGATGGGAGACACTTATCGATCATGGCTCAGAAAAAAAGCAGAATCTAAAGACAGGAGTGCAAGGTAGTCATGATTGCCCTATAACCAAAGAAGCTATTCATGTATTGTCCATGGCACAATTATATCTATGGTAGAGACCTCGATGACATAGATCTTAACCCTGACGACATGGAGTAAGGTGAAATGTCTTACAGCTAAAGCTCAGATTATTGTCCAGCAGTCAAGATTATCTGTTATTGCTGAGCATTATTTTCTAGCCATGAATGATCTGTTATAGGTCTCTTCAGTACATAGATCAGATTTAAGTTATTGAGCTTATATCCCTAACTCAAATGTATTTTAGGGAGACAGTGATGTGTTACTGTATAACACCCCCATTGTCCTGTCTCCCTGAAGGTGAAAGTCATAAACAACCCACACCAGTTTGGAATTAAGATTAATAGGGTGGTATTTATTTAAAGCGGAAAAACTTAAAGATTACCGTCTCAGACAACAACCCTCTGTAAAATTGGAGCTGGAAGTAAAGAGAGAGCAAGAAGGGAAGTAGCCGCTTTTTTAAAGGGAGAGAGACCACACCACAAAGGGCTGTTATACAGGCAGTTATTGGCTGGAGTAGCGGAAGGACCTCCATCAACATCTCATACATGGAATAATTTGAGGTATCTGAATATTTTTGATAATATGTGGATAAAAGGTAAACAACAGTATTTGGAAATTATCCATGACTTTCAGTGAGATTCCAGCACTACTTACACCTGTTATTAAAATAGGCAGATCTCATAGTCATCCTCAAAGACTCTAAGCATAGCCCATTACTGAAACCTGGGACAATGGAACTGGGATAATAAAACCACGTCTCTGCCCACGTGGTTTGCTCTTTTCTGAGTCATTTTCAAATCTCCCTTGCAAGCGCAGTTCTTAAGCGGAGCGAACCAGAGCACGCAGTTACTGGTTATCAAAAGCTGCAACCCCTTGGGACGACTGTGTCACGTGGAGGCATACAAGGCCTCCGGGTTACTCTTCTCTACCCCTGGATTCCTGTTTTATGGTGCCGTGTACGGAATTGATTTAACTACATTTACTTTGTAGAGCAACTTGCAGTTCCCAGTTTTTAACAAATACTAGGCAGACACTAAAACAGGACCACGTTTTCGTCACGACTTGGCCACAGCGCCACCTGCTGGATAATAGGTAATATGGCAGTTTTGGTCTCCAACACGAATTATATGGTTTGGATTACCTACCAAAACAATGGCTTGTCATGCAAGGTTTAGATAACTATGGTGATAACCTAATTTACTGATTACTAGGTTTCAGTATTCTTTTCAATATTCTATCATTTAGGAAAAATATGGCACTCCTAAGAAACAAACAATCTTACTAGAAACACATTCAGGTCAGGATATTCAGGATTCAAAAGCTTGTGATTCAAAGGTGCAGACTGGGGACCAAAAAATTGACACCTAAGTAAAATCACTAGAAACACTTGTAGGTCAGGAGATTTTGGATTTAAGAGAGACAATGACAAAAAGTCTTGAAATGATTGCAGGAAGTATTGGACCTGGTGAACAGAGAAAGAAGGCACAAGGACAGGATACAAAGCTACACGACTACTTCTTGAATGTCTAGCTTGAGAATGAAACATAGAATGTAAAAAGATAATTGGGCCTGTAAAGTTTAGATCAGCACCTATGGATGAATGGATTCAGCATACAATGAATGTTTAGCAATAATGATAAATCCTGGGTTGGAGAAGCGATTTCCAAAGCAATGAGGAGACATCAAACTGTCAGGTGATTTAATTGTGCTGAATTAGGACATCTAAAAAGGGATTGCAGGCAAAGGATTTCTAGGAATATCATCCCTTCTGGGAATGACAAAAATAGGAGACCTCGGCATTCGGGTATATGTAGGAGATGCAGTAAAGGCCGACATTGGTCCAACGAATGCAGGTCAACAACAGACAGACAAGGCAAAACGACACCGTCTGGAAATTCATTGAGGGGCCTCTCGCAGATCCACAAGCAAAGCCAACAGTGGCCCAGTCATTCCCAGTCACAGTAGAGAACATGCCTCACCAAGAAAATTAAAAGCTCCAATTTCTGCTGTAAAAAATAATACTGGTCGAAATGATGAATTACGCATGGAGAATGAATGAAAAAACCCAGTAGGAGAGAGTAAATGTATATTTTGGCAGACTTCTATTAATGATCAAAGACCAAAGCTAAGAGTCTGTATAAATGGCACTTTTATTGAAGGCTCATTAGACACAGTTGCGGATGTAAGTATCATTACTCCAGAATATTGGCATCTGAATTGGCCTCTTCAAGAGGTAGATGTTCAGTTCCTGGGAATTGGAACCCTATCTCGTGAAAAACAAAGTACAAGAAGGGTTGAATGCATAGGGTCTGAAGGGCAAATAAGACCATATATTGCCAATATTGCAATAAATTTATGGGGCCATGACCTGCTACAGCAATGGAATAACCATATCAACATTCCCGTATTTCCAGGAACACATAATTCTGGAAACGATATGATGAGACATTATGGGAAAAGGTCATCAGCCATTCAGGCTGTACAAGATCATACAGCAAATACAAAAACCTTTAGAGGTACCAACAGCCCTGCCTTTAAAATGGCTAACTGAGAAGCCACTATGGTTCAAACAGTGGCCTCTAGCTGAAGAAAACTTATAGGCATTGGAACAGCTGGTGCAAGAGCAACTAGATGCTCACCATATTGAAGAATCACCAGCCCTTGGAATTCTCCTGTGTTTGTTGTAAAAAAGAAATCCGGTAAATGGAGAATGATGACAGATGTGAGAGCTGTCAACAAGGAAATTCAACCTATGGGCCCATAACAATCTGGAATTCCTTTGCCTTCTCTACAACGAACAGAATGGCATCTTATAGTTATTTATTTGAAAGATTGTTATGTAACCATACCGTTACAGGAAAAGGATAGAGTAAAATTTGCCTTCACAATGCATACTTATAAGAATTTTCAGCCTAATAGGAGATATCAATGGACTGTCCTCCCACAGGGTCTGCTCAATAGTCCAACATTGTGACAATATTTTGCAAGTAGGCGGTTGGAAATAATTCGTAAACAATTCCCAATGTCCATAATTTATCATAACATGGATGATATCTTGTTATCTGATTCAAATAAAGATACTTTAGAAAGGATGTTTGAAGAAGTAAAGAAAGTCTTGCCTAGGTGAGGATTACAAATTGCCCCTGAAAAGTTTCAAAGAGGAAATTCTATTAATTACCTAGGTTACAGAATAGGGTTAGAGAAAATTAAAACCCAAAAGGCACAAACTAGGAGAGACCGGTTAAAGACTCTTAATGAATTCCAAAGATAGTTAGGAGACATTTCCAGTCTACGACTAGCTGTTGGTATAACACCTGATCTAATAGTTCATTTAAACAAAACCTTAGATGTTGGTAAAGATTTGAATAGTCCAAGAAAACTGACAGCTGAAGCAGAAAAGGAACTGACAGTGATTGAGGAAAAATTACAGGAGGCACATGTGCATAGGGTGAAGCCAAATCTTAGCTGCATCCTAGTCATATTGCCTTCCAGAATTTATCATACAGGGATTCTAATGCAGAGGGAAGATATTATTTTAGAGTGGATATTCATACATAATAAACCAAGTAAAAAAATAAAAAACTTATGTTGAAAAATTCTAATTACTTATAAAAGGTAATCTGAGACTTCGTCAACTAGCAGGTATAGACCGAGCAGAAATTATAGTGCCTTTTACCACTGAAGAAATAAAAAAGTTATGGGAAGACAATTACCATGGCAAAGAGCTTGTGGTAATTTTTTGGGAGAAATTAATAGCAACTATCCCAAAAGTGGTAGACTTAACCTCATAAAGAGAACCTCTTGGATTCTTCCTAGAATTCTACGCGATGCTCCAATAACTGGAGCACGTACGTTCTATACAGATGCAAATAAATCAGGGAAAGCAGGTTATAAGTCAGATGAATTGAGTAAGGTGGAACAAAGCACTTATAATTCTGTCCAGAAGGCAGAATTATATGCCATTCTTATGGTGCTAAGGGATTTTAAAGTACCTCTTAATATAGTTACAGATTCATAATATGAAGAAAGAGTTTTCTTGCACATTGAAACCGCTGGACTTATACCAGATGACACAGAGTTGACTTCATTGTTTATCCATGCACAAGACATAATCAGGAACAGGCTTTATCCGATGTACATAACAAGCATCCCATCCCATACAGGTCTGCCTGGTCCTCTATGAAAAGGCAACGCTGAGATTGATCAATTATTGATTGGAAGCGTGTTGCAGGCCACAGAATTTCATAAGAAGCACCATGTCAATAGTAAAGACCTAAAGAAAGAATTTTCTACTACAAGGCAACAAGCTAACGACATTATAAAGAGTTGTCCTACTTGTTCTTTCTATAATCAAACACCGTTGCCTACAGGGAATAACCCAAAGGGTACTAAGAGAAATGAATTCTGGCAGATGGATGTGTACCACTTTATGGAATTTGGTGAATTAAAATATGGACAACACACCATAGACACATATACAGGTTGTCAATGGGCTACTATCCTGAGCTCAAAAAAGGGTGATTCAGTAATCACACATCTATTGGAAGTTATGGACATCATGGGAATACCTGCACAAATAAAGACATACAATGGTCCAGCACATGTACCTCAGAAAATGAAACGCTTTTTTGCTGGTTATAATATAAAACACATTACAGGTATACCACATAATCCCACAGTCATAGAAAGATCAAAGGGTACTATAAAGGATATGCATAACAAACAGAAAGGGACCAAAAATACCCACAGAAATCTATTACATAATGTTTATTGACCTTGAATTTTATTAATGCTAATGAAGACAGCAGCAGAAAGACATTGGATAATGGAAAAGTATGCTAAACTAAATTCACCAATTTATTTCAAAGATGTGCTGACCTCTCAATGGAAGCCAGTAGATGTCCTACGTTGGGGAAGGGGTTTTGCTCTTGTTTCAACAGAAGAAAAATTGTGGATACCATCAAAATTAATAAAGGTTCAATTTGAAGAGGAGAAACCTCTTGGAAAGGAGAAATGACAACTCATCCACAATGATGATATTCATTCAGGTGTTAAGAAAAACACATATAATGGGAGCAGGGTTATGTTCTCATCTTTAATGGAAAAAACTCATCTTTGAAAAATTCAAGGGATCATGGATGTTTGGATACTGACAGATGGAAAAATACTTGCCCAATAGGAACTATCAAGAAAACTGAATAAGTTGTGTGATTAAAATATACTAAATCATATTTATAAATTTATAGAGCTGGTTTTGAAGTTGGATTCTGGCTCAGTCCCTCTCCAATTACAAGTATGTTGGTAAGAGAAAAACCAAGAGTTTCTGGAGTTTCTGTCTCATGTCAAGAGCCATGATAGGGGACAGAAAAAAATATGAGTTTAGAAAACATCCTTGCTTTTCTTCAAATATATCATACTTTTCATTAAATATATGTATCATGCCTTTCATTGAATATATATACGTGTGTGTGTATATGTCTGTATGATTAATGTTTAAGTTTTTCACAGTGAACAATGAGTTTTTCCTGAAGTGACATTTAAAGTTTCCAGGAAGAAGATGGGGACCCAAAACATGGACTACTCCTGGTTGACACGACGTCATGATACTGAAAGCACTACGACAAGACCTGTTTTGGGGACCAGCTGCACAAGACAATCCCAACTTGCGTAGCTGAAATGGTGCACATCTTATACAACACTCTGGCCAGACCTGCACCAAATACTCAGAGGCTATTTGCAACATTAAAAGACATTGATCTTGAAATTTAATGATCATTTTACTTTCACAGGTTCACCATGAAAGAACGTCACCAACATGACAGCTGGAAGTAACTCTAGAGGATGACGTGCCCTCTCCCAGTAAAATTTGAACTTGGGTTTAGGGACATCATTTATGGTTTGATTATAATTGGTATATGGCTGAGGGCTGGGGAAGTGATTTTATAAGCTCAGGGATCATTAAAAAAGGGATAATTGTTTGGTACTTGTTTGTACATGTGAGTTATTGTTTTGAGACAAATGTTTTGGTACCGATTATTATATATTTACACAAAGTGAAATTATATTGACTATTGTATGCATGCATGTTTCTACCTCAGTTTAAAAACATTTTTTATGCATTGACATATATTGTATTTATACATATATATTGTATATAATTAACATATTGCATTGTACATTTCTACCTCTGATTAAGATACTTACATATTGCTTGTATATTGATTTAAATTTACCACAATGCAATGTATATTTGTACATTGCTTATATTTGGAGGTCATTGTCCTCGTTTGTTTCACAGTTGTGTATTGTCTTACTCCTTAAGTTAGATAGGTATTGAGAATTATATAGATCAATAGTATTCTAAGCTTGTCATTTATAATTTGACTAATCAGGTTCTTCAGATACATAGAGATTATACTCAGTATCGATAGATAATGTTCAACATCTTCAAAGAGATAATGAAAATGTCCTTTAATCTACCTCAGAGTTTTGTGGCAGTGAAAAACAATTGCTCCTGGCAACACCGTGAGAATGTTGAACACCAAAGACACTCTACCTAGAGCCTTTCTTCTTTGATGAAGTTGCCTTTGGGTAAAGAAATGCCCATACATCAACCACTGACAGAAATACAGAGTCTCTGTGAATGGAAAAAACAGAACTGTCATATCCTGCAAAGACAGGGTAAGATAGTTTTGAGAAGTTTCTTGACTTTCAATATGGTATGTCAGTTAATTTAGGCCTTAGCCAAAGTTGGTTGCTTATACGCTGCAAACGTGACCTTGGGTGACTGTACAGATAGCTAGTTGTCTCTGTAATTTGTTGCATGTTTTCGAAGTTGTTTGATTGCACTTAATAATTACTCAGGTAGCATTATTTCCCTTCTCAAATCTTCGATGGGGTTGAAGACTATATAAATGTAGTTAATTTGACTCATGACTTAGCCAAGCTAATAATTATATAAGACCTAAGCTAGTTAAAATAGGATATTTGAACTTATTGTATATAACTTCATGGTATGTGTAGAACTCTCTTACTTAAACAAAAGGGGGAGGTGTTGTGGGGGGTACTTCTGCTCCTCCAGTCAATAGCCACTGAGATACCAGCCCATGGGGGCTTGGTCTATTTCCCTTTTAAAAAGCGGCTACTTCCCACCTTGCTCTCTTTACTTCCTGCTCTGGTTCAGGAAACCAGACTTCTTCCTAAATAGGCAAAGGGCTGTTGTCAGGGACAATGATCTGTAAGTTTATTACCCTTTAAATAAGTACCACTGGTGTTGGATTGTTTATGACTTGCGCCTTCATCTGTATGTCCAGATTTTACGTATTATAGCTTAAAATATCAGTCATTTATAGGGAAAACTCGTTTGGGGAAATATGGAAAATATTAAAGAATAACTGGTGAATCTATTAACACTTGTTCTTAATGGTATATTAACTCTGTGATCTGGTTTATATTACCAGGATGAATCTAACAGAGAATGAAAAGATAAATGGAAGCAGTGTTCTGGCATGGGGCTATGGAAGATTCAGTGATGATCGCAATGCCTTATTCACAGTCCCTACTGCATTACAGACGCATATTTGAAAAGTCATAGCTGCCTTATTAAACCTGGTCATGTTTTTAATGGGTCATTACTTAAAACAGGAACAGATGTATCCGCTTCTAATGATTATGTGTCACTAACATATGTATTTTTATTTGGAAGAATCAATTTCACTAATGAAACTAGTTGATATAGTAAATTGTAATCATGAATTAATTCATCTGTTATGTTTAATACTGAAAATCACTTATGATTAAACAGAAACGCACATATATTTGGCTGCCTATAAACCTAAGTCATTATTTGCCTCCAGACTCTATAGCTGATATTGTTGTATCACTCTTCAATAAGATATTTGAAAAAATAAAGTTCATGTTAGGTTCAGCAATAGCTGTAATTCTTAACCTTATTGCTGTTGCTGCTACGGCCTATATGGCTGTTACTGCTTTACATACATCCTTGCAGACGAACATTTTCTAGAGCAATGTCATAAAGATTCTCATGAAATGGATTCAGCAAGCTTAAACATATGCTCGACCTCATACACAGATTGATGTACTTTAGCAAACTGCGAGTAGGTTTGTAAATAAATTTGCATTATTGCAAGAAATAATTACTTCACATTATGATTATAATTTAAACACTTTCGGAAGTAATGATATCTCTTAAAATGATTCTTTGCAGGAATGGAAGGTTATTCTAGGTTATCTTTTGGGCAATGCCTCTTTCAATGATCACTTACATGAAGATACAAAACTTTTGCTAAATCATTTCCTGAGTCAGATGGCTCTAACATTGAACATATTTTTGCCGACAAATTGACAGGATTAGAGTTTCTCACAAAGTAATAGCCATACCCCGGTGATATGTTTATTATAATCATGCTTTTAATATACATGGTGACGTATGTCTTATATTCAAACAAGACAAAATGTTAACATACTTTATGGTTAAAACTAATTTTTAGAAAAGTATGAAATTGTGGAGACACAAGCAATGGTCCAGAATTAAGGCAACTCCTGGGACAGATGAAATGAAGTTAGAAAACAATTGCTTGGGAAACCAAGAATAGACGAAAGCTAACTATGCACAATCCTAAAATGTTATGTGAGAATCTATACAATGGATAAAGAATTGGCTTGTGAGCTCAGTTCTTCACACTCTACCAGTTATAAAGGAGGACTTTGCTTCTGCATTCTTTTAGCCTGGTTTCTATGTACTTCATTTCATTTTTATTGAGGTATTGTCTCTTGCAAAGAGAGTCAAAAGTTTCTCATGAACATGTATGTGAGTCAAGGGGGGTTTCAAAGTTGAAGCAATGCTTTTTAGTGTGTTTACAAGTTCATAAGAAATCAATCTTATGCAGTTATTCATAAACTTCATCCAGTGTCCTCACTTAAATGAAACCAATACCCAGGGACCAGAAAGCAATAAATGATAACCGATAAAACTAACTATAGTTAAAGACATCTGTGAAATTAACATAAAGCTTTTGTAGAAAAACACTGATGAATACAGCAGGAAATGGAAAGATCACCCAATGTTCTTGAACAGAGGATTAACATGATATGAATGGTAATCATACCAAAAGCAATCTATATAATTGTAACCCACATCAAAATATCAATAAATTATTAATATCAGTTTAGATAAAAACAATCACCTTCATCAATAATAAAAAAACAGAAGGTAGCAGACACAATCCTGTAAAGGAAAGGAACTTCCATAGGCATGACAATCCATCAACCTCCATCACAGAGAGACAGTAATGGAAACAGCTTGGTAATGGTATAAAAACAGAGACTTGACTACTAGAATAAAATCCAAAACACACATAATAATCAACACTGATGAACAGCTCATCTTTTACAAAGAAGGTAAAATTAGCCAACCAAACAAAGAAAGCATCTTCAACAAATGGTGCCAGCATAACTGGAATTCAACATTTAGAAAAATGAAAAAAGATGCATATCAATCAACAGGCACAAAACTCAATTACATAGATATACCAAAAATATAAACTACTCAAGAAATTAGACATAAAAAGGGCAAATTATAAAGTCAAATAACCAAAGTTAAAATTAAACACAAAAATAAACAGATCAATTAATGTAGGAATCACAAATGGCTGAAAACCACAATCTTGAGGAAGGAAACTAGGCAATCAGAATGTGGTTGAAAATGGTATGTCTGAGGCAAAATAAGGGGCCACTGGCAGTGTCACCGGAATTTGACTGTACTGCTTTTACTTGGTGTTAAGGAAGCTACTAGCTTTGAATGGACACCTTGTTCAATGGAAATATAGTAGAGCGGTCCTTGGACTGTCACAAAAGAAAGATGCCTTACCTTCTCTGATGACTGTATGGATGTGGTAGGGAAGCTGCTTGTTTGTTCACGGATGCTGATACCTAGGAAACAACACAGAAACCATATTATTTGTAACAGTGATTGGCAATTTGCTTAAGCATATGTCTGACTAAGTCATCATAAATGAACACATCAAAATTAATGTATACTATAACAAGGCTGTGGACTACATTGTGAATTTCCTGCATCTCTCTCCAGCATAACTACATTGTTTTTCTCTTAATACACCTTCTCTCTGTCAGGATTAACTTCTATTTCCCAAATGACTATCACACAGCAAAGTTAATATCTGAAAGAGATTTCTCACTAAACAACGGAATTAACACCACACAGAGAGGACTCTGATATGACCTTAAACATGAGTGAAAGCAGCAAACAGAAATCAGGCACCCAAAAATCAGCTAAGTTTTCTGACCATTCAGAGGTGCTTCTCTCTGGCTAATAAATTTCTCTACCTACCCCATCACAGATAGAGTACAAGGATTCAGATGAACCTGCATGGTGCTGTGGACCATCAAATACTCCATGGTGGAGTGGATACAAGAGAATCAAGAGATAAAATAACTAAGAAAGGGAAGACCAAGAAAAAAATTACACAGGTTGCCACAGCAAAGACCGTAACACCAGCCAAGACTTAGCACAGATGTACATGCGTGTAAAACTCCCTCCGACAATCTGAAAGAGAGCTTAATAGCATGAGAATTCAGCAAACATACAACAGCAAGAAGGACGCAACACCAGAAGCTTTTCCTGATGCAGAAAATTCAGGACACAATGCGGTCACTGTGTCTCTTGCTCTCTCTGGGCAAACCTCTCCCCGCACTTGAGTAGGACTTGGAAAACCAAACACAGATTGACAGGTGGGCACTACCCTTAGCTCCACGCATTATGCAAGCAGGGTACAATCATTGCGCGATAATAGCATAAGTCAGGACTAGCTGATATTAGGAGTTGATTATCACAGAGAGCACTCGCTTTCATGATCACTGAAGGCGGGAGCCAGCACCATCTGGTGCAACTCCGCATAAGACTACACACAGACATCAGGTGTGACTCCACGCGGCTCTCTACAGAGAATCTGAAAACGCTAATAAAAAGGATAAAAAAGAAATGTACATTAAAGGTAATTTTTTAAAAGAGATAGGGAACATCGAACAATGAGAAAAAAATTTTAAAAAATGGATGAGAAGAATCTCAAAAAATTAAGAAATGAAAAATCACTCAAAGATACCTTAGAAAAAGAAAACAAGAAAAAGGAATAAAACCGGAAATGGAAAGAGTACAAGACTTGAAAACTGAAATGGAGGAAATCTTTAAAAATAATAAAGGAATGGCTGGATACATACAATATCGGCAAAAAAACAATGGATCCAGAGACAAGTATAAACAGTAGAATAGAAGAGATAGAAGAATCTCAGAAATCGAATATATTAGAGGAAATATACACACTGATGAAAGAAAACAGCAAACAGAACAAATTCTTAAAGATAGAAATCCAAGAAATCTGGGACAACACGAAAAGAACAAAAATAACAATAAAGGTAAAAGGAGAAGAAATACAGCTACAAGACCAAGAAAATAGATCGATAAAAATAAAAGTCTTTCCAAACATGAGGAAGGATATTCCTAATGAGGTACAAGCACATACGGAACACCTAATAGATCATATTTTAAAAACCACCATAATTATTAATATCTAACAAGAATTACCTTAAACTTAAAGCATGCATAAGAGAATAAGATGGACAGTTCATACTCATAGCATGAATCTTTCATCAGAATGAAATATCAATACCAAATATAAATTTCAGGAAAATAAAAAAAAAAATATTACAAGATATCAGAGTATGTCTCAGAACACACTAATAGTAGGAGACACCGCAGCACTCCTCTCTCAACAATAGACAAAACAACCAGACAGAAAACTAACAGCAATTTCGAAGAATATACCTCCTGAGCATCTCACGGCACCTTATTATATATTGACCCCATACCTGGTAACAAAGTAAACTTAACAGACAAAAAAAAGTTTTTGGCCGAGCCCGGTGGATCTCTGCGAATTCGTGACAGGGCTGGTATACAAGAGCTAGTCACCGAACAGGAACCAAAAGCAACAGAGAAACCCTGTCTAGAAAATGACTAAAGGGAGGGGGGGAATACTGAGATGGCTCAGGTTAAGAGCCATTGACTGCTTTTCCGAAGGACCTGACTTAAATTCCCACAACCACAAGGTGGCGCACAACCTACGGTAATCATCTCTGGCGCCCTCTTCTAGCCTACAGTCATACACACAGACTTTTGCAAACATAATCAGCAAATGAAGAAATACGTAAATAAATCCCTAAAATCTAAAGGAATTTTTGCCACCACATGAGCCTTATCAGATCACCATGGATCAAAGTTAGAATACAACAACAGTTCTAATACCAGGATACCGACAAACTTATGGAAACCGAACAGTAGACCACCCGTTGTTCTAGGAAGAATTAAAAAAAAAATAAAGTCTTCACGGAATTCAACTAAAATAAAGACACAACATAAACAAAATGAAAGCAGCTCTAAGAGGTTAGTTCATCGTACTAAGTGCACACATAACAAAAATAGAAGAAGCTCACATTAAACACTTAACAGCACTGCTAAAAGAGCTTGAAAAAAAGGAATCTCATCAACTGAAGGAGTGAAACTAACAAAATTTAAACACAGAAAATACAAAGAAATCAACGAACCACAGAGCTGGTTAATCGAGGAAAAACAAGATTGACAAGAGGGTATCCAATTTAATAAACAGGCACAGTAAGAGAACATGGAAACTAACTAGATAATTAATGAAATGGGGGAAATAACAGACTCTAAGGAGACCATGAAATAATTTGATCTTGCTGGAAAGGCATATGACACAAAATTGGACAATGTAAAAGAAATGGACCTGTAGAAAAATAACATATACCAATAATCAATAAGACGAGGGGAACAATGAAAATGGACTGAGAAGCAGTCAGGAAATATCAGGAGCCGTAAAAAACCTACAAACCAAGAAAATCACAGGTCTAATTAGCTTTAATGAAGAACTTTAACAGAAATTCAAAGAAGAGGTGAAAATCCTTAAGCTGTTTCACATAATAGAAACAGAAGAGTCATTGAAAAAATTTCTATGAAGCTACATCATTGTCCTCATATCAAAACACCAAAAAAACTCAACATAGAGAAAATCACCAAACATGCATGCTCATAAACATAGATGCAAAAACAGTGAAACATCTAATACAAAAAAACACAAACAGAAAATATATCACGATATAAGAGGATTGAGATCATAGATGCAGGGCTGACCGAAAACATGAAAATCTATAAATCAAAGCTGTTATACAGATATAAGCACAATGCAATACATATAAATACACTGAAATAAAAAGAAACCATACAATAATTTCATTAGTTGCTGGAAAAGCATTTGTTAAAGATAAACACTATGTAATGATAAATTGCTTGTAACCAACTAACGAACTAACAAACTAACCAACTAACACTAACCCCCAACCCTGACCCCTAACCATAACCCCAACCGTCTAACCCTATAACCAAAATACTAACCACTTAACCAACTAACCCTAACCCCATAACCATAAACCACTAACCAGCTAACAAAATAACCAACTAACAAACTAACCAACCAGCCAACTAACCATAATCCACAACCCTGGCCGCAACCCTAAACCCAACCCCCTAACCCACTAATCAACTAACCAACTAAAACTAACCACATAACCCTTACGCAAAACCCATAACCACCTAATCAACTAATCAACCAACTAAGCAACTAACAAACTAAACAACTAACCAACTAACCCTAACCCCAAACCCCTAACCCCCTAATCACCTAACCAAATAATCACCTAACCAAATAATCACCTAACCAAATAACCAAATAATCAACTTACAAAGTCACCCTAATGCCATAACAGTAACCCCATAACCCTAACCCCAACCACATAACCAACTAACCAAATAACCAATCATCCAACTACACCTACCCCTAACCCTAAGCCTTTAAGCCTAACCCCAAACACCAAACCACATAACCACCTAACAAACTAACCACCTAAAAACTAACAAACTAACCAAATAGACAACTAACCAAATAGACAACTAAACCTAACCCACAAACTTTACCACTAACCCTAAACACAAACCACAAACCTCATAAACAGTTATTAATCTAACCAACTAACCAATTTACCAACTAACGCTAACCCCCAACCCTATCCCCATAACCCTAACCACAACCCCATAACCACATAATATAATAGCCAAATAACCATTTAAGCAACAAAACAACTAATCAACTAACCAACTAAACAACTAAGCCTAACCCCATAACCCTAACCGCAACCCACTAACTAACCAACTAACGCTAACCACATAACCCTAACCACATAACCCTAACCACATAACCCTAACCACCCTACCAAATAACCCCCTAACCATCTAACTAACTAATCGACTAACCAGGAACCAACTAACCAGAAACCAACTCACCAGTAACCAGCTTACCAGTAACCAGCTATCCAATAACTAACAAATCGAGTAAGCACCTAACCAGTAACAAACTAACAAGTAACCAACAAACCAGTAACCAAACATCCAGTAACCAAATAACCACAAAGCAACTAACCAGTAACCAACGAACCATTATCCAAATAAACAGAAAACAACTAGCCATTAACATACTAACCATTAACCTGCTAACCAGTAACCAACTGACCAGTAACCAACTAATCAGAAAATTGCTAACCAGCAACCAACTAACCAGCAACCAACTAACCAGGAAACAACAAACCCAGTAAACAACCAACCAGTAACCAACTAAACAGTAACCAGCTAACCAGTAACCAAATAGCCACTAACCAAATAACCAGTAACCAAGTAACCATTGACCAAATAACCAGGTAACCCACTAACTAGTAACCAGCTAACCATTAACCAGCTATCCAGTAAGCAACAAATCCAGTAACCAACTAACCAGTAACCACCTAACCAGTAACCAGCTACCCAATAACCAACATATACATTAACCTCATAACCGGTAACTAACTAACCAGTAGCCAAATAACAAGTTACCAAATAACCAGGAACCAACAAATACAATAACCAACTAAACAGCAACCAACTAACCAGAAACCAACAAATCCAGTAACCAAATAACCAGTAACCAACTAACCAGGAACCAACAAATCCAGTAACCAATTAAGAAGTAACCATACAAACCAGTAACCAACTAACCAGTAACCAGTTAACCAGTAACCAGCTAACAAGTAACCAACAAATCCAGTAAGCACCTATCTAGTAACCTATTAGCCAGTAATCAACTATTAGTAACCAACAAACCAGTAGCCAACTACTCAATAACCAAATAACCAGCTAACAAACTAACCAGTACACAGTTAACCTGTAACCAACAAATCCAGGAAGCACCTAACCAGTAACCAATTAACCAGTAATCAACTAATCAGTAACCAAATTACCAGCTAACAAAGTAACCAGTAAACAACTAACCAGTAACCAACTAACCAGGAATCAAATAACCAGGAACAAACAAATCCAACAACCAACTAACCAGTAACCAGATGACCAGCAACCAGGTGACCAGTAACCGGGTAATGAGTAACCAGCTAACCAGGAACGAACTAACCAGAAACCAACTAAACAGTAAACAACAAATTAAATAACCAACTAAACAAAAACCAAGTAACCAGGAACCAACAAATCCAGTAACCAACTAACCAGTAACCAACTAACCAGGAATCAAATAACCAGGAACAAACAAATCCAACAACCAACTAACCAGTAACCAGATGACCAGCAACCAGGTGACCAGTAACCGGGTAATGAGTAACCAGCTAACCAGGAACGAACTAACCAGAAACCAACTAAACAGTAAACAACAAATTAAATAACCAACTAAACAAAAACCAAGTAACCAGGAACCAACAAATCCAGTAACCAACTAACCAGTAACCAACTGACCAGCAACCAACTAACCAGTAACCAACTAACCAGGAACAAAAAACCCATTAAGCAAGTAACCAGTAACCAACTAACCAATAACCACCTAACCAGTAACCAACTAACCAATAACCACCAAAACACTAACCAACTAACGAATAATTACCAAACAAATCCAGTAAACAACAAATTCAGTAACCAGATAACCAGTAACCTGCTAAAGAGTAACCTGCTGAGCAGTAACCAACTGACCAGTAACCAACTAACCAGGAACCAAAAAATCCATTAACCAACTAACCAGTATCCAACTAACCAATAACCAACGAACCAGTAACCAACTAACCAATAGCCACATAACCAGTAATGAGCTAACCATAAACCAACTAACCATAAAATAACAAACATCTAACCAGTAACCATCTAACCAGGAACCACTAATCCAGTAACCAAAAATCCAGTAAACAAATCCAGCAATAAACTAACCAAAAAACAGATAACCAGTAACCTGCTGACCAGTAACCTGCTAACCAGTAACAAACTAACCAGTAACAAACTAACCAGAAACAAAAGATACATTAACCACCAAACCAGTAACCAACTAACCAATAAACTAACCAGTAATCAGCTAACCAGGAACCAACTAACCAGAAACCAAATATCCAGTAACCAACTAACCAGTAACCAACTAACCAATAACCAACAAACCAGGAAAAATCCATTAACCAACTAACCAGTAACCAACTAACCAATAACCATCTAACCAGTAAACAACTAACCAATAACAACCTAACCAGTAATCAGCTAACCAGCAACCAACTAACCATAAACAAAAAAACCAGTAACCAGCTAACCAGTAACCATATAACCAGTAACCAACTAACCAGGAACCAACAAATCCAGTAACCGGCAAATCCAGTAATCAACAAACCAGAAAGCAACAAATACAGTGACCGGCAAATCCAGTAATCAACAAACCAGAAACCAACAAATCTAGTGACCACATAACCAGTAACCAACGAACCAGTAACCAACTAATCGTTAACCAAATAACCAGTAAGCAACTAACCAATTAACCAACTAAGCAGCTAACCAACTAACCAAATAATGATAACCACACCCTAAATCAACCTACTACCCACTAACCAACTAACCACTAAACCTAACCCCATTATCCTAACAACAACCACTTAAACAACTAACCAACTAACCAAACAACCCTAACCACAAACACCCTTACCAACTTACGAGTAACCAGTTTACCAGCAACCAACTGACCAATATCCAACTAACTAGTAACCAACTAAACAGCTAACCAACTAAACATATAACCACAATCCCAAACATGACCCCAAACCTTAACCAAGTACACCTAACCCCATGACCCTATCACAAACCTACCAAGCCACTAAAATGATAAACTAACCAACTAATCAACTTTCTAAACTAACCTACTAAGCAACTAACCCTAGACCCCCAGCCATAACAACACCATAACCCTAATCACAACCACCTAAACCCCTAATCAACTAAGCAACTAACCAAATAACCAACTGACCCTAACCACGTAACCCAAACCCCATTACCCTATCAACAACCCACAAACACCCTAACAAAATAACCAACTAACAAAGTAAACAACTAACGAACTAACAAACTAACCCAAACCACCAACCCTGACCCCTAAACATAACCCCAACCACTTAAACCCCTAAACAACTAATCAACTAACAGACAAACCATAACGCCATAACCCTAACCACAAAACCATAGCCCCATAACCCTAACCCCATAACCCGAACAACAAACAGCTAACCTGACAAGCAACTGAACAAGTAACCAACTAACCATTACCACCAACACTGACCACAACCATAACCCCAAACACATAACCAACTAACCAACTAACCAACTAAGCAACTAAGCAACTAACCCAAACCCAAAAACCCTAACCCAAACCAACTAGCCCATTAAGCAGCTAAACAACTAATCAACCAACCAACTAAACAACTAACCCTTAACGCCCAAACACTAACCACATAACCCTAACCACAACCCATAAACCCATAAACAACGAAACTAACCAAGTAATCAACTAACAATAACCACATAAACCAAACTGCATAACCCTATCACCAACCCCCAGATACCCTAATCAAATAACCAACTAACCAAATAATCAAAAACGAAATAAACTAACGCCATAACCCTAACCCCAACCACCTAACCCGTTAATCAACTAACCAACTAACCAACTAACCAACTAACCAACTAATTGTAACCCCCAAACCCTAACCCCTTAACGAACAACAAACCCAGAAACACCTAATCAACTAAACTATACAACTAACCATAACCCACCTACCCAAAACCCATAACACTATCCCCAACCCCCAAACCCCCTAAACGAATAACCAACTAACACAAACTCAAAACCCTGACACCTAAACCTAACCCCAACCCCGTAACCCCCTAACCAAATAACCAACTCACCAACAAACCCTAACATAACCATAACCACAAAACCCTAACACCATAAGCCTAATCCCATAACCCTAATACCATAACGAGCTAACCAGCTAACCAACTAACAAGCAACCAAATAACCAACTAAACAACTAAACAACTAACCCTAACCCCCAAACATGATTCCTAACACTAACACCAACCCCCTAACCAACTAAGCAACTCACCAACTCACCAACTAACCAACTAACCATAAACACATAATCCTAACCCCACCCCCTAACCACCTAATCAGCTAACCAACCAACCAAATATCCAACCAATCAACTAATCAACTAACCAAGTAACCAAATAATCAACTAACCATAACCCCCTAACCCTAACAAAAAAACACTAAAACTATTATCAACTAAACTGAACAACTAACCACAACCCCATTACCCAAAACACATAAACCTATCCAAAACCACCAAAGTCACTAACCGAACAACCAACTAAAAACTAACCCAAACCTCCAAACCTGACCCCTAACCCTAACCTTAACCCCCTAACCCCCTAACAAAACCACTAACCGACTAAACAACCAAACCTAATCCCATAACCATAACCACCGAACAGAACCCCATAACCCTAACCCCATAACCAGCTAAGCAGCTAACCAACTAACCAGCTAACCAAACAACCAACTAACCCTAACCCCCAAACATGACAAACACTAAACCCAACCCCATAACCCCCTAACCAACTAACCAACCAACTAACCCTAAACACATAATCATAACCAAAACACCCTAACCCCCATAATCAACTAACCAACTAGCTAACTAATCAACTAATAAACTACCCAACTAACCAACCAACCAACTAAACAACTAATCAACTAACCCTAACCCCATAACCCTAACCATAACCCCGTACCCCCCGAACCAACTAACCAACAAACGAACTAATCAAATTACCCTAATCCCCTAACCCTACCCCATAACCCTATCCCCAACACAATAACCAACACCCTAACCACAACACCCTAACCCCCTAACCAACTAACCAACTAACCCTAACCACAGACCCTAACACATAAATCCTAACATCTAATACATAAACCAGAAAAACATAAACACAAGCAAAAATACACTGACACCCTAACAAAAATACTAAGAAAAAACAAAATACTGACAAGAAAACAACAAAACAGTAGATGAATACATGAACCCAAACCAAAACACGTCATTACTTCCCCATCATGATCCCTAAACATACAACAGACCATATTATTTGTAACAGTGATTGGCAATTAGCTTAAGCATATGTCTGACCAAGTCATATCATAAATTAACCCATCAAAAGCAATGTGTAATATAACAAGGCTGTGGACTAGATTGTGAATTTCCTGGATCTGTCTCCAGCATAAATACACCTTTTCTTTGTCAGGATTGACTTATATTTCCTGAATGACTATCACACAGCAAAGTTAATATCTGAAAGAGATTTCTCATTAAACAACGGAATCAACAGAACACAGAGGGGACTCTGATATGACCTTAAGCATGAGTGAAAGCAGGAAACAGAAATCAGTGACCCAAAAATCTGCTAAGTTTTTGGACCATTCAGAGGTGCTTCTCCCTGGCTAATAAATTTCTCTACCTACCCCATACCAGATAGAGTACAAGGATTCAGATGAATCTGCATGGTGCTGTGGACCATGAACTACTCCATTATGGAGTGGATACAAGATAATCCAGAAAAAAAAAACTAAGAAAAGGAAGACCAAGAAAAAAACACAAGTACAGAGGTTGCCACAGCAAAGACCGTAACACCAGCCAAGACTTAGCACAGATGTACATGCGTGTAAAAATACATACGACAACCTGAAAGACAGCATAATAGCATGAGAATCCAGCAAACATATAACAGCAACAAGCATACAAAATAAAAGCTTTTCCTGCTGCAGAAAATTCATTAAACAATGCGGTCTCTGTCTGTCTTGCTCTCTCTGGGAAAACCTCCACCCACAATTAAGTAGGACTGGGACACCAAACACAGATTGCCAGGTGGGCACTACCCATAGGTCCACGCATATGCAAGCAGCGGACAATCATTGCGCGATAAAAGGATAATAGCTGATATTAGGATTTAATTATCCCAGAGAGCACTCGCTTTTGTGATCGCTGAAGATGGGAGCCAGAACCATCTGTTGCAACTAGACATAGGACTCTACACATAGCCATCAGGTGTGACTCCACGCGGCTCTCTACAGAGATTTTGAAAACGCTAATCCAAAGGATGAAACAGAAATGTACATTAAAGGTAATTTTATAAAAGAGATAGGGGCCATCAAACAATGTGAAAAAGTTTCAAAAAAATGGATGAGAAGACTCTCTTTTTTTGTTTTTTTGGTTCCCTGACCGGGAAGAATCTCAAAAACTTTTAAGAAATGAAAAATCAATCAAAGATACCTTAGAAAAGGAAAACAAGAAAAAGGAAGCAAACCGAAAATGGAAAGAGTACAAGACTTGAAAACTGAAATGGAGGAAATCTTTAAAAATAAAAAAGGAATGGATGGATATAGACAATATCAGCAAAAAAACAATGGATACAGAGACAAGCATAAACAGTACAATAGAAGACATAGAAGAATCTCAAAAATCAAACATAATAGAGGAAATAAACGCACTGATGAAAGAAAACAGCAAACAAAACAAAATCTTAAAAATATATATCCAAGAAACCGGAGACACCACGAAAAGAACAAAAATTACAAGAAAGGTAAAAGGGGAAGAAATACAGCTCAAAGACCAAAAAAATAGATCGATAAAAATAAAAGTCTTTCCGAACATGAGGAAGGTACAAGCAGATAGAGATCACCTAATAGATCAGATTTTAAAAACCACCCTAATCACTAATATCTAACAAGAATTACCTTAAACTTAAAGCAGCCATAAGAGAATAAGATGGACAGTTCATACTCATAGCAGGAATCTTTCATCAGAATGAAATATAAATACCAAATATAAATTTCTGAAAAATAAAAACAAAAATATTACAAGATATCAGAGTATGCCTCAAAACACAATAATAGTAGGACACCGCAGCACTCCTCTCTCAACAATGGACAAAACAAACAGACAGAAACCTAACAGCGAATTCGAAAAATATACCTCCTGAGCATCTCACGGTACCTTCTTATATATTTATACCATACCTGGTAACAAAGTAAATTTAGCAGACCAAAAAAATTTTTTGGCCGAGCCCGGTAGATCTATGTGAATTCGTGACTGGCCTGGTCTACAAGAGCTAGTCACCAAACAGGAACCAAAAGCAACAGAGAAACCCTATCTAGAAAATGACAAAGGGGAGGGGGGGACTACTGTGGTGGCTCAGGTTAAGAGCCATTGGCTGCTCTTCCAAAGGTCCTGACTTCAATTCCCAGCAACCACAAGGTGGCGCACGACCAACGGTAATTATCTCTGGTGCCCTCTTCTGGTCCACAGTCATAAACACTGACAGACTTTTGCAAACATAATCAGTAAATAAAGAAATAAATAAATCACTAAAATCTAAAGGAATTTTTGCCACCACATGAGCCTTATCAGATCACCATGGATCAAAGTTAGAATACAACAACAGTTCTAATCCCAGGAAACAGACAAACTTATGGAAACCAAACAGTAGACAACTCAACCACCCGTTGATCTTGGAAGAATTAAAAAAAATTAAGTCTTCATGGAATTCCACAAAAATAAAGACACAACATAAACAAAATGAAAGCAGCTCTAAGAGGTAAGTTCATCGTACTAAGTGCACACATAACAAAAGTGGAAGAAGCTCACATTAAACAACAGCACTGCTAAAAGATCTTGAAAAAAAGGAATCTCACACAGGAGTCGAAGGCAGAAAATCATCAACGGAAGGAGTGAAACTAACAAAATTTAAACACAGAAAATACGAAAAAAAATCAATGAGAATCAGAGAGCTGGTTATTCGAGGAAAAACAAGATTGACAAGCGACTATCCAATTTAGTAAAAAGGCACAGAAAGAGAACATGGAAACTAACCGGATAAGAAATGAAATGGGGGAAATAACAGACTCTAAGGAGACCCAGAAATAATCTTATATTGCCAGAAAGGCCTATATGCCACGAAGTTGGACAATGTAAAAGAAATGGACCTGTTTGTAGAAAAACAGCATATACCAATAATCAATAAGACGAGGGGAACAATGAAAATCCCCAATCCTCTAACCCCCTAACCAACTAACAATCTAAACAATTAACCAACGAACCCTAATACCACCACCTAACCACCTAACCAACTAACCACCTAACCAACTCACCAGACAACAAAATAATCAACTTATCCCAACCCCCTAATCCTAACCCTATAACCCTAACCAAAACACCCTAATCCACTAACCAGCTAACCAAATAACAAACTATCCAACTAATCAACTAACCCTAACACACTAACCATAAACACCACAACCCTAACCCAAAACCACCAACCCCCTTACCAACTAACCAACTAACGAACTAACCAAATTACCCTAACTCCCTAACGCTATAACCCTAACCCCTACCCCCGGAACCCACTTACCAACTAACCAACTAACCAACAATCCTTAACGCACTAACCTTAACCCCAACCCCCTAACCCACTAACCAGCTAAACAACTAACCAACTAACCAACTAAAGCTAAACCAATAACCGTAACCACATAACCCTAAACCAAAACCCCTAACCCACTAACAAACGAAGCAAATAACGATCTAACCAACTAACGCTAACCCACTAACCCTATATCATAACACCAACCCCCTAACCCACTAACCAGGTAAACAACTAGCCAACAATAAAGCTAACCAAGTAACCATAACCCACTAACCCTAACCCCAAATCCCTAACACCCTAACTAACCAACTAACCAACAAACATGAACCCCATAACCCTAACCCCATAACCCTAACAGCCAACCAGCTAAAAAGCTAACCATCAGAAACTGACCAAATAATTAACTAACCAATTAACCCTAACCCACCCTAAACCCATCACCATAATCCACTAACCTGCTAACCAACTAATCAAATAACCAACTAACCAACTAACCCTAACCCCCAACCCTGACCCCTAGCCATAACACCAACCCTATAACACCCTAACCAACAAACTAACCAATTTACCAACTAATCCTAACCCCATGACCCTAATCCCCTAAACAACTAACCAACTAACAATCTAAGCAGTTAACCAACGAAACCTAACACCATCACCCTAACCACCTAACCAACTAAACAACTAACAAGCTAACCAAATAACCAACTTACCCTAAACCACTAACACAAACCCTATAACCATAACACACTAACCAGCTAACCCACTAACCAACCAACTATCCAACTAACCAACTAACCCTAACCCACTAACCCTAACACCATAAGCCTAACCCAAACCGCCTAACCCACTAACCAAACACGAACCCCATAACCCTAACCCCATAAACCCAACAGCTAAACAGCTAATCATCCAACTAAATAACTGACCATATAATGAACTAACCAAATAACCCAAACCCATTCTAACCACATTACCCTAACCACCAAACCTGCTAAACAGTTAATGAACTAACGAAAAAATCAACTAAACTAATAACCAATTAACCAACGAACCCTAACACTCAACCCTGACACCTAACCATAACCAACCCTCAACTCCTCCTAACCAAGTAACAAACTGAACAATTAACCAACTAACCCTAACCCATTACCAACTAACCAGCTAACCAGCTAACCAAATAAACAACTTACCGTAACCCCCTAACCCAAGAACCCTAACCCTAAGGCCCTAACATACTAACCAGATAACCAACTAACCAACCATACAACTAACCTACTAACACACTAACGCTTAATCCCTAGCCCTCTAACTAACCAAACTAACCAACCATCCCTAAACCCCTATCCCTACCCTAACTCTATAACCCTAACCACAACCCCCTTACCGACTAACCAGCTAACCAACTAACCAACAATCCAACTAACCAACTAACGTTACCCACTAACCCTAACACCAAAACCCAAAATCACTAACCCCACAACCTAATAACCTACTAACCGACAAACACCCCATAACACCCCCTGACCAACTCGGAACTAACCAACTAACCAAATTACCATAACCACCTAACCAACTATCCAGCTAACCATGGAACAAACTAACTGAGCAAATAACGAACTACCCAATTAACTACCCAACTAACTAACAAATTAACCAACTAACCAGCTAACCAAATAACCAACTTACCCTAACCACATAACACTAACCCTATAACCTTAACCACAACCCTCTAACCAACTAACCAGCTAACCAACAACCAACTATCCAACTAACCAACTAACCCTAAGCCCCTAAACCAAAGCCCCTAACCCCATAACCAACTAACCAACAAACACTAACACCATAAACCTAATCCAATAACCATAACAACCTAACCAATTAACCAACTAACCAACCTACCCTTACCCCCTAACCCTACCACTAAAATCCTAAAGACCTAACCCAATAACCAGCTAACCAACTAACCAAATAACCAATTTACCCTAACACCCTATCCTTAACTCTATAACTTTAACCACGACCACCTAAAACAATAACCAGCTAACCGACTAACCAACTATCAAACTAAACTAACCAACTAACCAACTATCCAACTTACACACTAACCAACTAACCCACTAACCCCAACCCACTAACCATAACCCACTAACCTCAACCGCATAACCCTAACATGAACCACCTAACAACCTCAACTAAGCAAGTAACAAACTGACAAACTTAACCTAATCCCCTAACCCTAACTACAACCCCTAACCCACTATCCAGCTAACCAACTAAACAACTATACAACTAACCAACTAACCCTAACCCATTTAACCACAACCCCATAAGCCTAACCCAAACCCCCTAACCCTGTAAACAACTAAGCAACTAACAAGCATGAACACCCCATTACCCTAACCCCATAACCATAACCCACTAACCAACTAACCAACCAAATAAACAACTTACTCTAACCCCCTAAACTTAGTTCTATAAACCTAACACCAACACCCTAACCCAATAACCAGCTAACAAAGTAAACAACTATCCACTAACCAACTAACCATAAATCAATAACCCCTAACCCAATAACCTAACCGAAACCACCTAAACCCCTAGCCAAGCAACTAACAAAATAACAAACTTACCCTAACCCCCTATCCGTAACCCTATAACCCTGACCACAACCCCGTATCACACTAACCAGATAACCAACTATCCAACTATCTAACCAACTAACCCTAACCTACAAACCCTAACCAAACAATTAACCAACAAACCCCAACACGATAACCCTAACCCCATAACCCTAACCCCCAAACAGCTAACCAGCTAAACATCGAACTAACCAAATAAACTACTCAATTAACCATAATACACCCTAACCCCCTAACCTGCTAACCAGCTAACCAACCAACAAACTAACCAACTAAACAACCAACCACCAGAAACCCAAACCCTGACACCTAAACATAAACATAACATAAACACAAACAAACCCCTAACTAACTAACCAAACAACTAACCAACAAACCGGAACCACATAACCGTAACCCCATAACCATAACCTCCTAACTAGCTAACCATCCAACTAACTAAGCAAATAACGAACTAAGCAATTAACCCTAAGACACCCTAACTCCATAACTCTAACCCCATAACCTGCTATCCAACTAACCAACTAGCCAACTAAAACAAACCACATAGCCCTAACAAAACCACAACCCACTAAGCAGCTAACCAACTAACCAACTAACCCTAACCCCCAAACCGTAACCCTATAACCCTAACCACAGCCCCATAAGCCCATAATCAACATAACAACTAACAAACTAACCATAACCTCCTAACACAAACCCCATAACCCTATCTACAACCCCGAAACCCCCCTGGCAGTGTCACCAGAATTTATCTCTACTGCTTGTACTTGCTGTTACGTAAGCTACTAGCTTTGAATGGACACCTTGTTCAATGGAGATATAGTAGAGCGGTCCTTGGACTGTACCAAAAGAAATATGCCTTACCTTCTCTGACGACTGTATGGATGTGGTAGGGAAGCTGCTTGTTTGTTCACGGATGGTGATACCTAGGTAACAACACAGAAACCATATTATTTGTAGCAGTGATTGGCAATTAGCTTAAGCATATGTCTGACTAAGTCATCATAAATGAACACATCAAATTAATGTATAGTATAACAAGGCTATGGACTACATTGTGAATTTCCTACATCTCTCTCCAGCATAACTACATTGTTTTTCTCTTAATCCACCATCTCTCGGTCAGGACTGACTTCTATTTACCGAATGACTATCACACAGCAAAGTTAATATCTGAATGAGATTGCTCACTAAACAACGGAATTAACACCACACAGAGAGGACTCTGATATGACCTTAAGCATGAGTGAAAGGAGCAAACAGAAATCAGGCACCCAAAAATCTGCAAAGTTTTCGGACCATTCAGAGGTGCTTCTCCCTGCCTAATAAATTTCTCTACCTACCCCATCCCAGATAGAGTACTAGGATTCAGAAGAATCTGCATGGTGCTGTGGACCATCAACTACTCCATGGTGGAGTGGATATAAGAGAATCCAGAGATAAAATAACTAAGAAAAGGAAGACCAAGAAAAAAACACAAGTACACATGTTGCCACAGCAAAGTAAGTAACACCAGCCAAGACTTAGCACATATATACATGCTTGTAAAAATGACTGACAATCTGAAAGACAGCATAATAGCATGAGAATCCAGCAAACATACAAGAGCAAGAAACACCGGAAGCTTTTCCTGCTGCAGAAAATTCAGGACACAATGCGGTCTCTGTCTCTGTTGCTCTCTCTGTGCAAACCTCTCCACGCATTTAAGTAGAACTTGGAAAACCAAACAGAGATTGCCAGGTGGGCACTACCCTTAGGTCCACGCATATGCAAGCAGCGGACAATCATTGCGCGAGAATAGCACAAGTCAGGACTAGCTGATATTAGGAGTTGATTATCACAGAGAGCACTCACAGAGAGCACTCGCTTTCGTGACCCCTGAAGGCGGGAGACAGCACCATGTGTTGCAACTCCACATAGGACTCTACACATAGCCATCAGGTGTGACTGCACGAAGCTCTCTACAGAGATTTTGAAAACGCTAATCCAAAGGATAAAAAAGAAATGTACATTAAAGGTAATTTTATAAAAGAGATAAGGGGCATCAAACAATGTGAAAAAAAATTTTAAAAAAAATAGATGAGAAGAATCTCAAAAACGTAAGAAATGAAAAATCACTCAAAGATACCTGAGAAAAGGAAAACAAGAAAAAGGAATCAAACCGGAAATGGAAAGAATCTTTAAAAATAAAAGAGGAATTGCTGGATATAGACAATATTGGCAAAAAGACAATGGATCCAGAGACAAGTATAAACAGTAAAATAGAAGACATACTTGAATCTCAGAAATCGAAGATAATAGAGGAAATAAACGCAATGATGAAAGAAAACAGCAAACATAAATTCTTAAAGACACAAATCCAACAAATCTGGGACTCCACGAAAAGAACGAAAATAACAATAAAGGTAAAAGGAGAAGAAATACAGCTCAAAGACCAAGAAAATAGAGCGATAAAAATAAAAATCTTTCCAAACATGAGGAAGGATATGCCTGTTAAGGTACAAGCACATACGAAAAACCTAATTGATCAGATTTTAAAAAACAAACTAATCACTAATATCTAACAAGAATTACCTTAAACTTAAAGCAGGCATAAAAGAATAAGATGGACAGTTCATACTCATAGCAGGAATCTTTCATCAGAATGAAATATCAATACCAAATATAAATTTCAGTAAAATAAAAACAAAAATATTACAAGATATCAGAGTATGCCTCAGAACACACTAATAGTACGACACCACAGCACTGCTCTCTCAACAATGGAAAGAACAACCAGACAGAAACCTAACAGCGAATTTGAAGAATATACCTCCTGAGCATCTCACGGTACCTTCTTAAATATTGACACCATACCTGGCAACAAAGTAAACTTAACAGACCAAAAAGAGTTTTGGGCCGAGCCAGGTGGATATCTGTGAATTCGAGACTGGCCTGGTATACAAGAGCTAGTCGCCGAACAGGATCCAAGAGCAACAGAGAAACCCTGCATAGAAAATGACAGAGGGGAGGGGGGGAATACAGAGATGGCTCAGGTTAAGAGCCATTGGCTGCTCTTCCAAAGGTCCTGACTTCAATTCCCAGCAACCACAAGGTGGCGCACGACCAACGGTGATTATCTCTAACGCCCTCTTCTGGCCCACAGTCATAAACACAGACAGACTTTTGCAAAGCAGCTCTAAGAGGTAAGTTCATCACACTAAGTTCACACATAACAGAAACATAATAGATAACAGCTGCTATAAATTTAATGGAGAGCAACTCAAATCCATTACACTAATAATAGTAAAAAGACAAATCTGTCGACTCTTACTATGTCTTAAACATAATGTGTAAAGTTATAACAACAACAAGTAGACGAAATACAGAGATCAAGGGTAATAGAATAGGTAAGGAAAAAGTAAAACTTACGAACTAAAAAAATTGTATGGTCTCATACATCAGTATCTGCAGTGATGTGGCTAGACACAAGATTAAATCAATAGAAATCAGAACAAGGAAATAAGAAAATTCATATTTCACAGCAGCCACAGAGAGCATAAAGTATCCTGCAGTTACAGTATTCAAAAATTGAAGGTCTATTTGATAATACTTTAAGGCTTTGAAGAAAGAAACTGAGAAGGATACAGAGCTCATGAATGAATAGGATCAACATAGTAAAAATGGGAGTTAAAGCAAAGGCAATAAATAAATTTAATGCATTACCAATTAAAATCTCAACAAAATTCTTTAAGAACCTTGAGAAAACTTTCTTAAACTCAATATAAAAAACCAAAAATCCAGGATAGCAAAGAAATCATGTAATATTGTGGGATGGCTATTCGTTGTCACTGTGTCACCCGGTAACCCAAAACAAAAATGCCACAGAAAAAATCAGAGATGTCACTAGGTCGTGAGACTAACTCACCAACTACCTCATTCTTATCTCCTGTAGCTTAAACTCATTACTCTCAGAACCTTCAACTGTGGAACAGATCAAATACTGCTTCTTCAGAGTCTGTGCTGGAGTGGGGGAGTGTGCTTTCTCCTTTCCAACATGATCCAGTTATCATCACCATGCATCTACTTCCTGTGTGCTTTAAATGCATTTTCCTCCTGCATAGACAATCAGCGTTTTACTGAAACACATGATTGACAGAATACAGATAATCACATAGCACAAATTTAATTATTTTGGTTAAACAGAGGAAAATACAGAGTGCATATTTGGGAAATGTTTGCATAGCAATACTGGCTAATTCCTTATCATTTACGGGCACTGATAATCCTTTAAGGAAAAAAAACTGTACAGTAATTTCTTTAACATCAGAATGAATCCATAATCTCTCATTTCATGTGAAAAAAGAAGAAAATTCTATTCTCCAAACTAACATTCTTTCTGCATTACAAGGTATTTGAAAATATCTATCTTAGGATTTACTTAGCAGCATTTGTCAACAAATATCTTTTCGCAGAGATAGATACTCCACATGAGTAAAAAAAAATTCAAAGATCGAAAAATAACAAAGAGGATAAAGATTATCTGTGTATTTTCCCTCTTTGAGCAGCTTGATTTTAAATTCTAATTCCTTTATTTTCAATTTTAATTTTTGAGAGAGGCTCTCTGTATATCTTTGGGAAGGAATAACACTGTGGACCATGCTGTCCTTGAACTCACAAAGATCATGGAACCACCAAGGTTTGGGATAAAAGGCGTATACCACCAAACCAGAAGTAGGCAAGTCCCTGCCTGCCAGACATTGGGATTAAAGGCCTGTGGTACCACACGTACCTTGAAGTCACTGGTGTTAATCTACCTGTGACACTCGATGTCACAAGGTCAATCTACATCAGACTGCCAAGTGTTGGAATTAAAGGTGTGTCCCACCGCACACAAATATTTTTAAGAACTTTAAGATCTGCTTCTCTATCACAATCACACATGTTTTTATAAAACAGTCACCACTTAGGGATTTTGAGGAACACAGTGAGTCTGGTTGCCATCAAAGAGATCGTAGTACTTTACTCCAAATACACAGGAGATAGACAGAAAGCAAGATTGCAAAATTACCCTGAAAATGGTACGTAAAAAAAGCTACAAACTAGAAGACCTGATCATGCTGCCTACTCAAGCAGGCATAGCCGAGCAATGGGCATGGTCTCAGCTAATTTATCCATTAAATGATAAGAAACGAGGCGCAACCGGAATTTGAACCAGTGGCAGGTACAAGAAAGCATAGCGTTATCTCTCCTTTTCTGAATAATTGATTTTCTACAGAGATAGTTCAAGATGTTGCTCTGTAAGCAGGATCAAGCACATTACTTAGCTTTACAACCTCATGTCAGAGTTACATGCTGTGGACATTTTCATGGGCACAACTCTGTGCCATTTAAAACTCAATGCCAGTAAGCAAGGTGAAATATTACAATCACAGACCACGCTCATTGGGACTGCCTGCCCATTAGCATGCATTTGCCATAAAAGAATATCACAAAAAGAAGTCATTGTAAAACAAAACACACAACTGAAAAAATACAGAAAAATCTCAGGCACAACTTCCCTTTTGTTAAGAAAGGGAAAATACCCATAATACAATTTTTGGGATTATGGGCGTATTCCATTATATTTCCTGCTTGATAGGAGCACAGATAATATTGTAACTAACCAAAGAAAATTTAAAGGTTTTACGCCTAACTAAAAATGGATCAACAGGCTCTCCTTTTCTATTGAAAAAAAAGCAACATCTATCCCTATTTGCCCTTCAAGCCGTATGCATTCAACTCATCTTGTGCCTTGTTTTACAGGCGATCGGGTCTGAATTCACAGGAAGTGAACATCTAAATATTGAAGAGGCAAATTTGGATGCCAAGATTCAAGAATGATGATACTTAGATCCGCACCTGTGTCTATTCACACAGACTCTGAGCTCTGGTCTTTGATCTGTAATAGAAGTATGCAGAAAAATATGTTTACTCGGTCTTACTGGGTTTTTTGACCCCTCCACCTTGCGTAATTCGTATGACCTTTTTCAGCAGAAAATGGAGCTGTTAATTTTCTTGGTCAGCAACGCTCTCCATTGTGACTAAAAATGACTGGGCCAATGTACGCTTGGGAGCATGGGAGAGGCCATTCAAGGACTTTCCAGAACATATCGGGTTGCCTTGGCTGTCTGTTGTCGACCTGCATTGGTTGGGCCAATGTCAGCAAGAAAAGAGCAAACAAAGCTGGAAGTGACTATGTGGGCCTGTGTAGTTTCAATCCACGTGGGGAGGCAAACAGTAGGGTGATTGAGGAATAAAAGTCAATATGAGGTGTCTAAAGGGATAATACGAAGAACTGAAGGAAGAAAATCCACAGCGTGATAATTAATATTAAACTGCAAGCTCGATGCACAAGGCACAGGATACAAAGCACAGGCCAAAGCTAAGATAGGGAGGGAGGGGTCTCGCAGACAGTCACCAGGGGAAAGGAGGGATCATAAAACCAAATGTTTTATGAGGGGGGAAATACTGAGATGGGGCAGGTTAAGAGCCATTGACTGCTCTTCCAAAGGTCCTGACTTCAATTACTGGCAACCACAAGGTGGCGCACAACCTACGGTAATTATCTCTGGCGCCCTCCTCTGGCCTACAGTCATACACACTGACAGACTTTTGCAAACAAAATAAGTAAATGAAGAAATAAGCACATAAATAAATTAAATCTAAAAGAATTTTTGCCACCCACCACATGAGCCTTATGAGACCACCATGGATCAAAGTTAGAATATAACAACAGTTCTAATCCCTTGAAAACGACAAACTTATAGAAACCGAACAGTTGACAACTAAACTACCCGTGGGTCAGGGAAAAATTAAAAAAAGAAAAAGTCTTCATGGAATACAACTAAAATAAAGACACAACATAAACAAACTGAAAACAGCTCTAAGAGGTAAGTTCATAGCAATAAATGGCCACATTACAAAAATTGAGGAAGTGTGCTTTCTCCCTTCAAACATGCTCCAGTTATCCTCACCATGCATCTATTTCCTGTGCGGAAAATTAACCGCATTTTCATCCTGCCTAGACAATCAGAGTTGTACCGAAACACATGATGGTGGAGCCATGATTGCCACAAGGGAAGTGAAGTGCCCATTGGGGGGGAGCAGCATAGGGAGGAGGCGGAGCTCTGGGTACCAGCTGAAGCAGCCCTTGAGACAGTACCAGGATCAGGGAAACCAGGATGGGGCGAGCGGCGGGGAGGAGGGGTGAAGGGGGCTTCGAGGAGCTAGCCAAGAGGATTCCTGGGACTGGGTGCTCTCAGGGCCAAATGCCTGCTGGCACATGACCTGCCACCACTGCTCAGGCCACCACTCTGGGACCAGCAGCTCACAGGGCCTGCTGTCTACAGAGGCATGCCCACTACCAACATTTTGGGACATAAAGCATTTCTGCTCCCTACTGCCGCCAGGGATGCTGAATCAGTTTTTAAAAAATTATTTTAAAAAGGGGGGTTGCATAACTTTTAAAGGTACTGGAGAGACCAGTAGTCTCCAAGTTTGGCAAGTTTGGTGATATATCTCAACATGCGACAACATAAGCACTAGAGGCACCATGCAGACACAGCCCAGGCAGTGAAGTTATTCAGAGGCCTACAGGAGAATGTTGCAAGGATCACTTAGTACTTCTTGGAAACTACATCACTAAACTTTATGATTGTCCACAGGCTCCCGCCCAGCCAGGGAAGGACACACCACACCAGCCACAAGTCTCAGGAAACCACTCAACCGAGTTTGGGAACAGGGAAGCCCCACCTCACCCACCAAGCACAGCCACTCCTCTACACATGGAGATAGCAGCAAAATGCACCAAGGCAGGCCACTCATCCCCACTTGATGACTTTGGCCCCTCACTCACCTTAGCCCACCACTCCTCCCATCTATGGAGAGCAAACGCTAATCATGGTGCAGCTGCCGAGCTGATAAACTCTCTTACAAGAGGCAGTGCTAAACTGGAAGCATGGCTCCTGGAAGAACACTACTAGAGGCCATGATTTAGAAGTGAGGTAAGAGTGACAGAACCAGTTGAGCAGAAAGGGACATAGTACAGCATTCCCAGCACTGTCTGCTAATCTAAAGACAGACCTCTCACAGATTGAATGGAGGTTTCAGGCAAATACAACAGAAAGGGTCTTGCTAATGTAAAACTGTATTAGGTTTTAAAAGGAAGCATACAAATTCAGAAAGGAGCTAATCAATCAGACAATGTTGTACAAGAGGAATATTGGGTAAATCAAGAACATTCTAAACAAAGTCTACATTGGAATTGGAAATAATAACCATAGTTTACAACCTTCTGTGAAAAGTCTTGGGTTGAGAATCTGAAACAACCCTCACTATTCATTTTTACCAGCTCTCTCAGGATTATTCCTGATTGCTCTATACATCAGGGCCTTAGAAAAACCTCCCAAAGCATGGGCAGATAATCCAACATCATACAAGAAAAAGTTCCAAACTTAAAGGATAGCCCTCCAAAGATAGAAGAAGCTTACATAACACAAAATTACTTCAATGTGAACCTTAAACAGTTGTTTCAGACCTTCCAGCTACTGTTATTTCTTCCAGAGAGCCCTCATGTTCTAGAGCCCTCGCTGCAAAAAGAGATGATCTACTGCTATGGTTATGCAGCCCATTAGACCTCCTTGTATTTTCAGGTAAACCCAGACACACTGATGCCCAATCACAAAACAATAGAGAATAACTTCTGCTTCCTGACAAATGGATTGTAGCAAAATATATAGATTCTGCTCTATCGACCTGCCAAATACCATAAAAACCTAAGAAACATCTGTAGCGCAGAAACTCCCTTTGTCCCCTGGAACTAAACATCAATGAATTACACCATTGCAGCTAGCTAGTGGCAGCAGAAAGTTAGAAACATTTTAATCATGTATTGCTAAAAGACAATCAACATCACCGTAGTTCTACTAGCTTTTAAACTATTTGAGACATTTATCAGACAAACTTGAAAGTAGACTGTAATATTCATAACTTATAGAAATCAGATCATTTTAAATTTGTCTTTCCACTGCACACCAAAAGCATGGCTCTGTATGTACACTGGACAGTGATATTACAAGCACAATATCACACCATGCCAGGGCTGCAGAGTCTCCCTCTCCACGGGAAATCCATACACAGGGAAGCTCAAAAGACAAACGTGGGTCACATTTAGAACTGTTGTTAAAGAAAAATAGGCCATGAATTAGAAGATAATAAGGGGTCATGGTAAAGATTGGGGACAGGAATTAGAATGTGAATATGATAGTTATAATCTCAAAGAAATATTTTGAAAAGTTGAAACAGGATTCATGGCCATGTGCTTCAGAAACCAGAGATTTATATTAGAGCACATCAAAGATTTCTCAAACCTTTCATTTCCAGATGTATATTTAAAACCAGTACAATATAAGTCATGTTGGGCAAGGCCACATATTACTCAGATCTATTTTGGTTGAACTACTATAATTATAGTAATTTGGTTTCATGAGAAGATTAGTTCTTTATTCAGATTCTTGATTGTCCTGGCCTGTGGTCAACAAGAAATGGCCAACGGGACATTTATGGAGCATCTAAAATTGGATTACCGAATCCCTAATTAGGTAATTAGTAAATAGCTAAGCATTGTTAATCTCAAATACTATTGAAGTAGGAAAGGTCTCAACCACTAAAAGACTGAGATACTGGAGGTCACTCACTAGATGGTCTATTTTTCCTTCTCACAGACCAGTCAAATCCCTGTCCTAAAGGAGTTTCCGGACTATCTACCCAGGACTGGGCAGCAGAGGCAGGATTGAGTATTTAAAGAAATTTTCAATTAAACAGGATGAGGCAACAATATTATAAGCTCATAGTCTCCCACACCAATATGGCAGAGCCTCCCCTTCACCCAGGGAATACACACTCAACAAAGCTCAGAGGCCAAGGGCCACTACACGGATCACCACACAAAATAACAGAACCTGTCCGGATCATGGTCCATTCCTTTCCAAGCAGCTAATAGCTCAGCAAAGCTGCTCTTCCTGGGCTGGGGACAGTGGCCACTACATTTAACATTGCATGGCTTTGTGGTCCTCCTTACAGCTCCCTTCAGCAGAACAAGAGAATCCTGAAAAGAACCTGTGAACTACCTCCTACCGATGCTCCTGATTGCCAAGTACAGTCTTTCATCAGCTAGAACCACCCATTGTGCTTCAAGACAATAGCAGATCAAATGTCTCAGAGAGCAAAAACCCTCCAGGTTTGCCTTTTCACAATATGGTGAGACAATATGGTGAGACAATCTGGTGAGAAAAGACCCTAATTTGTAGTTTAATAAAATCTTCTACTCTGCCAGAGCACTTCCTGTTCCTCCTCCAAGGAAAATAGCCCTATGTGTACACATTCCATTACACAATGTCCAGTGTAGCCAACCCTTTACTTCATAGCTGGGAGGTCCTGCAACCAAACACAGGTCACATTCAAGCAGTAATTGTTAAAAAGAGGCAATGGATTAGAAAACAATAAAGGGTCCATGGGAACAAATGGAAGCAAGAGACAGAGAGTGAAAATAATGTAATTACAATAACAAAAGAATACGGTTAAAAGGTCGATCAAGCTTCATAGTCATGTGCTCCAGAGACTAGAGATCTGTATTAGAGCACACCAAGTACAACTCACATCATTTCTCTCAGGATATACAGTCATGTTAGGCAGGACCACACCCTTTTACCTAGTTCCTCAAGTTTGCTTGAAATACTGTAACTACAGTAATTTGGTTTAATCATAAGTTTTTATAGAGATTGTTGAATGCAAAGTTTGTGGTGAGTCACTACTCATTGCTAATGTCAAATACTGTCCCAGCAGGAAATCTTTCACACTCTTTCCTGCCTTTCCATTTTTCCATTGTGACTATGTTTGCTTTACAGTTGGTCAGTGAACTACATTATTCCATCGATCCTACTTCACTCGTAAATTGACAATAAAATCTAGAGAAGTTGGAGGGTACTCATTCACTGATCTATTTCTCCTTTCCACAGACCAGTCAAGGTCCATCCTGGTTGGAGTTGCAGGACTACCTTTCCAGAACTGGGTAACAGAGTTAGGATTAGGTGTTCAAAGAAATTGCCAATTACATAGTGCGAAGTAAGCATGAGCTACAGGCGACACTGCTATAAACCAGTTGTTGTCGATCTTCCTAATGTTTTGACCATTTATAACAGGTCCTCATGATGTTTTGAACCCCAACTAAAAAATTATTTTCACTGCTACTTCATAACTATATTTTTGCTACTGCTATGAATTATAAAATATCTGTGCCTTCTGATGGTCTTAGGCAAGTCCTGTGATAGGATCATTTGATCCCCCATAGGAAGCTGTGGCCACAAAAGTTAAGAAACCCTGCTCTAAACTGATATAAATACACAAACAGCACTTAAGAAAAAAAAATGGAATGAAATTCTTAAACTAGAAATCATTGAAAAATATAGCAATAATGCACCTAAATAAAATGAATGTTAAAAATGAGAGCAATAATTGATGCTTTAAAATGATAAAAGAAATAGTAGAACACTTATCTATCCAAAATTTGAAATGGAGTAGTTCCTTCCCTGAGAGAAATAATGACATTAATAAGAGACTGTATGACTTTGTTCCACTAAACAGCACTGAATCATGTCATTGTGGCTGGTGATAGCAAAAAATTAGAAGCGTTCTAATTATGTATTGCTAAAAGACAATAAACATCACCATAATACTACCAGCTTTGAAACTATTTGAAACATTTAGAAGACAAAGTTAAAACTGAAGGGAATATTCAAAAATTCTAGAAACCACACCATCAATTTTCAAATCTCTCTTCCAACTGCTCACAAAGAGCATGACTCTGTACACTGTACTGTTGTATTAAAATCATAGTATCCTACCATGCCAGGCCTGCACAGTCTTCCCTTCCGCTCCCCACAGGAAGCCAGGACACCATGGACTTGTGCTATATCCCCCACCCTGCACCATCAGCACGTACCTGAAGCCTCTCTGGCCAGGGCCCAGGCCCCAGGTGGAGTCATGGTCGCTGTCTGGGCAGAGTCTGTGGACACTGGGGCGCACTGTGGCCCTCTGTGCCCTCTAAGCATCTTCCTGCAGCCTCTAGCGCAGCATCTCGGGGTCCTGGGGCGTCCTGAGTCCGGTCAGGGGCCTGCGGAGGGGACGGGGGAGACGTGGGGTCAGCGTCTGGGCCGGGCAGAGGGGCCTGGCGGACTCTGGCCAGAGTATGGAGCCTCCCGAGTGTCCTGTGTCCGCCATGGGTGGGCGGGGAGCAAGAGCCAGAGACCGCGGAAGTCTGTCTGGACCTCGGCCGCGCGGCTGGCTCAATCCCTCCCCCCTCCCTCCTCGCTCCCCTGCATGGCCACCAGCCCTGGTTCCTCCGGGAAGCCGCGCGGCTCGCTCCTCCTCCCTGCACCACCCACGCCCCACTCACAACCACCCACCCACGCACCACACCGCGCGCCAGCACAGGAACCCCGGTTCCGGTCACTCCCGGGAACCAGCGGGAAGCGGCCACAGAGCTCCACACCCTCCCCCTCTCCCATGCTCTGAACCGGACCCTCGGATACACCCGCCGCTATCGCGGCTCCACAAGCGGCAGATGCAGGCTATCGCGGCTCCACAAGCGGCAGATGCAGGCGGCAAGGGGAGGGGGGGAGAGAGCGGAAGTTTTTCTTCTTTTCTCCTTTCTCTGCTTCTCCCGCGCAGGTGGAAAGCAGGAAAAAAGGAAGTAAGGAGCCCGGGATTCCAGCCGGGGGATCCTGGGAGACCGAGTCCGTCCCAGGCTGGCAAAATGGCCGCCGCGAGGATTCATGGGAGATGTAGTCCAGGACCGGGAACCAGAGACCCGCGGGTAACCCACGATAGGGCCCAGACCAACCAGGCACACCGAGTCCCCAAGGACCCCGTGTGCTGAGTCACCGCGGCCCCACCCCGGCCCTGGCAACGCCACACCACCGGCGCCGAACAACACATCCATGCACGTGGAGAGTAGTGCATCTGCCCACCAGATTTAAAAGACCACATTTACCAGAATCACGCAGAGTTCCATGAAAAGAACACGAATGCGCAGTAGACCTCACTCTGCAAGTCGTGTCTATCCCTGTCTCTATCTTTGGCCAGCTGGCCACGTGTCTCCCTGCCTGAGACCAGCCACTACTAGGGGATCAAGATCAAGATCAAATATCTCAGAGAGCAAAAGTCCTCCAGGTTTGTCCTTCCACACTATGGTGAGATAAGACGCTACTTTGTAGCCTAATAAAATCTTCTATTCTCAAAGAACACTTCCTGTTCTTCATCCAAAGCACAGGGTCCTATGCATATACACACTATTATACACTCAATGTACAGTGTAGCGAACCCTTTAATGCATAGCTGGGAGGTACTGCAACCAAACACAGGTCACATTCAAACAATAACGGTTAAAAAGAGGCTATGGAGTAGTTCTCTCTATTTCGGAGTGCACACAGGTTTTGTCTCTCCTCTCTTCTCTCTGCACCTCTCTCCTGTAATAAATAATTTCTCAGTATATATATAACATATCAGCATATATAGCACAATATCCTACCATATCAGGACTGAAGAGTCTCCCTCTCCCAAGGAAATGCGTACAGAGGGAAGCTCAAAGTATGATGTAGTTATAATCTCAAAAAATTATTGTGAAATTTGAAGCAGGCTTTATAACCATGTGTTACAGAAACTATGGGAAATTCTTATACCATTTATTTTATTATCAATCATGAAATATTAATTCACAGTTTAACAGTGGAGTGCAACTCTACAAAGGAGAAACCATGTACGAGCTCCACAAAGTTAACTACAGAGGCAACATAAACCTGAATGATAAAAGTGTTATGGTATTCAACCTCACTCTGCAAGTCACGTCTGTTTTCCTTCTGGGACACTACATCTCCCAGAAGGCCGCTGTGCATATAGGCCATAATGTTCCGCCTAACCTGGGAAGACCACATTTCCCAGAATGACACAACGTTTGTGAAAAGGGCCAAGCATGTGCAGAGCAGAGCGTCTGCCAGCCTGATCTAAAAGACCACATTTCCCAGAAGCACCCAGAGTTAGACAAAGAGGCCATGCGTGTGGAGGGTAGTGCATCTTCCCGCCAGATTTAAAAGACCACATTTCCCAGAATCACGCAGATTTACAGGAAAAGGCCATGCATGGGCAGACTCTACTAGTCGTATCTATCCCTTTCTCTATCTTTGGCCAGCTGGCCACATGTCTCCCTGCCTGAGACCAGACACTACTAGAGAACCAGCAACCATTCATAGTGGAAACACTTAAAGTAATCAATAAGATTATAAAAAATCAGTACACAAACTGACTTCTGGCGGGAAAGTGGTGGTGTACATCTTTAATCCCATCATTTGGGAGGCAGACACAGGCAGATCTCTGTGGGGTCAAAGACAGAGAAGCCCAAAACTTAAAAAAAAAACGTACAATGAAGGTATAACAATCATGAATGTGAAAAATATTTAAGATAGATATTTAGAAAATTATTTAGAAAACTAGAATACTTAAATTCTACTTTGTGTTAGGAATATTTCCTAACTGAGTTCTTTGAAGACGCAAAGATTCGCAATAAAGCAAAGTGTAAAAGATTTTTTGTAAGAGGCTTACAAGGGCAAACACAGGCCTGGCTTTGAACTGTAAGTGCCCATTTAGAGTATTTGACGAACCACGTGGCCTAAGTCCATTACAGAGCATCCTCAAAAGCGGCGATTAGGTAAAAAAAAAAGATCTCGGAGATTGAAAGCCCAGCATCACGATTCAAACAGATCTCCACCTCAGCCAACCCAGATCCTATAGGATTGACCACAACCTGAATGGAATTCCCAGCGCTAGCTCACAACTTCAAATGGAAATCCGAAAACTACAAAAATAATTATGAAGGTGTCCCCCCAAATCCTATAACACAGACAAGAAAAGGAACTCACCCAGACTAAGCCGCTGTAGCCCAGAAGCCGGTATTGAACATGGCATACACAGCTGAAATTGCAGGCTAGGGGCCTTTCAACACGAGGCCTGCCACGTGGAAAGGACTTGCCCTAGCTTGGTGGGAAACTCCAAATATTAGGAATATTTCCTAAATGAGCTCTCTGACAACACAAAAATTCCCCATCAAGCCAAATCAAAACCATACAAATTAAGAAATTTCCAGGTTTAAAGGTAGATATGGGCTCTCAAGTGTACCTGAGGGGGAAACAGGAAGCCTCAGGAATGAGGCCCAGTAGGAAAAAAGGGAGACCACGTGTTTCCGTTTGAGGGGAGGGGGTGGAATGGGGGAATGACTTAAGTACCCTAGGGAGGGGTTAGGACCTGGCATTCTGGGATTTGAAGTACATAAAAAACGTGGTGGCTGGGATAGATGCTAAGGACTGGGGCCTAGGCTCCCAACATAACACTTTGGGTGACTTATTGTCTCCTAAGAACTAGTAAATCATTACCTCATTAATTCTATTATCAATTCTACTCTTCCACATCACAGTTTAGGAGCGGAGTGCTACTCTACACAGGAGAAACCTTTTACAAGACACACAAAATTAACTACACATGAATCCTAAACATAAATGTTAAAAGTGCAGAACTTCTTAATACCCGGGAGAGACCTCAAGTCTCAAGACAGGGTTTCTCTGAGGCTTTGGAGCCTGTCCTGAAACCAGCTCTGTAGACCAGGCTGATCTCGAACTCACAGAGATCCTCCTGCGTCTGCCTCCCGAGTGCTGGGATTAAAGGCGTGCTCTACCATCGCACGGCAATTATTTATTTATTTATTATGTGGGGAATATTCTGTCTGTGTGTATGCCTGCATGCCAGCAGAGGGCACCAGACCCCATTACAGATGGTTGTGAGCCACCATGTGGTTGCTGGGAATTGAACTCAGGACATTTGGATGAGCAGGCAATACTCTTAACCTATGAGCCATCTCTCCAGCCCATGTATGTCATTTTTTTAAGAGTCGGGTGGAGGCCCCACAAAAAGAAAAAACAACAACAGGTTTTATACTCATAGCTTCATGGCATGAAATCTCACAATCTCTTCACTGGGTTTCTGACTCTGCCAATCATGGATAACAGTAAAATACTGACTTGTAACCACAAACTAAGAGCCCAATACCTTAAATTTTGATTTTTTCTGGTTTCCAGGACCAGCCCATGATGAGTGTGGTCCTGAAAAGTTTAACTTCTTAATTGATAGACACTAACACACTTGCACCACAGGCATAGCAGGTTTTGTATAAAGTTCCTTCCTAGGAGGAGGAATCACTGTGCTTACTCCTTACATAAATTGAAGGTTTATGTGGATAGTCTTTCTCCTGGAGCATCTTGCCAGACTTACATTCCATGGCAAGGCCCTTCTCTATAATAGTAATAAACTCCTTGAAAATCCCTGCTTATCCTAGTAATTGTTTGCCAACTGAAACTAAGTTTTCATTTTCACTTATTTCTTTTTACTGTAGACCTGAATGAATCATCAGTAATAAACATCCAATAAATCCAATATTTCAATAGGAAGGAGAATGTGGATATGACATAATATCAAAAAAATTTTGTGAGAAAAAATTTTATTTTTGAGAAAAAGTTCAGGCATGAGCAGAGTAGAGCTTCTGCCCGCCTGATCTAAAAGACCACATTTCCCAGAAGCACCCAGAGTTAGACAAAGAGGCCATGCATGTGGAGAGTAGTGCATCTGACCACCTGATTTAAGGGACCACATTTCCAAGAATCACCCAGAGTTACTCTAAAAGGACACACATGCTCAGTAGACCTCATTAGGCAAGTCAGGTCTATCCCTGTCTCTATCTTTAGCCAGCCTGCCATGTGTATCCCTGCCTGGGACCAGCCACTACCAGGGAACCAGCAGCCATCTATGCCTGAGAATGGCTGCTATCGGGGCCCACTGCCTGACACCACATGGCCTGACACCACCACTCAGGGACTGTCAGCCATTTTTTCCTGGGACTGGATGCTCCCAAGGACCTCTGCCTGCCACCACATGTCCTGCCACAACCGCTCAGGCCACCACTCTGGGAGCAGCAGCCATTTCTGCCTATGACTGGCTGTCATAGGGCCCGCTGTCTGCCACCACATGGCCTGCTACCACCATTTTGGGAACTACAGCTGCACACTGCCGCCAGGAATCTTGCAACATTTTTTTAAAAATTTTTAAAAAAGCAAAGAACTTCTGAAAATACTGGAGAGACCAGTAGTCTCTGAGTCTGGCAAATTTGGTAATAGCTCTCCCCGTACGACAACAGAAGCGTGACAACATAAGGCACCACCGTTCATGTATCTTAGAATAGCCTTATTCTTGCCAGTCAGACAATAATTGGGGATTGATGAGAATGAGACTAAAGAGCTTTACATTCCTGGGGAGACTGCAAAATGGGGGCTGTAGAATACTGTCACTGACAGTGACATGAGAAGTATAGACCCAGCAAACATTCAATCACCATCAATGGAAAAGATGAGATATTCCATGACAAAACCACATTTAAACAACACATAGCCACAAACACAGACTTACAGAAAAAGCTAGAAGGAAAACCCAAAACCAAGAAAGCTAACAAAACCCAAAAAAACTCATAAAACAGATAAACTCGCATCAGCAAAACCAACCTGCAAAGACATTGTGTCCAAAAAACAAAAAGTTTTTCAAAGATTAACAGCAACAAAAAAATAAAAATAAGCAAATAAAGAACCATAAAATTAATTTTGGGAAACGTAATAACTCAAAACAAGTATGCTGTGTAAAGTTGAAGAATAAAATGAAAACAATTAAATCACAATTTCCATAAATTTGTAACAGAAAAGCTGATTGCAAAGCTACATTCATAGTGGAAACAATAAGAGTGATCAATAAGATTATAAAAAAGTAGTAAACAGACTGACATAATATGACTTATGGCAGGAAAGTAGCAGTGTACATCTTTAATCACAGTGTTTGTGAGACAGACACAGGCAGAAACAGAGAAACCCAAACATCAAACAACAAATTATATCAAGGCTATAATAATCGGGAATGTGAATAAAATTTAAGATAAATATTTAGAAAAATATTTAGAAAAAAATAGTTAAATTCTACTTTGTGTTAGGAATATTTCCCAAGTGAGCTCTTTGACGAAGCAAAAATTACCAATCAAGCCCAATGTAAAAGATTTTTTTTTGTAAGAGGTTTACAGAGGAAAAAACAGACCTGGATTTTTTTTGGTAAGTGCCCAGTGTCCAGATAGGAACAGAACTCCGCCTCAGCCAACCTCTATCCCGCCAGACTGAACACAACCTGACTCGAATTCCCAGCATGAGCTCACGACTTCAATTAGAAAATCTAAAACGGAAAAAATAAGTACAAATGGGTCCCCCAAAACCCTATAGCATAGACAAGAAAAGGAACTCACCAAGAAGCCGGTTTTAAGCATGGTGTAGAGACCTCAAAATGCAGACTAGGGGCCTTTCAACACGAGGCCTGCCACGTGGAAAAGACCTGCCCTAGCTAAGTGGAAACCTCCAAATGTTAGGAACATTTCCTGAACAAGCTTTCTGACGGCGGAAATTTCCCAATGAAGCAAAATAAAAACACTAAAAATTAAGAAATATCCAGGTTTAATGAGAGATATATGCTCTCGGGTAGTCTCAAGAAAAGTACCCAAAAGCCAGGAAGCCACATGGAAGACAAACCCAGGTAAGAAGAAAGGGAAACCACGTGCTTCTCTTTTGGGGCATCAATTAAGTACCGGAGGGAGGAGTCAGGACCTGGCAAGCTGGGATTTGACGTACGGACCAAGCATGGTGGCTAGGATAGAAGCAAAAGAATTGGGGAATGCATGTAGCTCAAACGAAAGAGGTAGGGAGTGTAGGCACGAAGGGGTAAGGGAGGGGCCAATGACTCATGGAATATTGTGATGACACTGGCTAAGGTGGGGGTGGACCTAGAGAACAAGAGACCAAAACACCGTAGAAAACCATATATATGAACGTTTGGATCATTTGTATCAGGCAGGCTCAATTTAAATGATTTTTTAAGAGCCTTACAAGGGCAAAAAAAAGACCTGGCTTTGAACTGTATGTGGCCATTTAGAGAATTTGAACAACCACGTGGCCTAAGTTCATTTCAGAGCATCCTCCAAAGTTGCTCTTAGGTAAAGAAGGGGTCGCAGAGATTGAATAACCGGTGTCCCAATACAAACAGATCTCCGCCTCAGCAAACCCAGATCCCGCAGGATTGGCCGCAACCTGACTAATTCCCAGCGTGAGCACATGATTTCAAATGGAAATCAGAAAACGACAAAAATAAGTACGAATGGGTCCCCAAAAACACTATAGCATAGAAAAGAAAAGGGACTCACCAGGACACAGCAGCTGTAGCCCAGAAGCAGCTTTTAAGCTTGGCATAGAGAGCTGAAACTGAAGACTAGGGGCCTTTCAATATGAGGGCCTGCCACGTGGAAAGGACCTGCCCTAGCTAGGTGGGAACCTCCAAATGTTAGAAATATTTCCTAAGCGAGCTCTCTGAGGAAGCAAAAATTGACAATCAAGCCAAATCAAAACCATACAAATTAACAAATATACAGGTTTAAAGAGAGATCTGTGCTCTCAGGTGGCCACAAGAGGGAAATGGGAAACCTCAGGAATGCAACACCTGGGAGGAAAAAAGGAAGACCACATGTTTCTCTTTGGGGAGTGGGGGTTGACTTAAGTATCCAGGGGAGGGGTCAGGACCTGGCATGCTGGGATTTGAAGTCAAGAACAGGCCTGTAACTGGGATAGATGCTAAGGTCTTGGGCCTAAGCTCCCAACATAAATCTTTCTGTGTCTTAATGTCTCCTAAGAACTGGTACATCCTTATACCATTAATTCTATTATCAATTATACTCTTCTACATCACTGTTTAGCAGTGGAGTGCTACTCTACACAGGAGAAACATTTTACAGGCCCATGTAATAAATATTTTCCCAGCATATATATCACATATCAGCATATATAGCACAATATGCTACCATAACAGGACTGCAGAGTCTCCCTCTCCCCAGGAAACACATACACAGGGAGGCTCAACGAATGATAGTTATAATCTCAAGAAATTATTGTGAAAAGTTGAAGCAAGCTTTATGGCCATGTGTTACTATGGGAAATGCTTATACCATTAATTCTACTAGAAAATCATGAAATCTTAATTCACAGTTTAGCAGTAGACTGCTACTCTACACAGGAAAAACAATTTACGAGCTACACCAAAAATAACTACAGAGGCAACGTAAACATAAATGATAAAAGTATTATGGTATTTAACCTCACTCTGCAAGTCATGTCTGTTTTTCTTCTGGGGGACTACATCTCCCAGAAGGCAGCTGTGCGTATAGGCCATAATGTTCCGCCTAACCTGGGAAAACCACATTTCCCAGAATCCCACAGTGTTTGAGAAAAGGGCCGCGCATGAGCAGAGTAGAGCGTCTGCCTGCCTGATCTAAAAGACCACATTTCCCAGAATCACACAGCATTTGAGAAAAGGACCGAGCATGTGCAGAGTAGAGAGTCGGCCCGCCTGATTTAAAAGACCACATTTCCCAGAATAACGCAGAGTTCCACGAAAAGGCCATGCATGTTCAGTAGACCTCACTGTGCAAGTCTTGTCTATCCCTGTCTCTATCTTTGGCCCGCCTGGCATGTGTCTCCCTGCCTGGGACCAGGCACTACTAGGGAACCAGCAGCCATCTATGCCTGAGAATGGCTGCTCTCATGGCCCACTGCCTGACACCACATGCCCTGCCACCCCCACTCAGGCCACCAATCTGGGACTGGCAGCCATTTCTGCCTGGGACTCGCTGCTACCAGGGACCTCTGCCTGCAACCACATGTCCTGCCACAACAGCACAGGCCACCACCCCGGGAGCAACAGCCTTTTATGCCTATGACTGGCTGCTCCAAGGGCCTGCTGTCTGCCACCACATGGCCCGATACCACCATTTTGGGACCTACAGCTGCATACTGCCGCCAGGAATCTTGCAACTTTTTTTAAAAAATTATAGAAAAAGTGAGGAACTTCTGAAGATGCTGGAGAGACCAGTAGTCTTCTAAGTTTGGCAAATTCGGTGATAGATCTCCCCGAATATGGTCACCATCATTCAAAACTCCTAACTAGAGATATTCTAGGCATCAGGGAAGCACAATATGATTCCATTCAAAGAAGTCAGACGATATGACTGCAAGTTCCTTCTTTACTTAATAGGAAGTAAAAACTCAACCTGGGGTCCATCTGACATGCGAGCTTATGGGTTGCAATAGATGTCTATTAACCAAAACATTATTTTGACTCTGGTTAAATGGTCAAACATCTTTTAAAGTATTTTATTGTCAGTCTCCATCCTGATTATTTTTATACTTTACCAGCATGTAATGGAGGTTTTTGGCGATCAGAATTACACCTGACTTCTAAATGGAAACCTAGAAAGCCAGAAGGCCCTGGTCAGATGTGCTGCAGAAACTAAGAGATCACAGATGCAAGCACAGATATCTAGACCCAGCAAACCTTTCAATCACCATCAATGGAGGAAATGAGATATTCCATGACAAAACCACATTTAAACAACACATAGACACAAACACAGCCTTAGAGAAAGTACTAGAAGGAAAACAAAAAAGAAAAGCAAACAGAACACACAAAAACTAAAACAGATAACCTCACATTAGCAAAACCCACCTGCAAAGACATTGCATCCAATAAAACAAATGTATTTCAAAGATTAACAGGAACAAGAAAGATAAAACCAAAGAAAATAAAGAAGCATATCATTAATTTTGGGGAACTTAATACCTCAAAACAAATATGCTGTGTATAGTAAAGTTGCAGAATAAAATGAGTACAATTCAATGACGATTTCCAAAAATTTATAACACAAAAGCTGATCACATAGCTACATTCATAGTAGAAACACTCAGAGTGATCAATAAGTATAAAAAAATAGTACACTGACTGACATAATATGACTTCTGGCGGGAAAGTGGTGGTGTACATCTTTAATCACAGCAATTGGGAGGCAGACACAGTCAGATCTCTATGAGTTGAAAGAGAGAGAAACCCAAACAACAACAAAAAAAACTTACATCGAAGCTATAACAATCGGAAATGTGAACAATATTTAAGATAAATATTTAGGAAAATATTTAGAAAAAGAGAATACTTAATTTCTAATTTGGGTTAGGAAAAATTACCAGTCAAGCCCAATTTATATGATTTTTTTTGTAAAGGCTTACAAGTGCAAAAACTGACCTGGCTTTTTTTATTAATTGTCCAGTGTCCAGATACAAACAGAACTCTGCCTCAGCCAACACCTATCCCACATGAATGACCACAAGATGACTCGAATTCCCAGCGTGAGCTCACAACTTCAATTAGAAATCAGAAAATGACAAAAATAAGTACGAATGGGTCCCCACAAACCATATAGCATAGACAGGAAAAGGTACTCACCAAGACCCAGCCGCTGTAACCCTGAAGCCAGGTTTTAAGCATGGTGTAGAGAGCTCAAAATGTAGACTAGGGGGCTTTCAAAACGAATATTGCCATGTGGAAATTACCTGCCTTAGCTAGGAGGGAACCTCCAAATGTTAGGAACATTTCAAGAACGATCTCTCTGACAACGCTAAAATCCCAATCAAGCCAAATCAAAACAATCAAAATTAAGAAATAACCAGGGTTAATGGGAGATGTACACTCTCCGGTGGCCTCAAGGAGAAAACCAGGAAGCCACAAGGAAGGCAAACCCAGGGAAGAAGAAAGGGTAACCACGTGCTTCTCTTTTGGGACATCAATTAAGCACCCGAGGGAGGGGTCAGGACATGCTAGGGTTGGAAATACAAACCAAGCATGGTGGATGGGACAGGAGCAAAGGACTAGGGAATGAATTTAGCTCAACTGGAAGATGTAGGGCTTGTAGGGTTGAGGGGTAGGGGAGGGGCCAGTGCCTCAGGCAGCATGATGATGAGACTGGCTAAGTTGGGGGTGCACCGAGAAAACAGAGATCAAAAAACCATGGACAGAAAACCATATATATGTAAGTTTTGCTCATTTGTATTAGACAGGCTCAATTTAATAGATTTTTTATGAGGCTTACAGAGGCAAAAACAGACCTGGCATTGAACTGTATGTGCCCATTTAGAGAATTTGAACATCCACGTGGCCTAAATCCATTTCAAAGCATCCACACTCTGCAAGTCTCATCTCTTTTTCTTCTGGGGCACTACATCTCCCAGAAGGCCACTGTGCGTAGAGGCCATAATGTTGCACCTAAACTGGGAAGACCACATTTCCCAGAATGACACAGCGTTTGACACATCCACACTCTGCAAGTCGTGTCTATCCCTGTCTCTATCTTTGGCCAGCTGGCCACATGTCTCCCTGCCTGAGACCTGCCACTACTAGGGAACCAGCAGCCATTCATAGTGGAAACACTCAAAGTGATCAATAAGATTATAAAAAATAGTGGGCTTCAGGAAGGAAAGTGGTAGTGTACTTCTTTAATCCCAGCATTTGGGAGGCAGACACAGGCAGATCTCAGTGATTTCAAAGACAGAGAAACCCAAAACTGAAAAAAAAAAAAGAAAAGCGTACTTCAAAGGTATAACAATCATGAATGTGAACGATATTTAAGATAAATATTTAGAAAAATATTTAGAAAAGTAGAATACTTAAATTCTACTTTGTGTTAGGAATAGTTCCAAAGTGAGCTCTTTGAAGACGCAACGATTCGCAATAAAGCCAAATTTAAAAGATTCTTTTTTTTGTAAAAAGCTTACAGGGGCGAAAACAGACCTGGCTTTGAACTATAAGTGACCATTTAGAGTATTTGACCAACCACGTGGCATAAGTCCATTTAAGAGCATCCTCCAAAGTGGCTCTTAGGTCAAAAAGGGATCTTGGAGATTGAAAGCACGGCATCACGACTCAAACACATCTCCACCTGAGCCAACCCCGATCCTGTAAGATTGACCACAACTTGACTGGAATTCCCAGCGTTAGCACACAACTTCAAATGGAAATCAGAAAACAACAAAAATAAGTACGAATGTGCCCCCACAAACCCTATAGCATAAACAAGAAAAGGTACTCACCAAGACGAAGCCGCTGTAGCACAGAAGCAGGTTTTAAGCTTGGCATAGACAGCTCAAACTGCAGGCTAGGGGCCTTTCAAAATGAGGCCTGCCACGTGGAAAGGACCTGCCCTAGCTTGGTGGGAACCTCCAAATATTAGGACTATTTCCTAAATGAGCTCTCTGACAACGCAGAAATTACCCATCAAGCCAAATCAAAACCGCACCTGTGTCTATTCACACAGACTCTGATCTCTGGTCTTTGATCGGTAATAGAAGTCTGCAGAAAAATATGTTTACTCTGTCTTACTGGGTTTTTTGACTCATCCACCTTGCGTAATTCGTATGACCTTTTTCAGCAGAAAATGGAGCTGTTAATTTTCTTGGTCAGTAACGCTCTCCATTGTGAATAAAAATGACTGGGCCAATGTAGGCTTGGGAGCATGGGAGAAGCCACTCAAGGAGTTTCCAGAAGGTACCGGGTTGCCTTGGCTGTCTGTTGTCGACATGGATTGGTTGGGCCAATGTCAGCAAGAAAAGAGCAAACAAAGCTGGAAGTGACTATGTGGGCCTGTGTAGTTTCAATCCACGTGGGGAGGCAAACGGTAGGGTGATTGAGGAATAGAAGTCAATATGAGGTGTCTAAAGGGATAATACGAAGAACTGAAGGAAGAAAAGCAACAGCGTGATAATTAATATTAAACTGCAAGCTCGATGCACAAGGCACAGGATACAAAGCACAGGCCAAAGCTAAGATAGGGAGGGAGGGGTCTCGCAGACAGCCACCAAGGGAAAGGAGGGATCATAAAACCAAACGTGTTATGAGGGGGGGAATACTGAGATGGGGCAGGTTAAGAGCCATTGACTGCTCTTCCAAAGGTCCTGACTTCAATTCCCAGCAACCACAAGGTGGCGCACGAACAACGGTAATTATCTCTGGCGCCCTCTTATGGCCCACAGTCATAAACACTGACAGACTTTTGCAAACATAATCAGCAAATGAAAAAATAAGTAAATAAGCTCTAAGAGGTAAGTTCATAGTAATAAATGACCACATAACAAAAATTGAGGAACTGTGCTTTCTCCCTTGCAACATGCTCCAGTTATCCTCACCATGCATCTACTTCCTGTGTGGTTTAAACGCATTTTCATCCTGCCTAGACAATCAGAGTTGTACTGAAATACATGATTGACAGAATACAGATAATTCCATAGCACAAACATCCTTATTTTGTTCAAACAGAGGAAAATACAGACTGCATTTTTGGGAAATGAGTGCATATTACTACTGGCTAATTCCTTATTTTTTACAGGCACTGATAATCCTTTAAGGAAAAAAATTGGAGTCATTTTGTTAACCTAAGAATGAATCAACAATCTCTCATTTCAGGTCAAAACAGAAGAAAATTCTATTCTCCAAACTAACATGCTTTCTGCATTCCAAGTTAGTTGAAAATATCTATCTTAGGATCAACTTAGCAGCACTTGCAAACAAATATCTTTTTGCAGAGGCTGCTACGTCTCAGGAATAAAACAAGTGAAACATCAAAAAATAGCAAAGAGGATAAAGATTCTCTGTGTATTTTCCCTCTTTGAGCTGCTTGATTTTAATTTCTAATTCCTTTATTTTCAATAGAAAATTTTTAGAGAGGCTCTCTGTATATCTTTGTAAAGGAATAACACTGTGCTAATAATGCTGTCCTTGAACTCACAGAGATCCTGGAATGCCCCAAGATTTGTGAAAAAAGGCGAGTGCTACCAGACCTAGAACTCAGAAATAGACATTTGGATTAAAGGCGTGTGCTACCACACATACCTTGAAGTCCCAGGTGTTAATCTACCTCTGACCCTAGATGTCACAAGGTCAATCTACTTCTGACTCCCAAGTGTTGTAATTAAAGGTGTGTACCACCACACACAAATATTTTTGAGAGCTTTAAGATCTGCTTATCTCTCGCAATCAAACATATGTTTTAAAAAGACAGTAACCATTTTTGGATTTTGAGGAACACAGTGAGTCTGGTTGCCAAAGATACCATAGTACTTTACCCAAAAATACAATAAGGTTAAAAAGAGAAGAAATACAGCTCAAAGAACAAGAAAATAGATCCATAAAAATAAAAGTCTTTCCAAACATGAGGAAGGATATTCCTATTAAGGTTAAAAACCACCCTCAACCTATAATTACCAAAACATAAAGCATGCAGAATTAAGAAAGAATATTAAGAGCTGCAAAGGAAAAAGGTCTAATACGAACCACAAACATGTAGCAAAAATTACCTCAAACCTAAAGCAGGCATAAGAGAATAAGATTGACACATTATACTCATAGCAGGAATATTTCAGCAGAATGAAATATAAATACAAAACATAAATCTCAGAAAATTAAAGACAACAATCTCAATAGATATCAGAGTATGCTTCAAACCACACTAATAGTAGTACACTGCAGCACTCCTCTCTCAACAATGGACAGGACTACCATAAAGCAACCTATCAGAGAATTTAGAGAAATAATGGAGATAAAGAAACAAATGGACTTAACAGAAATCTAAATAACATTGCAAGAATATACATCCTCAGCATCTCATGGTACCTTCAGAAATATTGACGACATACCTGGTAACAAAGTAAACTTAACAGGCCCAAAAAAGATTTTGGCAGAGCCAGGTTGATCTCTGTGAAATCGAGACTGGCCTGGTATGCAAGAGCTAGTCACAGAACAGGATCAAAGAGAGAAACCCTGTCTGGAAAATGAAAGGGGAGGGGGGGAATACTGAGATGGCTGAGGATAAGATCATTGACTGCTCTTCCAAAGGTACTGACTTCAATTCCTGGCAACCACAAGGTGGCGCACAACCCACGGTAATTATTTCAGGCGCACTCTTCTGGCAAACCATCTTAGACACTGATAGACTTTTGAAAACATAGTAAGTAAATGAATAAACAAATAACTAAATAAACAAATCTTAAACTAATTTTTGCAACAAAATGAGCCTTATCAGATCACCATGAATCAAAATCAGAATATAACAGTTCAATGCTTAGAAAACTGACAAACTTAAGGAAACTGAACAGTCAACAACTAAACTACACATGGTTCAGCGTGAAACAAAGGAAAAAGGAAACAAAGAACAAATTCTTCATGGAATTCTTTGAAAATGAAAAGAAAACATAAACAAACTGACCAGACTTTAAGTCTTTAAAGAAAAAAACTGAAGAAGACACAGAGAAAATTTAATTGAAATACAGCCAGGCTCTTGAATGAATAGGATCAACACAGCAAAAATGATAGTTAAAACTAAAGCAATATATTAATATAATGCATTCCCATTTAAACTCTCAAAAAGAATCTTTAAGAACCCTAAGAAAACTATCTTCAGCTCTATTAAAAAAAACCAAAAAGTAAGGATAGCAAAGAAAACATATACAGTAATAGCACAGAATGGCTAGTTGATGTCGCTGTGCCACCTAGCAACCAAAAAACAAAAAGCCAGAGAAAAATCAGAGATATCACTAAGTCGTAAGAATGACTCGCAAACTAGCTCAGTCCTATTATCTCCTGTATCTTAAACCCATTACTGTGATCACCGTAAACTGTGGAACAAGTATAATATTGCCTCCCCAAAGTATGTGCTGGAGTGGGAGAATGTGCTTTCTCCTTTGCAACATGCTCCAGTTATCCTCACCATGCATCTAGGCAGGAGGAAACTGCCCTAGACAATCAGCTTTTTACTGAAATACATGATTGACAGAATACAGATAACTCTCTAGCCTTATTTTGGGTAAACAGAGCGGAAATAATCAGAGTGTATTTGGGGAATGTGTGCATAGCACTACTGGCAAACTACTAATGGTTATGGGCACTGATAATCTTATAAGCTAAAAAAAGGTATTTTCTTTAACCTCAGAAAAAATCCACAGCCTCTCAGCTCATATAAAAACAAAAGAAAATTCTCTTATCCAACGTAACATGCATTTTGCATTCCAAGGTATTTTCAAAATATCCATCACGGATTAATTAAGTAGCTTTTACAAACAAATATTTTTTCTCAGAGGTTGCTACTTGTCAAGATTCAAACAATTCAATGATCGAATACCAGCAAAGAGGATAAAGATTCTCTATGTATTTTCCCTATTTGAGCTGCTTGATTTTAATTTCTAAATCATTTATTTTAACTTTTACGTTTTGAGAGAGACCCTCTGTATATCTTTGTGAAAGAATAACACTGTGGACCATGCTGTCCTTGAACTCACAGAGATCCTGGAATACCCCAAGGTTGGAAATAAAAGGCATGTGCTACCACACCTAGAACTCAGAAATATGACTGCGAGACATTGGGAGTAAAGGCGTGTGGTACTACAGACACCTCTGACCCTCAATGTCACAAGGTCAATCTACTTCTGCCTGCCAAGAGTTGCAATTAAAGGTGTGTACCACCACACACAAATATTTTAAAAACTTTAAGATATACTTATCTCTTGCATTCAAACACATATTTTTGAAAGAGAGCAGCCATTTAGGGATTTTGAGGAACAGAGTGAGTCCGGTTACCATCAAACACATGGTAGTACTTTAATCAAAATAATACACAGATAATAGACAGAAAGCACAGTCGCGAAATTACCCAGAAAATGGTATTTAAAAAAAGCGACAGTGTAGGAGACCTGATCATGCTATCTACTCAGGCAGGCATAGCCGAGCGATGGGCATGCTCAAAGCTAATTTATCCATTAAATGATAAGAAACGAAGTGCAACCGGAATTTGAACCAGTGGCAGGTCCCAGAAAGCATAGCTTTATCTCTCTTTTTATGCCTAATTGAGTTTTTACAGAGATAGTTAAAGCTGTCGCTTTGTAGGACAGATCAAGCACATTGCTTAGCTTTACAACATCATGGCGGAGGTATATGCTGTGGACATTATAATGGACACAACTACGTGACATTTAAAACTCAATGCCAGCAACCAACGTAAAAATTACAATCACAGACAACACTCATTGGGGCTCATTAGCGTGAGTTTGCCCCCAGAGATTGACACAGAAAGCAGTCATTATAAAACAAAACACCAAATTGAAAAAATGCAGACAAATCTCAGGCACAAATTCCCTTTTGTTAAGCTAAGGAAAATACACATACTACAATTTTTGGGAATATGGGCGTATTCCATTATATTTCTTGCTTGATAGGAGCACAGATAATCTTGTAAACAACTAAAGAAAATTTAAAGTTTTTCTGCTTAACTGAAAATGAATCAACAGCCTCTCCATTTCGATTGAGACCAAAGCAACATCTCTCCCTATTTGCCCTTCATGCCGTATGCATCCAACTCATCTTGTGCCTTGTTTTACACGCAATCGGCCCTGAATTCACAGGAAGTGAACCTCTAACTCGTGAAGAGGCAAATTTGGATGCCAAGATTCAAGAGTGATGATACTTAGATCCGCACCTGTCTCTAATAAGCATTCAATAAAAGTGCCATTTAAAAAGACTCTGAGATTTGGTCTTTGATCGGCAATAGTAGTCTGCAAGAACATACGTTTGCTCTTTCTTACTGGGTTTTTGCACTCATCCACCTTGCGTAATTCATCATTAGACCAGTATGACCTTTTTCAGCAGAAAATGGAGCTGTAAATTTTTTGTCACGATATACATTGTGACTGGGAATGACGGGGACACGGTTGGCTTGGGAGCCTGAGAGAGGCCACTCATGGAGTTTCCAAAAGGTATTGGGTAGCCTTGTCTGTTGTCAACCTGCATTCAATGGACCAATGTCAGCAAGAAAAGAGCAAACCACGCTGGAAGAGACTACGTGGGACTGTTTAGTTTAAATCCACGTTGGGAGTCAAACGGTAGGGTGATTGACGCCTTGAAGTCAAAATGAGGTGTATAAAGGGAAAGCATAAAGAACTGAAGGAAGAGAAGTCACTGTGCGTTAAATTATATTTAACTGCCAGCTTGATGCACAAGGCAAAGGACAAAAAGCACAGGCCTAGGCTATTGCATACAGCCACCAGGGGGAAGGAGGGATCATAAAACCAAACGATCTCCCGCCAGATCATGAAGGGAATAATAAGAAATACACACACTAGTTTGGAATTATGATTAATAGAATGGTTATCTATTTAAAGGGGAAAAAACTTACAGATCACCGTGCCAAACAGCAGCCCTCTGCGCAAACAGGAAGGATTCTAGTTGCCAGAAGCACAGCAGGAAACAGAGAGAGCAAGGAGGGAAGTGGCCCCCTTTTTTGAGAGAGAACACGTCCGAATGGGCTGGTATCTCAGCGGCTATTGGCTGGAGGAGCGAAAGAATCACATGCAACAAGATTGGTTACGAAAGCACGTCTGGGAGTGGAGTTATGATAAGGGGAGAAGGAGAAGGGAGAAAGGAAACACAGGAGAGAGCTTGGATGAGTGGAAGGGTGTAGATGGAGGAAGGGAGGATATAGAAGCAGGAAACTAGATATCTATAGTAGGGTAGCCGTTATAGGGCTTGCAAGAGAATTGGCTCTAGAGGGGATGCCATTTGTCCAATGGGATGTCCCAAGGTAAGTCCTTGAGCAGCAGAGCAAACTGCTGTGGGAGGAACTTCCACTCTGTCAACCAATAGTCGATGAAGTATGAGACCATTCTTCTGCAGGAGCGCCTTAGGATCACTCAGCCAATAGCTGTTGAAATACCAGACCACAGGGGTGTGGTTTACTTATCTCTCAAAAAGACCAGCAAGCCTTAGCCAGCTCTCTTTGCTCCTGAGCTTGGTTGCTGCTACTGGTCTGGACCTACACCCGGGACCAGGGACCAAAGTTGCAGCTTTAGGCATTGTCTGGGATTCTGCGCTACCAACGACCCATGTTTTCCATCTACGCGGGTGCGGCTCCTACAAACAGCACAGGCTTCTAACCGTGAGTGTACCCTTGAGGGCAACTAACTGCCCCTTTTAATGTGGGCAACCGACTGTTGAGCTGCCGGAAACCCACTGGTGTTTCTATGGCTGGGGAAACTTTGCACAAATGAGGCATTCACTAATGGCTTTTATCCTTGCTTAGGCCAGTGCCTGGGATGGAGTGGCCTTAGCAAGCCCCTGATCTCACCCATGCATGGAGGACTTGGGATTCTAGTTATCCTGCTTTTTCTCTTCTCCTTCCCTTTCTTACGACTTTTCATTGTAACCGCCGCTATGGTGCGGCATGCAGCTACAATGTGGAAAGACCTCTGATTTATGATTAATTTGTCAGGATTAATCTAGGCCATTGACGCCCATATTGTAACACGCAGAGACCAGTTCGCGAGTACGGGGTGTTCTTAACATCTGTTTCAGGTGTTAACGGGGAGGCCTTGTCATTGTTGGCTTAAAATACCATGGTTTTTAGCAGGAGTTTTCACAGCCTTGACCAATGGGAGCCAAGCAAACCAGACATATCACTCCAAACTCCCTACTGGGAAGCCACTTGGACCTACCTCACAGACCTAAACACTTACCTGGCTCTGCTACAAAAATGGCTAGAGAAAAACTAAATGTCGGCTTAAGGGTACCTTTACCAAAATTTTATGGAAACTGTCAAATTAATAACACCGTACAAGCAAATACGTAGGAACCAAGGAGGCTTTTAGAATTACAGAGGGATTTTTCAATTCCAGTCTTTCCTCCCTCTTTGCTCCCTGCCACAGCCAGTGGCATGGTGGCTTGTGGCATGGAGGCTCAGAAACAGCAAAAAAGACCGTTAGGTACCTATCATTAACCTTAAAGTACTACCAAAAAAATGTAATTTTTTTCACACAAAAAGTGGATGTCACCATCTTTTCTTAGGGAAACTCGGCTCAGGTGCCCCTCACTGTATTTGCTGTGGGCCAGGTCACATGAATAATCACTCCCACTTTCGGTTATGTGTACCATGCATTTTCCTCTGGTTTTCACAAAAACTAGCGACTCTATTACATGTGTTTTACACAATGGCATGTGTGCGACGTTGCATAATTACCTTTGACTCTTTCTACACAGAGAATAATTGTTCATTAAATCTCATTTCGGACTTAAAACATGAGTATCATAATCTAAACTGGTTTGAACCATTAGCCATTCTCTAACATTGTCGGTTCTAGCACTAACTCGAGGCAGGAGATAAGATCCAGAGAGAGCATATGAGTGTTGTAGCTTGTTTGCTGGCAAGGAACTTGAAACAACATAGAATTGAGGCAATAAAAATGGCTACAGCCATGAGGGTAGAAAGCTAAGAAAGAGCCTGCATCTAGCATGATAAGCCACGACATTAATCCTACCCATATTGCTCAGTAATTTAAAGAAATAGAGATGCAGTAAAGAGAGATTCAAAAACAAGGAAAAACTCCAAATAATTTACAATGTATTAAAAGTATATGCATGCTAAAAGGTGAAGTTCTTTTAAAAAGGAAAGAGAGTAGTTGGGTGTGGTAGCACACACCTTTAAACACTACACTTGGGAGAAAGAGGTATGTAGCTTGACCCGTGACTTCAAGGCGTGGTAGCAAACACCTTTAATCACAATGCCTGGGAGGCAGAGAAAAAAGGCTATCTGAAAATTCAAGGACAGCCTGGCCTAGGAAGTTAATCCAGGACAAAGAACCTACCTCAAAAAATTAAAAATAAAAATAAATTAAAGAGGTTTAAAAAAAAGAAGCAGAAAGGCAGAAAATCCAGAGAATCTTGACACAAACTGCTATTTGGCTATCTTTGAATTATTTGAATGCTGAGGAAGAGCAAAAGCTGCTAGAAGATATTTGTTCATAAATGCTGCTAAAATAATTCAAGATAGATATCTTTAGAATATCTTGATTTTAAAATTTGGATTTAAGGACATGATACCTTGGAAAAGAGTTTCTTCTTTTGTTTTCACAGAGGATGAGATCCTGTGTATTGCCTCTATTCAAATAAGGTATGATGGACCACGCCTTACGAAAGCTTGCTATGGATACACCAAAAAAATTATTTCGCACAACTGCTGACGGAGATAAACCAGGCACACAGGTTAGACCCTAAACAATGGGATTATCAGTGCCCACATTGGGCAGGAAGCAGTTTGGACAGAAATAACTGAGACCATATTACCAAATATTGTTTAAAATATTGATTTGATATTAATATTGATAATTTTCATTGCTCTAAGTTATGCTTTGTCAAAATAAATTTAAGGGAAAATTTGTCATATGCATATATGTTTACAATATTAAATAGGGTTTTCTGTGATTGTTACATGTGAAATTCATGTAGAAATGTAAATCATATAGGTTGTAAATGGATATTCATTCATAATAATAAAGCTAGTAGTTAGGCTTGGTAGATTTTCTAGATGTGCATACATATTTCAGATAAGAATTTTTCATATTTTTCAAAGATGGATGTCACAATGATACAGAGGAACTTTGGGTGACATACAGGCAGCAAGAGATGCCAGTCATTTCTAGACTTTGGAAGTTGGGTATTTCTTCTTTGTCAAGGTAATATTGTATCTTTCTGGAGTCTTTGATGGAATTAAGGAACGTTGTTTTGCAGTTCGCATCGACTGGACAGGGTTGACCACTGGAGGAAAACGCATTTGGTATAAACTCAAAACATATAGCCATGAATGGAATTGTTGGAATAGACAGCCTAGCTGATCAGGTAAAGGTGGGCCTGTCTTCCTACAACTTTTCTTAGCACACAGGTTCTTATAGAGCCTGAAAATGCCTGCAAGAAACAGCAAAGGTGAAATGAAACATTCAGCAATCATTGAGGAACCAGAACAGAGGAGCTCTGGGTGCCATAAAATTAAGTTATATGTATTTTTAAATCAGTAACTCAGGTAAAATCTTATCCCTCTCTAAGATCAAAGAAAGTTTGATTCCTGAGAGGACTTGCCTCTGCAAACAAATTTCAAATATAATGTCTCTCTTATTCTGCCTTCCATGTGTCTAAAACTTCTAGTTCTACAATCACAAGTAGTTCTTGTGAATTCCAGAGAGCTGTATTAAGGACTCCCTCAATTCACTTACTGAAAATTTTTTTGTGTGAATTTAACTTTGTTCTATTTTTCTTCCAATGCCTTAAACAGGATACAAGATATCAGACATTTCCATGCACAGACAATGGTGAGCAGCAAAGAGACCAGCTATGACAAGATGTGGCCAGCACAAAGCACACGGCATTCAAAGACTCCGAACACACAGTCTTCTTATGTTTCTCCACCACAGAAAACGACGCCCACAAACCATTAAAAAGTCTTCAGAATTGCCACAGAAATTCCTTCAAACGGTGTTGTATAATGCGCTTTTAATTATATAGAACACATGGAAATATTATGGTTTTCTGTGTATTAAAGAGACAAGCCATGCACAGTCCTTCCAAAACCATTGAGGCAGCCTGATCTTCAGCCTCCATCCCTATAGAAGAGGCAGCTTCATTTCTGCTGCTCTCCCAAATTCTCCAATTCCAAACTTCTTTCTTTCTCCTTTTCTCTATCTTCGTCACCCATTAACACTTTCACCCACAGAAAACCCTGAATCAGTAATCAACCTAACACTGTAAGTAATGTCTATCCATGTCTGACTCCTGCCTGCATGCCAGGTGTTTCTTTTTTTTTTTTTTTTTTTTTTAGTTTTTTTAGTTTTTTCGAGACAGGGTTTCTCTGTGGTTTTGGAGCCTGTCCTGGAACTAGCTCTTGTAGACCAGGCTGGTCTCGAACTCACAGAGATCCGCCTGCCTCTGCCTCCCGAGTGCTGGGATTAAAGGCGTGCGCCACCACCGCCGGGCCTTGCATGCCAGGTGTTTATCTGGCTGGTACCAGCCAGCGATCAAGAACAGACAACCATCTCTGCCTGCAACTGGCTGCTCACACAGGCCAGCAAGCATTGCTGGGGCCACCACTCTGGGACGGGCAGCCATGTCTGCCTGAGACTGGCTATACCCGGGGGACACTGTATGCTGCCACAGGGCCGGCCACCATCATTTGGGACCTACAACATTTCTGATGCCTACTGCCGCAGGGAATCCACAGGTATGGACAGTCTCTGACGAGGAAAAATTGGATCTATAATGATCGGGTTTTTAAGTTTCCCATTGCAAGGCGAGTAAAAGAGGTCAAGGGCAAGCGGTTGACAAAGATAGAAATCACTTAAGCCAAAAATCTCCCTTTAAATTAACAGCAAAATTGCAAAAACTGATTGCAAGCACTGTGGCACTTAATCTCACTGTGGCAATTAATCCAAATACAGGATCAAAGGTCACACAGCACTTGTCATTCATCAGCAGTGCAGTGGATGTGTCATGCCCTCTACATCGGGTTGGACAGAAAGCTATGCCATAGGCCAGGCTGCCTTGTGTATTGGCCACAAGAAAATCTCAGATTTTTTGAGATTGGTACCCGACCTATGGACTCTCTCTGTGTGTCCATCTTACCTATGAATTGGCCGGTTTTGTCTGTATTTCATGAATAAAAGAGCGGGTTTTAAAACAGGATTTGTCTGCACAACTACTACAGTTACAGTTGCAAATCAGAAACTGCACCATCTGCTGGATGACAGTTAATCAGCAGGTTTCTTTGTCAATAGGACTCCAGCCATGGCCTTTTTTACCACTCTGATCGAAATGAAGAGGCATTTTGGACAATTTGGAGGTACCTCTATTTACTTATTATTCTTAAGTGTCATTCTTAATGATATATCACTGTTTTATTATGTGTCATTAATTGATAGCACAAATACCATGATAGGCAAAACTGACTCTTTATCTAATGGTAATAGGAATTTACCTGAAAGGTGCAAAGCTGTTGTATTATACTTTCAGAAGTTATCACAAAAATTTGATAAATAAAAGGACAGGATATAGCTACAGGATGGCAACTCACATGCTATACAGGGGAAATTCAAGGAGGAGATATTATCTTTAAAAGAAGCATGAAGAACTTGGAATCACAGATGCAGAATGGGGACCAAAAAATCAACACCTTAGTGAAATGCCTAGGAACACATGCAGGTAAGAAGATTCATAATTTAAGAGACAATGACAGAAAAACGAAGTGACTGAAGAAACTATTTTTAATTTTAAAAACATATACTTACGATGTTGAATCTTGGTATGATTAGCAATTTATAAAGCAATGAGGGGAAATAAACCCAACAAAGGTTTTAATCATGGTAAATTTGGACATCTAAAAGGAATTGCAGGAAAGGTATTTCTAGGAATAAAACTTCATCTTTGAATGGAACAAATCGGAAACACCAGCATTCAGGTGTATGTAGGAGGCATGGAAAACTAAGACATAGGACAAATGAGTGCAGATGAACAACCAATGCCAAAAGTGGCCCAGTTACCGGGTGGTGGTGGTGCACGCCCTTAATACCAGCACTTGGGAAGAAGAGGCAGGCGGATCTCTGTGTGTTCGAGACCAGCCTGGTCTACAAGAGCTAATTCCAGGACAGGCTCCAAAACAACAGAGAAACCCTGTCTCGAAAAGAAACAATAAAATAAAATAAAAACAAAAAACCAAGTGGCCCAGTAATTCCCAGTAACCGTGGAGAAATTGTGACACCAGGACAATTAAAAACTCTAGAACCTTCTGTACAAGACAGTAAGGTTGTAAAAGAGGATAAGTCAGAAATTCAATTAGGAGATAAGAAGCCTATATTTTGGAAAAATTGTAAAAATCAGAGACGAAAATCGAGAGTAGGTATAAATTGAATTGTGATGTAATAACGGGAAGGGTGTAATAAAGTACTATGCACAAAGGCCAACGCCATTCAGGGCTGTCAACAAGGTAAATCAACCTATGGGAACTCTTCAGTCTGGGCTTCCTATGCCTTTTCTGTTACACAAAGGATGGCCTCTTACAGTTATTAACTTTAAGGATTGCTTCTCAAACGTAACATTAGAAAGATAGAAAAACTTTGCATTCTCAGTGAAGACATAAAATAAGTATCACCATATTGGGAGATAGCACCAGCATGTGTCAAAACTTTGTAAGTGAACTGTTGGAAATAATACTATAAATAAAAAAAAATAAATATATATACATACTATAAATACTATATACTATATACATATACTATAAAATAAGGATGTGCTGACCTCTGATGGAAGCCAGGAGATGTGCTACATTGGGTAAGGGGTTTTGCTCTTATGTACCATTGCAGAAGGAAAACTGTGGGTACCATCAAAATCAATAAAGTTTGGATGGGAAAACGATAAATGACAGATTGGAAAGGGCAAATGATGATCATACAATGATGAGAACCATTATAGGTGATAAGAAAAACATAGAATGGGTGCAAAGTTCTGTTCTTATCTACACAAGAAAGGTAAGATGTTTGAATATTGAAAGCAGGAAAAATAAATATCAGATAAGGACTATAAAGAAAACTGAACCTGTTATGAGAGTATGGTGCTCAAGGATATACTTAATCATGTTTCTAAACTTATAGACCAGGTTTTGGATTTGGACTCAGTGCCTCTATCATTCTAAGCCTATTGTTAATAGAAAAACCCAAAGTTTCTGGAGTTTTGGTCAGTCCTCTATCCAAACCCATGATGAGACAGAAAGAAATATGAGTTTAGATAAGATAATTTTTTATTCGTATCTATCATACCTGCATATATGCACATGTCTACATAATTAAGGTTTAAGTTGTCCAAAATGAACAATAAGGTTTTTCTAAACTGGTTTTTGATGATTCTAGGAAGCAGATGGGGCTACCACAGGAAGAACTGCAATTTGTTGATATGACATAACAATACTGATAGCACTACTACAAGTCGTGTTTCAGGTATGCAGCTTAACGTATGACACCAACTTGGTTAGCTGAAATGGTGCAGATATGGCACAAAAGTCTGGCCAGAACACAACAAAATAATCAGAGACTGCCTGCAATTAAAAGACACTGATCTTGAAATTTAACCAGGATTTTACTCTCAAAAGATCATTCAGAAATAACATCGCCCCTGCATAGCTGGAAGTAATTATGTTTGTGCTCGGATTTGGGGGGTTACTTAAAATTGAAATACAACACTTAGGGTCTGCTTATACTTTAAATACAGTTGAGGATTTGGAGAGGGATCTTTTGGGGAAAAAAAAACAGGGATAACTGGATAGATAATAACGGTATTTGTGACCGATTGTTTAGAGATAATTACAATGGCATAGATTCTTTGAAGATGGATACAAAGAAAAATTGTATTAACTATTGTATGCATGCATGCATGCTTGTAACTATGTTTAAAACTTCTTTGTGCATTGATATATGTATACCATTTTAGAGTATACATTTCTAGCTATGACTAAGATACTTATGTATTATTTATGTTTTACATTTGGAAACAATTGTTCTCATTGATTGCACAGTTGCTTATTCTCTTAATCTTTAAGGTAAATAGACATTAAGAGTTATAGATCATGTCATGTATGTATGTCATATTTATAGTTAGACTAATCAGGTTCTTTACATACATAGAACATGATACATAGAATATATTTTGTATAAATAATCTTCAAGCTGTTCAAATAGCTGTGGAAAATGACATAATTTATTAGAGTTCTGTGACAGTGACAAACAATGACTCCTGACAACAATGACCTATTCCCAAGAGATTATTAAGTACCAAAGATATTCCACTTGGAGCTTGTGTTCTTATTGCCAAACCGGCATCTGGGAAAGAAACTGCCCATACCAAAGTTAGTGACAAAATACACAGGATTCGGAAATGTACACGCAGAACTGTCAAAGACAGGGTAGGACAGTTTTGAAAAATGTCTTCCCTGTTAAATCCGGAAATGGATGAACAGAACCGAAGACTATCACTAAGACAGGGTAGGGTGGTATGGAAAAAGCTCTTGACTGTCAAAAGTAAGCTGTCAGTTATTCTAGACCACAGTGAAAGTGGGTTGATCAAATGCTGAAAACATAAGTTCTGGTGATTGGCCCGGTAGAAAGTTGTCTCTGATTTGTTACATGGTTTGGAAGTTGTTTGATTGCAATTCCTAATTGATCAGGTAACATTATTTCACTTGTCAGATCTTCTATGGGATTTAAGAATAGGTAAATGTAGAAACATCGCTCAAAAGCTATCCAAGTTATTTATTATAAAAGACTTGGGATTGTTAGGAAAGGATATTTGTTCTAATTGTACACAATTTTGTAGTAGAATTAAAATGGTATTACTTAAAAAAAAGGGGGAGGGTGCTGCAGGAAGAACTACCACTCCTTCAGCCAATAGCTGCTGAAATACGAGCACATTGAGCTGCAGGAGCACCTTATGCTTGATCAGCAAAGAGACGTTGAAATATCAGCCCTATGTGGCATGGGGTATTTGTCATTACAAAAGACATGAAAGCCTGGGCACACTATCTATCGCGGTTAAGGCGATTGGTTCCTAATCTGGGGACTAGGCTCCTTACCTGATGGTTGATGTTTCCTGTGTTCTACCCACCTAAAACAATATCCATTCAAATCATAACTGGTGTGGGATTGATTTGCGCATAAGAAAAGGGTAAATGAACTGGCCTTGCCAATAAACACTGAATCTTCTTCTAGTGAAGGGAAGAAATAACAACAGAAACCATCATCAGAGCTGTTGACTGAGCTACCAAGGTACAGTTGAAAAGCAGGGGGAGGGAAATGATGGGTAAGGAAGACTGGACCAGGAAGGGTTGGTGAGAATGTGTGCCTGGTGCAATGGGAGCTCACCAAATACAGATGGACAAGGAATGAATGAGCAGGCAAGCATGCAAACAAACCAGACTCTCAGAATGTGGCTGAAAATGAGGGCGACTGAGAAGCCATTGATAAAGGCACTGGGTCTTGTTTCTACTGCATGTACTGCCTTTTTGGGACCATAGTCTATTTGGATGCAAAACTTCCAAGGCATGGACATAGGAGAACAGGGTAGGGTTCATAAGGAGGGAAGATGAGTGAGCAGGGGGACTGGGTGGGGAATGGGAGGAGAGGAGAGAGTATAAATTTTTGAATGGAAAAAAAATAATAAATTAAAAAAAATTAATAGATAACAAACTTAAAGAATCAGCATATACCAAAAGGTACTAACTTTATAATTTTTTCACAAGCATTTTTTTTTTTTGGAGAGAGGGTTTCTCTGTAGCTTTGGAACCTGTCATGGAGCTAGCTCTTGTAGAAAATATAGGCATGCCTCTCATCATAAATGCTAGTATTAAAGGCATGCACAACCACTACCTGGGCACAAGCACTCATGAAAAGAGCCACACCCTAACCCTAGCTCCCCCCTAACCCTATCCATGCCCTAAACCTAAGCCATAAGTAACCCTAACAGGGCAGTCAGCTTGAAGCTTGGCTATGGTAAGGGAGAGTCAAAGGTTTGGGGCAGTACAAGGGGTGGGCGGTGCTGGGGGTGGGGCATTGCCGGGGAGGGACAGGGTCAATGGGCACTTGGGGTCAGTGGACCCTTAGGGGGACTGTGGTGCTAGGGCTAAAGGGTGGCTAGAGATGGGGCGTAGCTAGAGGTGGGGCGTCACTAGGGTTTGGCGGCACCTGTGGTGGAGCCTTGACAGGGCAGGTGAAGTGCGTGGGGGGGTACTAGGCACTGGGGTTCATGGGGACTTGGGGTGGCTGGGGTACCAGGGGAGGGACATGGTGTGCCCACGGACACTACCCCAGGGGATGGTGGGGGAGCGGCCACAATGCTACCATAGACCCCAGGGCCTCCGGGAATCAGTTTCTGGTAAGGGACTAGGTCTCCCATGATTCCCCGCGGGGGCAAATTTGCCTGTAGTCCAGAAGTCATGGACAACTTGGTCACACAAGATCCCGGGTCATGGATGTACTCGGTATCACAAGATCCTAGGCCTGGAATGCCAGGCTCCTTCCTTCCTGGACGGAAATCCATCGATGATGGTAGCCGGATACCATCGCAAGGGAGAAGCAGAGAAAGGAGAAAAATGAAGAAAAAAGAAGAAAAAAAACAATTTCCCCCCTCCCCAACATGCCACTTGTGGAGCCATGATTGCCGCAAGGGAACTAAAGTGCCGATTGGGGGGGGGAGCAGAGGGAGGAGGCAGAGCTCTGGGTACCAGCTGAAGCAGCCCTTCAAGACAGTACCAGGATCAGGGAAACCAGGATGGGGCGAGCGGTGGGGAGGAGGGGTTCAAGGAGCTAGCCAAGAGGCTTCCTGACAGCACTGGTGGAGGCAGGAGCAGCAAACAGCCCTGGGACTGGGTGCTCTCAGGGCCAAATGCATGCTGGCACATGACCTGCCACCACTGCTCAGGCCACCACTCTGGGACCAGCAGCTCACAGGGCCAGCTGTCTACAGAGGCATGCCCACTACCAACATTTTGGGACCTAAGGCATTTCTGCTCCCTACTGCCGCCAGGGATGCTAAAGCAGTTTTTAAAAAATTATTTTAAAAAGGGGGTTGCATAACTTTTAAAGGTACTGGAGAGACCAGTAGTCTCCGAGTTTGGCAAGTTTGGTGATATATCTCAACATGCAACAACATAAGCACTAGAGGCACCACCATTTGCGGCTCCAAGCACACTGCAACATGCAGACACAGCCCAGGCATTGAAGTTATTCAGAGGCCTACAGGAGAATGTTGCAAGGATCACTTAGGACTTCTTGGAAACTACATCACTAAACTTTATGATTGTCCACAGGCTCCCGCACAGCCAGGGAAGGACACACCACACCAGCCACAAGTCTCAGGAAACCACTCCACCGAGTTTGGGAACAGGGAAGCCCCACCTCACCCACCAAGCACAGCCACTCCTCTACACATGGGGATAGCAGCAAAATGCACCAAGGCAGGCCACTCATCACCACTTGGTGACTTTGGCACCTCACTCACCTTAGCCCACCACTCCTCCCATCTATGGAGAGCAAACACTAATCATGGTGCAGCTGCGGAGCTGATAAACACTCTTACAAGAGGGAGTCCTAAACTGGAAGCATGGCTCCCGGAAGAACACTACTAGAGGCTATGATTTATTAGTGAGGTAAGAGTGACAGAACCAGTTGAGCAGAAAGGGACATAGCACAGCATTCCAGCACTGTCTGCTAATCTAAAGACAGACCTCTCACAGATTGAATGGAAGTTTCAGGTAAATACAACAGAAAGGGTCTTGCTACTGTAAAAATGTATTAGGTTTTAAAAGGAAGCATACAAATTCAGAAAGGAGCTAATCAGACAATGTTATACAAGAGGAATATTGGGTAAATCAAGAACATTCTAAACAAAATCTACATTGGAATTGGAAATAATAACCATAGTTTACAACCTTCTGTGAAAAGTCTTGGGTTGAGAATCTGAAACAACCCTGACTATTCATCTTTACCAGCTCTCTCAAGATTATTCCCGATTGCTCTATATACATCAGGGCCTTAGAAAAACCTCCCAAAGCATGGGCAGATAATCAAACTCAGAGAGCCCGAGTTTCAAGTTATGCACTTGCCATTTGACGTTTAGGTGTAAGGTCCATTTGGAGTTAATTTGTGGAGGTTGTAAATGGCATCTCATGTACTGTGTAATACAGTATTGTAATGTACTTAAAACTAAAAAACAAATATGGAAATGATATTCTAGATGTTTAATTATCATTTTTAGAAGCTATTATGTCATTAGAGGGACCAAAAGGTGGAAATATTTCTATCATTTATATACAAGATAAGTGAGGTAGCTAGGAACAAAGGCTACTTATTGGATGATTTATTGTCCAGTTCATGGAGGCCATGGATAACCCAATCAATTAATTTGAATAATTATAAAGAATACAATAGGAGGTGTGATGTAAGCTTCAAAGAAAGCCACAGTACATAAAGCAAAGCTTAGGACTTATACTCACATTGATGGACAACTGATTAAAACACAAAACATACAGAACAAAGACAGAATATTATGAGCTGCAAAGGGAAAAGGTCAAGTACCAAATAAAGGTAGACTGATGAGAATTACACCTGACTTCTCAATGAAACCAAGAAAGCAAGAAGGCCATGGTCAGATGTGCTGCAAACACTAAGAGATCACAGATGCAAGCACAGATATCTACTAGACCCAGCAAACCTTTAAATCACCATCAATGGAGGAAATGAGATATTCCATGACAAAACCACATTTAAACAACACATAGACACAAACACAGCCTTACAGAAAGTATTAGAAGGAAAACCACAAACAAAGAAAGCTAACAGAACACACAAAAACTAAAACAGATAACCTCACATCAGCAAAACACGCCTGCAAAGACATTGCATCAAATAAACCAAAAGTATTTCACAGATTAACAGCAACAAGAAAAATAAAAATAAGTAAATAAAAAAGCATATAATTAATTTTTGGGTAACTTGATACCTCAAAACAAATATGCTGTGTATAGTAAATTTGAAGAATAAAATAAACACATTTCAATGACAATTTGCAAAATATAGATATAAGGTGATTAATTTATCCTTGAGGTCCTAACAGGTTTAGGTAAATGGCAAGGGATATACACAACTAAGTTAACCCAGCCTTACAGAAAGTACTAGAAGGAAAACCCGAACAAAGGAAGCTCACTTCACCAACAAAAACTAAAGCAACAGATAACCTCACATCAGCAAAACCAAAGGAAGGGAAACACACAACCACTCCCCCTGAAAAAGAACAGGAATTAACAAGCACTGGTCATTAATAACACTTAATATCAATGGTGTCAACTCACCTATAAAAGGACGCAAACTAAGAAAATGGATAGGAATACAAGATCCAGACTTCTGTTGTATACAAGAAACACACCTCAACCTCAAAGACAGATATTACATCAGAGTACAGGATAAGTTTTTCCAATTAAACGCACCTAAGAAAAAAGTAGGTGTAGCTACTCTACAGAGGAAAAACCTATTACGAGCTCCAAAAAATTAACTACAGAGGCAACATAAACCTAAATGGTAAAAGTGTTATGGTATTCAACCTCACTCTGATTTGTAGTTTAATAAAATCTTCTATTCTCCGAGAGAACTTCCTGTTCTTCCTCCAAGACACAGGGTACTATTCACATACACACTATTATACACTCAATGTCCAGTGTAGCGAACCCTTTGATTCATAGCTCTCTACCCCTCCCTCTCTCCTGAAATAAATATTTCCTAAGCATATATATCACATATCAGCACATATACCACAATATCCTACCATATCAGGACTGCAGAGTCTCACTCTCCTCAGGAAATCCATACATAGCGAAGCTCAAAGTATAATATAGTTATAATATCAAGAAATTACTGTGAAAAGTTGAAGCAGGCCATGTGTTTCTATGGGAAATTCTTATACCATTAATTCTATTATCAATCATGCAATCTTAATTCACAGTTTAGCAGTGGAGTGCTACTCTACACAGGAGAAACCATTTAAGAGCTCAACAATATTACCTACAGAGGCAAGGGAAACCTAAATGCTAAGTGTTATGGTATTCAATCTCACTCTGCAAGAAATGTCCGTTTTTCTTCTGGGGGACTACATCTCCCAGAAGGCCGCTGTGCGTAGGTGCCATAATGTTGCACCTAACCTGGGAAGACCACATTTCCCAGAATCACGCAGCGTTTGAGAAAAGAGCCGCGCATGTGCAGAGTAGAGCATCTGCCCGCCTGATATAAAAGACCACATTTCCCAGAAGCACCCAGAGTTCCACAAAAAGGCAAAGCTTGCACAGTAGACCTAATTCTGCAAGTCGTGTCCATCCCTGTCTCTATCTTTGGCCCGTCTGCCATGTGTCTCGCTGCCTGGGACCAGCCACTACTAGGGAACCAGCAGCCATCTCCGCCTGAGACAGGCTGCTCTCAGGGCCCACTGCCTGTCACCACATGGCCTGCCACCATCACTCAGGCCACCACTATGGAACTGGCAGCCATTTCTGAATGAGACTGGATGCTCCAAGGGACCTCTGCCTACAACCACATGTCTTGCCACAACTGCTCAGACCACTGCTCTGGGAGCAGCAGCCATTTCTGCCTAAGACTGTTTGCTCCCAGGGCCCACTGTCTGCCACCACATCGCATGCTACCACCATTTTGCGAACTACAGCTGCATTCTGATGAAATAAATTCATCAGCCAATGAAAACATTATATCTAACAAATTCTTAACACAAAACATCCAGGAAATCTGGAAAAACATCAAAGGCAAAAAATAAGAATGATAGGGATAGGAGAAGAACTACAGTTCAAAAACACTGAAAACACATTCACCAACATCATACAAGAAAAATTTCCAAACTTAAAGGAGAGCCCTACAAAGATAGAAGAAGCTTGCAGAACACAAGATAGACTGAATGAAAATAAATTCCTATCAACATATAATAATTAAAACACAAAACATATAAACTAAAGACAGACTATTATGAGCTGCAAAGGAAAAAGGTCAAGTACAAAATAAAGGTAGACAATCAGAATTACACCCGACTTCTCAATGGAAACCAAGAAAGCCAGAAGGCCCTGGTCACATGTGCTGCAGACACTGAGAGACCACAGATGCAAGCACAGATATCTATAACCAGCAGACCTTTCAATCACCATCAATAGAGGAAATGAGATATTCCATGACAAAACCACATTTAAACAACACATAGCCACAAACCCAGCGTTACAGAAAGTACTAGAAGGAAAACCCAAAACCAAGAAAGCTACCAGAACCCACAAAAACTCCAAAAACAGATAACCTAGAATCAGCAAAACCCAACAACTCAAGTGTTTCACAGATTAACAGCAACAAGAAAAACAAAACCAAAGTAAATAAAGAAACAAATATGCTGTGTATAGTAAAGTTGCAGAATAAAATTAATACAATTCAATGACAATTTGCAAAAATTTATAACAGAAAAGCTAATTACAAAGCTACATTCATAATAGAAACACTCAGAGTGATCAATATGATTATAAAAAAATAGTACACAGACTGACATAATATGACTTCTGGTGGGAAAGTGGTGGTGTACATCTTTAATCACAGCATTTGGGAGGCAGACACAGGCAGAGACAGAGAAACCCAAACATCAAAAAAAGCTTATATCAAGGCTATAACAATCGGGAATGTGAATAATATTTAAGATAAATATTTAGAAAAATATTTACAAAAATAAAATACTTAAATTCTACTTTGTGTTAGGAATATTTCCAAATTGAGATCTTTGAAGATGCAAAAATTCACAATAAAGCCAAATTTAAAACATTTTTTTTTGTAAGACGCTTACAGGGGCAAAAACAGACCTGGCGTTGAACTGTAAGTGACCATTTAGAGTATTTGACCAACCTCGTGGCCTAAGTCCATTTCAGAACGTCCTCCAAAGTGGCTCTTAGGTCAAAAAGGGATCTCAGAGATGGAATGCCCGGGCTCACGATACAAACAGATCTCAGCCTCAGCCAACCCCGATCCCGCAAGATTAACAACCTGACTCGAATTACCAGCGTGAGCTCACTACTTCAAATGGAAATCCGAAAATGAAAAAAAATAAGTACGAATGGGTACCCACAAACCCTATAGACAAGAAAAGGGACTCACCAGAACGCAGCCACTGTACCCCAGAAGCCGGTTTTAAGTGTGGCATAGACAGCTCAAACTGCAGACTAGGGGCCTTTCAACACGAGGCCTACCACGTGGAAAGGACCTGCCCTAGCTTGGTGGGAATCTCCAAATGTTAGAAATAATTCCTAAACGAGCTCTATGAAGACGCAAAAATTACCAATGAAGCCAAACAATCAAAATTAAGAAATATCCAGGTTTAAAGGGAGATTTGCGCTGCCAGGTGGCAGAGAGGGGAGAAAACCGGGAAGCCGCCTGGAACGCAAACACAGGGAGGAATAAAGGGAGACCACGTGTTCCTCTTTTGGGGCATCAATTAAGTACCCGAGGGAGGGGTCAGGACCTGGCATGCTGGGATTTGAAGTCCGGACCAAGCATGGTGGCTGGGATAGAAGCAAAGGATTGGGGAATGAATGTGGCTAAACCGGAAGAGGTAGGGAGTGTAGGCTTGAGGGGGTAGAGGAGGGGCCAGTGCCTCAGGCAGCTGGTGCTGAGACTGGCTAAGGTGGGGGTGGACCGAGAGCACAGGGGAAAAAACAGACCTGGCTTTTAACAGTAAGTGCCCATTTAGAGGCTATGATCAACCACGTGGCATAAGTCCATTTCGGAGCATGACCCAAAGTGGCTCTTAGGTAAAAAAAAGGGTCAAAAACAAATCAAAATAAAGAAATATCCATGGTTTAATGGGATATCTGTGCCCTCAGGTGGCCCTAAGGGGGAAACAGGAAGCCACAGGAACGCAACACCCAGGAGGAATAAAATAAGACCACTTGTTTCTCTTTGGGGGGGGATGACTTAAGAACCCTGGGGAGGTGTCCCAATACCACCCAGAGGGAGGGGTCAGGACCTGGCATGCTGGGATATGAAGTACAGACCAGGCCTGGTTACTAAGGCTAAGGTCTGGGGACTAAGTTCCAAACGTAACACTTTGTGTGACTTAATGTCTCCTAAGAAATGGTAAATACTTATACCATTAATTCTATTATCAATTCTACTCTTCTACATCACAGTTTAGCAGCGGACTGCTACTCTACAAAGGAGAAACCTTTTACAAACCCAAAGAAATTAACTTCAGACGAATCCTAAAGCTAAATATTAAAAGTGCAGAACTTCTGAAGACCCAGGAGAGACCACAAGTCTGCGGGTTTGGCTCAGTGTATGTCGTTTTATTAAGAGCCGGGGAAGGCACTCCAAAAAGTAAAAACAACAACAGGTTTGATTCTCACAGCTTCATGGCATGAACTCTCACAATCTCTTCACTGGGTTTCTGACTCTGCCAATCTTGGATGCCAGTAACAATGAAACCTGAGTTGTAACCACAAACTCAGAACCCAGTACCTTAAATTTTGATTTTTTTTTCCAAGACCAGCACATGATGAGTGGTCCTTAAAAGTTTAACTTCTTAATTGATAGACACTAACACATTTGGACCACAGAGCATAGCCGGTTTTGTATAAAGTTCCTTCCTAGGACTAGGAATTATTTGCTTGCTCCTTACATAAACTGGATACAGTCTTACTCCTGGAGCATCTTGCTAGACTTCCATTCCATGGCAAGGACCTTCTCTATAATAGTAATAGACTCCTTGAAAATCACTGCTTATCCTAGTAATTGGTTGCCACATGAAACTACCTTGTCATTTTCATTTATTTGAGCCACAATTGTTATCTTTTCACTATAGACGTGAATGAATCATCAGTAATAACAAATCCAATATTTCATTTAATGAATCAGCCCATTTTTTTGATTGTGCTTTAATAAATTTCCAAGTAATAGACAGAAAGATTTTAGAGCAAAAATATCATACAAATAACCTCTAACTTAATCTGTTATGATTTCCAACTGAAATCCTAGGATCTCAATCTCGAATTTCTGGCATTACTCTTAACATTTCTGTCTTCTTGGTCCTATAAGAACAGCCAATTTAGTTCTCTGTACTACTTTCTATATTTTTTTTAACAACTAAAGTCTAGATATCTTCTACACTCTTTCAAGAGACATCATTCCCTGGTCCTGCCTAGCAACAATATTACTTTTGGGTTTCCATTTTTTATTCTAACTTGCATTCGTTTGCAGTGATTAAATCCTCTAACCAAAAGCAGCTTCACAATTTTCACGAAATTACTTCAATGTGACCCTTAAACAGTTGTTTCAGACCTTACAGCTACTGTTATTTCTTCCAGAGAGGACTCATGCTCTAGAGCCCTCGCTGCAAAAAGAGGGAACAGAGACCAAAAAACCAAGGACAGAAAACCATATATATGTAAGTTGTGCTCATTTGTATCAGACAGGCTCAATTTAATAGATATTTTAAGAAGCTGACAGAGGCAAAAACAGACCTGGCCATGAACTGTATGTGCCCATTTAGAGAATTTGAACAACCTCGTGGCCTAAATCCATTTCAAAGCATACTCACTATGCAAGGCATGTATGTTTTTCTTCTGGGGCACTACATCTCCCAGAAGGCCACTGTGCATAGAGGCCATAATGTTGCACCTAACCTGGGAAGACCACATTTCCCAGAATCAAACAGCATTTGTGAAAAGGGCCGCGCGTGTGCAGAGTAGAGCATCTGCCAGCATGATCAAAAAGACCACATTTCACAGAAGCACCCAGAGTTAGACAAAGAGGCCATGCAAGTGGAGAGCAGTGCATCTTCCCGCCAGATTTAAAAGACCACATTTCCCAGAATCACGCAGATTTGCACGAAAAGGCCATGCATGTGCAGAATCTACTAGTCGTGTCTATCCCTGTCTCTATCTTTGGCCACCCGGCCACATGTCTCCCTGCCTGAGACCAGCCACTACTAGGGAACCAGCAGCCATTCATAGTGGAAACACTCAAAGTAATCAATAAGATTATAAAAAATAGTACACAGACTGACTTCTGGGGGGAAAGTGGTGGTGTACATCTTTAATACCATCATTTGGGAGGCAGACACAGGCAGATCTCTGTGGGTTCAAAGACAGAGAAGCCCAAAACTCAAAAAAAAAAACGTACATCAAAGGTATAACAATCATGAATGTGAAAAATATTTAAGATAGATATTTAGAAAATTACTTAGAAAATAATTCTACTTTGTGTTAGGAATATTTCCAAAGTGAGCTCTTAGAAGACGCAAAGATTCGCAATAAAGCAAAATGTAAAAGATTTTTTGTAAGACGCTTACAAGGGCAAAAACAGGCCTGGCTTTGAACTGTAAGTGCCAATTTAGAGTATTTGACCAACCATGTGGCATAAGTCCGTTACAGAGCGTCCTCAAAAGCGGCTCTTAGGTAAAAAAGGGATCTCGGAGATTGAAAGCCCAGCATCACGATTCAAACAGATCTCCACCTCAGCCAACCAAGATCCTATAGGATTGACCACAACCTGAATGGAATTCCCAGCGTTAGCTCACAACTTAAAATGGAAATCCGAAAACAACAAAAATAATTACGAATGTGTCCCCCCAAACACTATAGCACAGACAAGAAAAGGAACTCACCCAGACGAAGCCGCTGTAGCCCAGAAGCCGGTATTAAGCATGGCATACACAGCTCAAACTGCAGGCTAGGGGCCTTGCAACACGAGGCCTGCCACGTGGAAAGGACTTGCCCTAGCTTGGTGGGAAACTCCAAATATTAGGAATATTTCCTAAATAAGCTCTCTGATGACACAAAAATTCCCCATCAAGCCAAATCAAAACCATACAAATTAAGAAAGATCCAGGTTTAAAGGTAGATATGCGCTCTCAGGTGTCCCCGAGTGGGAAACAGGAAGCCTCAGGAATGAGACCTGTGAGGAAGAAAGGGAGACCACGTGTTTCTGTTTGGGAGGGGGGGGAATGACTCAAGTACCGTGGGGAGGGGTTAGGACCTGGCATTCTGGGATTTGAAGTACATAAAAAACGTGGTGGCTGGGATAGATGCTAAGGACTGGGCCTAGGCTCCCAACATAACACTTTGGGTGACTTATTGTCTCCTAAGAACTAGTAAATCATTACACCATTAATTCTATTATCAATTCTACTCTTCCACATCACAGTTTAGGAGCAGAATGCTACTCTACACAGGAGAAACCTTTTACAAGCCACACAAAATTAACTACACATGAATCCTAAAACTGAATGTTACAAGTGCAGAACTTCTGAAGACCCAGGAGAGACAACAAGTCTCCGAGTTTGGCTCTGTGTATGTCTTTTTTTTTTTTTTTTTTGGTTTTTCAAGACAGGGTTTCTCTGTGGCTTTGGAGCCTGTCCTGAAACCAGCTCTGTAGACCAGGCTGGTCTCGAACTCACGGAGATCCGCCTGCCTCTGCCTCCCGAATGCTGGGATTAAAGGCGTGCTCTACCATCGCCCGGCAAATAATTATTTATTTATTATGTGTACAATATTCTGCCTGTGTGTATGCCTGCAGGCCAGCAGAGGGCACCAGAACCCATTAGGGATGGTTGTGAGCCACCATGTGATTGCTGGGAATTGAACTGAGGACATTTGGAAGAGCAGGCAATGCTCTTACCTATGAGCTATCTCTCCAGCCCATGTATGTCATTTTTTTAAGAGTCGGGTGGAGGCCCCACAAAAAGAAAAAACAACAACAGGTTTTATACTCACAGCTTCATGGCATGAAATCTCACAATCTCTTCACTGGGTTTCTGACTCTGCCAATCATGGATAACAGTAAAATACTGACTTGTAACCACAAACTAAGAGCCCAATACCTTAAATTTTGATTTTTTCTGGTTTCCAGGACCAGCCCATGATGAGTGGTCCTGAAAAGTTTAACTTATTAATTGATAGACACTAACACACTTGCACCACAGACATAGCAGGTTTTGTATAAAGTTCCTTCCTAGGAGGAGGAATCACTGTGCTTACTCCTTACATAAATTGAAGGTTTATGTGGATAGTCTTTCTCCTGGAGCATCTTGCCAGACTTACATTCCATGGCAAGGCCCTTCTCTATAATAGTAATAAACTCCTTGAAAATCCCTGCTTATGCTAGTAATTGTTTGCCAACTGAAACTAACTTTTCATTTTCATTTATTTCTTTTTACTGTAGACATGAATGAATCATCAGTAATAACCATCCAATAAATCCAATATTTCAATAGGAAGGAGAATGTGGATATGACATAATATCAAAAAATTATTTTGAAAAGTTGAAACAGGATGGATGGTCATGGGCTTCAGTAACTAGAGAACATCAAAGATTTCTCAAACCTTTTATCTCAGGGTGTATATTTAAAACCAGTGATAACAGTCCTCTTAGGCAGGGCCACATTTAACTCAGATCTATTTTGGTTGAACTACTGTAACTATAGCAATTTGGCTTTAGGACAAGATCAGTTTTTTATCAAGATTCTTGATTATACTAGCATGTGGACAAGAAATGGCCACACGGGACATTTATAGAGCATCTAAAATGGATTACCTAATTACTAAGTAGGTAATTACTACATAGCTAATCACTGCTAATCTCAACTACTGTTGAAGTAGGAACCTTCTCTACCACTGTCCTGTCTCTCGCTTTCTGCACTGTGAATCTACCAGCTTCAAGATGAACCTAAGTACTCAGTTCTTGCACAGATCAATCTTCATTTATGATCAACAATAAAAGACAGAGATAATGGAGGTCAATCATTAGCTGGTCTATTTTTCATTCTCAAATAGCAGACAAGGTCCCATCATGAAGGAGTTGCAGGACTACCTACCCAGCACTGGGTAGCAGAGGCAAGATTAGGTGTTTAAAGCAATTATCGATTACATAGCATGAGGCAACAACATTATAAGTTCATAGTCTCCCATGCTAGTATGCCAAAGCCTCACCCTCGACCAGGGAATTAAAACTCAACAAAGATCAGAGGCCAAGTGCCACTACCCAGGTCACCAGGCAAACTAACAGAACCTGTCTGGTTCATGGTCCATTGCTTTGTAAGCAGCTAATAACTCAGCCAACATTAACTTCCTGGTGATCCCTTCAGCAGAAAAAGAGTATCCTTTAAAAAACCAATAAGGTACCGGTGATCCTGATTAGCAAGTAGAGTCCTTCATTACCTAGGGTCAACAACTGGGCTTCAAGATATTACCATTTAACAGACTGGGTGAACAAAGATCAAATATCTCAAAGAGCAAAAGTACTCAAGGTTTGTCCTTCCACAATATGGTGAGATAAGATGCTACTTTGTAGTTTTTAATAAAATCTTTTATTCCCCAAGAGCACTTCCTGTTCTTCATCCAAGGCACAGGGTCCTATGCATATACACACTATTATACACTCAATGTCCAGTGTAGGGAACACTTTAATTCAGACATGGGAGGTAATGCAACCTAATACAGGTCACATTCAAACAATAAATGTTAAAAACAGGCCATGGAGTATGTCTCTCTCCTCTTTCGGGGTGCACACAGGTTTTGTCTCCCCCCCCCTTCCCCTCTCTCCTGTAATAAATATTCTCTCTGCATATATATCACATATCAGCATATATAGCACAATATGCTACCGTATCAGGACTGCAGAGTCTACCTCTAACCCAGGAAATGCATACACAGGGAGGCTCAAAGTATAATATAGTTATAATATCAAGAAATTACTGTGAAAAGTTGAAGCAGGCCATGTGTTTCTATGGGAAATTCTTATACCATTAATTCTATTATCAATCATGCAATCTTAATTCACAGTTTAGCAGTGGAGTGCTACTCTACATAGGAGAAACCATTTACGAGCTCCACAAAATTAATTACAGAGTAAACGTAAACCTAAATGCTAAAAGTGTTATGGTATTCAACCTCACTCTGCAAGTCATGTCTATTTTTATTCTGGGGGATTACATCTCACAGAAGGACGATGTGCATAGAGGCCATAATGTTGCGACTAACCTGGGAAGACCACATTTCCCAGAATTACAGAGCTTTTGAGAAAAGGGCCGCGCATGTGCAGAGTAGAGCTTCCGCACGCCTGATCTAAAAGACCACATTTCCCAGAAGGACCCAAGAGGCCATGCATGTGGAGAGTAGTGAATCTGCCCATCTGATACAAAGGATCACATTTCCCAGAATCACCCAGTGTTCAACGAGAAGGCTACACATGCGCAGTAGACCTCACTCTGCAAGTCATGTCTATCCCTGTCTCTATCTTTGGCACAACTGGCCATGGGTCTCCCTGTCTGGGACCAGCCACTACTAGGGAACCAGCAGCCATCTCTGCCTGAGAATGGCTGCACTCACAGCACACTGCCTGACACCACATGGCCTGACACCACCACTCAGGACACCACTATGGGACTGTCAGCCATTTTTTTCCTTGGACTGGCTCCTCCCAGGTACCTCTGCCTGCCACCACATGTCCTGCCACCACATGTCCTGCCACAACCGCTCAGGCCACCACTCTGGAAGCAGCAGCCATTTCTGCCTATGACTGGCTGCTCCCAGGGCACGCTGTCTGCCACCACATGGCCTGCTACCACCATTTTGGGAACTACAGATGCACACTGCCACCAGGGATCTTGCAGCATTTTTTTAAAAATTATTAAAAAAACGAAGAACTTCTGAAGATACTGAAGAGACCAGTAGTCTCTGAGTTTGGCAAATTTGGTGATAGCTCTCCCCGTACGACAAAATAAGCAAGACAAAATAAGGCACCATCGTTCGTGTATCTTAGAATATACTTATTCTTGCCAGGCAGACAATATTTGGGGATTGATGGGATGGAGACTAAAGAGATTTACATTCCTGGTGAGACTGGAAAATAGGGGTTATAGGATACTGTCACTGACAGTTACATGAGGAGCCAAAAAAGTAAATAATAGAAGACCTGGAGGAGGCTGAACCACCATAGAAGAGTGGATACAGAGCACAGAAGGTGCCAACCTACTTAAGTGAACCCTATGCATTGCTCTTTGGCATTTGAGCCTTGGGCTTTAGCAAACAATTCTTTCAAAGACAGCTCCATGTAAGTATCTGATTAACTTAGCCTTACAGTGACTTCAGTTCAAATCTCAGGATCTAACCACAATCTGGATGTCATGTGGTCGCCATCATTCAAAACTCCTAACTAGAGATATTCTAGGCATCAGGGAAGCACAATATGATTCCATTCAAAGAAGTCAGACTATATGACTGCAAGTTCCTTTTCTTTACTTAATAGGAAGTAAAAACTCAACCTGGGGTCCATCTGACATGCGAGCTTATTGGTTCCAATAGATGTCTATTAATCAAAACATTATTTTGACTCTGGTTAAACGGTCAAGCATCTTTTAAAGTATTTTACTGTCAGTCTCCATCCTGATTATCTTTGTTATTTACCCTCATTTTATGGAGGTTTTGGGCCCCTAAATATAACCGCTGAGAGAAACAAGAGGTGAGTGACAAGCCACTGGGTATGACACCACACTTTCTTTCTTTTTTTTTTTTGATTTGTCGAGACAGGGTTTATCTGTGGCTTTGGAGCCTGTGCTGGAACTAGCTCTAGCTCTTGTAGACCAGGCTGGTCTCGAACTCACAGAGATTCACCTGCCTCTGCCTCCCAAGTGCTGGGATTAAAGGCGTGCGCCACCACCGCCCTGCGACAACAATCTTTCTAGGCCAACCATAGTGAGGCAAAACCGTGGACCTCTACCTTGAATGACTCAGTTTCTCTAGCCAAAAGAATACCCACTCCAATCCATCCACTGGACCCACACAAGCAACAAACACCATCCTGCACCCAAATTCAAAGATCCTGCAACCTCAGTGGTACTGAAATACAATACTGAGAGGACCAAGAGGTGAGTGTACAGCGACCCAGCCATGGTCCTCACAACCTGATTTGGGTTACCTAGACAGCCAGCAGGAGAGATTCATGCTAAGAGGACCAAGAGGGGAACTACAAAGCACAAGCTGGGAGAGCAACCCAGGAGAACAGAGCAAGAGAGCAGGCTAAAGGAGACCTCAGTGGCTTTCTGAAACACAGAGCATACAGTTAAGGAAGACTCAGACAGCCACTGGAAGAATTGGACCAACTGAATAGAAAAGATGGAAGAGAGAATCTCAGGGGTTAAAGATAGCTATATGAAATAAATGCATCAGCAAAATAAAACATTAAATATAACAAATTCTTAACACAAAATATCCAGGAAATATGGGAAAACATCAAAAGACAAAAACTAAGAATGATAGGGAAAGAAGGAGAAGAACTCCAGGTAAAAAACACTGGAAACACATTCACCAACATCATACAAGAAAACTTTCCAAACTTACAGAAATATAGACCTACAAAGATAGAAGAAGAGAACAGAACACAAGATAGACTGTATCAAAATAAAGTTCTATCGCCATATAATAATTAAAACACAAAGCTGTAGAATATAGACGGAATATTATGAGCTGCAGAGGGAAAAGGTAAAGTAAGATAGAAAGGTAGACCTATCAGAATTACACCAGACTTCTCAATGGAAACCAAGAAAGTCAGAAGTGCTTTGATATTCCATATCAAAACCCCAATTAAACTACCCATAGCCACAGACCCAGCATTACAGAAAGTACTAGAAGGAAACCACAAACAAAGAAAGCTAGCAGAACCCACAAAACTCAAAAAACAGATAACCACGCATCAGCAAAACCCACCTGCAAAGACATTGTATCCAATAAACAAAAAGTATTTCACAGATTAACAGCAACAAGAAAAATAAAAATAAGTAAATAAAGAAACACAATTAATTTTTGGGAACATGATACCTAAAAACAATTATGCTGTGTATAGTAAATTTACAGAAAAAAATTAATAAAATTCAATGACAATTAACAAAAATTTATAACAGATAAGCTGATTACAAAGCTACATTCATAGTAGCAACACTCAGAGTGATCAATAAGATTATAAAAAAATACTACACACTGACATAATGACTTATGGTAGGAAAGTGGTGGTGTACATCTTTAATCACAGCATTTGTGAGGCAGGCACAGGCAGATCTCTGAGTTCAAAGACAGAGAAACTCAAAACTCAAGAAAAAAATTAAATCAAAGCTATAAAAATCGGAAATATGAACAATATTTAAGATAAATATTTAGAAAAATAGAATACTTAAATTCTAATTTGGGTTAGGAAAAATTCCCAATCAAGCCCAATTTAAAAGATTTTTTTTTGTAAGAGGCTTACAGGGGCAAAAGCAGACCTGGCTTTTTTTAGTAAGTGGCCAGTGTACAGATACAAACAGAAATCTGCCTCAGCCAACCCCGATCCCACTAGATTGACCACAACCTGACTCAAATACCCAACATGAGCTCACGACTTCAAATGAAAATAAGAAGACAAAAATAAGTACGAATGGGACCCCCAAACCCTATAGCATAGACAAGAAAAGGACTCACCAAGATGTAGCCACTGTACCCACGAAGCCAATTTTAAGCATGGTGTAGAGAGCTCAAAATGCAGACTAGGGGCCTTTCAACACGAGGCCTGCCACGTAGAAATTACCTGCCCTAGCAAGGAGGAAACCTCCAAATGTTAGGAACATTTTCTGAACGAGCTCTCTGACGAAGCAAAAATTCACAATCAAGAGAAATAAAAACAATCAAAATTAAGAAGTATCCAGGTTTAATAGGAGATCTATGCTCTCGGGTGGCCTCAAGGAGAAAACCTGGAAGCCATGTGGACAGCAAACCCAGGGAAGAGGAAAGGGAAACCACGTGCTTCTCTTTTGGGACATCAATTAAGTACCAAGGGAGGGGTCAGTACCTGGCATGCTGGGATTTGAAGTCGAGACCAAGCATGGTGGCTGGGACAGAAGCAAAGGACTAGGGAACAAATGTAGCTCGAGCGGAAGAGGTAGGGAGTGTAGGCTTGAGGGGGTAGGGGAGGGGCCAGTGCCTCAGGAAGCATGGTGCTGACACTGGCTAAGGTGGGGGTGGACCGAGAGAACAGAGACCAAAAAACTATGGACAGAAAACCGTGTATATGTAAGTTTTGCTCATTTGTATCAGACAGGCTCAATTTAATAGATTTTTTTAAGAGGCTTACAGAGGCAAAAACAGACCTGGCCTTGAACAATATGTGCCCATTTAGAGAATTTGAACAACCACGTGGCCTAAGTCCATTTCAAAGCATCCTCACTCTGCAAGTCATGTCTGTTTTTCTTCTGGGGCACTACATCTCACAGAAGGCCACTGTGCATAGAGGCCATATGTTGCGCCTAACCTGGAAAGACCACATTTCCCAGAATCACACAGCGTTTGAGAAAAGGGCTGCGCATGTGCAGAGAAGAGCTTCTGCCTGCCTGATCTAAAAGACCACATTTCCCAGAAGCACCCAGAGTTAGACAAAGAGGAGATGCATGTGGAGAGTACTGCATCGGCCCGCCTGATTTAAAAGACCACATTTCCCAGAATAACCCAGAGTTATTTTTTTAAGAGGCTTACAGGGGCAAAAACAGACCTGGGCTTAAACTGTACGTGCCCATTTAGAAAATATGAACAACCACGTGACCTAAGTCCATTTCAGAGATTTGACAAAAGTGGCTCTTAGGTAAAAAAGTGATATCAGAGATTGAATGACCAGCGTCCCAATACAAACAGATGTCCACCTCAGCTAAAACAGATCCCTCAGGATTGGCCGCAACCTAACTGGAATTCCCAGTGTGAGCACATGATTTCAAAAGGAAACCCGAAAACAACATAAATAAGTACAAATGGATACCCACAAACAGTATAGCATAACAAGAAAAGGAACTCACCAAGACGCTGCCGCTGTAGCACAGAAGCAATTATTAAGATTGGCATGGAGAGCTGGACCTGAAGACTAGGGGCCTTTCAACACGAGGGCTTCCACGTGGAAAGGACCTGTCCTAGCTAGGTAGGAAACTACAAATGTTAGAAATATTTCCAAAGTGAGCTCTCTGACTATGCAAAAATTGCCAATCAAGCAAAATCAAAACCATGCCAATTTAGAAATATCCTGGCTTAAAGGGAGATTTGTGCTATCAGGTGGCCCCAAGAAGGAAACAGGAAGCTCCAGGAAAGCAACAAGCAGGAGGAAAAGAGGAAGACCACGTGTTTCTCTTTGGGGAGGGGATGACTTAAGTACCCTGTGTAGGGGTGCCAGCACCACCCCCAGGGAGGGGTCAGAAACTGGCATGATGGGATTTGAAGTCCACACCAGGCCTGGTGGCTGGGATAGATGCTAAGGATTGGGGCCTAAGCTCACAACCTAACTCTTTGTGTGATTTAATGTCTCCTAAGAACTGGTACATCCTTATACCATCAATTCTATTATCAATTATACTCTTCTACATCACAGTTTAGCAGTGGAGTGCTATTCTACACAGGAAACCTTTTACAAGACCCACAAAATTAACTACAGACGAATCGTAAACATGAATGTTAAAAATGCAGAAGTTCAGAAAACCAAGGAGAGACCACAAATCTCCGAGTTTGGCTCTGTGTATGTCATTTTTTTAGAGTCGGGTGGAGGCCCCACTAAAAGAAAAAACAACAACAGGTTTTATACTCACAGCTTCATGGCATGAACTCTCACAATCTCTTCACTGGGTTTCTGACTCTGCCAATCATGGATGCCAGTAAGAATGAATGCTGAGTTGTAACCACAAACTCAGAACATAGTACCTTAAATTTTGATTTTTTTCTGGTTTCCAGGACCAGCAGATGATGAGTGGTCCTGAAAAGTTTAACTTCTTAATTGAAAGACAATAACTTGGACCACAGGCATAGAAGGTTTTGTATAGAAGTTGCTTCCTAGGACTAGGAATCATCTTGCTTACTAATTACATAAATGGAAGGTTTAAGTGGATGGAGTCTTACTCCTAGAGCATCTTGCTAGGCTTCCATTCCATGGCAAGGGCCTTCTCTATAACAGTAATAAACTCATTGAAAATCCCTGCTTATCCTAGTAATTGGTTGCCACTTACTGTAACTACCTTTCATTTTCATTTATTTCAGGACTTGTTTTCTGCTTACTGTAGACATGAATGAATCATCACTAATAAACATAAAACAGTTCCAATATTTAAAGAGGAAAGAGAAAATGGATGTTATAATCTAAAAAAATTATTTTGAAAAGTTGAAACAGGATGGATGGTCATGTGCTTCAGTAAAGAGGGATTTATATTATAGAATATCAAAGATTTCTTAAAACATTTTGTCTAAAAGTGTATATTTAAAACCAGTGATAACAGTCCTGTTAGGCAGGGCCACATTTTACTCAGATAGATTTTGGTTGAACTACTGTAACTATAGCAATTTGGCTTTAAGACAAGATCAGTTTTTTACCCAGATTCTGGATTATACTGGCATGTGGACAAGAAATGACCACCTGGGACATTTATGGAGCATCTAAAATTGATTACCTAATTACTAAGTAGATAATTATTACATAGCTAATCACTGCCAATCTCAACTACTGCTGAAGTAGGAACCTTCTCCACCAATGTCCTGTCTCTCCCTTTCTGCACTGTGAATCTACTACCAGCTTCAAGCTGAACCTAAGTACTCAGTTCTTGCACAGATCAATCTTCATTTATGATAAACAATAAAAGACTGAGATACTGGAGGTCAATCATTAGCTGATCTATTTTTCCTTCTCAAAAAACCAACAAGGTCCCGTCATGAAGGAGTTGCAGGACTACCTAACCAGCACTGGACAGCAGTGTTTAAAGCAATTTTCAATTACATAGCATGAGGAAACAACATTATAAGTTCATGGTCTCCCATGCTAGTATGGCAAAGCCTCACCCTCGCCCAGGGAATTCAAACTCAACAAAGATCAGAGGACAAGGGCTACTAACAAGGTCACCACACAAACTAACAGAACATCTCTGGCTCATGGTCCATTGGTTTATAAGCAGCTAATAACCCAGCCAACCTGAACTTCCTGGTGATCCCTACAGCAGAAAAAGGGAATCCTTTAAAAAAAAGCCAATAAGGTACCGGTGATACTGATTAGCAAGTCAAGTCCTTCATTACCTAGGGTCACCCATCTGGGCTTCAAGACATTACCAGTTAACCTACTGGGTGAACAGAGATCAAATATCTCAGAGAGCAAAAGTCCTCCAGGTTTGTCCTTCCACACTATGGTGAGATAAGACCCTAATTTGTAGTTTAATAAAATATTCTATTCTACAGACAGCCACTGGAAGAATTGGACCAACAGAATAGAAAAGATGGACGAGAGAATATCAGGGGTTGAAGATATATGAAATAAATTCATCAGCCAATGAAAACATTATATCTAACAAATTCTTAACACAAAACATCCAGGAAATCTGGGAAAACATAAAAAAAAACTAAGAATGATAGGGATAGAAGGAAAATCTAGATAAATGAACAGAAATTATACAGAGGGAGGTATAAAACACCATAATAAAAGAGATGGAAGAGAGAATATCAGGAGTTGAAAACAGATAGATAAAATAAATTCATCAGTCAAAGAAAACATTAAATGTAACTAATTCTTAACACAAAACATCCGTGAAATCGGCAAAAACATAAAAATACAAAACCTAAGAATAATAGGAATGGAAGAAGAACAACTCCAGCTCAAAGACAAAGAAACTATATTCAACAAAATCATACAAGAAAACTTTCCCAATTTAAAGAAAAATATTCATACAAAAGGAGAAGCTTAAAATAGACAAGATCAAAAAAGTACTCTCACAATAACTCTAAATATGAATGAACTGAATCCACCTATAAAGAGACACAGGCTAAGAGAATGGATAGGAAAACAAGATCCAGACTTCTGTTGTATACAAGAAACACACCTCAACCTCAAAGACAGACATTACTTCAGAGTAAAGGGTTGGGAAAAGGTTTTCCAATCAAATGGACCTAACAGACAAGCAGGTGTATCTATCATATTAGCTAACATTAAATTTCAAACTAAAATTAGCAGGAGGACACTTTAGACTCATAGAAAGATGAATCTATCAAAATAAAATCTCAATCCTTAACATCTATGCATCTAATACAAGAGCACTCACATAGGTAAAAGAAACATTACTAAAGCTTAAAACACACAACAAAATCCACACACTAAGAGTAGGAGACTTCTACACTCCACTGTCCACAATGGACAGGTCAACCAGACAGAAACTTAAGAAAAATAAGGAAACTAACAGATGCCATGAATGAAATGGACTTAACAGAAACGTACAGAACACTACACCTAAACTAAAAGGAATGTACCTTCTTCTCAACACCTCATGGAACATCCTCGACAATCAAGCACATACTGAACAAAGCAAACATCCACAGATACAAAAAAATTGGAGTAACCCTATGTATCTTAGTGGATCGCCAAAGTTTAAAGTTAGAACATAAGACAACAATGCTATAAGAAATGCTAAAAAATCATGGAAATTGAACAGTAACCTACTGTACCACCCATGGGTCAAGATAGAAATGAATTAAAGACTTCCTAAAATTAACAATGTACCCAAACCTATGGGACAATATGAAAGGAGTACTAAGAGGAAAGCTCGTAGCACATACAGAAAGCTCACGAAAGTGACTTAACACCACATATGAAAGCACTAGAACAAAAAAGCAAACATGACCAGAAGGAGCAGAAGACAGAAAACAATCAAATTGAGGACTGAAATAAATTACATAGAAACAATTTACAAAATACAAAGAATCAATGAGACAAAGAGCAGGTTCACTGAGAAAAATCAACAAGATAGACGAACCCTTATACGAACTAATAAAAAAGCAATGAAAGAAAATCAAAAATAACACAATCGAATAAAAAGGGGAACATAACAACATACACTAAGGAAATCCAGATAATCCTTACATAATACTACAAAAAATTGTACTCCACAAAATTAGAAAACATAAAAGAAATGGACAATTTTCTGGATGGATAAGTACCATATAACAAAATTAAATCAAGAACAGGTAAGCAATTTAAATAGATGTTTAAACTGTAAGGAAATAGAAGCTATCATGAAAAGCCTCACAAACAAAAATATCCCAGGGAAAAATGGTTTTAATGCAGCATTCTATACCAACTTCCTATTATCCTCAAAGTGTTCACCATAATAGAACCAGAAGGAACATTGCCAAACTCTTTTTATGAGACTACAGTTAACATGATACCAAAACCACAAAGACTCAAACAAGAAAGAGAATTACAAACTAATCACACTTATAAACAAAGATGCAAAAATACTCAACAAAATGCATAACACAGAATCCAAGAACACATCAAAAAATCCACCATGATCAAGTCAGCTTCATCCCAGAGATGCAGGGATGGTACAACATAAAAAAAAATCTATGTAATCCATCATATAAATAAACTGAAAGAAAAAATACCTATAACCAACTCATTAGATACGCATTTGACAAAACATAATACCTATTCATGACAAACATCTTGGAGACAACAGGGATACAAGGAATATATCTAAACATAATTAAAGCAATATACATCAAACTGACAGCCAGCATCTAATTAAATGTGGAGAAAAAGTGATTCCCCTAAAATCAGGAAGAAGATGAGGCTGTCCACTACACCTCCATATCTATTATACATTGTTCTTGAAGTTCTACCTAGAGCAATATAAAAACAAAAAAAGGAATCAAGGGGATTCAAATTGGAAATTTGTTATTTGCAGACAATATGATAGTATTTATAAGTGACCTTAAAAACACTACAGGGGAACTTCTACAGGTGATAAATACCTACGATAATGTGGCAGGATAGATACAAGATAAAATCAAAAAAAAAAACAGTAGGCCTCCTATATACAAATGATAAAGGAGCTGAGAAAGAAATCAGAGAAACATTACCTTTCAAAATAGCCACAAATTAAAGAAAATATCTTGGGGTACCACTAACCAAATAATTTAAGGACCTTTATGAAATGAAATTTAATTTTTTGTAGAAAGAAATTGAAGAAAACACCAGGAAATGGAAAGATCTCCCATGTACTTGGATAGATAGGATTACAATAATAAAAATGTCAATCTTACCAAAAGCATTCTATAGATTAGAAGCAATTCACATCAAAATAACAACAAGATTCATCATGGACATTTAGAGAACAATAATCAACTTAATGCAGAAAAACTAAAAACCCAGGATACCAAAAAAAATCCGGTATGAGAATGGAACTTCCAGAGGCATCACAATCCATCAACATCAATTACAAAGCTACACTAATGAAAACAGCTTGGTATTGGCATAAAAACAGAGACGTTGAACATTGAAATAAAATCAAAGACCCAGATACTAAATCACAAACCTATGAACACCTGATTTTTGTCAAAGACGCTAAAATTACACAATGGGGATAAAAGCATCTTCAAAAAATAGTGTTGGCATAACTGGATGGCAACAGGTGGAAGAATAAAAATAGATCCATATCTATCCCCATGCACAGAACTTAAGTCCAAAAGGATTAGAGACCTCAATATAAATCTGACTACTGTAAACCTGATAAAAGAGATAGTGGGAAGTAGCCTTCAATGCATGGGGACAAGAGACCACTTTTTAAATATAACACCAGTAGCATAGACACTGAGAGCAACAATAAATAATAGAACGCCCTAAAAATTAGAACTTACATATAAGACTAGATACAGTAGAGAAGGCTTTGGACCTTCCACAAAGCAATGTGCCTTACCTTCTCTAAGGAATGGATGGGTGGCTGCTTCTTTGATCCCAGCTGCTGAGACCTGAAATAATCACAAAGAAACCATATTATTTGTAATGATGTTTTGTAACATGAAGGGCCAGCATTAAAACAATTCAAAGAGAGCATAATAACATACAGTATCAATATTCTCTGTATATAATCCATCTCTATGTGACTTTACTTAACCTCTTTTTTTTTATATTTACTTTTTCTTTTTGAGACAGGTTCTATTCATCTTTGAACTGGAAGAAATCTGTTGACCAGGCTGTCCTTGAACTCACAGAGACCTGTCCATCCCTGCCTCCCACACATTGGAATTAAACGTGTGTCCTGAAGTATCAGAGGTCAATCTACCTCTGGCTTCCAAGTATTGGGATTAAAGGTGTGTACCAACACACCCAAATACTCTGTATTTCCACTTTAAGAACTTTAACCTTTACTCTGCATATGTTTTAAATATACTTTAAACCATTTAGAAGTTTTCTTCATATTTGAATCTCTCTTTATTGTATATCTTTTTCTAACCACATGAGTCTTTATGGAGATTAAAGCCATGGCTTTGACAGATGGATCGAGCCCATTCCTTAGCTTTATGTGATTCCAGCCTTGAGGCTGAGGTACAGGCCAAAGCCCTGTTCATTGCCTCAACTCTACAGTGTTTCAAGGTAACAGCCAGAAAGCAAACTGCAGTATTCTGCTCACAGACCATACTCAAGTGCTTTCATATTCAGACTGCCTGCCTGAAAGAATAAGAGTTTGCCATGGCAGAAACTCAAAGAAAGCAGCCATTTTAAAACTGCTTAACTTTTTTGCTGCTAACACGGAAACCAGAAAAGCATGCGTTCAGCTTTTCATCAACACTGTTTAAGTGTTTCCTGGCAGGACCTCTTAAAGAGCTGCAGAATTTCGCAGCTAAAGCAGAGTCAGGAAGCCTCTCTTAGATGAGAGCACTTGCTTGCCTATAAGACACAGAGCCAAGAAATTGCTGCTACCAAGAAAAGATGCTTACCTGTATTTTTTGCAAAGGTTTGTAAGGCTTTCTATGGATGCAGTTATACACATGAGGGCCATTATGTAACATGAGGGGGACATGCACATTGGAATTTCTGACCTGCCAAATTAACCAGAACTGGCCAGCCCTTTTATCTGAGAGTGTATATGTAAAACAAGTAAAATAACAGTCATGTTAGGCAGGGGAGGGAAGAGGGGGAATGGCGGAGTGGGTAGGGAATGGGAGGAGAGGAGAAAGTGTAAATTTCTGAATGAAAAAAATTAATTAATTAAAAGAACAAAATACAAGATAAAAGACTTTTAAAGAATCAATATATACCTAAAGCAACTCTGTTGAAAATTGTTTCACAAGCTTTTGGTGGGGGGGGGGGTTGAGAGAGGGTTTCTCTGTAGCTTTGGAGCCTGCCATGGAACTAGCTCTTGTAGACCAGGTTGGCCTGCCTCTGTGTTCTGAGTGATAGGATTAAAGGCATGCACCACCACTGCCTGTGTACAGGCACTTTTGAAAACAAGTTTATTGCTATTTTTTACAAATCTTTGCACATGAGAATGAATGTTCTCTGCACGTATACAGGATATGGAATAATAGATATTTGTGAGCCTCTAAACTTGAATGTTGGTATTGGAATTCAGAATATATGAGGAACCACCTACAAAGACATTTTAGCCAATAAACCAAAATCTTTCATAGATTAACAGCAACAAGAAAAACAAAACCTCAGTAAATGAAGAAGCAAATAACCAATTCTTGAGAACATTATGCTGTGTATAGTAAATTGGAAGCATATAATGAATATATTTCAATGACGATTTCAAAAAATTTATAACAGAAAAGTTGATTACAAAGCTACAGTCATAGTGGAAACACTCAGAGTGATCAATGAAGTTATTAAAAAATAATTATGAAAAATAATTTAATATCTGCTTCCTGTCACAAGGATTATATCACAAGATACAGATTCTGCACTATCTACCTGCCCAATAACATGAACACCTGAGAAACTTTGGTAGTTCCTTTTGTCAACTAGAACTAAAGATCACTGAATCATATCATTGTGGCTGGTGAGAGCAGAAAGTTAGAAGCATTCTAATCATGTATTGCAAAAAGACAATCAACACCACTATAGTTCTACCACCTTTTAAAATATTTGAGACATTTATAAGAAAAACTTGAAAGTGGAATGCAATATTCAAAAATTTTAGAAAACATATCATCGGTTTTCCAATCTATCTTCCCACTGCACACCAAAAGCATGACCCTGTGTGTAGACTCTAAAATGATATTACAAGCATAATATTCTACCATACGAGAGCTGCAGAGTCTCCCTCTTCCCAGAAAATCCATACTCACAGAGGCTCAGAGGACAAGGACCACTGGCCAGGTCACTACGCAGAACAACAGAAACATAGCCTGGCTCATGTTCCATCCAAATGTCAGCAGATATGCCAGCTCAACAGACCTTATATGAACACCCTACACTCACCATGGCATAGATTGTGGTCTTCCATACAAGTCATTACAAGAAAAGCAGCGAAGAATCATGAAAAGAACCACCTGTAAGCTAGCACACATTATTATTCCTGCTTACTAAGCCTTCGCAGAGTCCATCACTGGCTAATACCACCCTGCTGGGCCTCAGAATATTATCAGCTCCAATAATGGATGATCAGAGAGCAAATTACTAACATATAACAGAACTTTATGTTCTGCCCTTACAGACCAGGAGGCAGGGCCTTTGTCCAGAAAGTTTGTATTTTAGTACGGGTTTCATCAACGTTCTGAGAGCATATCCTGTTCCTCATCCAAACCACAGGGATGTCCTTTGTGTGGACATGCCATTAAACACTCAATGTGCAGTGTAGCCAACCCATCATATAATACCTGAGAAAACCTGCAGCCAAACACAGGTCACATTCACAACTATTGATAAAGTAAAGAAGGCCATAAATTAGAAGGCACTGGAGAGTCATAGTAGGGCTTGGGGACAGAAAAGAAAATGTGGATATGATATAGTTATAATCTCAAGAAATTATTTTGAAAAGTTGAAACAGGATTTATGGCCATGGGCTCCATAATCTAGGGATTTGTAATAAAGCACATCAAAGATATCTAAATCTTTTAACTCAGGGAATATATCTAAAACCAGTAACAGTCCTGTTAGGCAGGGACACAACATTTAACTATGATCTATTTTGTTTGAACTATTGTAACTATAGCAATTGGGTTTCATAATAAGGTCAGTCAAGATTCTTCATTGCCTATTCTGTGGACACCAAGAAATGACCATCAGGACATTTATGGAGCATCTAAAATTAATTAACTAATTCCTAATTAGGCAATCAGTACATAGTTAAACATTGCTAATCTCAGTTACTGTTGAAATAGGAAAGTTCTCCTGTCTCTCCTTTTCTGTACTGTGAATCTACCAGCTTCAAACTTTGTCTATGCACTCAATTCATTCACAGATGCGTCTTTATCTACAATCACACAGGAAAAGTCAGAGAGACAAGAGGTCACTCATTAGCTGGTTTATTTTGGCTATCATAGACCAGTCAAAGCCTAATCCTGAAATATAGCCAGCATTGTTTAAAGAAATTCGCAATTACAAAGCATCAGGAAACAATATTACAAGCTCATAGTCTTCCATGCCAGGATGGCAGAGCCTCCACCACACTCAAAAAAGCTCAGAGTTCAAGAGCCACTACCCAGGTCACCACAAAGAACAACAGAACATGTCTGACTCCTGATTCATCCCTATCCAAGCAGTTCTGACAGCTCAGCCAAAATGCTCTTCCTGGTCTGAGGACAGTAGCTCATAGATTCAACATAGCATGGCTTGTGGTCCTCCAAACAGATCCTTAGAGCAAAACAAGAGAATCAGGAAAAAACCTGTTTAATTATGTTTTTATATAGATTCTTGAATGCAAAGTTTGTGGCGTGTCACTACTCATTGCTAATGTCAACTACCGTCCCAGCAGGAAAACTTTCATACTCTTTCCTGCCCATCCATTTTTCCATTGTGACTATGTTTGCTTTACAGTTGCTCAGTGAACTAAATTCTTACATCAGTCCTACTACACTTGTAAATTCACAATAAAATCTAGAGAAGTTGGAGTGTACTCATTCATTGATCTATTTCTCCTTTACACAGACCAGTCAAGGTCCATCCTGGTTGGAGTTGCAGGACTATCTTTCCAGCACTGGGTAGCAGAGGCAGGATTAGGTGTTCAAAGCAATTCCCAATTAGATATTGTGAGGTAAGCCTGAGTCACAGGAGACACTGATATAAACCAGTTGTTGTCGATCTTCCTAATGTTGTGACCATTTAAAAGAGTTCCTCCTGATGTGTTGAAACTCAACTAAACTTATTTTCATTGCTACTTCATAACTATATTTTTGCTACTGTTATGAATTATAATATAAAATATCCGTGCTTTCTGATGGTCTTAGGCCAGTCCTGTGATAGGATCATTTGATCACCCATAAGAAGCTGTGACCACAAAAGTTAAGAAACCCTGCTATAAACTGATATAAATAAACAAACAGCACTTAAGAAAAAATGGAATGAAATTCTTAAACTAGAAAACATCGAAAAATATACCAGTAATGCATCTAAATTAAATAAATGCTAAAAATGACACCAATAAATGATGCTTTAAAATGATAAAAAAATTATAATAGAACACTTATCTATCCTAAATTTGAAATGGAGTAGTCCCTTCCCTGAGAGAAAGAACGACATTAATAAGAGACTGTATGACTTTGTTCCACTAAACAGCACTGAATCATGTCATTGTGGCTGGTGATAGCAAAAAGTTAGAAGCATTATAATTATGTATTGCTAAAAAGACAATAAACATCACCATAATACTACCAGCTTTGAAACATTTATAAGACAAACTTGAAAGTGAATGCAATATTCAAAAGTTCTAGAAACCACACCATCAATTTTCAAATCTCTCTTGTCACTGCACACCAAGAGCATGACTCTGTTTGTACACTGGACTGTGGTATTACAAGCATAATATCCAGGCTTGCAGAGTCTCCCCTTCCACTCCCCACGGCCATCCAGGACACTGTGGGCATGGGCTCTGGTGTGTCCCCCCCCACCCCGCAGCACCATCAGCACATACCTGAAGCCTCTCTGGGCACGGCCCAGGCCCCCGGTGGAGTCCTGGTCGCTGTCTGGGCAGAATCTGTGGACACTGGGGCGCGCTGTGGCCCTCTGTGCCCTATGTGGCCCTCTGGGAATCTTCCTGCAGCCTCCAGCGAGGCATCCCGGGGTCCGGGGGCGTCCTGAGTCCAGTCAGGGGCGTCCTGAGTCCAGTCAGGGGCCTGCGGAGGGCACGGGGGAGACATGGGGTCAGCTTCTGGGACGGGCAGAGGGGCCTGGCGGGCTCTGGTCTCTGTCTGTGCAGAGTCTAGAGGCCTCCTGAGTGTCCTGTGTCTGCACAGGGGCGACCAGGACACCGTGGGCATGGGATCTGCCCCCCCCAGCACCATCAGCACGTACCTGAAGCCTCTCTGGACATGGCACAGGCCCCCGGTGGAGTAATGGTCGCTGTCTGGGTAGAGTCTGTGGACACTGGGGCGCACTGTGGCCCTCTGTGCCCTATGTGGCCCTCTGGGAATCTTCCTGCAGCCTCCAGCGCGGCATCCCGGGGTCCGGGGGCATCCTGAGTTCAGTCAGGGGCCTGCGGAGGGCACGGGGGAGACGTGGGGTCAGCGTCTGGGACGGGCAGAGGGGCCTGGCAGACTCTGGTCTGTCTGTGCAGAGTCTGGAGGACTACTGAGTGTCCTGTGTCTGCACAGGGGCGACCAGGACACTGTGGGCATGGGCTTTGCCCCCCACCCAGCACCATCAGCACGTGCCTGAAGCCTCTCTGGACATGGCCCAGGCCCCCGGTGGAGTCCTCGTCGCCTTCTGGGCAGAGTCTGTGGACACTGTGGCCCTCTGGGAATCTTACTGCAGTCTCCAGCGAGGGATCTCGGGGTGCGGGGGCATCTTGAGTCCAGTCAGGGGCCTACATAGGGCACAGGGGAGACGTAGAGTCAGCATCTGGGCCGGGCGGACTCTGTCCAGAGTCCGGGGCCCTCCCGAGTGTCCTGTGTCCTCTGGCCGCCACTGCAGGAGGGAAGCCGCGCTGATGGCTCGCTCCCTCCCCACTCCCTTCTCGCTCCCTCTGTTCGCCCGCCCACCCCGGTTCTGGCGGGAAGCCTAGTGGAGCGCTCCTTCCCCACCCGCAGCAATCGCGGCTCCACAAGCGAAGGCTGGAGGCAGCGGCGATGGCTGGAGGCAGCGGCGACGGCGGCGGTTTTTCTTCTTTTTTCTCCTTTCTCTGCTACTCCCGCGTGCTGGGAGCTGGCTCCCAGTGTGGCAGGAGCGGCGGGAAAGCAGGAATGAAGGAAGGAAGGAAGGAAGGAAGGAAGGAAGGAAGGAAGGAAGGAAGGAAGGACGGACCCGGGCTGGAAGCCCGGGGATCCTGGGAGAACGAGTCCGTCACAGACTGGTACCGGACTACAGGAAAAATGGCCGCCGAGAGGAATCATGGTAGACGTAGTCCTGGACCGGGAATCGGGTCCAGGAGCCCCAGGGGCTACGGAGAGCGGCAGGGCCGTCCATGCAAGGCTCGGGGGAGTGTCCACGGTCCCGGACACGCACCGCGGGGACCACATACCCCGCCCCCGGCAACACAGTCACCCCGAGTCCTTAGGGCCCCTCCCCGGCCCTGGCAACGCACAACCCCCGGCGCCACCAAACCCTAGCAATGCCCCACCCCTAGCCAAGCCTCAGCCATAGCCAGGCCATAACCACAGCCCCCCAGTCCCCCTAAGGGCCCGCTGACCCAGAGTGCCCGGTCACCCGGCCCCCACCCCCCCGGCCGTGGCAACGCCCCACCTACCCAGAGCGCCAACCACCTCTACCAACGCCCCACCCCTAGCCCATTACAGAATTAGTGACCAGTATAATAAACCCTTTCCCTTATAGTGCAGATAAGTTGGAGGACACTCATCTATTTTCCTTCTCACTGACCACTTAAGACCCAGCCTTGCAGCGGTTACAAGAATTTCTTTCCAGCACTGAGACACAGAACCAGGACTAAGTGTTCAAAACAATTCTAAACTACATAGTGTGAGAAAAGTTGGTCTATATAAACTCAAGGTCAGCCTGGTCTACAAAGCTAGTTTCAGGACAGCCAAAGCTACACAAAGAAACCTCGTCATAAACAACAAAAATGTATTAATTTAGTTGTCTGTGATGTGCCCAACTATAATTCGGGTACATTGGAGATAAGGTGGTCAAATAACGCTGATTCTCTACAAGATTCTAGTCTATACAGTGAGTTCCAGGACAGCCAGAGATTCATAATGAGGATATTTTTTAAACAAAAAGAAAAAGAAAAAATTAAAAATTATAAATAAAAGTAATAAACATGATATTTTTGGTATGACTAATTTGGAACACTGATGAAGATATAAGGTGATTAATTTATCCTTGAGGTCCTAACAGGTTTAGATAGATGGCAAGGGATATAAACAACTAAGTTAACCCAGCCTTACAGAAAGTACTAGAAGGAAATCCCGAACAAAGGAAGCTCACTTCACCAACAAAAACTAAAGCAACAGATAACCTCACATCAGCAAACCAAAGGAAGGGAAACACACAACAACTCCCACTGAAAAAGAACAGGAATTAACAACCACTGGTCATTAATAGCACTTAATATCAATGGTGTCAACTCACCTATAAAAGGACACAAACTAAGAAAATGGATAGGAATACAAGATCCAGACTTCTGTTGTATACATGAAACACGCCTCAACCTCAAAGACAGACATTGCATCAGAGTACAGGATAAGTTTTTCCGATTAAACGCACCTAAGAAAAAAGTAGGTGTAGCTATCCTAATATCTAACATAAAATAAATCAGAAGAGATGAAGAAAGACAGTTTATATTCATAACAAGATAAATCTATAAAACTGGAGTCTCAATCCTTAACATTTATGCCCCAAATACAAGAGCATTCACATGTGTAAAAGAAACATTAAAAAAGCTTAAAATATACACAAAAATACACACACTAATAGTAGGAGGCTTCGATATTCCACTAACCACAATATTACTTTGTTATACAAGACAAAACATTAATAGAGAAATAAGGAAACTAACAGATGTCATGAATGAAAAGGAGTTAACAGACATATACAGAACATTTCACCTAAACACAAATGAATAAACCTTCTTCTCAGCACCTCAGAACCTTCTCTGAAACTGACCACATACTGCATAGCAAAGCAAATATCCACAGGAAAAAAAAAAATTGGAGTAACCCTATGTATCTTAGTGGATCAACAAGGTTTAAAGTTAGAACTTAAAAACAACAGTACTATCAGAAATCATAGAAATTCATGGAAATAAAAGAGTAAACTATTGAACCACCCCTAGGTCAAGGAAAAAATAAAAAAAAGAAATTAAAGAATTCCTAAAATTAAGCAAAAATGAAGCCACAAAGTACCCAAACATATGGGACACTATGAAAGCAATGATACGGGGAAAGTTCATAGCACATAAAGAAAGTGGAGGGGCTAGAGACAAGGCTCAGAGGTTAAGAGCATTGCCTGCTGTCCCAAAGGTCCTGAGTTCAATTCCCAGCATCCACATGGTGGCTCACAGGTATCTGTAATGGGGTCTGGTGCCCTCTTCGGGCCTGCAGGCATACACACAGACAGAATATTGTATACATAACAAATAAATAAATGTTTAAAAAAAGTGGAGAAAGGTCACTAGATAAACTCTTTTCTAAACTAACAAAAAAAAAGATAGAACATCCAAATTAACACAATCGGAAATGAAAAGGGATACCTAACAACAGACGCTAAGAGAATTCTTAGATCATACTACAAAAACCTGTACTCCACAAAATTAGGAAACATAAAAGAAATGGACATTTTTCTGGTTAGGTACCATATACCAAAAATAAATCAAGACCAGGTGAACAATTTAAATAGACCTATAAACTATAAGGAAATAGAAGCTATCATCAAAAGCCTCACAAACAAAAATATCCCAGGGACAAACAGTTTTAATGCTGAATTATACTCCTCAAAGTGTTCCCCATCATAGAACAAGAAGGAACAATGCCAAAATCTTTTTTTATGAGACTAGTTACCATGATCCCCAAACCACACAAAGACTAAACCAAGAAAGAGAGTTAACTCACTTATGAACTTAGATATCCAAAAATAATCAAGAAAATACTAGCAGACAGAATCGAAGAAAAAAAAAATCAAAAAAATGCTTCATTTTCAAGTCAACTTGATCCCAGAGATGAAAGAATGGTAAAAAATAAAAAAAACTATTAATATAATACATCATGTAAATAAAATGAAAGAAAAAACATATGACAAACTCATTAGATGCTGAAAGAGCATTTGACAAAATATGATACCCCATCATGATAAAGGTCTTGGAGAGATCAGGGGTACAAGAAAGATATCTAAAAAATATAAAAGCACATGTCAGAATGGCTAAGTCCAAAAAAACCAATGATAACATAAGCTGAAGAGGATGTGAAGTAACTGTTGGGAATGCAAACTTGTGCAACCACTTTATAAATCACTATGGATGTTTCACAGAAAACTGGAAATCAAAGCACCCCAAGGTCCAAAAATGCCACTATTGGAATTATAACAAAAAGACGTGCAATCATACTACAAAGATATATGTTCAACTATGTTCATAGAAGCATTTTTTTGTAATAGTCAGAACCTGGTAACACACTGAATACCCCTCAACTGAAGAATGGATAAAGAAAATGTGGAACATTCACATAGTTAGATTACTACTCAGTGGTAAAACAAAAAGATATGTTAAATTCTACATGCAAATGGATGGAACTAGAAAACACCATCCTGAGTCAGGTAACTCAGGCCCAAAAAGATGAATATGGTATTATGTACTCAATGATAAGTGGATATTAGCTATAAAAAGAGGATATTGACTCTATAGTTCATGATCCTAGAAGCTAAGTAACAATGTGAACCCTAAGAAAAACATATAAATCCACTTGGAATTCAAAATATAAAAAATCAGCTGAAATAAAATGGGAACACAAGGATGGGGAAAAAGAAAGGTAGGAGAAGAGAAGGGGGAAAGGGGAGGGGTGAAGAGAACTTGAGGAAATGGGATCATTGAGATAGAGGAAGGTCAGAGATGAGAGCAAGGAAAGAGATATCTTGATAGAGGGAGCCATTATGAGGTTATCAAGAAACATGACTTTAGTAAATTCCTAGGAATCCACAAGGATGACCACAGATAAGACCCTAAGCAATAGAGAAGGGGGGACCTGAGCTGGCCTTCTCTTGTAGTCAGAATGATGAATAACTTAAATATCACCAAAGAACACACATCCATCAAATGATGGAAACAGAGGCAGAGACACACATCAAAGCTCTGGACTGATCTTTCAAAGTTCAATTGAAGAGTGGAAGGAGTGAGAATATGAGCAAAGAGGTCAAGACCATGATGGGCTCACCCACTGCAACAGTTTAACTGAGCTAATGGGAGATAACCAACACCACTAAGACTGGGAAGGAACCAGCATAGGTCCAAACTATTCATTTGGAATGTGGTTGACAGTGATATGGCTCAGGAAGACTGATGGGTCACTGGGAGTGGAACCAGAATTTATCTCTACTGCTTCTACTGGCTTTTTGGGAAAGTATTCTCTTTAGATGGATACCTTGTTACATCCTACCTAGTAGAGAATGCCTTGGAACTTCCACAAAGCAATGTGCCTTACCTTCTGTAAGGATTGGATGGGTGGATGCTTGTTTGTTCCCAAGTGCTCAGACCTGAAATAATGACAAAGAAACCATATTATTAGTAATGCTGTTTTGTAACATGAACGGCCAACATTGAAACAATTCAAAGAGAGCATAACAACATTTAGTAACAAGATTCCCTGTGTATTTTCCATCTTTATGTGGCTTTACTGAACCTGTATTTCTTCTATTTTCACTTTTACTTAAAAAGACAGGTTCTCTGTGTAACTTTGTCCTGGAATAACTCTGAACGCTGTCCTTGAACTCAAAGAGATCTGAGTTAGCAGTGCTGAGATTAAAGGTGTGTGCTATCATGGAGACCTGTCTGTCCAGGCCTCCCAGGCATTGGGATTAAAGGTGTGTCCTGCCACACCTTGAAGTCACAAAGGTCAATCTTCCTCTGCCCCAAGTGAGACTGAAGTCTCACAACAGATCTACTTCTGGCTCCCAAGTGTTGGGATTAAAGGTGTGTACCACCACAACCAAGTACTCTTTTTTTCCACTTTAAGAACTTTGAGCCAGGTGTACAGAGCTAGTTCCAGGACAGACTCCAAAGCCACAGAGAAACCCTGTCTCGAAAAACCAAAAAAAAAAAAACCTTTGACCTTTGCCATGCATATATTTTAAACATACCATAAACCATTTAGTGGTTTTCTTCAGCTTTGAATCTCTCTTTACTGTATATATCAGCTGGATCTAGCACATTCCTTAGCTTTCTGTGATTCTAGCCTTGTGGCTGAGGTACCAGCCAGAGCAGCCTTCATTGCCACAACTCTACAGTGTTTCAAATTTCCAGACAGCAAGAAAGCAGCAGCATTCTGCTCACAGACCATAATCACTTGCTTTCTTAGTCAGAATGCCTGCCTGAAAGAATCAGAGTTTGCCCTGGCAGGAAGGAATAGAAAGCAAGCATATTAAAATGGTGCAGCTTTTTTTCTGCTGCAGCTGAAAACTGAGAAGCACATGTTCAGGTTTTCATCAACACCATTTAAGTGTTTCAAAGCAAGACCTCTTAAAGAGCTTCAGGGTTTTGCAGCTAAAACTGAGTCAGGAAGCTTCTCTTGGACGAGAGAGCTTGCTTGCCTCTAGGAAGCAGAACCAAGAAATTGCTGCTACCAAGAAAACATGCTAATTATATTCGTTCCAAACTTTATCAGGCTTTCTGTAGATGCAGTTTACACCATAGACGCCATTCTGTAACATGGCAGGGACCTGCATGTTGGGATTTCTTCACTGCCCAGTTCCCCACAACTGGCAAACCCTAAGGAAAATCACACAAAGATCTACATAATATATAAAACTGATTGGTAAATTAGCCATGTGGCTCAGTACCTTTCACAGCAGGGCAGATCACATGTTGCTTCTTAGGAGTCTGGGCAGGAGTATGGGAAGAGCTTCCTTCTTCCCAGAATACTCCTGTCCTCATCACCACACCTCTACTTCCTATCTGGTTGACCCACCTATACTTCCTGCCTGGCCAATCAGCGTTTATTTAAAGTATGATTGACAGAATTCAGACAATTCTCATGCACCACTGTTTGGCATAAGCCTGTTTCTGGCTAACTCACATCTAAGTGGTGGTGCACATCTTTACTACCAGCACTTAGGAGGCAGACACAGGCAGATCTCTGTGAGTTCAAAGCCACAGAAACCCAAAACTCAAAAAAAAAAGACCTTAAAACAAAGGTATAGCAATCAGGAACGGGATAAATATTAAGGATAAATATTTATAAAAGTATTTAGGATAAGTATAAAAATATTTAGGATAAAAATATTTAGGATAAATATTTATAAAAATATTTAAAAAATGGAATTTAATTTAGTATCCTGGAACTAAACATCAATGAATAATACCATTACAACTTGTGGTAGCAGAAAGTTAGAACAGTTTAATCATGCATTGCTAAATCAACAGCACTGTAGTTCTACCAGCTATTAAACTATTTTAAACATTTATAAGACAAACTTGAAAGGAGACTGCAATATTTAGAACTTCATAGAAACCATATTGTCAGTTTTACAGTCTATCTTCGAACTGCACACAAAAAGCATGACTCTGTTTGTACACTGGACAGTGATATAACAAGCAGAATATCCTATCACACCAGGACTGCAGCTCACCTTAATAGACCTGGATAGAGGTGGGTGGTCCTTGGACCTCCCACAGGGCAGGGAAACCTGATTGCTCTTTGGGCTGAGGAGGGAGGAAGACTTGATTGGGGGGGGTAGGAGGTGGTTGGGGGAAGAGGCAGAAATCTTTAATAATTAAATTAATTTAATTAATTAATTAATAAAAATAAAATAAAAAATTTTATTAAAAGCAAAAAAAAACAATTATGCAATCCTACTTCACAGTTTAACAGACGAGTGCTACTCTACACAGGAGAAACCATTTACAAGCTCCACCATTTGCAGCTCCAGGCAATCTGCTCCCTGCAGACACAGCCCATGCAGTGAATTTTTTCAGAGGCTGCAAGCAGGGTGTTGCAAGGATCACTTAGGACTACTTAGAAATAGGCAGGAACACACTAAACTCTGACTGTCCACTGGCTCCCACCCAGCCAGGAAAAGACGCACCACACAACAGCCACAACTCAACCTAGTTTGGGAACAGCGACCCCCGACTTCACCCGCCAAGCCAAGCCACTCCTCTGCACATGGGGAGAGCTGCCACGTGCACCAAGACCGGCCATTCCTCCCCACCTGGGGACTTTGGCCCCTCACTCACCTTAGCCCACCGCTCCTCCCATCTGTGGAGAACAAACACTAACCGTGGTGCAGCTGCCTAGCTGATAAACTCTCTCTCCCTACAGGCGCAGTGCATGGAAGAGGATGTGGTTTCTTTGGGAAGCACTAAACCGGAAGCCTGGCTCCTGGAAGAACCCTCCCATTTGACTGTAGGGTCGGCTGGAGGCTCTCATTGGTTAGTGAGGTCAGAGTGACAAAACCAGTTGAGCAGAAAGAGACACGGCACAGCATTCGCAGCACTGGCTGCTAATCTAAGGACAGACCTAGCCCAGATTGACTGGAGGATTCAGTCAAATTCAACAGAAAGTCTCTGGCAAATGTAAATAAATGGGTTCGGTTAAAAAGGAAGTTAGCTTCAGAAAGGAGCTAACATATTAATCATGCATGAAAGGTTTGGCTCCTCAAAGCAGCATACTGCTGGCACTGTTTTCTCTAGAGGAATATAAATTTAAAATAAAACTAAAACGTCAAGTGGACAACTTTTTTTATATCTTCTAAATGGCAGCAGATATTAAGCTAAAATGATACAGTCATTTCTCACAAAGCTTAATCAGGCTTTTGTTTAATTAAGAAGGGCACAGAGGCTATACTGCTTGCCTATCATTCCTACTGAAAAGATGGTACTTTTCCAAGAAATATATAACTTACTCAGTTAGTTTGGTAGTGACTTTTTGACATGTAAGGTTACATGCTAAGATTTAATCTGAGATATAATTACAAAGAACACATTATTCCAAATACTTAGTACAAATAGATTCATTCTTGATATAGTAATTATACCAGATGAGTCATAAATGTTTTAACCAAAATAATGAAAAAGAAAGCCTGAGGATAAGCTAATAATGTCAATATCGACTATTACCAAAATGTTCTCCAGGACCTGATCTGTAGAGAACATCAGAGATGACCAAAGGCTCCTGCACAAGGAGTGACAGATCAGGGATGTGGAAAAGAATGCTGAGGACATGCCATGTCTTCTGTATAGATGCATTGTTAGGGTTCTGCCTGGGAGATGCAGGAAACCAATTCTGAACTATATTAACACTCCTACAGCAGCACCCTGAAGTCTTCCCCAACCATCATCACCCAAGTTGTCGTCTCCATAGAACCATTTGACAGTAAGAAAATTGTACAAAATTTCAAAAGTAGATATCAAATTAATAAAGCCATACAATGCACATGTATGTATTAGTGAGAAAAATATGATGGTGCTATCATTCAATTTTACAAAAAAATACAAGCCATATCAAAAAAATTATTGCCATTTTTATTTTTGATGAAAACTTGATGAATGGTCTGACTCAAAATGTGTAATAGAAGACTATATAAAAATAACCTTAGCAAGAGAAAATATTTGTTTCTTAAGACAGGGAGATATTAAGTCAGTGGTAAAGTCTTCTTAAAAATAAAAAAAAACAAGGTAAAAAGAAAGTGAGCAGATTTTCTATGTCCATCTCCTTTGATCAACCAGGCCCTGCACAGCTAACAAACCACCCAGAACACACGCTTTTCAACTCATGTCTTAATTTCCCTCTGTGCATGGGCTTGGAAGAACAGAAACAAGAATAAGAGCAAGCCCTTCATGTGATTGTGCAGTTACAGGTAGTTAACTCCTTCCCTGTCCCCCCTTTCTATTCATAATGTCCCTACTAGAAACATGTAGACCAATTCTATAATTTGGAAATTTCTGAGTCAAGGTGTCCACAGAATAGAGCTTCACGCTTCCATGGTGTGCATGTGCACATACAGTTTTCTGCACACTGAGCTTACAAGATATTGGTTTCTCATCATTCTCTAGTTAGTTAAGAAAGTTTTTTTATTTTTAATAAATTAGGTGATCTTGTTCCTTCAGCAGATCCAAGCCTCACCCTGGTCCAGCTGAAACAATCACTAGTAGACAGGTTATAAAAGCATAGGTAAAGTTTTTACTTTCCCTAGTTACTCAAAAAACAAAGCCTGGTTATAATCTAGGACATACTAGTGGTTCCCAACCTTCCTAATGATGTGTCCCTTTAATACAGTTCCTCATGCTGTGTTGACTCCCAACCATAAAATTATTTTCATTGCTACTTCATAAATGATTTTGCTAGTGTCATGAGTCATAAGTAAATATTTTTGTTTTCCAGTGGTCTTAGACACTTAGAATACCCCTGCAAAAGAGTTGTCCAAATTCTAAAGGAATCACAACCCACTAGTTGAGAACTGCTGACATAGCCACTTCTTCCAACACCTTTGGCTTTATAAAAAATCTCTTCTTCGCCAGGCGATGGTGGCGCATGCCTTTAATCCCAGCACTCGGGAGGCAGAGGCAGGCGGATCTCTGTGAGGTCGAGACCAACCTGGTCTACAAGAGCTAGTTCCAGGACAGACTCCAAAGACACAGAGAAACCCTGTCTCGAAAAACATAAATAAATAAATAAATAAATAAATGAATAAATAAATAAATAAATATAAAATTAAAAAAATTAAATAATCTCTTCTTTTTGGGGCCCTCAGTTGCTTATGGGGTGAGTGTGAGTATATCCTCCGCCTCCTGAAGTAGAAGCTTTGAAGTTTTCCACTATTGAGAGTGATGCTGGCTGTGGGAGAACTACATATGATTTACAAAGTAGGGAATTCATACACCAGCAGTTTTAGACTACTTGTGTGTAAGTCAATATCGTTCTCACATTTGCTACAATTTAATTATTTAGGTCACTAACTAGTTTATAAATAATCCTGACATTCAAGTCAAATTCTGTGACATGAAATCTGGAGCCCATGGTTTTACTTCATTCTTGTAGAAGGAGCAAGCAGACAACCTTATGAGGTAAACAAAACCTGATTAAGCCTGAAACACAGGCTCTTCACTCCTGGAGAAAATGACGGACATATTGAAAGACATGCATTCATCACACTTAAACAAGGGAATGCAGAAGAAAACGTAGAAAGACATTTAATAGTTAATACTGGTAAATCTTAGGAATTTCAATGCTTTCCTAATTTTCAAACGTAAGGAAAAATTTCCCCAAAAGAATGCAACCAAGGAAAACCACATTCAGTTATGTGTGCTCTTAGTGAAGCCTAATGTGGGTGAGCTTCTGAGTGGATTTTAATCAAAGATGCTCATTTACATCAGAAGATGAGTACCCCACATAGTTGCTAAGAAAAATACAGAGTAGGAAAAAGTAAGACTGTTTTATTCGTTTACTGTGTCAAACTATTTAATTGGGTTTTCTAACCAAACTGTGCACTGGCTGAAGTAAAAATTATGGGAAACATCAAGATAACACAAAATCCCCTGCTCCAGCTGCAGTACTATGTGCACTGAACCCCTGTGTCAGGCCCCAGGAGCATCCCTGTCACTTCCATCTGTGGTGGACACAAAAGGAGGTGGGTGACCTCTATGACCACATTTTCAACACATCTGAAAGCTAAGCACAGTCCTCTCCTGAAGATACATCCAACTGTTGGGTTTATGATCCTTTCCACTAGGGAAGGTGCAGAGAAGCTACTGTGGATGCAGATATGAAGAAAGGTATGTCTATATACAGAGGTTTCCACATAGAGATATAGGAGTGGGAGCATGATTAATAAAAACTCAGAGATAGGTATTAGGGTTCAACCTGAAGACCAGAAAAGCAAAGCAGTCAGTCACTGACTCTGACCTTAACCTCAGTCTGAAAATGGTGATGCTGCCTCCGGGAAGTCTCAGAATGAGACTGTGACTGAGAGCTGTCGCCTCCCTTTTTATAATCATCTCTAGTTCCGGGATTAAGGGCATGCACCACCACTGCTTGGTTTCTATGGTAAACTAGGATGGCTACTGATTAAAGGTGTATGTCATTGTAACTACTGGGATTTAAGGTGTATGTCATTGTAACTACTGGGATTAAAGTATGCTGCATAGTAAGTAAGACTGGCCAACATGGCTGTTTTACTTTTCCAAGCTTCAGGCAAGCTTTATTTTTTAAAATACAAATAAAACGACAATACAGAAGTTTGTCTTAAGACCTAAGAAATTAGCTAAATGTGAAAACTGAAATTCTACTAATGAGAACAAAAATAATTCTCATGCAGTAGTGTAAACTAACAGATCCGTGGTCTGCCTTCAGTTCCCCAGACCTGGTCAAGGGTAAGATATCCTTAGAGTTCACAATGGGAATTTTAATTTTGTGTTGGTTTTTATGATAAAATGTATGCATCACCCCATTGAGAAATACATCTAAATAACTACTTCTAAATGAAGCACAGACACACAAATTACTACCCAAAGCTCTAACTCTTTGAGTGCAAAGTATGTAACTTGGAGAGAAAATAGTTGGGAAAATAAGATAATACCTAATATAAAGATATGCTCACAGCAAGTTAAGGGCAGAGAACATACACTTACTAGGAATAGAAGTCAGTTAGCTATATAGCTGGCTCAGTGCATGGCATTCTGAAGGCCATTACATCAATTCTACACACCAACATAGCATTAAGCACTGAAGGGAACCGTGAATAGCAGTTCAGTTAGCACAAACAGTACCTGCAGCTTTATCCTGCAAGCTTACATTTTCACAGGTTGTGAAGGTTGCCCAGTTCTTTCATGGCCACTGTGCTTGGATAGCATTGCAGTATGGAACCTTTGGATATCGTATTTATATTTATAAATATCTTTAAATTGCAATTCAGTTAGCAATATCTATCATTTGTATGCAAGATTTTTATGTAGATTGTTTGTTTTACCACTATTGGTGGTGGTGCGCTAGAGCAGTGGATCTCCACCTTATTAAAGCTGTGACCCTTTAAAGTAGTTCCTTACGCTGTGGTGACCCCAGTCCATATTTCACGGTGTATTGAACAAAGCTTGTCTGAAGATTCTAGTGCAGAGCTAAACCACTAGAAGCCAGGGAGTGGGGGCTCACACCTTTGATCCCAGCAATAGGGAGGTAGATAGGACTAGACAGGACTATAAGGAGGGAGGAGTCAAGAGCACTGCAGTCTGAAGGTTTAGTGGAGACAGATACAGTCTGGAGATGCACCTCAGTTTGAGCCCTGGTAGAGGTAAAAAATCTGTAATGGCTGACACTCTGTTTCTCTGATCTTCAGCATTAACTCCCAGTATCTGACTCTCGGTTTTTATTATTAATAGCAATTAGAATTAATGCTACATCATTGCTACTTCATAACTGCAATTTTGCTACTGTTATGAATTGTAATCAAAATATCTGATATGCAGGATATCTGTTATGTCCCCTGTGAAAGGGTCATTCAGCCACAGGAGGTCATGACCCACGGGCTTAGAACCACGAGCTGGAATCTTGTAAAGCAGCCCTCTACCACTGAGTTAACCCACCTACCTTCCAGCAGCTTGTCCAAGCTGGTGACCTTCCGACTGCCATCTATGGTGTAGATTGTGCGGACGCCCTGAGGCAGGTTCACATTGTCAGACAGGAAGCAGGTCAGCTCTATGAGGAGCACATCAAAGGAATGAAAGCGATCATTGGAGATGGCAAAGACCAGGCCTCTGAAGTAACGGTCCCCATTCCGGTAGAAGCATGCCTTCTTGGCCTTCTTCTCTGAGTTTAAGTCCTGCAAATCCGAGGTGCAGTAGAAGTTGCAGTGAGCAATGTGCACCAGGCTGAGGAAGAGCCCATTGCCCTTGGGGCTAGAGATGCTGATGGCCCCGGAGGAGCTGGGAGCACCTCTCCGCGACCCTGGCCGTGGCCTTCTGTCCCGTTCTTCCAAATTGCTCCAGCTCAATGCTCCTGGTGCTGGCCACCGCGGATGCTCAGAGATAGCTCTCCACAAATAAATTAATAAAGGAACGTCCCAACAGCCCCAGCCGCAGTGCGCCGTGATCTGGGTGCTCCGGCCTTAAAGCATTGGGACACCTGGTTCGAGCATGGCCATGCTTGCAGATGGACCCGCTCAGCAAGCTAAAAGCGGTTGCAGCTTGTAGCTGCCCAGCTCATTATCCCGCGCCCCCTCTTCGTCACCGCCGCGGAGCCCCACGCCCAACAAGCGCTTCCTTCGCCGGGTCACACCTCACAAATAGCGCGCGGGCAGCGGGCCAGGAACCACTAAGTTAAAAGGCAAGAGGATTGCCCAGGTTCGGATCCAGCCCGCGCTTGCTCTCCGGAGTGCAGAATGGAGGAAGGAAGCTGAGGGGGTGAGGTGGAGCGCGAGCATTGACGAGGCGCCTCGGGGCTATGTTGCGCGGCCTGGGGTCCTGGTCCACGGCCAGTGAGAGGCCAGGCTGACCGTGAGGATCCTCACCACAGCGCTGGGCCCCTGAGGGAAGAGCGCAGTCGCCTCCCACGGGCGCACGCTTGCGGGCATTCGCACTCCCGGCAGCCTGGCAGAGCCTGGACCCAGGAGGACTCCTTCTGTCCCTCTTGCGATGCCACAAACCACAGGGAAAGGGAGGTGGTGAGGAAGAGGGCAGCGCCCCACAATGAGCGGCTCGACCATTCTTGGAGGCCCCACCCACCTTGCTGCGTGAGCTACGTGCTCCCGGGCTTGGCAGCGCACCCCGAAACCGCCGGGGGGGGGGGGGGGGGGGCGGGGCGGCGCTAGTATAATCAGACTAGCCAAAATAACTACAAAGGAAGGAGACTCAAGGGCAGCAAGCACATCCTTAATCCGACTCTCCGGGGAGAACAGAAGTCAACCTAGGGCAGAAATACAAAAACATAGCACTAGGTTTAGACGTGATGTTTATTTTTTTATTAACAACCCATGCATTGTTTCATTTAGAGATCCTTTGGGGAGAAAATCCTTCACACTTTCTATGGAGATTAGCTAACGCGCTAGTTCCAGTAACTTTGAATGAATAAATGACTAGAATTTATTGGTTGGGGGAAGGTCAATTTAATCAATTTGTTGAAAGCTTGCCATTTGACAGGCATTAATCAATCCCATCATTGGGGATGTACAGGCAGAGAATAGAACCCATGGGCTCTTCCCAAGGTGTTCAATCTGAACTCACAGAAATGGACTGACAAACATCTACCATGCAGAAATCTTTTCCTTAGCGGTGTGTGATTCACAATAAAAGCGTATTTAGTAATTTCACTTTGGCGTTGAATATCAAAGACATTTGGCCCTAATCTGACATATGAAATTAATGATTCAGCACCTGGTTCTTCAGTGGTGATGGGGAAACTGTCCTTTAAGGTAGGATGTCAAAAGAGCTGGAGTCCTGGAACCACGTGAAACAGGAATGGGTGGGAACACAATCTTCAGTACCATCGAAGCAAATCACTTTTCTTAAGGGATTTAATGAATATGATACAGATCAAGACCTTGCGGGCCACAACTTGAGAGCTCATGAAGGTAGAGGGAAAAATTGTTCCATGGTCATCAAAGATGACTCAGTAGGTAAGAGTACTTGCTGCCAAGTCTGATCGCCTGGGTACAATGACCAGAACCCACGTGGTGGAAGGAAGGCATATATTCCTGCAAATTATCCTCTGCCCTCTGCATGCATGCCATGACATACAGTGCAGTAAATAAATGTAAAAGCTTTTGAAAGAAAAATTGTTCCTGCATTCCAGTTCTAATTCAAACAAATTGGGGGCAGGTAGGCTTTAAAAGAGACAACGACTAGTTAATCTGGATTGCTTTATGAATTAAAATTTATAGAACCATAACAGATTTTCGTCTTTCACGAAATTGTAGAATTTCTTTACTAAGAGGTTTAAAATTAGCATTTCCCTTGTTGGGATTTTCCCCTTCTCAGAAACACAGTCTGACATGCTAATTGTTCACCTGCTGTAGACTGTCTGGCAATTAGGTCACTTTCTGAAAACTGGCAAGTTGACTTTATTTCTCTCTTGGTTGTGAATTTTCTCTGTCCTGCTTTGTAACTCCCCTTAGTCTAGCATTTACTTGAATAAAAAATTGGGGGAAATATTTCAAATACATTTCCATTTCTCAGTTACAGGCAATTTAAGAAATTACATCTCAAAATATTCCCTCTATCATATTGGATGACTCCTTTCTGTTCTTAGTAAGGAATTTATAATCATAGACGATCTAGTGAGTGCAAAAATTTCACTGACAATCTGCAACAAGAATTTTCTAGAAACTTGACAACAGGTATGGCTCCAAATAAGAGATCCTGACCTAGGGAGTGGTTAATTAGTAGTTTGAATACAGAGGTGGATTTGTTCCACCTTCACCAAAGGTTAGAGAATTCAAATCTATTCCTGTTCCTTAAAGGGGGGGAATTGGCAGGAGATTCCAGGGAGTGGCTGCCTGCAGAATACTTGGTCTATTCCTTATATCATGTTAATGAAGTCTCTTGCCTCCCCCTGCCCTTTTAGACTGGAGTATATAATAAGCATGTGGAAAATAAATGTGGCAGATTTAGTATTCACTAAATTTCCCTCCCGGTGATGTTCTGTGTCTCTGTCTCTTATTTCTCTCATATATCTGTTCCTTTTGCTTAATAGATTTAATCCTCATGCCCCTACCCTGGAATGTGTGAACATCATCAAGGCTGAACCATGACAAATGTCACCCCAATGTGTGACTTATAACATTCCTCCAGCACAACCATATATCCTAAACCCTCCTGGTGCCAACAACTGCAGACCAAGTATTCGCATGTCTGAGCCTATGGGAGATGTTTCTCATTCAGACCACCACACTTTTGAAATTTGTATTAAATCACAAACAAATGTTATCAGTCAGTTGTGAATATATTTTTCCTATCTTATTTTGGTAATCCTAACCAGCATACTCAAAGCTATTTTTATCCCCAGTTTTATCCCTTTAAATTTTTTCTTGCTTAGTTGATAAGTGATTACTTTCTCTACACAACCCCCAACACCCTATAACCTGGTAGTAATATGTACTGAGAAATACTATTTTAAGGCATGTTGCTTTGGTTTATGCTGCATTTGTATAACTCATTGAAGTTGTGATTCTTTGCCTGTATAAAACACTTGATGGTCTAAGAACATACAGAATAAAGAAAGAATATTAAGAGCTGCAAAGGAAAAAGTTCTAGTAACTTATAAAGGTAAACTTATCAGACTTACACCTGACTTCGCTATGGAAACCATGAAAGCCAGAAGGTCCTGGATAGATGTACTGCAGAAACTTAGAGACCATAGATCGAAGCCCAGACTACTATATCCAGCCAATTTTTCGCTCACTATAAATAAAGAAAACAAAATTTTCCAGGATAAAAACAAATTTAAACAATACGTAGCCATAAATCCAGCCTTCCAGAAAGTAATAGAATGAAAATCACAAACCAAGGAGTCCAACAATGCCCACAATAACTCAAACATCTAATGACCTTTCACCAGCACAACACGAAGAAGCTAAACACACAAACACTACTACCAAAAAAAAATGACTGGAGTTAACAACCACTGGTCATTAATATCACTTAATATCAATGGACTCAACTCGCCTATAAAAAGGCACAGGCTAAGAGATTGGATACGAAAACAGGATCAAACATTTTGCCATTTACAAGAAACACACCTCAACCACAAAGACAGACATCTACTCAGAGTAAAGGGTTGGGAAAATGTTCATCAAGCAAATGGACCTAAGAAACAAGCAAGTGTGGCCATACTAATTTCTAACAAAGTTGACGTCAAACTAAAATCAATCAGAAGAAATGGGGAGGAACATTTTATACTCATAACAGGAACAATTCATCAGGATGAAGTCTCAATCATGAATAGCTATGCCCCTAATAAAAAATGCACCCAAGGCAGTCATCAAACCACAATCACTAATAGTAGGAGACTTCAACACTCTTCTCTCACCAAAAGACAGGTCAACCAGACAGAAACCTAACAGAGAAATAAGAGAATTGATGGAGGTAATGAATAAAATGAACTTAGCAGACATTTATAGAACATTCCAACCAAACAGGAAAGAATGTATCCTCTTCCCTGCAGCTCATGGAACCTTATCGAAAATTGACCACATACTCAGTAAGAAAGCAAACTTCCACAGTTACAAAAAAATATTAGTAACCATCTGTGTATTATCAGATCACCATGGATTAAAGTTAGAATTCAAGAACAGTGCTACACCCAGAAAACCTACAAACTCATGGAAACAGGACAGTCAAATACTGAACCACACCTGGATCGAGGAAAAAGAAAGAAAGAAATTAAAGTCTTTCTTGAATTCAATGAAAATAAAAACTCAACATACTCAAACCTATGGGACACTATGAAAGCAGTGCTAAGAGGAAAGTTCATAGCACTAAGTACCCTCTTAAAGAAAACGGAGAAAGCACACATTGGAGACTTAACAGCCCACATAAAAGGTATAGAAAAAAAGAAGCAGACTCAAATAGGAGGAGTAAAAGACTGGAAAAAAATCAAACTGAGGGCTGAAATCAACAAAATAGAAACACAGAAAAAAATCCAAAAAAATCAATGAAACAAAAATCTGGTTCTTGGAGAAAAATCAACAAGATTGATAAACCCCTATCCGCATCTCATTTCTAAAATGGAAATACTGAAAAACTCAACATAAATGTAAGCCATTTTTTGTCAAAAGTATAGATGTTTTTTATGAAATATGTATGCAACATCGATAGCGTGCTATGTGATCAGTCAGATACACACGAGAATACACATATGCTTCATTGAGCACTATGCATAAAACAGGTAATATTTCAGATTCCAGATTCAAAAAGGGTGTGTTTCAAGTTCTTGGTTTTGTGTCTATCCTGTGCCTTATTATGTCACCATTTTCTCTTCTATGCACTCAAGAGAAGTATGCTCCTGTCTCAGAACTATTCGGAGAGCTAAATGATCTCATATTAGAAAGTGGTTGTAAGAGGGGCCAGCAAGGAGTGAGGGTTGACTTTATAGTAATTTGTTCTCAAATATTACTGCATAGTAAACTTTCCATCAAACCATGAAGAAAATAAGAAATGTGTACAGCTTATCAAATCATTCTCCAGAATTTTATATGCCTCTTTGGTGAATTAGGGAAACTCCTGTGACCATGGACCACTGAAATTCTCTGGGTTTATGACTTACAAATACCAGAGTAATTGCCTGGGGACAGAACTCACAGGATTTCTTCCCTTTTCTTTTTCTTACCAATAAGAAAAAAAACTGAATAAATTTTTGAATGAGCACTAAGAAAAAGGACAGTGTTAAAAGCTTGATTTGTATATTGGTAATTTTGAAATTATTTCTTTTTTATTTATTTATTTATTAAAAACATCCACCTCCTCCCATCCTCACATTTCCCTCCCACTTCCGCCACTCCCCCTCCCCTCCCTCTCCAGTCCTAAGAGAAGTCAGGGTGTCCTACCCTGTGGAAAGTCCAAAGCCCTTGCCCCTCAATCCAGGTCTAGGAAGGTGTGCAGCCAAACACACTAGGCTCACAAAAAGCCAGTACATGCTTTCTGTATCATTATCGTTGTCTGGTATCATTATCATTGTCTTCTCAGTCCGCCCTCATTGTCAGCTACATTTAGAGAGTCTGCTTTGATCACATGATCATTCAGTCCCAGTCCAGCTGGCCTTGATGAGCTCCCATTACATCAGTCCTGCCACCTCAGTGGGTGGTTGTATCCCTTGCAGTCCTGACTTCCTTGCTCATGTTCTTCATCCTTCTGCTGTTTCATCTGGGCTTTGGGAGCTCAGTTCTGTACTCCAATGTGTGTCTCTGTCTCTATCTCCATCCATTGCCAGATGAAAGTTCTATGATGATATACAAGACATTCATTAGTGTAGCTATGGGAGAAGGCCAGTTCAGGCACCCTCTCCCCTGCTTCCCACTGCTATTGTCTGCAAATAGGATAAATGATTCACTGAGGTTTAATTTGCTTTGGGGGGTCTTAAAAAATAAACCAAACAGCAGTATCATTAGATTCCTCAAATTTCATTTGATGAAACCCTCATTATCCATAGGTTAATGACAGGAATAAAGAAAGCCTAACATGCCATTACTACATGGGAGGTGAGCAGGCGTGCTTGCAGGGAACAACTCTGGGTGAAAAACTCTTGGAAAGAGCACACAGACCCACATTACAGAGGCTACTTATGAGCCTTCTTTGTTATTATTCTACCTCATTATCACATAGTATATATTTCTACATTTGCAAAACAACAGGAACATTTTCTGAAATCTGTTTATGTTATATTGAGACACAAACACATATAAATACATATAAACATAAATATGTATGTATATATACATATGCCTTCCTGTACTTGAACTTAAAAGCTTTAGTTCACCTCTGCTTACAAATGAGCCTCTTTAAACTCATGTAGCATGCATTTTTACACATGTATTTGAGACAATTATGAGAACTAAGTCCCTTGGTATGTCATTACAATGCATTTTACTATCGTGTAAGATAAACAGACATGTTAGAAAGGTCCAGAGTTTTGTCTTAGATGATGAGTACACAGTGAGCACTCTTCCCCCTTCCCTAATATTTCCCATTACCTCATTAGTATTTGTTTAGATAAAGTATGCAGAGCATCCCTGTGCAACATCTGTTTGTAGAACACGGTTTTCACTGAATCACAATCAGTCACTGAGAGCTGCAATACAGAAAATTATGAGAAGATAGCTTCGAAAGCTCTCATTTTTTTTTTGTTTTCTAACAATGAATACTCGTTTACACCATAGAAATGATAGAAATGAAAGAGACATTAAAAGTGAGTCACACTATGAACTCCCAGGTGTGCAAGTCACTAGCTCCGAGAAGGAGAACATCATTTTCATGTTGGATAGTTAAATAAGTGCTTACATGATCAATAAGACAACATTACCTTAAATAATAGCATGAATTCCCAATATTATACACAAAATCAATAAAACACACAAAGAACAGGAATGGAAATTTCCACCGCAACGTTTCCTGCTGATTTGAAAAATAATATTTAGTGGGCTGGGTTTTTGTTGTTGTTGTTTTACTAATTATGATCTTAGTCATAGTTTATTCTACAGTAAATCTGCTGGTGTGAGATTAAACCTGCTATTGAATGGAGTTATGCATCTACGGCGAGGCACTCATCACTGCTGGAGAGTGATCATTGCTGTTATCTCATTTAGAATTTTGCCAGCAAAGCAGACCATTTGTTTAAAAGGCAATTAAGCTGGTGTCTTGAAGAGAAATTAGCAAGGAGAAGTTCCTTTTGGAGGCATAAGAGGTCTGTTCGCAGACACATTAATTCTGCGATTTGGGATGTCAGTGCAATTTGGGACTGGAAGACATAAGCACAAAAGGGGAGCACTGGGTAAGGAAAGGAAACAGGTCTGTTCTTAAACAAGAGGAATCCTGTCTACCTGCATACAGAGCAGACATTCAGCACAGCCACTGGTTTTCTAGGAACCAAGGCAAGAATTTAGGATGTGAATTTAAGGAAGATAACTGTGGAGCTGAATCCAAAGGTCCATCATTTTTCATGTAACTGTACCTACCAAAAAACCTGATTTTAGAAGAAAATATATAGTAATTTCAATTCTGGGTAATTGTTTTAAAAACACTTTAGTACTGAAATAGTTTTAATTTCATGATGCAATAATTACTATGAAAACAATGGGTGACTATTTCACATAACATCAGTTACATGATGCATGAAAGATTTTTTTTCCTTTCTAATAATTGTATTTCTGGATCTCATTTGGGAATGCTCCTTCTAATTCTACACACACAATACTTATGATTATATCCCAAACATAACATTTACAAAAACAAAGACTGTATTTTGCATCACAATGTGAAACATATCCTCAGGTAGAAATAGCAATAAACTGCACTACATAATTGCAAAGAGAAGCAGAGGTCGCAGAAAATGACGTATGTACTAGCAGTAAGAAACAATTGAAATTATGGTATTGGTTCATAGAAGCAACAGATTTCTTTTTGATGTCCTTAGTACCATGTGTACATCCTCACTTTTGACTTTTCCTGAAGTGATTGTCCTTGTGCAAATTGGTGTGCTGCAAAAATTAAACATGTCCTATTTCTCCTTCCTTGATATTTGATCTGCTCTCAAAGGCAGTAAAAGGAAGAGTTCATTGGAAGGCTTCTGTCTTGCATTCACAGACAAAACCTAATCCTAACACTGCAGAGCTTTGAGTTGACTCAGATGTGTGTAGCTTGAAATTTAACTCTTCAGAGTCTGAATAATTATTTTATGTCACTTTTACTTCAAATCTTCAGAAGATAGACACTTTCATAGCTTGTAATGTTTACAATATAACTAGTTCAATTTCATACTTTCTATTGAATCCATTTTATCATGATCAACTTTAGTTTTTCATATGAATTGGGACATGTAGGAAGGAGCATTTGCAAGGGACTGGGTAGAAGTGCTTTAGGTAAATTTAATAAAATTTTATTCAAGAGGCCAATTTCTAATTATCTCATCAATATCTTATTCAGATTATCAACTCACCAGTCTAAGCACCTTAAAAGCAGGAACACGCTGTATTCATCTTTGTCAGCTTGATTCCAGCCTGGACTCCTAGATTGTGTTCAACATGAAGAAAGATGTTTCTGAAATACAAGAGACTAGGCTCCCCTCCACTCTCTACTCACTTCCAGTTCTAATTAGTGATGACCTCAGAGCATCCCTAGACTCGTGTATCTCTGTTCCCCCAAATTTCCTTGTTTCCTTTCCACACCACTCCTGGAGTTACTGGTTCGGGGTTATGATCCAACCTCTCCATGCCCAGTTTTTCAATGGCATACGAAGGGAAAGGGCATACTGTCCCTTTGCCCTTTGTATGTTTCTTAGTATGTTCACTATCATAGAAACCTGGAAGAAGGCTGTTCCATGTTGTTTGTTCCTCGATGCTCAGTCCTGAAATAATCACACAAAACTATAATATTTGCAATACTGCATGGCCAACAGCTTATGCATATTTCTGGCTAACTCATATCTTAAATTAACGCATCTCCATTAATCTGTATATTGCCATGATTCTGTGGCTTACCAGGTGACATTCCCGCATCAGTCTCCAACTGGGCTACTTGGCTTTTCACTGACTCCACCTTCTTTGTGCCAGCATTCATTTGAGATTTCCTCATCTAGCTCTGTTCTGGCTTGCTCTACTATAGGCTCAAAGCAATTTTTCTATTAACCAATGGTATTCACAGCATACAGAGCACACCTCCCCCTTTCTGTTTAAATAAAAAGGAAGATTTGTAACTTTAACATTGTATAATTATATATAACAAGACAAGTATCAAGTAAGAATTACAGTGACATTATTTCCATCTACTTTTTCCTCTATCATAACTAAGGAAAACTACAACTATAAATACGTATTTTTGAACTCCAGCAAAAACTACAGAAAAATTTAATATTACTGAAGTAAACATGAAGTGTATTGAAAGCCACCTCCAAAATTCTAGAATTGACAGACACATTTCACTGCCTATACAATCACCCAAAGTTCTTCTGTACCATTGGGGCATCCAATCTTCACCCAAATGCCCATAGTTTCTAGCAGGTTTTTCAATAAAGCAGGAAATTTAAAGACCTTTTCTGCCTTGTAATGGCAAATTCCATCAGTTGCTTTCTTCTGTGCGTGGCAGAATGTCTTGCAGACTCTTTCATGAAGCAGGAACACCAAAAGACTGTCTCTCTTTTTCTGGCAACTTCAGCAATCATTTTTGTGGGTCTTGTATTTCTAGAAAATAATAGATAGTTATAATTATACTTTTTCTTAGTTATAATGAAAGATAAAGTAGATATAAATGTTGTAACTGTAATTCTTACTTGACACCTGTTTTGTTATATGTAATTTTACTATGTTAAAGTTAAAACCTTCCTTTTAATTTGAACAGAAAAGAGAAAATGGCATGATAGGTCCTTAAGTACATGTGTTGCTTTTATAAATTAATGAATAAAAGAAACTGCTTAGGACTGTTGATAGGGCAGAGTAGAACAAGATGGGAGAAACTAAACTGAATGCCGGGAGAAAGAAGATGGAGTCAGGAGAATGCATTTAGCTCCCCAAAAAAGACAGAAGCCAGAACTTTACCCAGTAAACCACAGACTCATGGCCATACACAGATTACTAGAAATGGTTAAATTAAAATGTAGGAGATAGTCAATAAGAAGATAGAACTAATGGGCCAAGCAGTGATTTAATTAATAAAATTTTTGTATGGTTATTTCAAGAATCTGGGAGGCAGGGAAAAAAACAAGTGCCAAAGCAGATTTCTTACTACAGAAGGCTTTTTTGGCCTTAATCCAAACTACCTTTGTTCATAAATATTCTACCATATTGGAAATACATTTGTTTTTAAATAACTTTATGTATTCTTGAGTTTCTTTTTTTTCTCATTTTTATTTAAAAGCAGCAATGGAACTAGGACTGGAGAGCTGAGCTGGTGGTTAAGGACACTTGTTGCTCTTCCAGAGCACCTTGGTTCAGCTCTAAGCTACCAGGTGGTGTTTCATAATTGTAACTACATTCTAGAGAATTTAGTGAATTCCTCCTACTTTCATAGGAACTGTATACATGTGATGCACAAATATATGTGCAGTTAAAACAGACATACATGTAAAATAAAGACAAACAAAGACCATCTTTAAATTAAAAGATAGTTGTTAATTTGTCCTATTTTTTCTTCCGCATTGCCCACCCTCTTCCTTCCTTATTATCCTCCCATTTCACTTCCCTCTCTCCACCCTCTCTTCCTTTCTCTCTTTTCCTCTCCGTCTCTTGACCCTCCCTTATTACCTGTCTCTCTTTCCCTCTGTACTTTAATCATTGAGTCTCAGATATTCATGATATTTGCATATTAAAAATGTTATTTCAGACATATATCTTCAAAGTTTAAATATTTACTTTAGTTTTATTTTTATTGCTTAAATCATTTGCTTTGAAAAGTTCAAAGTATTCAATTAACACATGGATCAATCTGCACATCTTCCCATTTAGATTTCCAATACCATAAAGATGTAAAAAAAAACATTAACAAACATTATATTCTATTTCCTTGTAGTGAGAATTTTTATATTTAACTTTCATTTTACTTTGGAGCTAATATTCATGAATGTCTTGAAAACAAAATCTGAATGTGCTTTCATCTAACTAACCTAACAATAGCTACAATTCTTTTCTCTTCATTAAGTCATCTCTTTCATTACTCCCAGGTGTGTTACAACTCTTTTGCAGCCCACAATTTGTTACTTAAGACACCTAGGATCCGGCTATTGGATGGTGTAGAGATTATGACACTTAGAATACATACGGACATACACTCTATACATAGGCTTCTGTGGAGTTTGCTATAGGATATTAACGTGCCATAAATACTTTTTACATGGTTTTATTAACATAAAGTCAGATTTATATACAATGAAATGAGAATGGGCTATCCAATGGAACAAAGTATCATTAAGAATGTAGGTGAGTGAACCACTGGAAAAAGCGATGTAAAAAAAAATATCTCCAAAGACATGTTTTCAGGCTGTATGCTTGTTTTCAGCTGAATGCTTATTTACAATTACCAGATATACCAAAAAGGAGGGAGAACTCTTTATGAAAGAAGACCTATGTCTGAATGATAGTGAGATAAAGGTAGAAGATTCCAGATAAAGAGGAAGAAAGGTAGAAAACCTGCTTTGAGAAAGACATACAAATGAAAGACATGTGATGTGCTACTAGTAGCTGGGGAAATCCATATAGAATGCTGTTAACCACCAACAGAACGTTAAAAATAAGACAAATGGCAAGTGTGTTTGGAGATTGAGGGGGGGGTTAATAATCTGCAAATCTCATCCCCTGCTGCAGAATAGAGATTAGTGCAGTCAATTGGTAGCTGAATGAAGATATCTACTGAATTATCCAGTACAAAACTTCTCCTAGGACTCAGAAATTAGACTCCTTGGCAAATGCTCAAAGGTCCTGCATTTTCTTTATCACCAAATGTTAAATGCTAGAGCAATCAAAGATTTTTATACTATCCTCACTTAAAAAGCAGCCCAGAAGTCTATCAGCTTCCTAGTAACTCAACACAATGTAATCAAGGGAAAAACTAGTACATAGTGACATTTCCAGATGTTAGTGTATATTAAAACCACGTGGCTATAGAACAGCAGGATCTTCTATGGCTTGCACTGCAGCAATAAAGAAAGAAGAAAATTTATCTACATGGCATGGAAGCCATCAAAAATGTTGAGTCCTGTAGGCATAATGTAGATTTCATATTTTTATGTTTAGAGTGACTGACACATGACACCTACATAGAAATGCATTGGTACCGAGGGTCTGACAAAGGGAGGAAAGAAACCCAGCAAAGCCTAAGGAGACTTTCCCAAATTCTCTAAAGCATCCTTCCTCTAGGTATGAAACAAGACCTCTATGGGAAAAGGATACCATGGCCTTCTATCAGAAAAAATGGGTCAAGAAATTCTGTCATGGCAAACTCATACATAAACACATAGAGAAAATGGACTTATATTCCTACTTATATAATCCACCATGGAGAAGCAAAAATTCTGGTCACTCATGAACTCCTAGTAAGAAGATAAATGGTCAAAGATAGATCTCCAGGTCCGGCAAATGGCCTTCAGCTTAAAATATATGTGTTTCAAAGTCACAACCTATAGGGATGCTAAGGTTCAACAAGCTAAATGCTGTGCACAGGTTTTGCTTCTCCATGACAAATGCCAGGAGTCTCTATTTCTAGCAATTTTTTTTCTAACACTGATGCTGATGGTCTGGAGACGTTATAATACTCTTAGGACACCTACAATGAGAACAGAATTCAAAGGCTCCCAATAAAAAAATGGGTAACTATATTAGTTTGCTTTCTCTTGATAAGTTATGACAAAGAGCAACTTGGAGAGTGAAAGAAATTAATTGTCTTATGTATTAAAATCGATCCATCACTAAGGATATCAGGGCAGGAAGCTACAGATATGAACACTAAGGCAGTGAACATAAAGAGATGCTGCATACCTGTTTTATTGCTCCTGTCAGTTTGTTCAGTTTTCTTTAATATAAGCTTCCAGATCACCTGCCCAAGAATAGCAACAACAACGGTGAGTTGTGCCCTTCTCAACGAATCACCAATCAAGACATTGCCCCACAGACAAGTAAATAAGTCAATCGGATTAAGGCACTGTCTGAATTGAGGTATCCTTATTCTCAGGAGACCATGACATATTCCAAGTTGACAATAAATTGAGCAACACATTGACTATTAGCAAGTCAGGGCTGAAAAGAAGACAGACACTGATGTGAAAGGAAAAGGAAAACAAAAAGCAATTTTTGGTACTACAATTCACAGTGATGGTTTGCACAGGAAGAGTAACAGCGTAGAAGGCTAAATGACTCCACCACAACTTATGATCCTCATGTCTTTCTTACACATAAACAATATATAATACATATTTATGTACATGTTATATATACACATGGATAACATTTACATAGGAGCTAAACAATTCAAGCTAGAAAAATTTTAACATGGAGAGGAGAAGTGGGCATCTAATTTCACTGCTAGTTAAGAACCTAGTGACAATTGATAGCTGCAGGGAAAAATAAAATCAATGTTCTTTAAGAGTGTAGCCCCTTGTCTGTTTCCCAATAAATACAAGAGTTTATGGGCAGCACAAATTGGACTTCACAGGTTAAAAAAAAGAAAAAGAAGACATGGTTGGATGGGAAGCAAAGAAGGATATTGGAGGTGTGGAGTAGGGTTAAGTATAGTCAACATATTTTAAAAATGAAAAAAGAAGAAATAAAACTTAAATTAAAGGGCAGTGATGATTCAAGCCAGGTAATCTCAGCACCTGGGAGGAAGAGGCATATGGATAACTGATGTTGACTAGAAAGATCTGAACTATGCAGGAAGTTCTAGGATACAGGGTAAAAACCCTGTATTAAAACACCCTCCAATATAAAAAATAAACATAAAAAAGATATTTAATTGAAACAGAAGCTGGCTAACTGTTAAACACAGGATTAGTGAGGTGGTTCAGCAGATAAAGTACCTAAACCCTAGTCGCATGTCATTAGTTAAGAGATAGCCACAAGTTATCCCCTGACAACCACACATGGATTTTAACATGTAAACACCATTGCTGTGTAACACACACACACACAGAGAGAGAGAGAGAGAGAGAGAGAGAGAGAGAGAGAGAGAGAGAGATTAAATAAATAAAAACACTCATCCAATATCTCCCAGGTTAAATCAAATGACTATAAAATTGAAGAACAGTGTACATATTTATGTAATTAATAGTCAGAATTTAACCTTCAGCCTAGGATTCCAACTACTGAAACTGAACGCAGAACAGCACTGATTCTTTCTGCTGCAGCTCTGATGACATAAAATCCTATCCATCTGCATGCACAGATCCAAGTACAAGGTGGGCTAGGGTCTGCATCCTTAATACATGTAACTTCCCGACTTTCCAAGCTGATGCGCTGTTAAGATATGCCAGGTGGACTTCAGGATGAGGAGAAAAGAAAAATTGAAAACAGTCAGGAATAAGCAGGGGAGGAGATGAATTATTCAAAGAAAAAGAAAAAAGCTTCTTACTTGGGCAGGAAACAGCAAGGTCCTTCTCCATCAATGTTAGTGCCCACAAGACTTACGTTGATGACTTTTTCCAGGAGTGGAAACCCCTTGGTAATGTTCCAAACTAGGTTCTGAATCTGGTGTTTAAAAGCAGTTTCTGGTCCTTTATGCTCAGCAGCTGCTATTGTTTGCCTGGCAATGTCATTCTGTTTCAAAGACAGGCTAAATACATCAAAGTACAGTCTTAAAAAGGTTAATGTTGCTTTTATAAGATGAGAGGAAGCCCTTCCATGAAGACCCTAGATTGTCTGTCCCACTCCTTCTGCTTTCAGGGATTTCACCTGGCCTGAAGGTCAAATGCCTCTAGCTCCTGGGACTCAGCCTCAGCATCCTCTCTATTACTTTCATGTATTTCTTCAAAGATGGCCTCATTTGGCCAAGTAGTTAGCACCTGTGAAAGGAAAGACTTACCTGCATGTGTGAAAGTTTTATAACCAAGGGTTTGATCCAGAGAGTGGTGGCTCACGCCCTTGGGGAGTAGAAGAGGGGGATTTGTACTCCAAGGCCAGCTTCTACTAAATAGCAAACCTCAAGGCCAGGCAAACCTACATAAGACCCTGTCTCAAAACAAAGCAAACAAACATTAAATGAGAAAAACAAACACGAGAAAAAAGAAATTAGAAAAAAATGGGGCAAAAACCTTAAAGTATCAAATAGAGGGGGGAAATTCCTGAATGTGTCTACATTCCACATTGCTCATTTTCCTGCAGATTATGTTGGGATTTGAGATGAAGTTATTATATTTACATGTGATATTCTTTCTTAAGATGACCAAAATACTTTCAGTTGCTGAAAGGAAAATAAATAAAAGGGAAGCATAAAATAAATGACAATTGCAACTGTCACTTATTTTCTGCTGAACCTCAGAAATCTACTATCAAGACTCGCCAAAACAAGATATGAATATGAGTAAATTTTCTTTGAATGCACAGCTGGAAGATTGGTCGCTTCCCCTCTGCACTTTTACAGAGGCACAAGATAAGCAATATAAGATAGGAAGGACTGATTTCAGCTTTCAAAAGGCACCAACCCATTCCTATGAACCTGGGGTGAAGAAAAACACCCTGGTGCAGGGGCACAGGGTGAAGAAACCTGCTCACCCCATGATGGCCAGGAAGCAAACACAAAGGGAGTCTAGATAAAAAGTCCTGATTTCATAAAAGCTGATTCATCCGTGAGCACATTTTAGGTTTCTCCAGTGTTACCATGACCATCTCAAGATTCAATTACCTACTTTTATTTAATTTTTAAGAAAGAAAACTTAGATTGTCAACTTTCATTGAATCAATGTGGACTTCACATCAAGCATTGTTATTCCCCTCTTGTCCCAGTCCCCTTGAATCCACCCTCTGCCCTTGCAACCTCCCCTAATAAAATAAAATAAATTTTAAAGACAAAACAAACAAAATAAAGAAACAAAAACAAACCAAAACTAACAGGATAGAGGCAGAAACAAAGAGAGACCGAGAGAGAGAAAGAAGAATCTGACTATGTAAGTTGTAGGGAGGCCCACTAACACACACATTTCACCCCTTAGTGCTTTCTTATTTACTTTCAAGTGTTCATTTCAACTCATAAATCTTTGTCCTGGTTGGAGGCTTCTGCCTTTTGTTACACCACCAATAATGGGCTCTAACTGGGGTCCCTCTTCGATATGCTGTTGTTGTCCTGTGTCCCTGAGTTTCTACAGGTTTTGATCTGTAGGTCCATCCCCTTCACATACTTCAACACTTCACAGATAATGTGACTGTTGGGATGGGCCAACTCATACTCCTGGTTCTGGGCCTGAGTTAGATTGTTCAGTTTGCCAGACTTTCTTCATTTTCACTACAATGCTGAGCTCTCCACCACTGTCTCTGTTAGCTCACCAAGCATAGCTGTCAGCAAGGCAGTCAGACCCCAGTAACCCATGCTCATACAACCAGCTCTTTGAATGCACATTACATACATTATGTTTTTCCCTGGAGAGATGAGGGTCCTCTTTCCTGATTGTTGTGGTGGGGAGGAAGCAAATGAGGCCAGAGCTCCTACTCTCAAAACCACAGGGCTGGCTAACTGAAGCCCATGATAGAAAGTCTAGTTCTAGTAGGCTACCCAGGTAGGGTACAGGGCCTGCTTCCCTGTGTGTGGTGAAGGGCAAGGCTAATTCTTTGATTCTACCCAGCCCTCTAACCTGCTGCAGGGGTAATGGGTGAGGGAAAATATCTTTCTCTCACCCATGCCACCACATGACACACAAGAGGAGACAGGGTAAGTCAATTGTCTATTACTACCACTTGCCAGGCACCAAACTACAACACGTGAACATTTAGTTTTATTTTATGTCGAAACCATGACAGAAATAGAGTATTAAGAAACATACAGTAATGTTTCACTGGATACTGTATATACAGATATTTAGAGGAAAATTAATGCTTGAAAGGCATTAATAAAGTCTCTGACTTTATTAAGTGTTCTGTAAAACACATGTACACAAATAAAATAAACATAGTAGAGTGTGAGGTGTGTAAAATACTCTTTCTACAACTATACTATACTTAAAAAGAGTAGGTGTTTAAACTTGAACATTCTGCAATGCCAGTTTGCAGTGCTTCATTTTTTCCTTTCATTGTAAATAGATTTTTAACCCTCACATAATGTATCCTGATTAGTTTGCCTTCCTTTACACTTGCCACTTCCTCCCTAAATCTCCTGCAATCTAAATGTAGTCCTATTCTGTTTCTCATTAGGAAAGAAAAGGCTTCTAAGGGATAATAACGAAAATAAATAATAGTATAACTAAATACACTACCGTAAGATAAAAATACTGCCATCACATCAAAGTTGAACAGGATAAACCAAGAAGAGAAAAATAGTTCAAGAGAAGGCATAGGTATCAGAGATCCACTCATTTCAGACTCAGCAATCCCATTTAAAAGGACAACTAGAATCATTGAACTCAAATGGAAGGGATTTGATGAAGACATCCTATTCAGTACTGAGAGTTTCAAGTATTTCATTCTCTGTGTAATGTTTGGTATGGGTCTCTGTATATGTTCCCAACTTCTGCAGGAGGAAGATTTTCTGATAGTGGCTGAATGAGGCATTGATCTATGATTATAGCTGAATATCATGAGGAGTCATTTTATCACTATGTTGCTGTCTTTTCTTTTTTTAGATCAGTGCGTAGTATTTGGATTTACCATAGGTCCCTGGGTTGTCCAATCTCTGATTTTTGTCACCCAGGCAGCATTGAATATGGGTTACAGTTCATGAAGTGGGTCTCAAAAAAATGAACCATTGGTTGCTTATCCCTACAAGGTTTTTGTGACTATTCCAATAATGTATTTTTTAACCAGGATGTAGATCAAAAGGGTTGTAACTGGATTGTTAATTGATGTTTCTCCATTTGTAGAATGTAAAATACCTTCCTGTTCCAAAGATCCTAGCAAAAAGAGGTGAAGGCTCTATGTAAGTACCAACTCTGCTTCTCTATGTTCGAATTGTGTATGGGTTTTCTTGAGTACTGTGGCCTTGCTGTCAGTTTATGAGGAACAAGCCATTATCTTAGCAACAGACTGGGTAGTTCTGGGACTCCCATAGAACCCCTTTGACCAAAAGCTCAATTAGATGTAACCCAGTGACAGTACTGATTTGGTTACGAGAGAATTATGTGACAATTAGATTTAGATAACCTTCATAACTATGTATAATTTAGGAAGTTTACACTCTATTAGATTTCTTTATTCCTCCTCAAATACCCCCTTAATTTTAGCTGTCTCATTATTACCTCATTCCACCCACTCTTCCCTCCCCCTCCCTACTTAATGCCCCCAATTCCAGCAACCCCTATTCATCTATAACTACCTATACTATTCTCCTCTGCCAATAACCACATGTGAGCCAATAAATACCATATTTGTCTTCCTGGGTCTGGATAGCCTCACTCAGCTATGAGATCAATGGCATCATATGACCCAGTTGAAATCATTGTGGGGACCCATGTTTTTCCAGGAGACTTCAAAGATTACTGGAGGAAAAGTTATTGTCCACTGTGGAAAACTTAAGTGTTGTTTAAATCAAAATAGTAAGTGTGAATTTCAATAGATATATAATCAAAGAAAGGGACCCCACAGAGAAAAATGGGTATGAGAAGTAAAATTTTTGATAACCTTAGTCCCTAGATTTTAACTTCCTTCTGTCCCATACAGATGACTCCTCATATGAAAGAATCCATGAAGATTTCTTTTAACATCTTGCTTGGATTTGGAGAAGGAGAACCACCACACAACTTCAAAGACAGCTTTCATTTTTAAGTGAGTCGTGGCTACCATCATACAGAGAACCAGGGAAATTTATATATTTAGGCAGTGAAATTTTGCCCTGTTGGAGATAATAGTATTATAGGTCAAATTTTGCTTTGCTTGTTGATTCTTTCTAGATAGCTATCTTTCCTTCTTTGGGCAGTTACATGTACAAGGGCTCTTGACTTTTGCCTCAAAGACAAGAACAAATCTCTGCAAAAACCTTATGATGTTTCCACCTATTTGGATGAGTTAGCATTTCACTTTCTGAAGAAGTTTCTCCTTTTCAAACCTAATTTTAATTAATTTTGATGATATTTATAGCTTTTTTTCTCCTGAGGAAAACAGAACAAAACATCTTTCCTATTGTCCCACATCTCTTAGCTTCCGTTATGAGGTCAGCACATCCTTGAAGTACACTGGCAGGTTTAATTCAGAAATTTTTTCTAGTATAGAATGTCTCTGTGAAGCCATTGTTCATTTCTCATTAGAATTAAGAAAATTCAAGTTTAATTAAGCATTTCAACAATCTATTTCTGGGAGTCTATCATTCCTTTCTGTTTCATATAGACTTGATAATTCAACTTTATCTTTCTATAACTGCCTGACCTGTAGGATTGTTTGGTATAATGTAATATGTTTTATATTATAATAACCAAAAAACTGTTTCATTTTGATAATAACTTATACTGCAGAAGAGCCTATCTTCATTTGACAAGTATACTAATGGTGGCCATAACTTGTAGCAAATGTGTGATTACCGAATGGCCCATTCTAATCTCAAAGCAGATGCCCATTGAAAAACTGAATAGGTATCAATGGTATGCTATACATGTTTTAATTTTCCAAGTGCTACAAAATAGAACACACCCATTGGCATTAGATAACTTTTTTAAGTGCCTTTGGGTTACTTCTTGCTGGTAATGTTACTTAGTTATATAAAAAACAAGTAAGAATCGACTTATAATTGGCTTATTGTCATGAAATAAAAAGTCCTTAATAAAACTTTTGTTATTGACATGATGATTTTTGTAAAATTCTGAGAACTTCAAATGTTTCCAAAAAATAATTGATCAATATCAGAAATAAACTGTGATAGAGGACCTGGAAGAACTGTAAGGGATTATATGTATGTTATATATATGGAACGAAGCCTATTCCTAATTATATCTTATACAAGAATAAATATGAAGTCAATTCTGTATTATCTGATACAAATTCGGCAGAATAAATATGAAAAAAAAGATTCTACATGTTACAAATTGGTAACTATGTTGAGAAGTACTTTAAAATATCGTAGAAATATGACAGTAGAACATAATTCAGACTTTTGACAGAACAATAAGTTATTTGTACTACTCTGCATAAACCATCGGATTTAAACATGTACTTTATGATTTATTTGCATTAGCACAGAATAAAAGGTACTAGTATGTCTCATACAATGTGAGGAGGAATACAATTACCACTCTTTATAAGTTTAATTTTCTTTCGTTTGGGATGGTAGCTCTTACAATATCACAAATGAATTAGAATTATATCTTCATTACGGATAACTATACTTACATAATATGTTAATTTCATCCCTGATAAAAAAGAGGTTTATATGTTTGTATTTCCATCCTTTCTACCTCCTTCACTCTTGACGTGGGCTATGGGTTCCCAGGCAGTTAGCACCTGGTGATTTATGAGCTGGGACGAATCAGTTAGTTGGAGGAGGTAGTTGAGGGGTAAAGATATCTGGCATCTCTTTGAGATGGCAGCGCAAAGTCGGTCATACGACGACTCAGCAGCTCACGCTTTACTGCAGATTATGGATGGAACGAGAGGACTTGATCTCAAGGATCGGACAGAGTTGAAAATGTGGGCAGGTTATCTGCATCAGTGGCAGGGGTTGTACTGCACAACTGTGGATGAGAATGGGGCCTGGACCGCTAGGGTCAGAGGTAGAAGCAGAAACCCTTAAGGAGACTATCTGCTTCACTGGCAGGGGTGTCTGGTGGATTTGGGGGCTGGGACATAACCATGAGGTGGAGGAGGTTATTGGTGAGGTAAAGTGTCTGGGATCTCTTGGAGATGGCCACAGGCGGTGGGGTTAGAGGAACTCAACCACAGATGTTCGATTCCAGGTCTGTCCATTGAACTGGGCAATTGGATCTGGTGGCTAGGATGGAGATTGACAATCTGTAATTCTACTACCAGTTCCACTGTAAGGAGTGGCCTGTACACTCCAGTGAGTTCCTCTTGCATTTGGTATCTGTGAGCAATCGGTGACTCAGAGTAGGTAAGTGACAGATGCACATCTGTGACATTTACTGGGGCGGAGTAGTCTGCTTGAGAGGGGGAATTAGCGGCAGATACCCTCCTGCAGATCAGTGGATGAACCACGGGGACCGGATCATGGCATTCAGAGTTACAGCTCAAGATCCGCAGTCATCTTATTTGAATCACCGGTATGAGCGGCCTTATGTGTGTTAGGGAGTTTCTTGCTTTGGGGACTGGTGTCAATCAATGAGTGGTTGGGTGTGGGATTTCTGGAGTTGGGATATGGGTGTAGGGACTCATAGGCAGATGTTCTGCTACAGATCTGTGAACGGAACTCAGGCACTCAGTGACTCGCTCTCCAGGCTCAGAGGTGGAGTTGTATATCTCTATTCCTCCTACCTGCTTCACTGCCATGAGAGCTATATGGTTTTACAGGGAGTTCCAGGCCATTGTTGGGGCTGGGGCTGGGGCTGGGGCTAAGCTGGGGCTGGGGCATGGGCTGGGGCTGGGGCTGGGGCGGGGGCGAGGGCAAGGGCGGGGACAAATCAATGTGTGCAAGGAGGGAGGGGATGGGAGATGTCGTTGAGGTCTACTGGAGATGGGTGCACCCATGGTCCCATAGAGCGAGGCCTTAGGCTTGAAGCCTGCCGCGGATCGGTAAATGAAACTCGGCTCGACTGACAACGATGAGAGACACAAGGCATCATCTGTGTTCATGCTACAGCGTCACTGTCGGCAGTGACCTGTGTGTTCCACTGACTATCTTAGGATAGAGACAGGGAACGAGATCTTGAAGATCAGAGTTAGAGGTTTACATGTTTATATTTCCATCCTTTCTACCTCCTTCACTCTTGACTTGGGCTATGGGTTCCCAGGCAGTTAGCACCTGGTGATTTATGAGCTGGGACGAATCAGTTAGTTGGAGGAGGTAGTTGAGGGGTAAAGATATCTGGCATCTCTTTGAGATGGCAGCGCAAAGTCGGTCATACGACGACTCAGCAGCTCATGCTTTACTGCAGATTATGGAGGGAACGAGAGGACTTGATCTCAAGGATCGGACAGAGTTGAAATGTGGGCAGGTTATCTGCATCAGTGGCAGGGGTTGTACTGCACAACTGTGGATGAGAATGGGGCCTGGACCGCTAGGGTCAGAGGTAGAAGCAGAAACCCTTAAGGAGACTATCTGCTTCACTGGCAGGGGTGTCTGGTGGATTTGGGGGCTGGGACATAACCATGAGGTGGAGGAGGTTACTGGTGAGGTAAAGTGTCTGGGATCTCTTGGAGATGGCCACAGGCGGTGGGGTTAGAGGAACTCAACCACAGATGTTCGATTCCAGGTCTGTCCATTGAACTGGGCAATTGGATCTGGTGGCTAGCATGTAGATTGACAATCTGTAATTCTACTACCAGTTCCACTGTAAGGAGTGGCCTGTACACTCCAGTGAGTTCCTCTTGCATTTGGTATCTGTGAGCAATCGGTGACTCAGAGTAGGTAAGTGACAGATGCACATCTGTGGCATCTACTGGGGAGGAGTAGTCTGCTTGAGAGGGGGAATTAGCGGCAGATACCCTCCTGCAGATCAGTGGATGAACCACGGGGACCGGATCATGGCATTCAGAGTTACAGCTCAAGATCCGCAGTCATCTTATTTGAATCACCGGTATGAGCGGCCTTATGTGTGCTAGGGAGTTTCTTGCTTTGGGGACTGGTGTCAATCAATGAGTGGTTGGGTGTGGGATTTCTGGAGTTGGGATATGGGTGTAGGGACTCATAGGCAGATGTTCTGCTACAGATCTGTGAACGGAACTCAGGCACTCAGTGACTCGCTCTCCAGGCTCAGAGGTGGAGTTGTATATCTCTATTCCTCCTACCTGCTTCACTGCCATGAGAGCTATATGGTTTTACAGGGAGTTCCAGGCCATTGTTGGGGCTGGGGCTGGGGCTGGGGCTAAGCTGGGGCTGGGGCATGGGCTGGGGCTGGGGCTGGGGCGGGGGCGGGGGTGAGGGCAATGGCGGGGACAAATCAATGTGTGCAAGGAGGGAGGGGATGGGAGGTGTCGATGAGGTCTACTGGAGATGGGTGCACACATGGTCCCATAGAGCGAGGCCTTAGGCTTGAAGCCTGCCGCGGATCGGTAAATGAAACTCGGCTCGACTGACAAGGATGAGAGACACAAGGCAACATCTGTGTTCATGCTGCAGCGTCACTGGCGGCAGTGACCTGTGTGTTCCACTGACTATCTTAGGATAGAGACAGGGAACGAGATCTTGAAGATCAGAGTTAGAGGTTTACATGTTTATATTTCCATCCTTTCTACCTCCTTCACTCTTGACGTGGGCTATGGGTTCCCAGGCAGTTAGCACCTGGTGATTTATGAGCTGGGACGAATCAGTTAGTTGGAGGAGGTAGTTGAGGGGTAAAGATATCTGGCATCTCTTTGAGATGGCAGCGCAAAGTCGGTCATACGACGACTCAGCAGCTCATGCTTTACTGCAGATTATGGATGGAACGAGAGGACTTGATCTCAAGGATCGGACAGAGTTGAAATGTGGGCAGGTTATCTGCATCAGTGGCAGGGGTTGTACTCCACAACTGTGGATGAGAATGGGGCCTGGACCGCTAGGGTCAGAGGTAGAAGCAGAAACCCTTAAGGAGACTATCTGCTTCACTGGCAGGGGTGTCTGGTGGATTTGGGGGCTGGGACATAACCATGAGGTGGAGGAGGTTACTGGTGAGGTAAAGTGTCTGGGATCTCTTGGAGATGGCCACAGGCGGTGGGGTTAGAGGAACTCAACCACAGATGTTCGATTCCAGGCCTGTCCATTGAACTGGGCAATTGGATCTGGTGGCTAGGATGTAGATTGACAATCTGTAATTCTACTACCAGTTCCACTGTAAGGAGTGGCCTGTACACTCCAGTGAGTTCCTCTTGCATTTGGTATCTGTGAGCAATCGGTGACTCAGAGTAGGTAAGTGACAGATGTACATCTGTGGCATCTACTGGGGAGGAGTAGTCTGCTTGAGAGGGGGAATTAGCGGCAGATACCCTCCTGCAGATCAGTGGATGAACCACGGGGACCGGATCATGGCATTCAGAGTTACAGCTCAAGATCCGCAGTCATCTTATTTGAATCACCGGTATGAGCGGCCTTATGTGTGCTAGGGAGTTTCTTGCTTTGGGGACTGGTGTCAATCAATGAGTGGTTGGGTGTGGGATTTCTGGAGTTGGGATATGGGTGTAGGGACTCATAGGCAGATGTTCTGCTACAGATCTGTGAACGGAACTCAGGCACTCAGTTACTCGCTCTCCAGGCTCAGAGGTGGAGTTGTATATCTCTATTCCTCCTACCTGCTTCACTGCCATGAGAGCTATATGGTTTTACAGGGAGTTCCAGGCCATTGTTGGGGCTGGGGCTGGGGCTGGGGCTAAGCTGGGGCTGGGGCTGGGGCTGGGGCGGGGGCGAGGGCAAGGGCGGGGACAAATCAATGTGTGCAAGGAGGGAGGGGATGGGAGGTGTCGATGAGGTCTACTGGAGATGGGTGCACCCATGGTCCCATAGAGCGAGGCCTTAGGCTTGAAGCCTGCCGCGGATCGGTAAATGAAACTCGGCTCGACTGACAAGGATGAGAGACACAAGGCAACATCTGTGTTCATGCTACAGCGTCACTGTCGGCAGTGACCTGTGTGTTCCACTGACTATCTTAGGATAGAGACAGGGAACGAGATCTTGAAGATCAGAGTTAGAGGTTTACATGATTATATTTCCATCCTTTCTACCTCCTTCACTCTTGACGTGGGCTATGGGTTCCCAGGCAGTTAGCACCTGGTGATTTATGAGCTGGGACGAATCAGTTAGTTGGAGGAGGTAGTTGAGGGGTAAAGATATCTGGCATCTCTTTGAGATGGCAGCGCTAAGTCGGTCATACGACGACTCAGCAGCTCATGCTTTACTGCAGATTATGGATGGAACGAGAGGACTTGATCTCAAGGATCGGACAGAGTTGAAATGTGGGCAGGTTATCTGCATCAGTGGCAGGGGTTGTACTGCACAACTGTGGATGAGAATGGGGCCTGGACCGCTAGGGTCAGAGGTAGAAGCAGAAACCCTTAAGGAGACTATCTGCTTCACTGGCAGGGGTGTCTGGTGGATTTGGGGGCTGGGACATAACCATGAGGTGGAGGAGGTTACTGGTGAGGTAAAGTGTCTGGGATCTCTTGGAGATGGCCACAGGCGGTGGGGTTAGAGGAACTCAACCACAGATGTTCGATTCCAGGTCTGTCCATTGAACTGGGCAATTGGATCTGGTGGCTAGCATGTAGATTGACAATCTGTAATTCTACTACCAGTTCCACTGTAAGGAGTGGCCTGTACACTCCAGTGAGTTCCTCTTGCATTTGGTATCTGTGAGCAATCGGTGACTCAGAGTAGGTAAGTGACAGATGCACATCTGTGGCATCAACTGGGGAGGAGTAGTCTGCTTGAGAGGGGGAATTAGCGGCAGATACCCTCCTGCATATCAGCGGATGAACCACGGGGACCGGATCATGGCATTCAGAGTTACAGCTCAAGATCCGCAGTCATCTTATTTGAATCACCGGTATGAGCGGCCTTATGTGTGCTAGGGAGTTTCTTGCTTTGGGGACTGGTGTCAATCAATGAGTGGTTGGGTGTGGGATTTCTGGAGTTGGGATATGGGTGTAGGGACTCATAGGCAGATGTTCTGCTACAGATCTGTGAACGGAACTCAGGCACTCAGTGACTCGCTCTCCAGGCTCAGAGGTGGAGTTGTATATCTCTATTCCTCCTACCTGCTTCACTGCCATGAGAGCTATATGGTTTTACAGGGAGTTCCAGGCCATTGTTGGGGCTGGGGCTGGGGCTGGGGCTAAGCTGGGGCTGGGGCATGGGCTGGGGCTGGGGCTGGGGCTGGGGCGGGGGCGAGGGCAAGGGCGGGGACAAATCAATGTGTGCAAGTAGGGAGGGGATGGGAGGTGTCGATGAGGTCTACTGGAGATGGGTGCACCCATGGTCCCATAGAGCGAGGCCTTAGGCTTGAAGCCTGCCGCGGATCGGTAAATGAAACTCGGCTCGACTGACAAGGATGAGAGACACAAGGCAACATCTGTGTTCATGCTACAGCGTCACTGTCGGCAGTGACCTGTGTGTTCCACTGACTATCTTAGGATAGAGACAGGGAACGAGATCTTGAAGATCAGAGTTAGAGGTTTACATGTTTATATTTCCATCCTTTCTACCTCCTTCACTCTTGACGTGGGCTATGGGTTCCCAGGCAGTTAGCACCTGGTGATTTATGAGCTGGGACGAATCAGTTAGTTGGAGGAGGTAGTTGAGGGGTAAAGATATCTGGCATCTCTTTGAGATGGCAGCGCAAAGTCGGTCATACGACGACTCAGAGCTCATGCTTTACTGCAGATTATGGATGGAACGAGAGGACTTGATCTCAAGGATCGGACAGAGTTGAAATGTGGGCAGGTTATCTGCATCAGTGGCAGGGGTTGTACTGCACAACTGTGGATGAGAATGGGGCCTGGACCGCTAGGGTCAGAGGTAGAAGCAGAAACCCTTAAGGAGACTATCTGCTTCACTGGCAGGGGTGTCTGGTGGATTTGGGGGCTGGGACATAACCATGAGGTGGAGGAGGTTACTGGTGAGGTAAAGTGTCTGGGATCTCTTGGAGATGGCCACAGGCGGTGGGGTTAGAGGAACTCAACCACAGATGTTCGATTCCAGGTCTGTCCATTGAACTGGGCAATTGGATCTGGTGGCTAGCATGTAGATTGACAATCTGTAATTCTACTACCAGTTCCACTGTAAGGAGTGGCCTGTACACTCCAGTGAGTTCCTCTTGCATTTGGTATCTGTGAGCAATCGGTGACTCAGAGTAGGTAAGTGACAGATGCACATCTGTGGCATCTACTGGGGAGGAGTAGTCTGCTTGAGAGGGGGAATTAGCAGCAGATACCCTCCTGCAGATCAGCGGATGAACACGGGGACCGGATCATGGCATTCAGAGTTACAGCTCAAGATCCGCAGTCATCTTATTTGAATCACCGGTATGAGCGGCCTTATGTGTGCTAGGGAGTTTCTTGCTTTGGGGACTGGTGTCAATCAATGAGTGGTTGGGTGTGGGATTTCTGGAGTTGGGATATGGGTGTAGGGACTCATAGGCAGATGTTCTGCTACAGATCTGTGAACGGAACTCAGGCACTCAGTGACTCGCTCTCCAGGCTCAGAGGTGGAGTTGTATATCTCTATTCCTCCTACCTGCTTCACTGCCATGAGAGCTATATGGTTTTACAGGGAGTTCCAGGCCATTGTGGGGGCTGGGGCTGGGGCTGGGGCTAAGCTGGGGCTGGGGCATGGGCGGGGGCTGGGGCGGGGGCGAGGGCAAGGGCGGGGACAAATCAATGTGTGCAAGGAGGGAGGGGATGGGAGGTGTCGATGAGGTCTACTGGAGATGGGTGCACACATGGTCCCATAGAGCGAGGCCTTAGGCTTGAAGCCTGCCGCGGATCGGTAAATGAAACTCGGCTCGACTGACAAGGATGAGAGACACAAGGCAACATCTGTGTTCATGCTACAGCGTCACTGTCGGCAGTGACCTGTGTGTTCCACTGACTATCTTAGGATAGAGACAGGGAACGAGATCTTGAAGATCAGAGTTAGAGGTTTACATGTTTATATTTCCATCCTTTCTACCTCCTTCACTCTTGACGTGGGCTATGGGTTCCCAGGCAGTTAGCACCTGGTGATTTATGAGCTGGGACGAATCAGTTAGTTGGAGGAGGTAGTTGAGGGGTAAAGATATCTGGCATCTCTTTGAGATGGCAGCGCAAAGTCGGTCATACGACGACTCAGCAGCTCATGCTTTACTGCAGATTATGGATGGAACGAGAGGACTTGATCTCAAGGATCGGACAGAGTTGAAAATGTGGGCAGGTTATCTGCATCAGTGGCAGGGGTTGTACTGCACAACTGTGGATGAGAATGGGGCCTGGACCGCTAGGGTCAGAGGTAGAAGCAGAAACCCTTAAGGAGACTATCTGCTTCACTGGCAGGGGTGTCTGGTGGATTTGGGGGCTGGGACATAACCATGAGGTGGAGGAGGTTACTGGTGAGGTAAAGTGTCTGGGATCTCTTGGAGATGGCCACAGGCGGTGGGGTTAGAGGAACTCAACCACAGATGTTCGATTCCAGGTCTGTCCATTGAACTGGGCAATTGGATCTGGTGGCTAGGATGTAGATTGACAATCTGTAATTCTACTACCAGTTCCACTGTAAGGAGTGGCCTGTACACTCCAGTGAGTTCCTCTTGCATTTGGTATCTGTGAGCAATCGGTGACTCAGAGTAGGTAAGTGACAGATGCACATCTGTGGCATCTACTGGGGAGGAGTAGTCTGCTTGAGAGGGGGAATTAGCAGCAGATACCCTCCTGCAGATCAGCGGATGAACACGGGGACCGGATCATGGCATTCAGAGTTACAGCTCAAGATCCGCAGTCATCTTATTTGAATCACCGGTATGAGCGGCCTTATGTGTGCTAGGGAGTTTCTTGCTTTGGGGACTGGTGTCAATCAATGAGTGGTTGGGTGTGGGATTTCTGGAGTTGGGATATGGGTGTAGGGACTCATAGGCAGATGTTCTGCTACAGATCTGTGAACGGAACTCAGGCACTCAGTGACTCGCTCTCCAGGCTCAGAGGTGGAGTTGTATATCTCTATTCCTCCTACCTGCTTCACTGCCATGAGAGCTATATGGTTTTACAGGGAGTTCCAGGCCATTGTTGGGGCTGGGGCTGGGGCTGGGGCTGGGGCTAAGCTGGGGCTGGGGCATGGGCGGGGGCTGGGGCGGGGGCGAGGGCAAGGGCGGGGACAAATCAATGTGTGCAAGGAGGGAGGGGCTGGGAGGTGTCGATGAGGTCTACTGGAGATGGGTGCACCCATGGTCCCATAGAGCGAGGCCTTAGGCTTGAAGCCTGCCGCGGATCGGTAAATGAAACTCGGCTCGACTGACAAGGATGAGAGACACAAGGCAACATCTGTGTTCATGCTACAGCGTCACTGTCGGCAGTGACCTGTGTGTTCCACTGACTATCTTAGGATAGAGACAGGGAACGAGATCTTGAAGATCAGAGTTAGAGGTTTACATGATTATATTTCCATCCTTTCTACCTCCTTCACTCTTGATGTGGGCTATGGGTTCCCAGGCAGTTAGCACCTGGTGATTTATGAGCTGGGACGAATCAGTTAGTTGGAGGAGGTAGTTGAGGGGTAAAGATATCTGGCATCTCTTTGAGATGGCAGCGCTAAGTCGGTCATACGACGACTCAGCAGCTCATGCTTTACTGCAGATTATGGATGGAACGAGAGGACTTGATCTCAAGGATCGGACAGAGTTGAAATGTGGGCAGGTTATCTGCATCAGTGGCAGGGGTTGTACTGCACAACTGTGGATGAGAATGGGGCCTGGACCGCTAGGGTCAGAGGTAGAAGCAGAAACCCTTAAGGAGACTATCTGCTTCACTGGCAGGGGTGTCTGGTGGATTTGGGGGCTGGGACATAACCATGAGGTGGAGGAGGTTACTGGTGAGGTAAAGTGTCTGGGATCTCTTGGAGATGGCCACAGGCGGTGGGGTTAGAGGAACTCAACCACAGATGTTCGATTCCAGGTCTGTCCATTGAACTGGGCAATTGGATCTGGTGGCTAGCATGTAGATTGACAATCTGTAATTCTACTACCAGTTCCACTGTAAGGAGTGGCCTGTACACTCCAGTGAGTTCCTCTTGCATTTGGTATCTGTGAGCAATCGGTGACTCAGAGTAGGTAAGTGACAGATGCACATCTGTGGCATCAACTGGGGAGGAGTAGTCTGCTTGAGAGGGGGAATTAGCGGCAGATACCCTCCTGCATATCAGCGGATGAACCACGGGGACCGGATCATGGCATTCAGAGTTACAGCTCAAGATCCGCAGTCATCTTATTTGAATCACCGGTATGAGCGGCCTTATGTGTGCTAGGGAGTTTCTTGCTTTGGGGACTGGTGTCAATCAATGAGTGGTTGGGTGTGGGATTTCTGGAGTTGGGATATGGGTGTAGGGACTCATAGGCAGATGTTCTGCTACAGATCTGTGAACGGAACTCAGGCACTCAGTGACTCGCTCTCCAGGCTCAGAGGTGGAGTTGTATATCTCTATTCCTCCTACCTGCTTCACTGCCATGAGAGCTATATGGTTTTACAGGGAGTTCCAGGCCATTGTTGGGGCTGGGGCTGGGGCTGGGGCTAAGCTGGGGCTGGGGCATGGGCTGGGGCTGGGGCTGGGGCTGGGGCGGGGGCGAGGGCAAGGGCGGGGACAAATCAATGTGTGCAAGGAGGGAGGGGATGGGAGGTGTCGATGAGGTCTACTGGAGATGGGTGCACCCATGGTCCCATAGAGCGAGGCCTTAGGCTTGAAGCCTGCCGCGGATCGGTAAATGAAACTCGGCTTGACTGACAAGGATGAGAGACACAAGGCAACATCTGTGTTCATGCTACAGCGTCACTGTCGGCAGTGACCTGTGTGTTCCACTGACTATCTTAGGATAGAGACAGGGAACGAGATCTTGAAGATCAGAGTTAGAGGTTTACATGTTTATATTTCCATCCTTTCTACCTCCTTCACTCTTGACGTGGGCTATGGGTTCCCAGGCAGTTAGCACCTGGTGATTTATGAGCTGGGACGAATCAGTTAGTTGGAGGAGGTAGTTGAGGGGTAAAGATATCTGGCATCTCTTTGAGATGGCAGCGCAAAGTCGGTCATACGACGACTCAGAGCTCATGCTTTACTGCAGATTATGGATGGAACGAGAGGACTTGATCTCAAGGATCGGACAGAGTTGAAAATGTGGGCAGGTTATCTGCATCAGTGGCAGGGGTTGTACTGCACAACTGTGGATGAGAATGGGGCCTGGACCGCTAGGGTCAGAGGTAGAAGCAGAAACCCTTAAGGAGACTATCTGCTTCACTGGCAGGGGTGTCTGGTGGATTTGGGGGCTGGGACATAACCATGAGGTGGAGGAGGTTACTGGTGAGGTAAAGTGTCTGGGATCTCTTGGAGATGGCCACAGGCGGTGGGGTTAGAGGAACTCAACCACAGATGTTCGATTCCAGGTCTGTCCATTGAACTGGGCAATTGGATCTGGTGGCTAGGATGTAGATTGACAATCTGTAATTCTACTACCAGTTCCACTGTAAGGAGTGGCCTGTACACTCCAGTGAGTTCCTCTTGCATTTGGTATCTGTGAGCAATCGGTGACTCAGAGTAGGTAAGTGACAGATGCACATCTGTGGCATCTACTGGGGAGGAGTAGTCTGCTTGAGAGGGGGAATTAGCAGCAGATACCCTCCTGCAGATCAGCGGATGAACACGGGGACCGGATCATGGCATTCAGAGTTACAGCTCAAGATCCGCAGTCATCTTATTTGAATCACCGGTATGAGCGGCCTTATGTGTGCTAGGGAGTTTCTTGCTTTGGGGACTGGTGTCAATCAATGAGTGGTTGGGTGTGGGATTTCTGGAGTTGGGATATGGGTGTAGGGATTCATAGGCAGATGTTCTGCTACAGATCTGTGAACGGAACTCAGGCACTCAGTGACTCGCTCTCCAGGCTCAGAGGTGGAGTTGTATATCTCTATTCCTCCTACCTGCTTCACTGCCATGAGAGCTATATGGTTTTACAGGGAGTTCCAGGCCATTGTTGGGGCTGGGGCTGGGGCTGGGGCTGGGGCTAAGCTGGGGCTGGGGCATGGGCGGGGGCTGGGGCGGGGGCGAGGGCAAGGGCGGGGACAAATCAATGTGTGCAAGGAGGGAGGGGCTGGGAGGTGTCGATGAGGTCTACTGGAGATGGGTGCACCCATGGTCCCATAGAGCGAGGCCTTAGGCTTGAAGCCTGCCGCGGATCGGTAAATGAAACTCGGCTCGACTGACAAGGATGAGAGACACAAGGCAACATCTGTGTTCATGCTACAGCGTCACTGTCGGCAGTGACCTGTGTGTTCCACTGACTATCTTAGGATAGAGACAGGGAACGAGATCTTGAAGATCAGAGTTAGAGGTTTACATGATTATATTTCCATCCTTTCTACCTCCTTCACTCTTGATGTGGGCTATGGGTTCCCAGGCAGTTAGCACCTGGTGATTTATGAGCTGGGACGAATCAGTTAGTTGGAGGAGGTAGTTGAGGGGTAAAGATATCTGGCATCTCTTTGAGATGGCAGCGCTAAGTCGGTCATACGACGACTCAGCAGCTCATGCTTTACTGCAGATTATGGATGGAACGAGAGGACTTGATCTCAAGGATCGGACAGAGTTGAAATGTGGGCAGGTTATCTGCATCAGTGGCAGGGGTTGTACTGCACAACTGTGGATGAGAATGGGGCCTGGACCGCTAGGGTCAGAGGTAGAAGCAGAAACCCTTAAGGAGACTATCTGCTTCACTGGCAGGGGTGTCTGGTGGATTTGGGGGCTGGGACATAACCATGAGGTGGAGGAGGTTACTGGTGAGGTAAAGTGTCTGGGATCTCTTGGAGATGGCCACAGGCGGTGGGGTTAGAGGAACTCAACCACAGATGTTCGATTCCAGGTCTGTCCATTGAACTGGGCAATTGGATCTGGTGGCTAGGATGTAGATTGACAATCTGTAATTCTACTACCAGTTCCACTGTAAGGAGTGGCCTGTACACTCCAGTGAGTTCCTCTTGCATTTGGTATCTGTGAGCAATCGGTGACTCAGAGTAGGTAAGTGACAGATGCACATCTGTGGCATCTACTGGGGAGGAGTAGTCTGCTTGAGAGGGGGAATTAGCGGCAGATACCCTCCTGCATATCAGCGGATGAACCACGGGGACCGGATCATGGCATTCAGAGTTACAGCTCAAGATCCGCAGTCATCTTATTTGAATCACCGGTATGAGCGGCCTTATGTGTGCTAGGGAGTTTCTTGCTTTGGGGACTGGTGTCAATCAATGAGTGGTTGGGTGTGGGATTTCTGGAGTTGGGATATGGGTGTAGGGACTCATAGGCAGATGTTCTGCTACAGATCTGTGAACGGAACTCAGGCACTCAGTGACTCGCTCTCCAGGCTCAGAGGTGGAGTTGTATATCTCTATTCCTCCTACCTGCTTCACTGCCATGAGAGCTATATGGTTTTACAGGGAGTTCCAGGCCATTGTTGGGGCTGGGGCTGGGGCTGGGGCTAAGCTGGGGCTGGGGCATGGGCTGGGGCTGGGGCTGGGGCTGGGGCGGGGGCGAGGGCAAGGGCGGGGACAAATCAATGTGTGCAAGGAGGGAGGGGATGGGAGGTGTCGATGAGGTCTACTGGAGATGGGTGCACCCATGGTCCCATAGAGCGAGGCCTTAGGCTTGAAGCCTGCCGCGGATCGGTAAATGAAACTCGGCTCGACTGACAAGGATGAGAGACACAAGGCAACATCTGTGTTCATGCTACAGCGTCACTGTCGGCAGTGACCTGTGTGTTCCACTGACTATCTTAGGATAGAGACAGGGAACGAGATCTTGAAGATCAGAGTTAGAGGTTTACATGTTTATATTTCCATCCTTTCTACCTCCTTCACTCTTGACGTGGGCTATGGGTTCCCAGGCAGTTAGCACCTGGTGATTTATGAGCTGGGACGAATCAGTTAGTTGGAGGAGGTAGTTGAGGGGTAAAGATATCTGGCATCTCTTTGAGATGGCAGCGCAAAGTCGGTCATACGACGACTCAGAGCTCATGCTTTACTGCAGATTATGGATGGAACGAGAGGACTTGATCTCAAGGATCGGACAGAGTTGAAAATGTGGGCAGGTTATCTGCATCAGTGGCAGGGGTTGTACTGCACAACTGTGGATGAGAATGGGGCCTGGACCGCTAGGGTCAGAGGTAGAAGCAGAAACCCTTAAGGAGACTATCTGCTTCACTGGCAGGGGTGTCTGGTGGATTTGGGGGCTGGGACATAACCATGAGGTGGAGGAGGTTACTGGTGAGGTAAAGTGTCTGGGATCTCTTGGAGATGGCCACAGGCGGTGGGGTTAGAGGAACTCAACCACAGATGTTCGATTCCAGGTCTGTCCATTGAACTGGGCAATTGGATCTGGTGGCTAGGATGTAGATTGACAATCTGTAATTCTACTACCAGTTCCACTGTAAGGAGTGGCCTGTACACTCCAGTGAGTTCCTCTTGCATTTGGTATCTGTGAGCAATCGGTGACTCAGAGTAGGTAAGTGACAGATGCACATCTGTGGCATCTACTGGGGAGGAGTAGTCTGCTTGAGAGGGGGAATTAGCAGCAGATACCCTCCTGCAGATCAGCGGATGAACACGGGGACCGGATCATGGCATTCAGAGTTACAGCTCAAGATCCGCAGTCATCTTATTTGAATCACCGGTATGAGCGGCCTTATGTGTGCTAGGGAGTTTCTTGCTTTGGGGACTGGTGTCAATCAATGAGTGGTTGGGTGTGGGATTTCTGGAGTTGGGATATGGGTGTAGGGACTCATAGGCAGATGTTCTGCTACAGATCTGTGAACGGAACTCAGGCACTCAGTGACTCGCTCTCCAGGCTCAGAGGTGGAGTTGTATATCTCTATTCCTCCTACCTGCTTCACTGCCATGAGAGCTATATGGTTTTACAGGGAGTTCCAGGCCATTGTTGGGGCTGGGGCTGGGGCTGGGGCTGGGGCTAAGCTGGGGCTGGGGCATGGGCGGGGGCTGGGGCGGGGGCGAGGGCAAGGGCGGGGACAAATCAATGTGTGCAAGGAGGGAGGGGCTGGGAGGTGTCGATGAGGTCTACTGGAGATGGGTGCACCCATGGTCCCATAGAGCGAGGCCTTAGGCTTGAAGCCTGCAGCGGATCGGTAAATGAAACTCGGCTCGACTGACAAGGATGAGAGACACAAGGCAACATCTGTGTTCATGCTACAGCGTCACTGTCGGCAGTGACCTGTGTGTTCCACTGACTATCTTAGGATAGAGACAGGGAACGAGATCTTGAAGATCAGAGTTAGAGGTTTACATGTTTATATTTCCATCCTTTCTACCTCCTTCACTCTTGACGTGGGCTATGGGTTCCCAGGCAGTTAGCACCTGGTGATTTATGAGCTGGGACGAATCATTTAGTTGGAGGAGGTAGTTGAGGGGTAAAGATATCTGGCATCTCTTTGAGATGGCAGCGCAAAGTCGGTCATACGACGACTCAGCAGCTCATGCTTTACTGCAGATTATGGATGGAACGAGAGGACTTGATCTCAAGGATCGGACAGAGTTGAAAATGTGGGCAGGTTATCTGCATCAGTGGCAGGGGTTGTACTGCACAACTGTGGATGAGAATGGGGCCTGGACCGCTAGGGTCAGAGGTAGAAGCAGAAACCCTTAAGGAGACTATCTGCTTCACTGGCAGGGGTGTCTGGTGGATTTGGGGGCTGGGACATAACCATGAGGTGGAGGAGGTTACTGGTGAGGTAAAGTGTCTGGGATCTCTTGGAGATGGCCACAGGCGGTGGGGTTAGAGGAACTCAACCACAGATGTTCGATTCCAGGTCTGTCCATTGAACTGGGCAATTGGATCTGGTGGCTAGGATGTAGATTGACAATCTGTAATTCTACTACCAGTTCCACTGTAAGGAGTGGCCTGTACACTCCAGTGAGTTCCTCTTGCATTTGGTATCTGTGAGCAATCGGTGACTCAGAGTAGGTAAGTGACAGATGCACATCTGTGGCATCAACTGGGGAGGAATAGTTTGCTTGAGAGGGGGAATTAGCGGCAGATACCCTCCTGCATATCAGCGGATGAACCACGGGGACCGGATCATGGCATTCAGAGTTACAGCTCAAGATCCGCAGTCATCTTATTTGAATCACCGGTATGAGCGGCCTTATGTGTGCTAGGGAGTTTCTTGCTTTGGGGACTGGTGTCAATCAATGAGTGGTTGGGTGTGGGATTTCTGGAGTTGGGATATGGGTGTAGGGACTCATAGGCAGATGTTCTGCTACAGATCTGTGAACGGAACTCAGGCACTCAGTGACTCGCTCTCCAGGCTCAGAGGTGGAGTTGTATATCTCTATTCCTCCTACCTGCTTCACTGCCATGAGAGCTATATGGTTTTACAGGGAGTTCCAGGCCATTGTTGGGGCTGGGGCTGGGGCTGGGGCTAAGCTGGGGCTGGGGCATGGGCTGGGGCTGGGGCTGGGGCGGGGGCGAGGGCAAGGGCGGGGACAAATCAATGTGTGCAAGGAGGGAGGGGATGGGAGATGTCGATGAGGTCTACTGGAGATGGGTGCACCCATGGTCCCATAGAGCGAGGCCTTAGGCTTGAAGCCTGCCGCGGATCGGTAAATGAAACTCGGCTCGACTGACAAGGATGAGAGACACAAGGCAACATCTGTGTTCATGCTACAGCGTCACTGTCGGCAGTGACCTGTGTGTTCCACTGACTATCTTAGGATAGAGACAGGGAACGAGATCTTGAAGATCAGAGTTAGAGGTTTACATGTTTATATTTCCATCCTTTCTACCTCCTTCACTCTTGACGTGGGCTATGGGTTCCCAGGCAGTTAGCACCTGGTGATTTATGAGCTGGGACGAATCAGTTAGTTGGAGGAGGTAGTTGAGGGGTAAAGATATCTGGCATCTCTTTGAGATGGCAGCGCAAAGTCGGTCATACGACGACTCAGCAGCTCATGCTTTACTGCAGATTATGGAGGGAACGAGAGGACTTGATCTCAAGGATCGGACAGAGTTGAAATGTGGGCAGGTTATCTGCATCAGTGGCAGGGGTTGTACTGCACAACTGTGGATGAGAATGGGGCCTGGACCGCTGGGGTCAGAGGTAGAAGCAGAAACCCTTAAGGAGACTATCTGCTTCACTGGCAGGGGTGTCTGGTGGATTTGGGGGCTGGGACATAACCATGAGGTGGAGGAGGTTACGTGTGAGGTAAAGTGTCTGGGATCTCTTGGAGATGGCCACAGGCGGTGGGGTTAGAGGAACTCAACCACAGATGTTCGATTCCAGGTCTGTCCATTGAACTGGGCAATTGGATCTGGTGGCTAGGATGTAGATTGACAATCTGTAATTCTACTACCAGTTCCACTGTAAGGAGTGGCCTGTACACTCCAGTGAGTTCCTCTTGCATTTGGTATCTGTGAGCAATCGGTGACTCAGAGTAGGTAAGTGACAGATGCACATCTGTGGCATCAACTGGGGAGGAGTAGTCTGCTTGAGAGGGGGAATTAGCGGCAGATACCCTCCTGCAGATCAGCGGATGAACCACGGGGACCGGATCATGGCATTCAGAGTTACAGCTCAAGATCCGCAGTCATCTTATTTGAATCACCGGTATGAGCGGCCTTATGTGTGCTAGGGAGTTTCTTGCTTTGGGGACTGGTGTCAATCAATGAGTGGTTGGGTGTGGGATTTCTGGAGTTGGGATATGGGTGTAGGGACTCATAGGCAGATGTTCTGCTACAGATCTGTGAACGGAACTCAGGCACTCAGTGACTCGCTCTCCAGGCTCAGAGGTGGAGTTGTATATCTCTATTCCTCCTACCTGCTTCACTGCCATGAGAGCTATATGGTTTTACAGGGAGTTCCAGGCCATTGTTGGGGCTGGGGCTGGGGCTGGGGCTAAGCTGGGGCTGGGGCATGGGCTGGGGCTGGGGCTGGGGCTGGGGCGGGGGCGAGGGCAAGGGCGGGGACAAATCAATGTGTGCAAGGAGGGAGGGGATGGGAGATGTCGATGAGGTCTACTGGAGATGGGTGCACCCATGGTCCCATAGAGCGAGGCCTTAGGCTTGAAGCCTGCCGCGGATCGGTAAATGAAACTCGGCTCGACTGACAAGGATGAGAGACACAAGGCAACATCTGTGTTCATGCTACAGCGTCACTGTCGGCAGTGACCTGTGTGTTCCACTGACTATCTTAGGATAGAGACAGGGAACGAGATCTTGAAGATCAGAGTTAGAGGTTTACATGTTTATATTTCCATCCTTTCTACCTCCTTCACTCTTGACGTGGGCTATGGGTTCCCAGGCAGTTAGCACCTGGTGATTTATGAGCTGGGACGAATCATTTAGTTGGAGGAGGTAGTTGAGGGGTAAAGATATCTGGCATCTCTTTGAGATGGCAGCGCAAAGTCGGTCATACGACGACTCAGCAGCTCATGCTTTACTGCAGATTATGGAGGGAACGAGAGGACTTGATCTCAAGGATCGGACAGAGTTGAAAATGTGGGCAGGTTATCTGCATCAGTGGCAGGGGTTGTACTGCACAACTGTGGATGAGAATGGGGCCTGGACCGCTGGGGTCAGAGGTAGAAGCAGAAACCCTTAAGGAGACTATCTGCTTCACTGGCAGGGGTGTCTGGTGGATTTGGGGGCTGGGACATAACCATGAAGTGGAGGAGGTTACTGGTGAGGTAAAGTGTCTGGGATCTCTTGGAGATGGCCACAGGCGGTGGGGTTAGAGGAACTCAACCACAGATGTTCGATTCCAGGTCTGTCCATTGAACTGGGCAATTGGATCTGGTGGCTAGGATGTAGATTGACAATCTGTAATTCTACTACCAGTTCCACTGTAAGGAGTGGCCTGTACACTCCAGTGAGTTCCTCTTGCATTTGGTATCTGTGAGCAATCGGTGACTCAGAGTAGGTAAGTGACAGATGCACATCTGTGGCATCTACTGGGGAGGAGTAGTCTGCTTGAGAGGGGGAATTAGCGGCAGATACCCTCCTGCAGATCAGTGGATGAACCACGGGGACCGGATCATGGCATTCAGAGTTACAGCTCAAGATCCGCAGTCATCTTATTTGAATCACCGGTATGAGCGGCCTTATGTGTGCTAGGGAGTTTCTTGCTTTGGGGACTGGTGTCAATCAATGAGTGGTTGGGTGTGGGATTTCTGGAGTTGGGATATGGGTGTAGGGACTCATAGGCAGATGTTCTGCTACAGATCTGTGAACGGAACTCAGGCACTCAGTGACTCGCTCTCCAGGCTCAGAGGTGGAGTTGTATATCTCTATTCCTCCTACCTGCTTCACTGCCATGAGAGCTATATGGTTTTACAGGGAGTTCCAGGCCATTGTTGGGGCTGGGGCTGGGGCTGGGGCTGGGGCGGGGGCGAGGGCAAGGGTGGGGACAAATCAATGTGTGCAAGGAGGGAGGGGATGGGAGATGTCGATGAGGTCTACTGGAGATGGGTGCACCCATGGTCCCATAGAGCGAGGCCTTAGGCTTGAAGCCTGCCGCGGATCGGTAAATGAAGCTCGGCTCGACTGACAAGGATGAGAGACACAAGGCAACATCTGTGTTCATGCTACAGCGTCACTGTCGGCAGTGACCTGTGTGTTCCACTGACTATCTTAGGATAGAGACAGGGAACGAGATCTTGAAGATCAGAGTTAGAGGTTTACATGTTTATATTTCCATCCTTTCTACCTCCTTCACTCTTGACGTGGGCTATGGGTTCCCAGGCAGTTAGCACCTGGTGATTTATGAGCTGGGACGAATCAGTTAGTTGGAGGAGGTAGTTGAGGGGTAAAGATATCTGGCATCTCTTTGAGATGGCAGCGCAAAGTCGGTCATACGACGACTCAGCAGCTCATGCTTTACTGCAGATTATGGAGGGAACGAGAGGACTTGATCTCAAGGATCGGACAGAGTTGAAAATGTGGGCAGGTTATCTGCATCAGTGGCAGGGGTTGTACTGCACAACTGTGGATGAGAATGGGGCCTGGACCGCTAGGGTCAGAGGTAGAAGCAGAAACCCTTAAGGAGACTATCTGCTTCACTGGCAGGGGTGTCTGGTGGATTTGGGGGCTGGGACATAACCATGAGGTGGAGGAGGTTACTGGTGAGGTAAAGTGTCTGGGATCTCTTGGAGATGGCCACAGGCGGTGGGGTTAGAGGAACTCAACCACAGATGTTCGATTCCAGGTCTGTCCATTGAACTGGGCAATTGGATCTGGTGGCTAGGATGTAGATTGACAATCTGTAATTCTACTACCAGTTCCACTGTAAGGAGTGGCCTGTACACTCCAGTGAGTTCCTCTTGCATTTGGTATCTGTGAGCAATCGGTGACTCAGAGTAGGTAAGTGACAGATGCACATCTGTGGCATCTACTGGGGAGGAGTAGTCTGCTTGAGAGGGGGAATTAGCAGCAGATACCCTCCTGCAGATCAGCGGATGAACACGGGGACCGGATCATGGCATTCAGAGTTACAGCTCAAGATCCGCAGTCATCTTATTTGAATCACCGGTATGAGCGGCCTTATGTGTGCTAGGGAGTTTCTTGCTTTGGGGACTGGTGTCAATCAATGAGTGGTAGGGTGTGGGATTTCTGGAGTTGGGATATGGGTGTAGGGACTCATAGGCAGATGTTCTGCTACAGATCTGTGAACGGAACTCAGGCACTCAGTGACTCGCTCTCCAGGCTCAGAGGTGGAGTTGTATATCTCTATTCCTCCTACCTGCTTCACTGCCATGAGAGCTATATGGTTTTACAGGGAGTTCCAGGCCATTGTTGGGGATGGGGCTGGGGCTGGGGCTAAGCTGGGGCTGGGGCATGGGCTGGGGCTGGGGCTGGGGCTGGGGCGGGGGCGAGGGCAAGGGCGGGGACAAATCAATGTGTGCAAGGAGGGAGGGGATGGGAGATGTCGATGAGGTCTACTGGAGATGGGTGCACCCATGGTCCCATAGAGCGAGGCCTTAGGCTTGAAGCCTGCCGCGGATCGGTAAATGAAACTCGGCTCGACTGACAAGGATGAGAGACACAAGGCAACATCTGTGTTCATGCTACAGCGTCACTGTCGGCAGTGACCTGTGTGTTCCACTGACTATCTTAGGATAGAGACAGGGAACGAGATCTTGAAGATCAGAGTTAGAGGTTTACATGTTTATATTTCCATCCTTTCTACCTCCTTCACTCTTGACGTGGGCTATGGGTTCCCAGGCAGTTAGCACCTGGTGATTTATGAGCTGGGACGAATCAGTTAGTTGGAGGAGGTAGTTAAGGGGTAAAGATATCTGGCATCTCTTTGAGATGGCAGCGCAAAGTCGGTCATACGACGACTCAGCAGCTCATGCTTTACTGCAGATTATGGAGGGAACGAGAGGACTTGATCTCAAGGATCGGACAGAGTTGAAATGTGGGCAGGTTATCTGCATCAGTGGCAGGGGTTGTACTGCACAACTGTGGATGAGAATGGGGCCTGGACCGCTGGGGTCAGAGGTAGAAGCAGAAACCCTTAAGGAGACTATCTGCTTCACTGGCAGGGGTGTCTGGTGGATTTGGGGGCTGGGACATAACCATGAGGTGGAGGAGGTTACGTGTGAGGTAAAGTGTCTGGGATCTCTTGGAGATGGCCACAGGCGGTGGGGTTAGAGGAACTCAACCACAGATGTTCGATTCCAGGTCTGTCCATTGAACTGGGCAATTGGATCTGGTGGCTAGGATGTAGATTGACAATCTGTAATTCTACTACCAGTTCCACTGTAAGGAGTGGCCTGTACACTCCAGTGAGTTCCTCTTGCATTTGGTATCTGTGAGCAATCGGTGACTCAGAGTAGGTAAGTGACAGATGCACATCTGTGGCATCTACTGGGGAGGAGTAGTCTGCTTGAGAGGGGGAATTAGCGGCAGATACCCTCCTGCAGATCAGTGGATGAACCACGGGGACCGGATCATGGCATTCAGAGTTACAGCTCAAGATCCGCAGTCATCTTATTTGAATCACCGGTATGAGCGGCCTTATGTGTGCTAGGGAGTTTCTTGCTTTGGGGACTGGTGTCAATCAATGAGTGGTTGGGTGTGGGATTTCTGGAGTTGGGATATGGGTGTAGGAACTCATAGGCAGATGTTCTGCTACAGATCTGTGAACGGAACTCAGGCACTCAGTGACTCGCTCTCCAGGCTCAGAGGTGGAGTTGTATATCTCTATTCCTCCTACCTGCTTCACTGCCATGAGAGCTATATGGTTTTACAGGGAGTTCCAGGCCATTGTTGGGGCTGGGGCTGGGGCTGGGGCTAAGCTGGGGCTGGGGCATGGGCTGGGGCTGGGGCAGGGCTGGGGCGGGGGCGAGGGCAAGGGCGGGGACAAATCAATGTGTGCAAGGAGGGAGGGGATGGGAGGTGTCGATGAGGTCTACTGGAGATGGGTGCACCCATGGTCCCATAGAGCGAGGCCTTAGGCTTGAAGCCTGCCGCGGATCGGTAAATGAAACTCGGCTCGACTGACAAGGATGAGAGACACAAGGCAACATCTGTGTTCATGCTACAGCGTCACTGGCGGCAGTGACCTGTGTGTTCCACTGACTATCTTAGGATAGAGACAGGGAACGAGATCTTGAAGATCAGAGTTAGAGGTTTACATGTTTATATTTCCATCCTTTCGACCTCCTTCACTCTTGACGTGGGCTATGGGTTCCCAGGCAGTTAGCACCTGGTGATTTATGAGCTGGGACGAATCAGTTAGTTGGAGGAGGTAGTTGAGGGGTAAAGATATCTGGCATCTCTTTGAGATGGCAGCGCAAAGTCGGTCATACGACGACTCAGCAGCTCATGCTTTACTGCAGATTATGGATGGAACGAGAGGACTTGATCTCAAGGATCGGACAGAGTTGAAAATGTGGGCAGGTTATCTGCATCAGTGGCAGGGTTTGTACTGCACAACTGTGGATGAGAATGGGGCCTGGACCGCTAGGGTCAGAGGTAGAAGCAGAAACCCTTAAGGAGACTATCTGCTTCACTGGCAGGGGTGTCTGGTGGATTTGGGGGCTGGGACATAACCATGAGGTGGAGGAGGTTACTGGTGAGGTAAAGTGTCTGGGATCTCTTGGAGATGGCCACAGGCGGTGGGGTTAGAGGAACTCAACCACAGATGTTCGATTCCAGGTCTGTCCATTGAACTGGGCAATTGGATCTGGTGGCTAGGATGTAGATTGACAATCTGTAATTCTACTACCAGTTCCACTGTAAGGAGTGGCCTGTACACTCCAGTGAGTTCCTCTTGCATTTGGTATCTGTGAGCAATCGGTGACTCAGAGTAGGTAAGTGACAGATGCACATCAGTGGCATCTACTGGGGAGGAGTAGTCTGCTTGAGAGGGGGAATTAGCGGCAGATACCCTCCTGCAGATCAGTGGATGAACCACGGGGACCGGATCATGGCATTCAGAGTTACAGCTCAAGATCCGCAGTCATCTTATTTGAATCACCGGTATGAGCGGCCTTATGTGTGCTAGGGAGTTTCTTGCTTTGGGGACTGGTGTCAATCAATGAGTGGTTGGGTGTGGGATTTCTGGAGTTGGGATATGGGTGTAGGGACTCATAGGCAGATGTTCTGCTACAGATCTGTGAACGGAACTCAGGCACTCAGTGACTCGCTCTCCAGGCTCAGAGGTGGAGTTGTATATCTCTATTCCTCTTACCTGCTTCACTGCCATGAGAGCTATATGGTTTTACATGGAGTTCCAGGCCATTGTTGGGTTGGGGCTGGGGCTGGGGCTGGGGCTAAGCTGGGGCTGTGGCATGGGCTGGGGCATGGGCTGGGGCTGGGGCTGGGGCTGGGGCTGGGGCGGGGGCGAGGGCAAGGGCGGGGACAAATCAATGTGTGCAAGGAGGGAGGGGATGGGAGATGTCGATGAGGTCTACTGGAGATGGGTGCACCCATGGTCCCATAGAGCGAGGCCTTAGGCTTGAAGCCTGCCGCGGATCGGTAAATGAAACTCGGCTCGACTGACAAGGATGAGAGACACAAGGCAACATTTGTGTTCATGCTACAGCGTCACTGTCGGCAGTGACCTGTGTGTTCCACTGACTATCTTAGGATAGAGACAGGGAACGAGATCTTGAAGATCAGAGTTAGAGGTTTACATGTTTATATTTCCATCCTTTCTACCTCCTTCACTCTTGACGTGGGCTATGGGTTCCAAGGCAGTTAGAACCTGGTGATTTATGAGCTGGGAAGAATCAGTTAGTTGGAGGAGGTAGTTGAGGGGTAAAGATATCTGGCATCTCTTTGAGATGGCAGCGCAAAGTCGGTCATACGACGACTCAGCACCTCATGCTTTACTGCAGATTATGGATGGAACGAGAGGACTTGATCTCAAGGATCGGACAGAGTTGAAAATGTGGGCAGGTTATCTGCATCAGTGGCAGGGGTTGTACTGCACAACTGTGGATGAGAATGGGGCCTGGACTGCTAGGGTCAGAGGTAGAAGCAGAAACCCTTAAGGAGACTATCTGCTTCACTGGCAGGGGTGTCTGGTGGATTTGGGGGCTGGGACATAACCATGAAGTGGAGGAGGTTACTGGTGAGGTAAAGTGTCTGGGATCTCTTGGAGATGGCCACAGGCGGTGGGGTTAGAGGAACTCAACCACAGATGTTCGATTCCAGGTCTGTCCATTGAACTGGGCAATTGGATCTGGTGGCTAGGATGTAGATTGACAATCTGTAATTCTACTACCAGTTCCACTGTAAGGAGTGGCCTGTACACTCCAGTGAGTTCCTCTTGCATTTGGTATCTGTGAGCAATCGGTGACTCAGAGTAGGTAAGTGACAGATGCACATCTGTGGCATCTACTGGGGAGGAGTAGTCTGCTTGAGAGGGGGAATTAGCGGCAGATACCCTCCTGCAGATCAGTGGATGAACCACGGGGACCGGATCATGGCATTCAGAGTTACAGCTCAAGATCCGCAGTCATCTTATTTGAATCACCGGTATGAGCGGCCTTATGTGTGCTAGGGAGTTTCTTGCTTTGGGGACTGGTGTCAATCAATGAGTGGTTGGGTGTGGGATTTCTGGAGTTGGGATATGGGTGTAGGGACTCATAGGCAGATGTTCTGCTACAGATCTGTGAACGGAACTCAGGCACTCAGTGACTCGCTCTCCAGGCTCAGAGGTGGAGTTGTATATCTCTATTCCTCCTACCTGCTTCACTGCCATGAGAGCTATATGGTTTTACAGGGAGTTCCAGGCCATTGTTGGGGCTGGGGCTGGGGCTGGGGCTGGGGCGGGGGCGAGGGCAAGGGCGGGGACAAATCAATGTGTGCAAGGAGGGAGGGGATGGGAGATGTCGATGAGGTCTACTGGAGATGGGTGCACCCATGGTCCCATAGAGCGAGGCCTTAGGCTTGAAGCCTGCCGCGGATCGGTAAATGAAACTCGGCTCGACTGACAAGGATGAGAGACACAAGGCAACATCTGTGTTCATGCTACAGCGTCACTGTCGGCAGTGACCTGTGTGTTCCACTGACTATCTTAGGATAGAGACAGGGAACGAGATCTTGAAGATCAGAGTTAGAGGTTTACATGTTTACATTTCCATCCTTTCTACCTCCTTCACTCTTGACGTGGGCTATGGGTTCCCAGGCAGTTAGCACCTGGTGATTTATGAGCTGGGACGAATCAGTTAGTTGGAGGAGGTAGTTGAGGGGTAAAGATATCTGGCATCTCTTTGAGTTGGCAGCGCAAAGTCGGTCATACAACGACTCAGCAGCTCATGCTTTACTGCAGATTATGGATGGAACGAGAGGACTTGATCTCAAGGATCGGACAGAGTTGAAAATGTGGGCAGGTTATCTGCATCAGTGGCAGGGGTTGTACTGCACAACTGTGGATGAGAATGGGGCCTGGACCGCTAGGGTCAGAGGTAGAAGCAGAAACCCTTAAGGAGACTATCTGCTTCACTGGCAGGGGTGTCTGGTGGATTTGGGGGCTGGGACATAACCATGAGGTGGAGGAGGTTACTGGTGAGGTAAAGTGTCTGGGATCTCTTGGAGATGGCCACAGGCGGTGGGGTTAGAGGAACTCAACCACAGATGTTCGATTCCAGGTCTGTCCATTGAACTGGGCAATTGGATCTGGTGGCTAGGATGTAGATTGACAATCTGTAATTCTACTACCAGTTCCACTGTAAGGAGTGGCCTGTACACTCCAGTGAGTTCCTCTTGCATTTGGTATCTGTGAGCTATCGGTGACTCAGAGTAGGTAAGTGACAGATGCACATCTGTGGCATCTACTGGGGAGGAGTAGTCTGCTTGAGAGGGGGAATTAGCAGCAGATACCCTCCTGCAGATCAGCGGATGAACCACGGGGACCGGATCATGGCATTCAGAGTTACAGCTCAAGATCCGCAGTCATCTTATTTGAATCACCGGTATGAGCGGCCTTATGTGTGCTAGGGAGTTTCTTGCTTTGGGGACTGGTGTCAATCAATGAGTGGTTGGGTGTGGGATTTCTGGAGTTGGGATATGGGTGTAGGGACTCATAGGCAGATGTTCTGCTACAGATCTGTGAACGGAACTCAGGCACTCAGTGACTCGCTCTCCAGGCTCAGAGGTGGAGTTGTATATCTCTATTCCTCCTACCTGCTTCACTGCCATGAGAGCTATATGGTTTTACAGGGAGTTCCAGGCCATTGTTGGGGCTGGGGCTGGGGCTGGGGCTAAGCTGGGGCTGAGGCATTGGCTGGGGCTGGCGCTGGGGCGGGGGCGAGGGCAAGGGCGGGGACAAATCAATCTGTGCAAGGAGGGAGGGGATGGGAGATGTCGATGAGGTCTACTGGAGATGGGTGCACCCATGGTCCCATAGAGCGAGGCCTTAGGCTTGAAGCCTGCCGCGGATCGGTAAATGAAACTCGGCTCGACTGACAAGGATGAGAGACACAAGGCAACATCTGTGTTCATGCTACAGCGTCACTGTCGGCAGTGACCTGTGTGTTCCACTGACTATCTTAGGATAGAGACAGGGAACGAGATCTTGAAGATCAGAGTTAGAGGTTTACATGTTTATATTTCCATCCTTTCTACCTCCTTCACTCTTGACGTGGGCTATGGGTTCCCAGGCAGTTAGCACCTGGTGATTTATGAGCTGGGACGAATCAGTTAGTTGGAGGAGGTAGTTGAGGGGTAAAGATATCTGGCATCTCTTTGAGATGGCAGCGCAAAGTCGGTCATACGACGACTCAGCAGCTCATGCTTTACTGCAGATTATGGATGGAACGAGAGGACTTGATCTCAAGGATCGGACAGAGTTGAAAATGTGGGCAGGTTATCTGCATCAGTGGCAGGGGTTGTACTGCACAACTGTGGATGAGAATGGGGCCTGGACCGCTAGGGTCAGAGGTAGAAGCAGAAACACTTAAGGAGACTATCTGCTTCACTGGCAGGGGTGTCTGGTGGATTTGGGGGCTGGGACATAACCATGAGGTGGAGGAGGTTACTGGTGAGGTAAAGTGTCTGGGATCTCTTGGAGATGGACACAGGCGGTGGGGTTAGAGGAACTCAACCACAGATGTTCGATTCCAGGTCTGTCCATTGAACTGGGCAATTGGATCTGGTGGCTAGGATGTAGATTGACAATCTGTAATTCTACTACCAGTTCCACTGTAAGGAGTGGCCTGTACACTCCAGTGAGTTCCTCTTGCATTTGGTATCTGTGAGCAATCGGTGACTCAGAGTAGGTAAGTGACAGATGCACATCTGTGGCATCTACTGGGGAGGAGTAGTCTGCTTGAGAGGGGGAATTAGCGGCAGATACCCTCCTGCAGATCAGTGGATGAACCACGGGGACCGGATCATGGCATTCAGAGTTACAGCTCAAGATCCGCAGTCATCTTATTTGAATCACCGGTATGAGCGGCCTTATGTGTGCTAGGGAGTTTCTTGCTTTGGGGACTGGTGTCAATCAATGAGTGGTTGGGTGTGGGATTTCTGGAGTTGGGATATGGGTGTAGGCACTCATAGGCAGATGTTCTGCTACAGATCTGTGAACGGAACTCAGGCACTCAGTGACTCGCTCTCCAGGCTCAGAGGTGGAGTTGTATATCTCTATTCCTCCTACCTGCTTCACTGCCATGAGAGCTATATGGTTTTACAGGGAGTTCCAGGCCATTGTTGGGGCTGGGGCTGGGGCTGGGGCTAAGCTGGGGCTGGGGCATGGGCTGGGGCTGGGGCTGGGGCGGGGGCGAGGGCAAGGGCGGGGACAAATCAATGTGTGCAAGGAGGGAGGGGATGGGAGGTGTCGATGAGGTCTACTGGAGATGGGTGCACCCATGGTCCCATAGAGCGAGGCCTTAGGCTTGAAGCCTGCCGCGGATCGGTAAATGAAACTCGGCTCGACTGACAAGGATGAGAGACACAAGGCAACATCTGTGTTCATGCTACAGCGTCACTGTCGGCAGTGACCTGTGTGTTCCACTGACTATCTTAGGATAGAGACAGGGAACGAGATCTTGAAGATCAGAGTTAGAGGTTTACATGTTTATATTTCCATCCTTTCGACCTCCTTCACTCTTGACGTGGGCTATGGGTTCCCAGGCAGTTAGCACCTGGTGATTTATGAGCTGGGACGAATCAGTTAGTTGGAGGAGGTAGTTGAGGGGTAAAGATATCTGGCATCTCTTTGAGATGGCAGCGCAAAGTCGGTCATACGACGACTCAGCAGCTCATGCTTTACTGCAGATTATGGATGGAACGAGAGGACTTGATCTCAAGGATCGGACAGAGTTGAAAATGTGGGCAGGTTATCTGCATCAGTGGCAGGGGTTGTACTGCACAACTGTGGATGAGAATGGGGCCTGGACCGCTAGGGTCAGAGGTAGAAGCAGAAACCCTTAAGGAGACTATCTGCTTCACTGGCAGGGGTGTCTGGTGGATTTGGGGGCTGGGACATAACCATGAGGTGGAGGAGGTTACTGGTGAGGTAAAGTGTCTGGGATCTCTTGGAGATGGCCACAGGCGGTGGGGTTAGAGGAACTCAACCACAGATGTTCGATTCCAGGTCTGTCCATTGAACTGGGCAATTGGATCTGGTGGCTAGGATGTAGATTGACAATCTGTAATTCTACTACCAGTTCCACTGTAAGGAGTGGCCTGTACACTCCAGTGAGTTCCTCTTGCATTTGGTATCTGTGAGCAATCGGTGACTCAGTGTAGGTTAGTGACAGATGCACATCTGTGGCATCTACTGGGGAGGAGTAGTCTGCTTGAGAGGGGAATTAGCGGCAGATACCCTCCTGCAGATCAGCGGATGAACCACGGGGACCGGATCATGGCATTCAGAGTTACAGCTCAAGATCCGCAGTCATCTTATTTGAATCACCGGTATGAGCGGCCTTATGTGTGCTAGGGAGTTTCTTGCTTTGGGGACTGGTGTCAATCAATGAGTGGTTGGGTGTGGGATTTCTGGAGTTGGGATATGGGTGTAGGGACTCATAGGCAGATGTTCTGCTACAGATCTGTGAACGGAACTCAGGCACTCAGTGACTCGCTCTCCAGGCTCAGAGGTGGAGTTGTATATCTCTATTCCTCCTACCTGCTTCACTGCCATGAGAGCTATATGGTTTTACAGGGAGTTCCAGGCCATTGTTGGGGCTGGGGCTGGGGCTGGGGCTGGGGCTAAGCTGGGGCTGGGGCATGGGCGGGGGCTGGGGCGGGGGCGAGGGCAAGGGCGGGGACAAATCAATGTGTGCAAGGAGGGAGGGGCTGGGAGGTGTCGATGAGGTCTACTGGAGATGGGTGCACCCATGGTCCCATAGAGCGAGGCCTTAGGCTTGAAGCCTGCAGCGGATCGGTAAATGAAACTCGGCTCGACTGACAAGGATGAGAGACACAAGGCAACATCTGTGTTCATGCTACAGCGTCACTGTCGGCAGTGACCTGTGTGTTCCACTGACTATCTTAGGATAGAGACAGGGAACGAGATCTTGAAGATCAGAGTTAGAGGTTTACATGTTTATATTTCCATCCTTTCTACCTCCTTCACTCTTGACGTGGGCTATGGGTTCCCAGGCAGTTAGCACCTGGTGATTTATGAGCTGGGACGAATCATTTAGTTGGAGGAGGTAGTTGAGGGGTAAAGATATCTGGCATCTCTTTGAGATGGCAGCGCAAAGTCGGTCATACGACGACTCAGCAGCTCATGCTTTACTGCAGATTATGGATGGAACGAGAGGACTTGATCTCAAGGATCGGACAGAGTTGAAAATGTGGGCAGGTTATCTGCATCAGTGGCAGGGGTTGTACTGCACAACTGTGGATGAGAATGGGGCCTGGACCGCTAGGGTCAGAGGTAGAAGCAGAAACCCTTAAGGAGACTATCTGCTTCACTGGCAGGGGTGTCTGGTGGATTTGGGGGCTGGGACATAACCATGAGGTGGAGGAGGTTACTGGTGAGGTAAAGTGTCTGGGATCTCTTGGAGATGGCCACAGGCGGTGGGGTTAGAGGAACTCAACCACAGATGTTCGATTCCAGGTCTGTCCATTGAACTGGGCAATTGGATCTGGTGGCTAGGATGTAGATTGACAATCTGTAATTCTACTACCAGTTCCACTGTAAGGAGTGGCCTGTACACTCCAGTGAGTTCCTCTTGCATTTGGTATCTGTGAGCAATCGGTGACTCAGAGTAGGTAAGTGACAGATGCACATCTGTGGCATCAACTGGGGAGGAATAGTTTGCTTGAGAGGGGGAATTAGCGGCAGATACCCTCCTGCATATCAGCGGATGAACCACGGGGACCGGATCATGGCATTCAGAGTTACAGCTCAAGATCCGCAGTCATCTTATTTGAATCACCGGTATGAGCGGCCTTATGTGTGCTAGGGAGTTTCTTGCTTTGGGGACTGGTGTCAATCAATGAGTGGTTGGGTGTGGGATTTCTGGAGTTGGGATATGGGTGTAGGGACTCATAGGCAGATGTTCTGCTACAGATCTGTGAACGGAACTCAGGCACTCAGTGACTCGCTCTCCAGGCTCAGAGGTGGAGTTGTATATCTCTATTCCTCCTACCTGCTTCACTGCCATGAGAGCTATATGGTTTTACAGGGAGTTCCAGGCCATTGTTGGGGCTGGGGCTGGGGCTGGGGCTAAGCTGGGGCTGGGGCATGGGCTGGGGCTGGGGCTGGGGCGGGGGCGAGGGCAAGGGCGGGGACAAATCAATGTGTGCAAGGAGGGAGGGGATGGGAGATGTCGATGAGGTCTACTGGAGATGGGTGCACCCATGGTCCCATAGAGCGAGGCCTTAGGCTTGAAGCCTGCCGCGGATCGGTAAATGAAACTCGGCTCGACTGACAAGGATGAGAGACACAAGGCAACATCTGTGTTCATGCTACAGCGTCACTGTCGGCAGTGACCTGTGTGTTCCACTGACTATCTTAGGATAGAGACAGGGAACGAGATCTTGAAGATCAGAGTTAGAGGTTTACATGTTTATATTTCCATCCTTTCTACCTCCTTCACTCTTGACGTGGGCTATGGGTTCCCAGGCAGTTAGCACCTGGTGATTTATGAGCTGGGACGAATCAGTTAGTTGGAGGAGGTAGTTGAGGGGTAAAGATATCTGGCATCTCTTTGAGATGGCAGCGCAAAGTCGGTCATACGACGACTCAGCAGCTCATGCTTTACTGCAGATTATGGAGGGAACGAGAGGACTTGATCTCAAGGATCGGACAGAGTTGAAATGTGGGCAGGTTATCTGCATCAGTGGCAGGGGTTGTACTGCACAACTGTGGATGAGAATGGGGCCTGGACCGCTGGGGTCAGAGGTAGAAGCAGAAACCCTTAAGGAGACTATCTGCTTCACTGGCAGGGGTGTCTGGTGGATTTGGGGGCTGGGACATAACCATGAGGTGGAGGAGGTTACGTGTGAGGTAAAGTGTCTGGGATCTCTTGGAGATGGCCACAGGCGGTGGGGTTAGAGGAACTCAACCACAGATGTTCGATTCCAGGTCTGTCCATTGAACTGGGCAATTGGATCTGGTGGCTAGGATGTAGATTGACAATCTGTAATTCTACTACCAGTTCCACTGTAAGGAGTGGCCTGTACACTCCAGTGAGTTCCTCTTGCATTTGGTATCTGTGAGCAATCGGTGACTCAGAGTAGGTAAGTGACAGATGCACATCTGTGGCATCAACTGGGGAGGAGTAGTCTGCTTGAGAGGGGGAATTAGCGGCAGATACCCTCCTGCAGATCAGCGGATGAACCACGGGGACCGGATCATGGCATTCAGAGTTACAGCTCAAGATCCGCAGTCATCTTATTTGAATCACCGGTATGAGCGGCCTTATGTGTGCTAGGGAGTTTCTTGCTTTGGGGACTGGTGTCAATCAATGAGTGGTTGGGTGTGGGATTTCTGGAGTTGGGATATGGGTGTAGGGACTCATAGGCAGATGTTCTGCTACAGATCTGTGAACGGAACTCAGGCACTCAGTGACTCGCTCTCCAGGCTCAGAGGTGGAGTTGTATATCTCTATTCCTCCTACCTGCTTCACTGCCATGAGAGCTATATGGTTTTACAGGGAGTTCCAGGCCATTGTTGGGGCTGGGGCTGGGGCTGGGGCTAAGCTGGGGCTGGGGCATGGGCTGGGGCTGGGGCTGGGGCTGGGGCGGGGGCGAGGGCAAGGGCGGGGACAAATCAATGTGTGCAAGGAGGGAGGGGATGGGAGATGTCGATGAGGTCTACTGGAGATGGGTGCACCCATGGTCCCATAGAGCGAGGCCTTAGGCTTGAAGCCTGCCGCGGATCGGTAAATGAAACTCGGCTCGACTGACAAGGATGAGAGACACAAGGCAACATCTGTGTTCATGCTACAGCGTCACTGTCGGCAGTGACCTGTGTGTTCCACTGACTATCTTAGGATAGAGACAGGGAACGAGATCTTGAAGATCAGAGTTAGAGGTTTACATGTTTATATTTCCATCCTTTCTACCTCCTTCACTCTTGACGTGGGCTATGGGTTCCTAGGCAGTTAGAACCTGGTGATTTATGAGCTGGGAAGAATCAGTTAGTTGGAGGAGGTAGTTGAGGGGTAAAGATATCTGGCATCTCTTTGAGATGGCAGCGCAAAGTCGGTCATACGACGACTCAGCAGCTCATGCTTTACTGCAGATTATGGATGGAACGAGAGGACTTGATCTCAAGGATCGGACAGAGTTGAAAATGTGGGCAGGTTATCTGCATCAGTGGCAGGGGTTGTACTGCACAACTGTGGATGAGAATGGGGCCTGGACCGCTAGGGTCAGAGGTAGAAGCAGAAACCCTTAAGGAGACTATCTGCTTCACTGGCAGGGGTGTCTGGTGGATTTGGGGGCTGGGACATAACCATGAAGTGGAGGAGGTTACTGGTGAGGTAAAGTGTCTGGGATCTCTTGGAGATGGCCACAGGCGGTGGGGTTAGAGGAACTCAACCACAGATGTTCGATTCCAGGTCTGTCCATTGAACTGGGCAATTGGATCTGGTGGCTAGGATGTAGATTGACAATCTGTAATTCTACTACCAGTTCCACTGTAAGGAGTGGCCTGTACACTCCAGTGAGTTCCTCTTGCATTTGGTATCTGTGAGCAATCGGTGACTCAGAGTAGGTAAGTGACAGATGCACATCTGTGGCATCTACTGGGGAGGAGTAGTCTGCTTGAGAGGGGGAATTAGCGGCAGATACCCTCCTGCAGATCAGTGGATGAACCACGGGGACCGGATCATGGCATTCAGAGTTACAGCTCAAGATCCGCAGTCATCTTATTTGAATCACCGGTATGAGCGGCCTTATGTGTGCTAGGGAGTTTCTTGCTTTGGGGACTGGTGTCAATCAATGAGTGGTTGGGTGTGGGATTTCTGGAGTTGGGATATGGGTGTAGGGACTCATAGGCAGATGTTCTGCTACAGATCTGTGAACGGAACTCAGGCACTCAGTGACTCGCTCTCCAGGCTCAGAGGTGGAGTTGTATATCTCTATTCCTCCTACCTGCTTCACTGCCATGAGAGCTATATGGTTTTACAGGGAGTTCCAGGCCATTGTTGGGGCTGGGGCTGGGGCTGGGGCTGGGGCGGGGGCGAGGGCAAGGGCGGGGACAAATCAATGTGTGCAAGGAGGGAGGGGATGGGAGATGTCGATGAGGTCTACTGGAGATGGGTGCACCCATGGTCCCATAGAGCGAGGCCTTAGGCTTGAAGCCTGCCGCGGATCGGTAAATGAAACTCGGCTCGACTGACAAGGATGAGAGACACAAGGCAACATCTGTGTTCATGCTACAGCGTCACTGTCGGCAGTGACCTGTGTGTTCCACTGACTATCTTAGGATAGAGACAGGGAACGAGATCTTGAAGATCAGAGTTAGAGGTTTACATGTTTATATTTCCATCCTTTCTACCTCCTTCACTCTTGACGTGGGCTATGGGTTCCCAGGCAGTTAGCACCTGGTGATTTATGAGCTGGGACGAATCAGTTAGTTGGAGGAGGTAGTTGAGGGGTAAAGATATCTGGCATCTCTTTGAGTTGGCAGCGCAAAGTCGGTCATACGACGACTCAGCAGCTCATGCTTTACTGCAGATTATGGATGGAACGAGAGGACTTGATCTCAAGGATCGGACAGAGTTGAAAATGTGGGCAGGTTATCTGCATCAGTGGCAGGGGTTGTACTGCACAACTGTGGATGAGAATGGGGCCTGGACCGCTAGGGTCAGAGGTAGAAGCAGAAACCCTTAAGGAGACTATCTGCTTCACTGGCAGGGGTGTCTGGTGGATTTGGGGGCTGGGACATAACCATGAGGTGGAGGAGGTTACTGGTGAGGTAAAGTGTCTGGGATCTCTTGGAGATGGCCACAGGCGGTGGGGTTAGAGGAACTCAACCACAGATGTTCGATTCCAGGTCTGTCCATTGAACTGGGCAATTGGATCTGGTGGCTAGGATGTAGATTGACAATCTGTAATTCTACTACCAGTTCCACTGTAAGGAGTGGCCTGTACACTCCAGTGAGTTCCTCTTGCATTTGGTATCTGTGAGCAATCGGTGACTCAGTGTAGGTAAGTGACAGATGCACATCTGTGGCATCTACTGGGGAGGAGTAGTCTGCTTGAGAGGGGGAATTAGCAGCAGATACCCTCCTGCAGATCAGCGGATGAACACGGGGACCGGATCATGGCATTCAGAGTTACAGCTCAAGATCCGCAGTCATCTTATTTGAATCACCGGTATGAGCGGCCTTATGTGTGCTAGGGAGTTTCTTGCTTTGGGGACTGGTGTCAATCAATGAGTGGTTGGGTGTGGGATTTCTGGAGTTGGGATATGGGTGTAGGGACTCATAGGCAGATGTTCTGCTACAGATCTGTGAACGGAACTCAGGCACTCAGTGACTCGCTCTCCAGGCTCAGAGGTGGAGTTGTATATCTCTATTCCTCCTACCTGCTTCACTGCCATGAGAGCTATATGGTTTTACAGGGAGTTCCAGGCCATTGTTGGGGCTGGGGCTGGGGCTGGGGCTAAGCTGGGGCTGGGGCATGGGCTGGGGCTGGGGCTGGGGCTGGGGCGGGGGCGAGGGCAAGGGCGGGGACAAATCAATGTGTGCAAGGAGGGAGGGGATGGGAGATGTCGATGAGGTCTACTGGAGATGGGTGCACCCATGGTCCCATAGAGCGAGGCCTTAGGCTTGAAGCCTGCCGCGGATCGGTAAATGAAACTCGGCTCGACTGACAAGGATGAGAGACACAAGGCAACATCTGTGTTCATGCTACAGCGTCACTGTCGGCAGTGACCTGTGTGTTCCACTGACTATCTTAGGATAGAGACAGGGAACGAGATCTTGAAGATCAGAGTTAGAGGTTTACATGTTTATATTTCCATCCTTTCTACCTCCTTCACTCTTGACGTGGGCTATGGGTTCCCAGGCAGTTAGCACCTGGTGATTTATGAGCTGGGACGAATCATTTAGTTGGAGGAGGTAGTTGAGGGGTAAAGATATCTGGCATCTCTTTGAGATGGCAGCGCAAAGTCGGTCATACGACGACTCAGCAGCTCATGCTTTACTGCAGATTATGGAGGGAACGAGAGGACTTGATCTCAAGGATCGGACAGAGTTGAAAATGTGGGCAGGTTATCTGCATCAGTGGCAGGGGTTGTACTGCACAACTGTGGATGAGAATGGGGCCTGGACCGCTGGGGTCAGAGGTAGAAGCAGAAACCCTTAAGGAGACTATCTGCTTCACTGGCAGGGGTGTCTGGTGGATTTGGGGGCTGGGACATAACCATGAAGTGGAGGAGGTTACTGGTGAGGTAAAGTGTCTGGGATCTCTTGGAGATGGCCACAGGCGGTGGGGTTAGAGGAACTCAACCACAGATGTTCGATTCCAGGTCTGTCCATTGAACTGGGCAATTGGATCTGGTGGCTAGGATGTAGATTGACAATCTGTAATTCTACTACCAGTTCCACTGTAAGGAGTGGCCTGTACACTCCAGTGAGTTCCTCTTGCATTTGGTATCTGTGAGCAATCGGTGACTCAGAGTAGGTAAGTGACAGATGCACATCTGTGGCATCTACTGGGGAGGAGTAGTCTGCTTGAGAGGGGGAATTAGCGGCAGATACCCTCCTGCAGATCAGTGGATGAACCACGGGGACCGGATCATGGCATTCAGAGTTACAGCTCAAGATCCGCAGTCATCTTATTTGAATCACCGGTATGAGCGGCCTTATGTGTGCTAGGGAGTTTCTTGCTTTGGGGACTGGTGTCAATCAATGAGTGGTTGGGTGTGGGATTTCTGGAGTTGGGATATGGGTGTAGGGACTCATAGGCAGATGTTCTGCTACAGATCTGTGAACGGAACTCAGGCACTCAGTGACTCGCTCTCCAGGCTCAGAGGTGGAGTTGTATATCTCTATTCCTCCTACCTGCTTCACTGCCATGAGAGCTATATGGTTTTACAGGGAGTTCCAGGCCATTGTTGGGGCTGGGGCTGGGGCTGGGGCTGGGGCGGGGGCGAGGGCAAGGGTGGGGACAAATCAATGTGTGCAAGGAGGGAGGGGATGGGAGATGTCGATGAGGTCTACTGGAGATGGGTGCACCCATGGTCCCATAGAGCGAGGCCTTAGGCTTGAAGCCTGCCGCGGATCGGTAAATGAAGCTCGGCTCGACTGACAAGGATGAGAGACACAAGGCAACATCTGTGTTCATGCTACAGCGTCACTGTCGGCAGTGACCTGTGTGTTCCACTGACTATCTTAGGATAGAGACAGGGAACGAGATCTTGAAGATCAGAGTTAGAGGTTTACATGTTTATATTTCCATCCTTTCTACCTCCTTCACTCTTGACGTGGGCTATGGGTTCCCAGGCAGTTAGCACCTGGTGATTTATGAGCTGGGACGAATCAGTTAGTTGGAGGAGGTAGTTGAGGGGTAAAGATATCTGGCATCTCTTTGAGATGGCAGCGCAAAGTCGGTCATACGACGACTCAGCAGCTCATGCTTTACTGCAGATTATGGAGGGAACGAGAGGACTTGATCTCAAGGATCGGACAGAGTTGAAAATGTGGGCAGGTTATCTGCATCAGTGGCAGGGGTTGTACTGCACAACTGTGGATGAGAATGGGGCCTGGACCGCTAGGGTCAGAGGTAGAAGCAGAAACCCTTAAGGAGACTATCTGCTTCACTGGCAGGGGTGTCTGGTGGATTTGGGGGCTGGGACATAACCATGAGGTGGAGGAGGTTACTGGTGAGGTAAAGTGTCTGGGATCTCTTGGAGATGGCCACAGGCGGTGGGGTTAGAGGAACTCAACCACAGATGTTCGATTCCAGGTCTGTCCATTGAACTGGGCAATTGGATCTGGTGGCTAGGATGTAGATTGACAATCTGTAATTCTACTACCAGTTCCACTGTAAGGAGTGGCCTGTACACTCCAGTGAGTTCCTCTTGCATTTGGTATCTGTGAGCAATCGGTGACTCAGAGTAGGTAAGTGACAGATGCACATCTGTGGCATCTACTGGGGAGGAGTAGTCTGCTTGAGAGGGGGAATTAGCAGCAGATACCCTCCTGCAGATCAGCGGATGAACACGGGGACCGGATCATGGCATTCAGAGTTACAGCTCAAGATCCGCAGTCATCTTATTTGAATCACCGGTATGAGCGGCCTTATGTGTGCTAGGGAGTTTCTTGCTTTGGGGACTGGTGTCAATCAATGAGTGGTTGGGTGTGGGATTTCTGGAGTTGGGATATGGGTGTAGGGACTCATAGGCAGATGTTCTGCTACAGATCTGTGAACGGAACTCAGGCACTCAGTGACTCGCTCTCCAGGCTCAGAGGTGGAGTTGTATATCTCTATTCCTCCTACCTGCTTCACTGCCATGAGAGCTATATGGTTTTACAGGGAGTTCCAGGCCATTGTTGGGGATGGGGCTGGGGCTGGGGCTAAGCTGGGGCTGGGGCATGGGCTGGGGCTGGGGCTGGGGCTGGGGCGGGGGGCGAGGGCAAGGGCGGGGACAAATCAATGTGTGCAAGGAGGGAGGGGATGGGAGATGTCGATGAGGTCTACTGGAGATGGGTGCACCCATGGTCCCATAGAGCGAGGCCTTAGGCTTGAAGCCTGCCGCGGATCGGTAAATGAAACTCGGCTCGACTGACAAGGATGAGAGACACAAGGCAACATCTGTGTTCATGCTACAGCGTCACTGTCGGCAGTGACCTGTGTGTTCCACTGACTATCTTAGGATAGAGACAGGGAACGAGATCTTGAAGATCAGAGTTAGAGGTTTACATGTTTATATTTCCATCCTTTCTACCTCCTTCACTCTTGACGTGGGCTATGGGTTCCCAGGCAGTTAGCACCTGGTGATTTATGAGCTGGGACGAATCAGTTAGTTGGAGGAGGTAGTTAAGGGGTAAAGATATCTGGCATCTCTTTGAGATGGCAGCGCAAAGTCGGTCATACGACGACTCAGCAGCTCATGCTTTACTGCAGATTATGGAGGGAACGAGAGGACTTGATCTCAAGGATCGGACAGAGTTGAAATGTGGGCAGGTTATCTGCATCAGTGGCAGGGGTTGTACTGCACAACTGTGGATGAGAATGGGGCCTGGACCGCTGGGGTCAGAGGTAGAAGCAGAAACCCTTAAGGAGACTATCTGCTTCACTGGCAGGGGTGTCTGGTGGATTTGGGGGCTGGGACATAACCATGAGGTGGAGGAGGTTACGTGTGAGGTAAAGTGTCTGGGATCTCTTGGAGATGGCCACAGGCGGTGGGGTTAGAGGAACTCAACCACAGATGTTCGATTCCAGGTCTGTCCATTGAACTGGGCAATTGGATCTGGTGGCTAGGATGTAGATTGACAATCTGTAATTCTACTACCAGTTCCACTGTAAGGAGTGGCCTGTACACTCCAGTGAGTTCCTCTTGCATTTGGTATCTGTGAGCAATCGGTGACTCAGAGTAGGTAAGTGACAGATGCACATCTGTGGCATCTACTGGGGAGGAGTAGTCTGCTTGAGAGGGGGAATTAGCGGCAGATACCCTCCTGCAGATCAGTGGATGAACCACGGGGACCGGATCATGGCATTCAGAGTTACAGCTCAAGATCCGCAGTCATCTTATTTGAATCACCGGTATGAGCGGCCTTATGTGTGCTAGGGAGTTTCTTGCTTTGGGGACTGGTGTCAATCAATGAGTGGTTGGGTGTGGGATTTCTGGAGTTGGGATATGGGTGTAGGAACTCATAGGCAGATGTTCTGCTACAGATCTGTGAACGGAACTCAGGCACTCAGTGACTCGCTCTCCAGGCTCAGAGGTGGAGTTGTATATCTCTATTCCTCCTACCTGCTTCACTGCCATGAGAGCTATATGGTTTTACAGGGAGTTCCAGGCCATTGTTGGGGCTGGGGCTGGGGCTGGGGCTAAGCTGGGGCTGGGGCATGGGCTGGGGCTGGGGCAGGGCTGGGGCGGGGGCGAGGGCAAGGGCGGGGACAAATCAATGTGTGCAAGGAGGGAGGGGATGGGAGGTGTCGATGAGGTCTACTGGAGATGGGTGCACCCATGGTCCCATAGAGCGAGGCCTTAGGCTTGAAGCCTGCCGCGGATCGGTAAATGAAACTCGGCTCGACTGACAAGGATGAGAGACACAAGGCAACATCTGTGTTCATGCTACAGCGTCACTGGCGGCAGTGACCTGTGTGTTCCACTGACTATCTTAGGATAGAGACAGGGAACGAGATCTTGAAGATCAGAGTTAGAGGTTTACATGTTTATATTTCCATCCTTTCGACCTCCTTCACTCTTGACGTGGGCTATGGGTTCCCAGGCAGTTAGCACCTGGTGATTTATGAGCTGGGACGAATCAGTTAGTTGGAGGAGGTAGTTGAGGGGTAAAGATATCTGGCATCTCTTTGAGATGGCAGCGCAAAGTCGGTCATACGACGACTCAGCAGCTCATGCTTTACTGCAGATTATGGATGGAACGAGAGGACTTGATCTCAAGGATCGGACAGAGTTGAAAATGTGGGCAGGTTATCTGCATCAGTGGCAGGGTTTGTACTGCACAACTGTGGATGAGAATGGGGCCTGGACCGCTAGGGTCAGAGGTAGAAGCAGAAACCCTTAAGGAGACTATCTGCTTCACTGGCAGGGGTGTCTGGTGGATTTGGGGGCTGGGACATAACCATGAGGTGGAGGAGGTTACTGGTGAGGTAAAGTGTCTGGGATCTCTTGGAGATGGCCACAGGCGGTGGGGTTAGAGGAACTCAACCACAGATGTTCGATTCCAGGTCTGTCCATTGAACTGGGCAATTGGATCTGGTGGCTAGGATGTAGATTGACAATCTGTAATTCTACTACCAGTTCCACTGTAAGGAGTGGCCTGTACACTCCAGTGAGTTCCTCTTGCATTTGGTATCTGTGAGCAATCGGTGACTCAGAGTAGGTAAGTGACAGATGCACATCAGTGGCATCTACTGGGGAGGAGTAGTCTGCTTGAGAGGGGGAATTAGCGGCAGATACCCTCCTGCAGATCAGTGGATGAACCACGGGGACCGGATCATGGCATTCAGAGTTACAGCTCAAGATCCGCAGTCATCTTATTTGAATCACCGGTATGAGCGGCCTTATGTGTGCTAGGGAGTTTCTTGCTTTGGGGACTGGTGTCAATCAATGAGTGGTTGGGTGTGGGATTTCTGGAGTTGGGATATGGGTGTAGGGACTCATAGGCAGATGTTCAGCTACAGATCTGTGAACGGAACTCAGGCACTCAGTGACTCGCTCTCCAGGCTCAGAGGTGGAGTTGTATATCTCTATTCCTCTTACCTGCTTCACTGCCATGAGAGCTATATGGTTTTACATGGAGTTCCAGGCCATTGTTGGGTTGGGGCTGGGGCTGGGGCTGGGGCTAAGCTGGGGCTGTGGCATGGGCTGGGGCATGGGCTGGGGCTGGGGCTGGGGCTGGGGCTGGGGCGGGGGCGAGGGCAAGGGCGGGGACAAATCAATGTGTGCAAGGAGGGAGGGGATGGGAGATGTCGATGAGGTCTACTGGAGATGGGTGCACCCATGGTCCCATAGAGCGAGGCCTTAGGCTTGAAGCCTGCCGCGGATCGGTAAATGAAACTCGGCTCGACTGACAAGGATGAGAGACACAAGGCAACATTTGTGTTCATGCTACAGCGTCACTGTCGGCAGTGACCTGTGTGTTCCACTGACTATCTTAGGATAGAGACAGGGAACGAGATCTTGAAGATCAGAGTTAGAGGTTTACATGTTTATATTTCCATCCTTTCTACCTCCTTCACTCTTGACGTGGGCTATGGGTTCCAAGGCAGTTAGAACCTGGTGATTTATGAGCTGGGAAGAATCAGTTAGTTGGAGGAGGTAGTTGAGGGGTAAAGATATCTGGCATCTCTTTGAGATGGCAGCGCAAAGTCGGTCATACGACGACTCAGCACCTCATGCTTTACTGCAGATTATGGATGGAACGAGAGGACTTGATCTCAAGGATCGGACAGAGTTGAAAATGTGGGCAGGTTATCTGCATCAGTGGCAGGGGTTGTACTGCACAACTGTGGATGAGAATGGGGCCTGGACTGCTAGGGTCAGAGGTAGAAGCAGAAACCCTTAAGGAGACTATCTGCTTCACTGGCAGGGGTGTCTGGTGGATTTGGGGGCTGGGACATAACCATGAAGTGGAGGAGGTTACTGGTGAGGTAAAGTGTCTGGGATCTCTTGGAGATGGCCACAGGCGGTGGGGTTAGAGGAACTCAACCACAGATGTTCGATTCCAGGTCTGTCCATTGAACTGGGCAATTGGATCTGGTGGCTAGGATGTAGATTGACAATCTGTAATTCTACTACCAGTTCCACTGTAAGGAGTGGCCTGTACACTCCAGTGAGTTCCTCTTGCATTTGGTATCTGTGAGCAATCGGTGACTCAGAGTAGGTAAGTGACAGATGCACATCTGTGGCATCTACTGGGGAGGAGTAGTCTGCTTGAGAGGGGGAATTAGCGGCAGATACCCTCCTGCAGATCAGTGGATGAACCACGGGGACCGGATCATGGCATTCAGAGTTACAGCTCAAGATCCGCAGTCATCTTATTTGAATCACCGGTATGAGCGGCCTTATGTGTGCTAGGGAGTTTCTTGCTTTGGGGACTGGTGTCAATCAATGAGTGGTTGGGTGTGGGATTTCTGGAGTTGGGATATGGGTGTAGGAACTCATAGGCAGATGTTCTGCTACAGATCTGTGAACGGAACTCAGGCACTCAGTGACTCGCTCTCCAGGCTCAGAGGTGGAGTTGTATATCTCTATTCCTCCTACCTGCTTCACTGCCATGAGAGCTATTAGGTTTTACAGGGAGTTCCAGGCCATTGTTGGGGTTGGGGCTGGGGCTGGGGCTAAGCTGGGTCTGGGGCATGGGCTGGGGCTGGGGCTGGGGCGGGGGCGGGGGCGAGGGCAAGGGCGGGGACAAATCAATGTGTGCAAGGAGGGAGGTGATGGGAGTAGTCCATGAGGTCTACTGGAGATGGGTGCACCCATGATCCGATAGAGCGAGGCCTTAGGCTTGAAGCCTGCCGCGGACCGGTAAATGAAACTCAGCTCGACTGACAAGGATGGGAGACACAAGGCAACATTTGTGTTCATGCTACAGCGTCACTGTCGGCAGTGACCTGTGTGTTCCACTGACTATCTTAGGATAGAGACAGGGAACGAGATCTTGAAGATCAGAGTTAGAGGTTTACATGTTTATATTTCCATCCTTTCTACCTCCTTCACTCTTGACGTGGGCTATGGGTTCCCAGGCAGTTAGCACCTGGTGATTTATGAGCTGGGACGAATCAGTTAGTTGGAGGAGGTAGTTGAGGGGTAAAGATATCTGGCATCTCTTTGAGATGGCAGCGCAAAGTCGGTCATACGACGACTCAGCAGCTCATGCTTTACTGCAGATTATGGATGGAACGAGAGGACTTGATCTCAAGGATCGGACAGAGTTGAAAATGTGGGCAGGTTATCTGCATCAGTGGCAGGGGTTGTACTGCACAACTGTGGATGAGAATGGGGCCTGGACCGCTAGGGTCAGAGGTAGAAGCAGAAACCCTTAAGGAGACTATCTGCTTCACTGGCAGGGGTGTCTGGTGGATTTGGGGGCTGGGACATAACCATGAGGTGGAGGAGTTTACTGGTGAGGTAAAGTGTCTGGGATCTCTTGGAGATGGCCACAGGCGGTGGGGTTAGAGGAACTCAACCACAGATGTTCGATTCCAGGTCTGTCCATTGAACTGGGCAATTGGATCTGGTGGCTAGGATGTAGATTGACAATCTGTAATTCTACTACCAGTTCCACTGTAAGGAGTGGCCTGTACACTCCAGTGAGTTCCTCTTGCATTTGGTATCTGTGAGCAATCGGTGACTCAGAGTAGGTAAGTGACAGATGCACATCTGTGACATTTACTGGGGCGGAGTAGTCTGCTTGAGAGGGGGAATTAGCGGCAGATACCCTCCTGCAGATCAGTGGATGAACCACGGGGACCGGATCATGGCATTCAGAGTTACAGCTCAAGATCCGCAGTCATCTTATTTGAATCACCGGAATGAGCGGCCTTATGTGTGCTAGGGAGTTTCTTGCTTTGGGGACTGGTGTCAATCAATGAGTGGTTGGGTGTGGGATTTCTGGAGTTGGGATATGGGTGTAGGGACTCATGGGCAGATGTTCTGCTACAGATCTGTGAACGGAACTCAGGCACTCAGTGACTCGCTCTCCAGGCTCAGAGGTGGAGTTGTATATCTCTATTCCTCCTACCTGCTTCACTGCCATGAGAGCTATATGGTTTTACATGGAGTTCCAGGCCATTGTTGGGTTGGGGCTGGGGCTGGGGCTGGGGCTAAGCTGGGGCTGGGGCATGGGCTGGGGCATGGGCTGGGGCTGGGGCTGGGGCGAGGGCAAGGGCCGTGACAAATCAATGTGTGCAAGGAGGGAGGTGATGGGAGATGTCCATGAGGTCTACTGGAGATGGGTGCACCCATGGTCCGATAGAGCAAGGCCTTAGGCTTGAAGCCTGCGGCGGATCGGTAAATGAAACTCGGCTCGACTGACAAGGATGAGAGACACAAGGCAACATCTGTGTTCATGCTACAGCGTCACTGGCAGCAGTGACCTGTGTGTTCCACTGACTATCTTAGGATAGAGACAGGGAACGAGATCTTGAAGATCAGAGTTAGAGGGTTACATGTTTATATTTCCATCCTTTCTACCTCCTTCACTCTTGACGTGGGCTATGGGTTCCCAGGCAGTTAGCACCTGGTGATTTATGAGCTGGGACGAATCAGTTAGTTGGAGGAGGTAGTTGAGGGGTAAAGATATCTGGCATCTCTTTGAGATGGCAGCGCAAAGTCGGTCATACGACGACTCAGCAGCTCATGCTTTACTGCAGATTATGGATGGAACGAGAGGACTTGATCTCAAGGATCGGACAGAGTTGAAAATGTGGGCAGGTTATCTGCATCAGTGGCAGGGGTTGTACTGCACAACTGTGGATGAGAATGGGGCCTGGACTGCTAGGGTCAGAGGTAGAAGCAGAAACCCTTAAGGAGACTATCTGCTTCACTGGCAGGGGTGTCTGGTGGATTTGGGGGCTGGGACATAACCATGAGGTGGAGGAGGTTACTGGTGAGGTAAAGTGTCTGGGATCTCTTGGAGATGGCCACAGGCGGTGGGGTTAGAGGAACTCAACCACAGATGTTCGATTCCAGGCCTGTCCATTGAACTGGGCAATTGGATCTGGTGTCTAGGATGTAGATTGACAATCTGTAATTCTACTACCAGTTCCACTGTAAGGAGTGGCCTGTACACTCCAGTGAGTTCCTCTTGCATTTGGTATCTGTGAGCAATCGGTGACTCAGAGTAGGTAAGTGACAGATGCACATCTGTGGCATCTACTGGGGAGGAGTAGTCTGCTTGAGAGGGGGAATTAGCGGCAGATACCCTCCTGCAGATCAGTGGATGAACCACGGGGACCGGATCATGGCATTCAGAGTTACAGCTCAAGATCCGCAGTCACCTTATTTGAATCACCGGTATGAGCGGCCTTATGTGTGCTAGGGAGTTTCTTGCTTTGGGGACTGGTGTCAATCAATGAGTGGTTGGGTGTGGGATTTCTGGAGTTGGGATATGGGTGTAGGAACTCATAGGCAGATGTTCTGCTACAGATCTGTGAACGGAACTCAGGCACTCAGTGACTCGCTCTCCAGGCTCAGAGGTGGAGTTGTATATCTCTATTCCTCCTACCTGCTTCACTGCCATGAGAGCTATTAGGTTTTACAGGGAGTTCCAGGCCATTGTTGGGGTTGGGGCTGGGGCTGGGGCTAAGCTGGGTCTGGGGCATGGGCTGGGGCTGGGGCTGGGGCGGGGGCGGGGGCGAGGGCAAGGGCGGGGACAAATCAATGTGTGCAAGGAGGGAGGTGATGGGAGTAGTCCATGAGGTCTACTGGAGATGGGTGCACCCATGATCCGATAGAGCGAGGCCTTAGGCTTGAAGCCTGCCGCGGACCGGTAAATGAAACTCAGCTCGACTGACAAGGATGGGAGACACAAGGCAACATTTGTGTTCATGCTACAGCGTCACTGTCGGCAGTGACCTGTGTGTTCCACTGACTATCTTAGGATAGAGACAGGGAACGAGATCTTGAAGATCAGAGTTAGAGGTTTACATGTTTATATTTCCATCCTTTCTACCTCCTTCACTCTTGACGTGGGCTATGGGTTCCCAGGCAGTTAGCACCTGGTGATTTATGAGCTGGGACGAATCAGTTAGTTGGAGGAGGTAGTTGAGGGGTAAAGATATCTGGCATCTCTTTGAGATGGCAGCGCAAAGTCGGTCATACGACGACTCAGCAGCTCATGCTTTACTGCAGATTATGGATGGAACGAGAGGACTTGATCTCAAGGATCGGACAGAGTTGAAAATGTGGGCAGGTTATCTGCATCAGTGGCAGGGGTTGTACTGCACAACTGTGGATGAGAATGGGGCCTGGACCGCTAGGGTCAGAGGTAGAAGCAGAAACCCTTAAGGAGACTATCTGCTTCACTGGCAGGGGTGTCTGGTGGATTTGGGGGCTGGGACATAACCATGAGGTGGAGGAGGTTACTGGTGAGGTAAAGTGTCTGGGATCTCTTGGAGATGGCCACAGGCGGTGGGGTTAGAGGAACTCAACCACAGATGTTCAATTCCAGGCCTGTCCGTTGAACTGGGCAATTGGATCTGGTGGCTAGGATGGAGATTGACAATCTGTAATTCTACTACCAGTTCCACTGTAAGGAGTGGCCTGTACTCTCCAGTGAGTTCCTCTTGCATTTGGTATCTGTGAGCAATCGGTGACTCAGAGTAGGTAAGTGACAGATGCACATCTGTGGCATCTACTGGGGAGGAGTAGTCTGCTTGAGAGGGGGAATTAGCGGCAGATACCCTCCTGCAAATCAGTGGATGAACCACGGGGACCGGATCATGGCATTCAGAGTTACAGCTCAAGATCCGCAGTCATCTTATTTGAATCACCGGTATGAGCGGCCTTATGTGTGCTAGGGAGTTTCTTGCTTTGGGGACTGGTGTCAATCAATGAGTGGTTGGGTGTGGGATTTCTGGAGTTGGGATATGGGTGTAGGGACTCATAGGCAGATGTTCTGCTACAGATCTGTGAACGGAACTCAGGCACTCAGTGACTCGCTCTCCAGGCTCAGAGGTGGAGTTGTATATCTCTATTCCTCCTACCTGCTTCACTGCCATGAGAGCTATATGGTTTTACAGGGAGTTCCAGGCCATTGTTGGGTTGGGGCTGGGGCTGGGGCTGGGGCTAAGCTGGGGCTGGGGCATGGGCTGGGGCTGGGGCTGGGGCTGGGGCGGGGGCGAGGGAAAGGGCCGGGGCAAATCAATGTGTGCAAGGAGGGAGGTGATGGGAGATGTTGATGGGGTCTACTGGAGATGGGTGCACCCATGGTCTGATAGAGCAAGGCCTTAGGCTTGAAGCCTGCGGCGGATCGGTAAATGAAACTCGGCTCGACTGACAAGGATGAGAGACACGGATGAGAGACATAAGGCAACATCTGTGTTCATGCTACAGCGTCACTGGCAGCAGTGACCTGTGTGTTCCATTGACTATCTTAGGATAGAGACAGGGAACGAGATCTTGAAGATCAGAGTTAGAGGGTTACATGTTTATATTTCCATCCTTTCTACCTCCTTCACTCTTGACGTGGGCTATGGGTTCCCAGGCAATTAGCACCTGGTGATTTATGAGCTGGGACGAATCAGTTAGTTGGAGGAGGTAGTTGAGGGGTAAAGATATCTGGCATCTCTTTGAGATGGCAGCGCAAAGTCGGTCATACGACGACTCAGCAGCTCATGCTTTACTGCAGATTATGGATGGAACGAGAGGACTTGATCTCAAGGATCGGACAGAGTTGAAAATGTGGGCAGGTTATCTGCATCAGTGGCAGGGGTTGTACTGCACAACTGTGGATGAGAATGGGGCCTGGACCGCTAGGGTCAGAGGTAGAAGCAGAAACCCTTAAGGAGACTATCTGCTTCACTGGCAGGGGTGTCTGGTGGATTTGGGGGCTGGGACATAACCATGAGGTGGAGGAGGTTACTGGTGAGGTAAAGTGTCTGGGATCTCTTGGAGATGGCCACAGGCGGTGGGGTTAGAGGAACTCAACCACAGATGTTCGATTCCAGGCCTGTCCATTGAACTGGGCAATTGGATCTGGTGTCTAGGATGTAGATTGACAATCTGTAATTCTACTACCAGTTCCACTGTAAGGAGTGGCCTGTACACTCCAGTGAGTTCCTCTTGCATTTGGTATCTGTGAGCAATCGGTGACTCAGAGTAGGTAAGTGACAGATGCACATCTGTGGCATCTACTGGGGAGGAGTAGTCTGCTTGAGAGGGGGAATTAGCGGCAGATACCCTTCTGCAGATCAGTGGATGAACCACGGGGACCGGATCATGGCATTCAGAGTTACAGCTCAAGATCCGCAGTCATCTTATTTGAATCACCGGTATGAGCGGCCTTATGTGTGCTAGGGAGTTTCTTGCTTTGGGGACTGGTGTCAATCAATGAGTGGTTGGGTGTGGGATTTCTGGATTTGGGATATGGGTGTAGGAACTCATAGGCAGATGTTCTGCTACAGATCTGTGAACGGAACTCAGGCACTCAGTGACTCGCTCTCCAGGCTCAGAGGTGGAGTTGTATATCTCTATTCCTCCTACCTGCTTCACTGCCATGAGAGCTATATGGTTTTACAGGGAGTTCCAGGCCATTGTTGGGGTTGGGGCTGGGGCTGGGGCTAAGCTGGGTCTGGGGCATGGGCTGGGGCTGGGGCGGGGGCGGGGGCGAGGGCAAGGGCGGGGACAAATCAATGTGTGCAAGGAGGGAGGTGATGGGAGATGTCCATGAGGTCTACTGGAGATGGGTGCATCCATGATCCGATAGAGCGAGGCCTTAGGCTTGAAGCCTGCCGCGGACCGGTAAATGAAACTCAGCTCTACTGACAAGGATGGGAGACACAAGGCAACATCTGTGTTCAATCTACAGCGTCACTGGCAGCAGTGACCTGTGTGTTCCACTGACTATCTTAGGATAGAGACAGGGAACGAGATCTTGAAGATCAGAGTTAGAGGTTTACATGTTTATATTTCCATCCTTTCGACCTCCTTCACTCTTGACGTGGGCTATGGGTTCCCAGGCAGTTAGCACCTGGTGATTTATGAGCTGGGACGAATCAGTTAGTTGGAGGAGGTAGTTGAGGGGTAAAGATATCTGGCATCTCTTTGAGATGGCAGCGCAAAGTCGGTCATACGACGACTCAGCAGCTCATGCTTTACTGCAGATTATGGATGGAACGAGAGGACTTGATCTCAAGGATCGGACAGAGTTGAAAATGTGGGCAGGTTATCTGCATCAGTGGCAGGGGTTGTACTGCACAACTGTGGATGAGAATGGGGCCTGGACCGCTAGGGTCAGAGGTAGAAGCAGAAACCCTTAAGGAGACTATCTGCTTCACTGGCAGGGGTGTCTGGTGGATTTGGGGGCTGGGACATAACCATGAGGTGGAGGAGGTTACTGGTGAGGTAAAGTGTCTGGGATCTCTTGGAGATGGCCACAGGCGGTGGGGTTAGAGGAACTCAACCACAGATGTTCAATTCCAGGCCTGTCTATTGAACTGGGCAATTGGATCTGGTGGCTAGGATGGAGATTGACAATCTGTAATTCTACTACCAGTTCCACTGTAAGGAGTGGCCTGTACTCTCCAGTGAGTTCCTCTTGCATTTGGTATCTGTGAGCAATCGGTGACTCAGAGTAGGTAAGTGACAGATGCACATCTGTGGCATCTACTGGGGAGGAGTAGTCTGCTTGAGAGGGGGAATTATCGGCAGATACGCTCCTGCAAATCAGTGGATGAACCACGGGGACCGGATCATGGCATTCAGAGTTACAGCTCAAGATCCGCAATCATCTTATTTGAATCACCGGTATGAGCGGCCTTATGTGTGCTAGGGAGTTTCTTGCTTTGGGGACTGGTGTCAATCAATGAGTGGTTGGGTGTGGGATTTCTGGAGTTGGGATATGGGTGTAGGGACTCATAGGCAGATGTTCTGCGACAGATCTGTGAACGGAACTCAGGCACTCAGTGACTCGCTCTCCAGGCTCAGAGGTGGAGTTGTATATCTCTATTCCTCCTACCTGCTTCACTGCCATGAGAGCTATATGGTTTTACAGGGAGTTCCAGGCCATTGTTGGGTTGGGGCTGGGGCTGGGGCTGGGGCTAAGCTGGGGCTGGGGCATGGGCTGGGGCTGGGGCTGGGGCTGGGGCTGGGGCGGGGGCGAGGGAAAGGGCCGGGGCAAATCAATGTGTGCATGGAGGGAGGTGATGGGAGATGTCGATGGGGTCTACTGGAGATGGGTGCACCCATGGTCCGATAGAGCAAGGCCTTAGGCTTGAAGCCTGCGGCGGATCGGTAAATGAAACTCGGCTCGACTGACAAGGATGAGAGACACGGATGAGAGACACAAGGCAACATCTGTGTTCATGCTACAGCGTCACTGGCAGCAGTGACCTGTGTGTTCCACTGACTATCTTAGGATAGAGACAGGGAACGAGATCTTGAAGATCAGAGTTAGAGGTTTACATGTTTATATTTCCATCCTTTCGACCTCCTTCACTCTTGACGTGGGCTATGGGTTCCCAGGCAGTTAGCACCTGGTGATTTATGAGCTGGGACGAATCAGTTAGTTGGAGGAGGTAGTTGAGGGGTAAAGATATCTGGCATCTCTTTGAGATGGCAGCGCAAAGTCGGTCATACGACGACTCAGCAGCTCATGCTTTACTGCAGATTATGGATGGAACGAGAGGACTTGATCTCAAGGATCGGACAGAGTTGAAAATGTGGGCAGGTTATCTGCATCAGTGGCAGGGGTTGTACTGCACAACTGTGGATGAGAATGGGGCCTGGACCGCTAGGGTCAGAGGTAGAAGCAGAAACCCTTAAGGAGACTATCTGCTTCACTGGCAGGGGTGTCTGGTGGATTTGGGGGCTGGGACATAACCATGAGGTGGAGCAGGTTACTGGTGAGGTAAAGTGTCTGGGATCTCTTGGAGATGGCCACAGGCGGTGGGGTTAGAGGAACTCAACCACAGATGTTCGATTCCAGGTCTGTCCATTGAACTGGGCAATTGGATCTGGTGGCTAGGATGTAGATTGACAATCTGTAATTCTACTACCAGTTCCACTGTAAGGAGTGGCCTGTACACTCCAGTGAGTTCCTCTTGCATTTGGTATCTGTGAGCAATCGGTGACTCAGAGTAGGTAAGTGACAGATGCACATCTGTGGCATCTACTGGGGAGGAGTAGTCTGCTTGAGAGGGGGAATTAGCGGCAGATACCCTCCTGCAGATCAGTGGATGAACCACGGGGACCGGATCATGGCATTCAGAGTTACAGCTCAAGATCCGCAGTCATCTTATTTGAATCACCGGTATGAGCGGCCTTATGTGTGTTAGGGAGTTTCTTGCTTTGGGGACTGGTGTCAATCAATGAGTGGTTGGGTGTGGGATTTCTGGAGTTGGGATATGGGTGTAGGGACTCATAGGCAGATGTTCTGCTACAGATCTGTGAATGGAACTCAGGCACTCAGTGACTCGCTCTCCAGGCTCAGAGGTGGAGTTGTATATCTCTATTCCTCCTACCTGCTTCACTGCCATGAGAGCTATATGGTTTTACAGGGAGTTCCAGGCCATTGTTGGGGTTGGGGCTGGGGCTGGGGCTAAGCTGGGTCTGGGGCATGGGCTGGGGCTGGGGCTGGGGCGGGGGTGGGGGCGAGGGCAAGGGCGGGGACAAATCAATGTGTGCAAGGAGGGAGGTGATGGGAGATGTCCATGAGGTCTACTGGAGATGGGTGCACCCATGATCCGATAGAGCGAGGCCTTAGGCTTGAAGCCTGCCGCGGACCGGTAAATGAAACTCAGCTCGACTGACAAGGATGGGAGACACAAGGCAACATCTGTGTTCAATCTACACCGTCACTGGCAGCAGTGACCTGTGTGTTCCACTGACTATCTTAGGATAGAGACAGGGAACGAGATCTTGAAGATCAGAGTTAGAGGTTTACATGTTTATATTTCCATCCTTTCTACCTCCTTCACTCTTGACGTGGGCTATGGGTTCCCAGGCAGTTAGCACCTGGTGATTTATGAGCTGGGACGAATCAGTTAGTTGGAGGAGGTAGTTGAGGGGTAAAGATATCTGGCATCTCTTTGAGATGGCAGCGCAAAGTCGGTCATACGACGACTCAGCAGCTCATGCTTTACTGCAGATTATGGATGGAACGAGAGGACTTGATCTCAAGGATCGGACAGAGTTGAAAATGTGGGCAGGTTATCTGCATCAGTGGCAGGGGTTGTACTGCACAACTGTGGATGAGAATGGGGCCTGGACCGCTAGGGTCAGAGGTAGAAGCAGAAACCCTTAAGGAGACTATCTGCTTCACTGGCAGGGGTGTCTGGTGGATTTGGGGGCTGGGACATAACCATGAGGTGGAGGAGTTTACTGGTGAGGTAAAGTGTCTGGGATCTCTTGGAGATGGCCACAGGCGGTGGGGTTAGAGGAACTCAACCACAGATGTTCGATTCCAGGTCTGTCCATTGAACTGGGCAATTGGATCTGGTGGCTAGGATGTAGATTGACAATCTGTAATTCTACTACCAGTTCCACTGTAAGGAGTGGCCTGTACACTCCAGTGAGTTCCTCTTGCATTTGGTATCTGTGAGCAATCGGTGACTCAGAGTAGGTAAGTGACAGATGCACATCTGTGACATTTACTGGGGCGGAGTAGTCTGCTTGAGAGGGGGAATTAGCGGCAGATACCCTCCTGCAGATCAGTGGATGAACCACGGGGACCGGATCATGGCATTCAGAGTTACAGCTCAAGATCCGCAGTCATCTTATTTGAATCACCGGAATGAGCGGCCTTATGTGTGCTAGGGAGTTTCTTGCTTTGGGGACTGGTGTCAATCAATGAGTGGTTGGGTGTGGGATTTCTGGAGTTGGGATATGGGTGTAGGGACTCATGGGCAGATGTTCTGCTACAGATCTGTGAACGGAACTCAGGCACTCAGTGACTCGCTCTCCAGGCTCAGAGGTGGAGTTGTATATCTCTATTCCTCCTACCTGCTTCACTGCCATGAGAGCTATATGGTTTTACATGGAGTTCCAGGCCATTGTTGGGTTGGGGCTGGGGCTGGGGCTGGGGCTAAGCTGGGGCTGGGGCATGGGCTGGGGCATGGGCTGGGGCTGGGGCGAGGGCAAGGGCCGTGACAAATCAATGTGTGCAAGGAGGGAGGTGATGGGAGATGTCCATGAGGTCTACTGGAGATGGGTGCACCCATGGTCCGATAGAGCAAGGCCTTAGGCTTGAAGCCTGCGGCGGATCGGTAAATGAAACTCGGCTCGACTGACAAGGATGAGAGACACAAGGCAACATCTGTGTTCATGCTACAGCGTCACTGGCAGCAGTGACCTGTGTGTTCCACTGACTATCTTAGGATAGAGACAGGGAACGAGATCTTGAAGATCAGAGTTAGAGGGTTACATGTTTATATTTCCATCCTTTCTACCTCCTTCACTCTTGACGTGGGCTATGGGTTCCCAGGCAGTTAGCACCTGGTGATTTATGAGCTGGGACGAATCAGTTAGTTGGAGGAGGTAGTTGAGGGGTAAAGATATCTGGCATCTCTTTGAGATGGCAGCGCAAAGTCGGTCATACGACGACTCAGCAGCTCATGCTTTACTGCAGATTATGGATGGAACGAGAGGACTTGATCTCAAGGATCGGACAGAGTTGAAAATGTGGGCAGGTTATCTGCATCAGTGGCAGGGGTTGTACTGCACAACTGTGGATGAGAATGGGGCCTGGACCGCTAGGGTCAGAGGTAGAAGCAGAAACCCTTAAGGAGACTATCTGCTTCACTGGCAGGGGTGTCTGGTGGATTTGGGGGCTGGGACATAACCATGAGGTGGAGGAGGTTACTGGTGAGGTAAAGTGTCTGGGATCTCTTGGAGATGGCCACAGGCGGTGGGGTTAGAGGAACTCAACCACAGATGTTCGATTCCAGGCCTGTCCATTGAACTGGGCAATTGGATCTGGTGTCTAGGATGTAGATTGACAATCTGTAATTCTACTACCAGTTCCACTGTAAGGAGTGGCCTGTACACTCCAGTGAGTTCCTCTTGCATTTGGTATCTGTGAGCAATCGGTGACTCAGAGTAGGTAAGTGACAGATGCACATCTGTGGCATCTACTGGGGAGGAGTAGTCTGCTTGAGAGGGGGAATTAGCGGCAGATACCCTCCTGCAGATCAGTGGATGAACCACGGGGACCGGATCATGGCATTCAGAGTTACAGCTCAAGATCCGCAGTCATCTTATTTGAATCACCGGTATGAGCGGCCTTATGTGTGCTAGGGAGTTTCTTGCTTTGGGGACTGGTGTCAATCAATGAGTGGTTGGGTGTGGGATTTCTGGAGTTGGGATATGGGTGTAGGAACTCATAGGCAGATGTTCTGCTACAGATCTGTGAACGGAACTCAGGCACTCAGTGACTCGCTCTCCAGGCTCAGAGGTGGAGTTGTATATCTCTATTCCTCCTACCTGCTTCACTGCCATGAGAGCTATTAGGTTTTACAGGGAGTTCCAGGCCATTGTTGGGGTTGGGGCTGGGGCTGGGGCTAAGCTGGGTCTGGGGCATGGGCTGGGGCTGGGGCTGGGGCGGGGGCGGGGGCGAGGGCAAGGGCGGGGACAAATCAATGTGTGCAAGGAGGGAGGTGATGGGAGATGTCCATGAGGTCTACTGGAGATGGGTGCACCCATGATCCGATAGAGCGAGGCCTTAGGCTTGAAGCCTGCCGCGGACCGGTAAATGAAACTCAGCTCGACTGACAAGGATGGGAGACACAAGGCAACATTTGTGTTCATGCTACAGCGTCACTGTCGGCAGTGACCTGTGTGTTCCACTGACTATCTTAGGATAGAGACAGGGAACGAGATCTTGAAGATCAGAGTTAGAGGTTTACATGTTTATATTTCCATCCTTTCTACCTCCTTCACTCTTGACGTGGGCTATGGGTTCCCAGGCAGTTAGCACCTGGTGATTTATGAGCTGGGACGAATCAGTTAGTTGGAGGAGGTAGTTGAGGGGTAAAGATATCTGGCATCTCTTTGAGATGGCAGCGCAAAGTCGGTCATACGACGACTCAGCAGCTCATGCTTTACTGCAGATTATGGATGGAACGAGAGGACTTGATCTCAAGGATCGGACAGAGTTGAAAATGTGGGCAGGTTATCTGCATCAGTGGCAGGGGTTGTACTGCACAACTGTGGATGAGAATGGGGCCTGGACCGCTAGGGTCAGAGGTAGAAGCAGAAACCCTTAAGGAGACTATCTGCTTCACTGGCAGGGGTGTCTGGTGGATTTGGGGGCTGGGACATAACCATGAGGTGGAGGAGGTTACTGGTGAGGTAAAGTGTCTGGGATCTCTTGGAGATGGCCACAGGCGGTGGGGTTAGAGGAACTCAACCACAGATGTTCAATTCCAGGCCTGTCCGTTGAACTGGGCAATTGGATCTGGTGGCTAGGATGGAGATTGACAATCTGTAATTCTACTACCAGTTCCACTGTAAGGAGTGGCCTGTACTCTCCAGTGAGTTCCTCTTGCATTTGGTATCTGTGAGCAATCGGTGACTCAGAGTAGGTAAGTGACAGATGCACATCTGTGGCATCTACTGGGGAGGAGTAGTCTGCTTGAGAGGGGGAATTAGCGGCAGATACCCTCCTGCAAATCAGTGGATGAACCACGGGGACCGGATCATGGCATTCAGAGTTACAGCTCAAGATCCGCAGTCATCTTATTTGAATCACCGGTATGAGCGGCCTTATGTGTGCTAGGGAGTTTCTTGCTTTGGGGACTGGTGTCAATCAATGAGTGGTTGGGTGTGGGATTTCTGGAGTTGGGATATGGGTGTAGGGACTCATAGGCAGATGTTCTGCTACAGATCTGTGAACGGAACTCAGGCACTCAGTGACTCGCTCTCCAGGCTCAGAGGTGGAGTTGTATATCTCTATTCCTCCTACCTGCTTCACTGCCATGAGAGCTATATGGTTTTACAGGGAGTTCCAGGCCATTGTTGGGTTGGGGCTGGGGCTGGGGCTGGGGCTAAGCTGGGGCTGGGGCATGGGCTGGGGCTGGGGCTGGGGCTGGGGCGGGGGCGAGGGAAAGGGCCGGGGCAAATCAATGTGTGCAAGGAGGGAGGTGATGGGAGATGTTGATGGGGTCTACTGGAGATGGGTGCACCCATGGTCTGATAGAGCAAGGCCTTAGGCTTGAAGCCTGCGGCGGATCGGTAAATGAAACTCGGCTCGACTGACAAGGATGAGAGACACGGATGAGAGACATAAGGCAACATCTGTGTTCATGCTACAGCGTCACTGGCAGCAGTGACCTGTGTGTTCCATTGACTATCTTAGGATAGAGACAGGGAACGAGATCTTGAAGATCAGAGTTAGAGGTTTACATGTTTATATTTCCATCCTTTCTACCTCCTTCACTCTTGACGTGGGCTATGGGTTCCCAGGCAGTTAGCACCTGGTGATTTATGAGCTGGGACGAATCAGTTAGTTGGAGGAGGTAGTTGAGGGGTAAAGATATCTGGCATCTCTTTGAGATGGCAGCGCAAAGTCGGTCATACGACGACTCAGCAGCTCATGCTTTACTGCAGATTATGGATGGAACGAGAGGACTTGATCTCAAGGATCAGACAGAGTTGAAAATGTGGGCAGGTTATCTGCATCAGTGGCAGGGGTTGTACTGCACAACTGTGGATGAGAATGGGGCCTGGACCGCTAGGGTCAGAGGTAGAAGCAGAAACCCTTAAGGAGACTATCTGCTTCACTGGCAGGGGTGTCTGGTGGATTTGGGGGCTGGGACATAACCATGAGGTGGAGGAGTTTACTGGTGAGGTAAAGTGTCTGGGATCTCTTGGAGATGGCCACAGGCGGTGGGGTTAGAGGAACTCAACCACAGATGTTCGATTCCAGGTCTGTCCATTGAACTGGGCAATTGGATCTGGTGGCTAGGATGGAGATTGACAATCTGTAATTCTACTACCAGTTCCACTGTAAGGAGTGGCCTGTACACTCCAGTGAGTTCCTCTTGCATTTGGTATCTGTGAGCAATCGGTAACTCAGAGTAGGTAAGTGACAGATGCACATCTGTGACATTTACTGGGGCGGAGTAGTCTGCTTGAGAGGGGGAATTAGTGGCAGATACCCTCCTGCAGATCAGTGGATGAACCACGGGGACCGGATCATGGCATTCAGAGTTACAGCTCAAGATCCGCAGTCATCTTATTTGAATCACCGGTATGAGCGGCCTTATGTGTGCTAGGGAGTTTCTTGCTTTGGGGACTGGTGTCAATCAATGAGTGGTTGGGTGTGGGATTTCTGGAGTTGGGATATGGGTGTAGGGACTCATAGGCAGATGTTCTGCTACAGATCTGTGAACGGAACTCAGGCACTCAGTGACTCGCTCTCCAGGCTCAGAGGTGGAGTTGTATATCTCTATTCCTCCTACCTGCTTCACTGCCATGAGAGCTATAATGTTTTACATGGAGTTCCAGGCCATTGTTAGGTTGGGGCTGGGGCTGGGGCTGGGGCTAAGCTGGGGCTGGGGCATGGGCTGGGGCATGGGCTGGGGCTGGGGCTGGGGCGAGGGCAAGGGCCGGGACAAATCAATGTGTGCAAGGAGGGAGGTGATGGGAGATGTCCATGAGGTCTACTGGAGATGGGTGCACCCATGGTCCGATAGAGCAAGGCCTTAGGCTTGAAGCCTGCCGCGGATCGGTAAATGAAACTCGGCTTGACTGACAAGGATGAGAGACACAAGGCAACATCTGTGTTCATGCTACAGCGTCACTGGCAGCAGTGACCTGTGCGTTCCACTGACTATCTTAGGATAGAGACAGGGAACGAGATCTTGAAGATCAGAGTTAGAGGGTTACATGTTTATATTTCCATCCTTTCTACCTCCTTCACTCTTGACGTGGGCTATGGGTTCCCAGGCAATTAGCACCTGGTGATTTATGAGCTGGGACGAATCAGTTAGTTGGAGGAGGTAGTTGAGGGGTAAAGATATCTGGCATCTCTTTGAGATGGCAGCGCAAAGTCGGTCATACGACGACTCAGCAGCTCATGCTTTACTGCAGATTATGGATGGAACGAGAGGACTTGATCTCAAGGATCGGACAGAGTTGAAAATGTGGGCAGGTTATCTGCATCAGTGGCAGGGGTTGTACTGCACAACTGTGGATGAGAATGGGGCCTGGACCGCTAGGGTCAGAGGTAGAAGCAGAAACCCTTAAGGAGACTATCTGCTTCACTGGCAGGGGTGTCTGGTGGATTTGGGGGCTGGGACATAACCATGAGGTGGAGGAGGTTACTGGTGAGGTAAAGTGTCTGGGATCTCTTGGAGATGGCCACAGGCGGTGGGGTTAGAGGAACTCAACCACAGATGTTCGATTCCAGGCCTGTCCATTGAACTGGGCAATTGGATCTGGTGTCTAGGATGTAGATTGACAATCTGTAATTCTACTACCAGTTCCACTGTAAGGAGTGGCCTGTACACTCCAGTGAGTTCCTCTTGCATTTGGTATCTGTGAGCAATCGGTGACTCAGAGTAGGTAAGTGACAGATGCACATCTGTGGCATCTACTGGGGAGGAGTAGTCTGCTTGAGAGGGGGAATTAGCGGCAGATACCCTTCTGCAGATCAGTGGATGAACCACGGGGACCGGATCATGGCATTCAGAGTTACAGCTCAAGATCCGCAGTCATCTTATTTGAATCACCGGTATGAGCGGCCTTATGTGTGCTAGGGAGTTTCTTGCTTTGGGGACTGGTGTCAATCAATGAGTGGTTGGGTGTGGGATTTCTGGAGTTGGGATATGGGTGTAGGAACTCATAGGCAGATGTTCTGCTACAGATCTGTGAACGGAACTCAGGCACTCAGTGACTCGCTCTCCAGGCTCAGAGGTGGAGTTGTATATCTCTATTCCTCCTACCTGCTTCACTGCCATGAGAGCTATATGGTTTTACAGGGAGTTCCAGGCCATTGTTGGGGTTGGGGCTGGGGCTGGGGCTAAGCTGGGTCTGGGGCATGGGCTGGGGCTGGGGCGGGGGCGGGGGCGAGGGCAAGGGCGGGGACAAATCAATGTGTGCAAGGAGGGAGGTGATGGGAGATGTCCATGAGGTCTACTGGAGATGGGTGCATCCATGATCCGATAGAGCGAGGCCTTAGGCTTGAAGCCTGCCGCGGACCGGTAAATGAAACTCAGCTCGACTGACAAGGATGGGAGACACAAGGCAACATCTGTGTTCAATCTACAGCGTCACTGGCAGCAGTGACCTGTGTGTTCCACTGACTATCTTAGGATAGAGACAGGGAACGAGATCTTGAAGATCAGAGTTAGAGGTTTACATGTTTATATTTCCATCCTTTCTACCTCCTTCACTCTTGACGTGGGCTATGGGTTCCCAGGCAGTTAGCACCTGGTGATTTATGAGCTGGGACGAATCAGTTAGTTGGAGGAGGTAGTTGAGGGGTAAAGATATCTGGCATCTCTTTGAGATGGCAGCGCAAAGTCGGTCATACGACGACTCAGCAGCTCATGCTTTACTGCAGATTATGGATGGAACGAGAGGACTTGATCTCAAGGATCGGACAGAGTTGAAAATGTGGGCAGGTTATCTGCATCAGTGGCAGGGGTTGTACTGCACAACTGTGGATGAGAATGGGGCCTGGACCGCTAGGGTCAGAGGTAGAAGCAGAAACCCTTAAGGAGACTATCTGCTTCACTGGCAGGGGTGTCTGGTGGATTTGGGGGCTGGGACATAACCATGAGGTGGAGGAGGTTACTGGTGAAGTAAAGTGTCTGGGATCTCTTGGAGATGGCCACAGGCGGTGGGGTTAGAGGAACTCAACCACAGATGTTCAATTCCAGGCCTGTCTATTGAACTGGGCAATTGGATCTGGTGGCTAGGATGGAGATTGACAATCTGTAATTCTACTACCAGTTCCACTGTAAGGAGTGGCCTGTACTCTCCAGTGAGTTCCTCTTGCATTTGGTATCTGTGAGCAATCGGTGACTCAGAGTAGGTAAGTGACAGATGCACATCTGTGGCATCTACTGGGGAGGAGTAGTCTGCTTGAGAGGGGGAATTATCGGCAGATACGCTCCTGCAAATCAGTGGATGAACCACGGGGACCGGATCATGGCATTCAGAGTTACAGCTCAAGATCCGCAATCATCTTATTTGAATCACCGGTATGAGCGGCCTTATGTGTGCTAGGGAGTTTCTTGCTTTGGGGACTGGTGTCAATCAATGAGTGGTTGGGTGTGGGATTTCTGGAGTTGGGATATGGGTGTAGGGACTCATAGGCAGATGTTCTGCTACAGATCTGTGAACGGAACTCAGGCACTCAGTGACTCGCTCTCCAGGCTCAGAGGTGGAGTTGTATATCTCTATTCCTCCTACCTGCTTCACTGCCATGAGAGCTATATGGTTTTACAGGGAGTTCCAGGCCATTGTTGGGTTGGGGCTGGGGCTGGGGCTGGGGCTAAGCTGGGGCTGGGGCATGGGCTGGGGCTGGGGCTGGGGCTGGGGCTGGGGCGGGGGCGAGGGAAAGGGCCGGGGCAAATCAATGTGTGCATGGAGGGAGGTGATGGGAGATGTCGATGGGGTCTACTGGAGATGGGTGCACCCATGGTCCGATAGAGCAAGGCCTTAGGCTTGAAGCCTGCGGCGGATCGGTAAATGAAACTCGGCTCGACTGACAAGGATGAGAGACACGGATGAGAGACACAAGGCAACATCTGTGTTCATGCTACAGCGTCACTGGCAGCAGTGACCTGTGTGTTCCACTGACTATCTTAGGATAGAGACAGGGAACGAGATCTTGAAGATCAGGGTTAGAAGGTTACATGTTTATATTTCCATCCTTTCTACCTCCTTCACTCTTGACGTGGGCTATGGGTTCCCAGGCAGTTAGCACCTGGTGATTTATGAGCTGGGACGAATCAGTTAGTTGGAGGAGGTAGTTGAGGGGTAAAGATATCTGGCATCTCTTTGAGATGGCAGCGCAAAGTCGGTCATACGACGACTCAGCAGCTCATGCTTTACTGCAGATTATGGATGAAACGAGAGGACTTGATCTCAAGGATCGGACAGAGTTGAAAATGTGGGCAGGTTATCTGCATCAGTGGCAGGGGTTGTACTGCACAACTGTGGATGAGAATGGGGCCTGGACCGCTAGGGTCAGAGGTAGAAGCAGAAACCCTTAAGGAGACTATCTGCTTCACTGGCAGGGGTGTCTGGTGGATTTGGTGGCTGGGACATAACCATGAGGTGGAGGAGGTTACTGGTGAGGTAAAGTGTCTGGGATCTCTTGGAGATGGCCACAGGCGGTGGGGTTAGAGGAACTCAACCACAGATGTTCGATTCCAGGCCTGTCCATTGAACTGGGCAATTGGATCTGGTGGCTAGGATGTAGATTGACAATCTGTAATTCTACTACCAGTTCCACTGTAAGGAGTGGCCTGTACACTCCAGTGAGTTCCTCTTGCATTTGGTATCTGTGAGCAATCGGTGACTCAGAGTAGGTAAGTGACAGATGCACATCTGTGGCATCTACTGGGAAGGAGTAGTCTGCTTGAGAGGGGGAATTAGCGGCAGATACCCTCCTGCAGATCAGCGGATGAACCACGGGGACCGGATCATGGCATTCAGAGTTACAGCTCAAGATCCGCAGTCATCTTATTTGAATCACCGGTATGAGCGGCCTTATGTGTGCTAGGGAGTTTCTTGCTTTGGGGACTGGTGTCAATCAATGAGTGGTTGGGTGTGGGATTTCTGGAGTTGGGATATGGGTGTAGGGACTCATAGGCAGATGTTCTGCTACAGATCTGAGAACGGAACTCAGGCACTCAGTGACTCGCTCTCCAGGCTCAGAGGTGGAGTTGTATATCTCTATTCCTCCTACCTGCTTCACTGCCATGAGAGCTATATGGTTTTACAGGGAGTTCCAGGCCATTGTTGGGGTTGGGGCTGGTGCTGGGGCTAAGCTGGGGCTGGGACGGGGGCGAGGGCCAGGGTGGGGACAAATCAATGTGTGCAAGGAGGGAGGTGATGGGAGATGTCGATGAGGTCTACTGGAGATGGGTGCACCCATGGTCCGATAGATCGAGGCCTTAGGCTTGAAGCCTGCCGCGGATCGGTAAATGAAACTCGGCTCGACTGTCAAGGATGGGAGACACAAGGCAACATCTGTGTTCATGCTACAGCGTCACTGGCAGCAGTGACCTGTGTGTTCCACTGACTATCTTAGGATAGAGACAGGGAACGAGATCTTGAAGATCAGAGTTAGAGGTTTACATGTTTATATTTCCATCCTTTCTACCTCCTTCACTCTTGACGTGGGCTATGGGTTCCCAGGCAGTTAGCACCTGGTGATTTATGAGCTGGGACGAATCAGTTAGTTGGAGGAGGTAGTTGAGGGGTAAAGATATCTGGCATCTCTTTGAGATGGCAGCGCAAAGTCGGTCATACGACGACTCAGCAGCTCATGCTTTACTGCAGGTTATGGATGGAACGAGAGGACTTGATCTCAAAGATCGGACATAGTTGAAAATGTGGGCAGGTTATCTGCATCAGTGGCAGGGGTTGTACTGCACAACTGTGGATGAGAATGGGGCCTGGACCGCTAGGGTCAGAGGTAGAAGCAGAAACCCTTAAGGAGATTATCTGCTTCACTGGCAGGGGTGTCTGGTGGATTTGGGGGCTGGGACATAACCATGAGGTAGAGGAGGTTACTGGTGAGGTAAAGTGTCTGGGTTCTCTTGGAGATGGCCACAGGCGGTGGGGTTAGAGGAACTCAACCACAGATGTTCAATTCCAGGCCTGTCCATTGAACTGGGCAATTGGATCTGGTGGCTAGGATGTAGATTGACAATCTGTAATTCTTCTACAAGTTCCACTGTAAGGAGTGGCCTGTACACTCCAGTGAGTTCCTCTTGCATTTGGTATCTGTGAGCAATCGGTGACTCAGAGTAGGTAAGTGACAGATGCACATCTGTGGCATCTACTGGGGAGGAGTAGTCTGCTTGAGCGGGGGAATTAGCGGCAGATCCCTCCTGCAGATCAGTGGATGAACCACGGGGACAGGATCATGGCATTCAGAGTTACAGCTCAAGATCCGCAGTCATCTTATTTGAATCACCGGTATGAGCGGCCTTATGTGTGCTAGGGAGTTTCTTGCTTTGGGGACTGGTGTCAATCAATGAGTGGTTGGGTGTGGGATTTCTGGAGTTGGGATATGGGTGTAGGGACTCATAGGCAGATGTTCTGCTACAGATCTGTGAACGGAACTCAGGCACTCAGTGACTCGCTCTCCAGGCTCAGAGGTGGAGTTGTATATCTCTATTCCTCCTACCTGCTTCACTGCCATGAGAGCTATATGGTTTTACAGGGAGTTCCAGGCCATTGTTGGGGCTGGGGCTGGGGCGGGGGCGGGGGCGAGGGCAAGGGCCGGGACAAATCAATGTGTGCAAGGAGGGAGGTGATGGGAGATGTCCATGAGGTCTACTGGAGATGGGTGCACCCATGGTCCGATAGAGCGAGGCCTTAGGCTTGAAGCCTGCCGCGGATCGGTAAATGAAACTCGGCTCGACTGACAAGGATGAGAGACACAAGGCAACATCTGTCTTCATGCTACAGCGTCACTGGCAGCAGTGACCTGTGTGTTCCACTGACTATCTTAGGATAGAGACAGGGAACGAGATCTTGAAGATCAGAGTTAGAGGTTTACATGTTTATATTTCCATCCTTTCTACCTCCTTCACTCTTGACGTGGGCTATGGGTTCCCAGGCAGTTAGCACCTGGTGATTTATGAGCTGGGACGAATCAGTTAGTTGGAGGAGGTAGTTGAGGGGTAAAGATATCTGGCATCTCTTTGAGATGGCAGCGCAAAGTCGGTCATACGACGACTCAGCAGCTCATGCTTTACTGCAGATTATGGATGGAACGACAGGACTTGATCTCAAGGATCGGACAGAGTTGAAAATGTGGGCAGGTTATCTGCATCAGTGGCAGGGGTTGTACTGCACAACTGTGGATGAGAATGGGGCCTGGACCGCTAGAGTCAGAGGTAGAAGCAGAAACCCTTAAGGAGACTATCTGCTTCACTGGCAGGGGTGTCTGGTGGATTTGGGGGCTGGGACATAACCATGAGGTGGAGGAGTTTACTGGTGAGGTAAAGTGTCTGGGATCTCTTGGAGATGGCCACAGGCGGTGGGGTTAGAGGAACTCAACCACAGATGTTCGATTCCAGGTCTGTCCATTGAACTGGGCAATTGGATCTGGTGGCTAGGATGTAGATTGACAATCTGTAATTCTACTACCAGTTCCACTGTAAGGAGTGGCCTGTACACTCCAGTGAGTTCCTCTTGCGTTGGGCATCTGTGAGCAATCGGTAACTCAGAGTAGGTAAGTGACAAATGCATCTCTGTGGCATCTGCTGTGGAGGAGTAGTCTGCTTGAGAGGGGGAATTAGCGGCAGATACCCTCCTGCAGATCAGTGGATGAACCACGGGGAACGGATCATGGCATTCAGAGTTACAGCTCAAGATCCGCAGTCATCTTATTTGAATCACCGGTATGAGCGGCCTTATGTGTGCTAGGGAGTTTCTTGCTTTGGGGACTGGTGTCAATCAATGAGTGGTTGGGTGTGGGATTTCTGGAGTTGGGATATGGGTGTAGAGACTCATAGGCAGATGTTCTGCTACAGATCTGTGAACGGAACTCAGGCACTCAGTGACTCGCTCTCCAGGCTCAGAGGTGGAGTTGTATATCTCTATTCCTCCTACCTGCTTCACTGCCATGAGAGCTATATGGTTTTACAGGGAGTTCCAGGCCATTGTTGGGGCTGGGGCTGGGGCTGGGGCTAAGCTGGGGCTGGGGCAAGGGCTGGGGCTGGGGCTGGGGCTGAGGCAGGGGAGATGGCTGGGACAAATCAATGTGTGCAAGGAGGGAGGTGATGGGAGATGTCGATGAGGTCTACTGGAGATGGGTGCACCCATGGTCCTATAGAGCGAGGCCTTAGGCTTGAAGCCTGCCGCGGATCGGTAAATGAAACTCGGCTCGACTGACAAGGATGAGAGACACAAGGCAACATCTGTGTTCATGCTACAGCGTCACTGGCAGCAGTGACCTGTGTGTTCCATTGACTATCTTAGGATAGAGACAGGGAACGAGATCTTGAAGATCAGAGTTAGAGGTTTACATGTTTATATTTCCATCCTTTCTACCTCCTTCACTCTTGACGTGGGCTATGGGTTCCCAGGCAGTTAGCACCTGGTGATTTATGAGCTGGGACGAATCAGTTAGTTGGAGGAGGTAGTTGAGGGGTAAAGATATCTGGCATCTCTTTGAGTTGGCAGCGCAAAGTCGGTCATACGACGACTCAGCAGCTCATGCTTTACTGCAGATTATGGATGGAACGACAGGACTTGATCCCAAGGATCGGACAGAGTTGAAAATGTGGGCAGGTTATCTGCATCAGTGGCAGGGGTTGTACTGCACAACTGTGGATGAGAATGGGGCCTGGACCGCTAGGGTCAGAGGTAGAAGCAGAAACCCTTAAGGAGACTATCTGCTTCACTGGCAGGGGTGTCTGGTGGATTAGGGGGCTGGGACATAACCATGAGGTGGAGGAGGTTACTGGTGAGGTAAAGTGTCTGGGATCTCTTGGAGATGGCCACAGGCGGTGGGGTTAGAGGAACTCAAACACAGATGTTCGATTCCAGGTCTGTCCATTGAACTGGGCAATTGGATCTGGTGGCTAGGATGTAGATTGACAATCTGTAATTCTACTACCAGTTCCACTGTAAGGAGTGGCCTGTACACTCCAGTGAGTTCCTCTTGCATTTGGTATCTGTGAGCAATCGGTGACTCAGAGTAGGTAAGTGACAGATGCACATCTGTGGCATCTACTGGGGAGGAGTAGTCTGCTTGAGAGGGGGAATTAGCGGCAGATACCCTCCTGCAGATCAGTGGATGAACCACGGGGACCGGATCATGGCATTCAGAGTTACAGCTCAAGATCCGCAGTCATCTTATTTGAATCACCGATATGAGCGGCCTTATGTGTGCTAGGGAGTTTCTTGCTTTGGGGACTGGTGTCAATCAATGAGTGGTTGGGTGTGGGATTTCTGGAGTTGGGATATGGGTGTAGGGACTCATAGGCTGATGTTCTGCTACAGATTTGTGAACGGAACTCAGGCACTCAGTGACTCGCTCTCCAGGCTCAGAGGTGGAGTTGAATATCTCTATTCCTCCTACCTGCTTCACTGCCATGAGAGCTATATGGTTTTACAGGGAGTTCCAGGCCATTGTGGGGGCTGGGGCTGGGGCTGGGCCTACGCTGGGGCTGGGGCATGGGCTGGGGCTGGGGCATGGGCTGGGGCTGGGGCGGGGGCGAGGGCAAGGGTGGGGACAAATCAATGTGTGCAAGGAGGGAGGTGATGGGAGATGTCGATGAGGTCTACTGGAGATGGGTGCACCCATGATCCGATAGAGCGAGGCCTTAGGCTTGAAGCCTGCTGCGGATCGGTAAATGAAACTCGGCTCGACTGACAAGGATGAGAGACACAAGGCAACATCTGTGTTCATGCTACAGCGTCACTGGCAGCAGTGACCTGTGTGTTCCACTGACTATCTTAGGATAGAGACAGGGAACGAGATCTTGAAGATCAGAGTTAGAGGTTTGAATGTTTATATTTCCATCCTTTCTACCTCCTTCATTCTTGACGTGGGCTGTGGGTTTCCAGGCAGTTAGCACCTGGTGATTTATGAGCTGGGACGAATCAGTTAGTTGGAGGAGGTAGTTGAGGGGTAAAGATATCTGGCATCTCTTTGAGATGGCAGCGCAAAGTCGGTCATAAGACGACTCAGCAGCTCATGCTTTACTGCAGATTATGGATGGAACGAGAGGACTTGATCTCAAGGATCGGACAGAGTTGAAAATGTGGGCAGGTTATCTGCATCAGTGGCAGGGGTTGTACTGCACAACTGTGGATGAGAATGGGGCCTGGACCGCTAGGGTCCGAGGTAGAAGCAGAAACCCTTAAGGAGAGAATCTGCTTCACTGGCAGGGGTGTCTGGTGGATTTGGGGGCTGGGACATAACCATGAGGTGGAGGAGGTTACTGGTGAGGTAAAGTGTCTGGGATCTCTTGGAGATGGCCACAGGCGGTGGGGTTAGAGGAACTCAACCACAGATGTTCGATTCCAGGTCTGTCCATTGAACTGGGCAATTGAATCTGGTGGCTAGGATGTAGATTGACAATCTAATTCTACTTCCTGTTCCACTGTAAGGAGTGGCCTGTACACTCCAGTGAGTTCCTCTTGCATTTGGTATCTGTGAGCAATCGGTGACTCAGAGTAGGTAAGTGACAGATGCACATCTGTGGCATCTACTGGGGAGGAGTAGTCTGCTTGAGAGGGGGACTTAGCGGCAGATACCCTGCTGCAGATCAGTGGATGAACCACGGGGACCGGATCATGGCATTCAGATATACAGCTCAAGATCCGCAGTCATCTTATTTGAATCACCGGTATGAGCGGCCTTATGTGTGCTAGGGAGTTTCTTGCTTTGGGGACTCGTGTCAATCAATGAGTGGTTGGGTGTGGGATTTCTGGAGTTGGGATATGGGTGTAGGACTCATAGGCTGATGTTCTGCTACAGATCTGTGAACGGAACTCAGGCACTCAGTGACTCGCTCTCCAGGCTCAGAGGTGGAGTTGTATATCTCTATTCCTCCTACCTGCTTCACTGCCATGAGAGCTATATGGTTTTACAGGGAGTTCCAGGCCATTGTTGGGGCTGGGGCTGGGGCTGGGGCTAAGCTGGCGCTGGGGCAAGGGCTGGGGCTGGGGATGGGGCTGGGGCTGAGGCAGGGGCGATGGCGTGGACAAATCAATGTGTGCAAGGAGGGAGGTGATGGGAGATGTCGATGAGGTCTACTGGAGATGGGTGCACCCATGGTCCGATAGAGCGAGGCCTTAGGCTTGAAGCCTGCCGCGGATCGGTAAATGAAACTCGGCTCGACTGACAAGGATGAGAGACACAAGGCAACATCTGTGTTCATGCTACAGCGTCACTGGCAGCAGTGACCTGTGTGTTCCACTGACTATCTTAGGATTGAGACAGGGAACGAGATCTTGAAGATCAGAGTTAGAGGTTTACATGTTTATATTTCCATCCTTTCTACCTCCTTCACTCTTGACGTGGGCTATGGGTTCCCAGGCAGTTAGCACCTGGTGATTTATGAGCTGGGACGAATCAGTTAGTTGGAGGAGGTAGTTGAGGGGTAAAGATATCTGGCATCTCTTTGAGATGGCAGCGCAAAGTCGGTCATACGACGACTCAGCAGCTAATGCTTTACTGCAGATTATGGATGGAACGAGAGGGCTTGATCTCAAGGATCGGACAGAGTTGAAAATGTGGGCAGGTTATCTGCATCAGTGGCAGGGGTTGTACTGCACAACTGTGGATGAGAATGGGGCCTGGACCGCTAGGGTCAGAGGTAGAAGCAGAAACCCTTAGGAGACTATCTGCTTCACTGGCAGGGGTGTCTGTTGGATTAGGGGGCTGGGACATAACCATGAGGTGGAGGAGGTTACTGGTGAGGTAAAGTGTCTGGGATCTCTTGGAGATGGCCACAGGCGGTGGGGTTAGAGGAACTCAACCACAGATGTTCAATTCCAGGTCTGTCCATTGAACTGGGCAATTGGATCTGGTGGCTAGGATGTAGATTGACAATCTATAATTCTACTACCAGTTCCACTGTAAGGAGTGGCCTGTACACTCCAGTGAGTTCCTCTTGCATTTGGTATCTGTGAGCAATGGGTGACTCAGAGTAGGTAAGTGACAGATGCACATCTGTGGCATCTACTGGGGAGGAGTAGTCTACTTGAGAGGGGGAATTAGCGGCAGATACCCTCCTGCAGATCAGTGGATGAACCACGGGGACCGGATCATGGCATTCAGAGTTACAGCTCAAGATCCGCAGTCATCTTATTTGAATCACCGATATAAGCGGCCTTATGTGTGCTAGGGAGTTTCTTGCTTTGGGGACTGGTGTCAATCAATGAGTGATTGGGTGTGGGATTTCTGGAGTTGGGATATGGGTGTAGGGACTCATAGGCTGATGTTCTGCTACAGATCTGTGAACGGAACTCAGGCACTCAGTGACTAGCTCTCCAGGCTCAGAGGTGGAGTTGAATATCTCAATTCCTCCTACCTGCTTCACTGCCATGAGAGCTATATGGTTTTACAGGGAGTTCCAGGCCATTGTGGGGGCTGGGGCTGGGCCTATGCTGGGGCTGGGGCATGGACTGGGGCTGGGGCATGGGCTGGGGCTGGGGCGGGGGCGAGGGCAAGGGCGGGGACAAATCAATGTGTGCAAGGAGGGAGGTGATGGGAGATGTCGATGAGGTCTATTGGAGATGGGTGCACCCATGGTCTGATAGAGCGAGGCCTTAGGCTTGAAGCCTGCCGCGGATCGGTAAATGAAACTCGGCTCGACTGACAAGGATGAGAGACACAAGGCAACATCTGTGTTCATGCTACAGCGTCACTGGCAGCAGTGACCTGTGTGTTCCACTGACTATCTTAGGATAGAGACAGGGAACGAGATCTTGAAGATCAGAGTTAGAGGTTTACATGTTTATATTTCCATCCTTTCTACCTCCTTCACTCTTGACGTGGGCTATGGGTTCCCAGGCAGTTAGCACCTGGTGATTTATGAGCTGGGACGAATCAGTTAGTTGGAGGAGGTAGTTGAGGGGTAAAGATATCTGGCATCTCTTTGAGATGGCAGCGCAAATCGGTCATACGACGACTCAGCAGCTCATGCTTTACTGCAGATTATGGATGGAACGAGAGGACTTGATCTCAAGGATCGGACAGAGTTGAAAATGTGGGCAGGTTATCTGCATCAGTGGCAGGGGTTGTACTGCACAACTGTGGATGAGAATGGGGCCTGGACCGCTAGGGTCAGAGGTAGAAGCAGAAACCCTTAAGGAGACTATCTGCTTCACTGGCAGGGGTGTCTGGTGGATTTGGGGGCTGGGACATAACCATGAGGTGGAGGAGGTTACTGGTGAGGTAAAGTGTCTGGGATCTCTTGGAGATGGCCACAGGCGGTGGGGTTAGAGGAACTCAACCACAGATGTTCGATTCCAGGTCTGTCCATTGAACTGGGCAATTGGATCTGGTGGCTAGGATGTAGATTGACAATCTGTAATTCTACTACCAGTTCCACTGTAAGGAGTGGCCTGTACACTCCAGTGAGTTCCTCTTGCATTTGGTATCTGTGAGCAATCGGTGACTCAGAGTAGGTAAGTGACAGATGCACATCTGTGGCATCTACTGGGGAGGAGTAGTCTGCTTGAGAGGGGGAATTAGCGGCAGATACCCTCCTGCAGATCAGTGGATGAACCACGGGGACCGGATCATGGCATTCAGAGTTACAGCTCAAGATCCGCAGTCATCTTATTTGAATCACCGGTATGAGCGGCCTTATGTGTGCTAGGGAGTTTCTTGCTTTGGGGACTGGTGTCAATCAATGAGTGGTTGGGTGTGGGATTTCTGGAGTTGGGATATGGGTGTAGGGACTCATAGGCAGATGTTCTGCTACAGATCTGTGAACGGAACTCAGGCACTCAGTGACTCGCTCTCCAGGCTCAGAGGTGGAGTTGTATATCTCTATTCCTCCTACCTGCTTCACTGCCATGAGAGCTATATGGTTTTACAGGGAGTTCCAGGCCATTGTTGGGGCTGGGGCTGGGGCTGGGGCTAAGCTGGGGCTGGGGCATGGGCTGGGGCTGGGGCTGGGGCGGGGGCGGGGGTGAGGGCAATGGCGGGGACAAATCAATGTGTGCAAGGAGGGAGGGGATGGGAGGTGTCGATGAGGTCTACTGGAGATGGGTGCACCCATGGTCCCATAGAGCGAGGCCTTAGGCTTGAAGCCTGCCGCGGATCGGTAAATGAAACTCGGCTCGACTGACAAGGATGAGAGACACAAGGCAACATCTGTGTTCATGCTACAGCGTCACTGTCGGCAGTGACCTGTGTGTTCCACTGACTATCTTAGGATAGAGACAGGGAACGAGATCTTGAAGATCAGAGTTAGAGGTTTACATGTTTATATTTCCATCCTTTCTACCTCCTTCACTCTTGACGTGGGCTATGGGTTCCCAGGCAGTTAGCACCTGGTGATTTATGAGCTGGGACGAATCAGTTAGTTGGAGGAGGTAGTTGAGGGGTAAAGATATCTGGCATCTCTTTGAGATGGCAGCGCAAAGTCGGTCATACGACGACTCAGAGCTCATGCTTTACTGCAGATTATGGATGGAACGAGAGGACTTGATCTCAAGGTTGGACAGAGTTGAAATGTGGGCAGGTTATCTGCATCAGTGGCAGGGGTTGTACTGCACAACTGTGGATGAGAATGGGGCCTGGACCGCTAGGGTCAGAGGTAGAAGCAGAAACCCTTAAGGAGACTATCTGCTTCACTGGCAGGGGTGTCTGGTGGATTTGGGGGCTGGGACATAACCATGAGGTGGAGGAGGTTACTGGTGAGGTAAAGTGTCTGGGATCTCTTGGAGATGGCCACAGGCGGTGGGGTTAGAGGAACTATCCACAGATGTTCGATTCCAGGTCTGTCCATTGAACTGGGCAATTGGATCTGGTGGCTAGGATGTAGATTGACAATCTGTAATTCTACTACCAGTTCCACTGTAAGGAGTGGCCTGTACACTCCAGTGAGTTCCTCTTGCATTTGGTATCTGTGAGCAATCGGTGACTCAGAGTAGGTAAGTGACAGATGCACATCTGTGGCATCTACTGGGGAGGAGTAGTCTGCTTGAGAGGGGGAATTAGCAGCAGATACCCTCCTGCAGATCAGCGGATGAACACGGGGACCGGATCATGGCATTCAGAGTTACAGCTCAAGATCCGCAGTCATCTTATTTGAATCACCGGTATGAGCGGCCTTATGTGTGCTAGGGAGTTTCTTGCTTTGGGGACTGGTGTCAATCAATGAGTGGTTGGGTGTGGGATTTCTGGAGTTGGGATATGGGTGTAGGGACTCATAGGCAGATGTTCTGCTACAGATCTGTGAACGGAACTCAGGCACTCAGTGACTCGCTCTCCAGGCTCAGAGGTGGAGTTGTATATCTCTATTCCTCCTACCTGCTTCACTGCCATGAGAGCTATATGGTTTTACAGGGAGTTCCAGGCCATTGTGGGGGCTGGGGCTGGGGCTGGGGCTAAGCTGGGGCTGGGACATGGGCGGGGGCTGGGGCGGGGGCGAGGGCAAGGGCGGGGACAAATCAATGTGTGCAAGGAGGGAGGGGATGGGAGGTGTCGATGAGGTCTACTGGAGATGGGTGCACACATGGTCCGAAAGAGCGAGGCCTTAGGCTTGAAGCCTGCCGCGGATCGGTAAATGAAACTCGGCTCGACTGACAAGGATGAGAGACACAAGGCAACATCTGTGTTCATGCTACATCGTCACTGTCGGCAGTGACCTGTGTGTTCCACTGACTATCTTAGGATAGAGACAGGGAACGAGATCTTGAAGATCAGAGTTAGAGGGTTACATGTTTATATTTCCATCCTTTCTACCTCCTTCACTCTTGACGTGGGCTATGGGTTCCCAGGCAGTTAGCACCTGGTGATTTATGAGCTGGGACGAATCAGTTAGTTGGAGGAGGTAGTTGAGGGGTAAAGATATCTGGCATCTCTTTGAGATGGCAGCGCAAAGTCGGTCATACGACGACTCAGCAGCTCATGCTTTACTGCAGATTATGGATGGAACGAGAGGACTTGATCTCAAGGATCGGACAGAGTTGAAAATGTGGGCAGGTTATCTGCATCAGTGGCAGGGGTTGTACTGCACAACTGTGGATGAGAATGGGGCCTGGACCGCTAGGGTCAGAGGTAGAAGCAGAAACCCTTAAGGAGACTATCTGCTTCACTGGCAGGGGTGTCTGGTGGATTTGGGGGCTGGGACATAACCATGAGGTGGAGGAGGTTACTGGTGAGGTAAAGTGTCTGGGATCTCTTGGAGATGGCCACAGGCGGTGGGGTTAGAGGAACTCAACCACAGATGTTCGATTCCAGGTCTGTCCATTGAACTGGGCAATTGGATCTGGTGGCTAGCATGTAGATTGACAATCTGTAATTCTACTACCAGTTCCACTGTAAGGAGTGGCCTGTACACTCCAGTGAGTTCCTCTTGCATTTGGTATCTGTGAGCAATCGGTGACTCAGAGTAGGTAAGTGACAGATGCACATCTGTGGCATCTACTGGGGAGGAGTAGTCTGCTTGAGAGGGGGAATTAGCAGCAGATACCCTCCTGCAGATCAGCGGATGAACACGGGGACCGGATCATGGCATTCAGAGTTACAGCTCAAGATCCGCAGTCATCTTATTTGAATCACCGGTATGAGCGGCCTTATGTGTGCTAGGGAGTTTCTTGCTTTGGGGACTGGTGTCAATCAATGAGTGGTTGGGTGTGGGATTTCTGGAGTTGGGATATGGGTGTAGGGACTCATAGGCAGATGTTCTGCTACAGATCTGTGAACGGAACTCAGGCACTCAGTGACTCGCTCTCCAGGCTCAGAGGTGGAGTTGTATATCTCTATTCCTCCTACCTGCTTCACTGCCATGAGAGCTATATGGTTTTACAGGGAGTTCCAGGCCATTGTTGGGGCTGGGGCTGGGGCTGGGGCTGGGGCTAAGCTGGGGCTGGGGCATGGGCGGGGGCTGGGGCGGGGGCGAGGGCAAGGGCGGGGACAAATCAATGTGTGCAAGGAGGGAGGGGATGGGAGGTGTCGATGAGGTCTACTGGAGATGGGTGCACCCATGGTCCCATAGAGCGAGGCCTTAGGCTTGAAGCCTGCCGCGGATCGGTAAATGAAACTCGGCTCGACTGACAAGGATGAGAGACACAAGGCAACATCTGTGTTCATGCTACAGCGTCACTGTCGGCAGTGACCTGTGTGTTCCACTGACTATCTTAGGATAGAGACAGGGAACGAGATCTTGAAGATCAGAGTTAGAGGTTTACATGTTTATATTTCCATCCTTTCTACCTCCTTCACTCTTGACGTGGGCTATGGGTTCCCAGGCAGTTAGCACCTGGTGATTTATGAGCTGGGACGAATCATTTAGTTGGAGGAGGTAGTTGAGGGGTAAAGATATCTGGCATCTCTTTGAGATGGCAGCGCAAAGTCGGTCATACGACGACTCAGCAGCTCATGCTTTACTGCAGATTATGGATGGAACGAGAGGACTTGATCTCAAGGATCGGACAGAGTTGAAAATGTGGGCAGGTTATCTGCATCAGTGGCAGGGGTTGTACTGCACAACTGTGGATGAGAATGGGGCCTGGACCGCTAGGGTCAGAGGTAGAAGCAGAAACCCTTAAGGAGACTATCTGCTTCACTGGCAGGGGTGTCTGGTGGATTTGGGGGCTGGGACATAACCATGAGGTGGAGGAGGTTACTGGTGAGGTAAAGTGTCTGGGATCTCTTGGAGATGGCCACAGGCGGTGGGGTTAGAGGAACTCAACCACAGATGTTCGATTCCAGGTCTGTCCATTGAACTGGGCAATTGGATCTGGTGGCTAGGATGTAGATTGACAATCTGTAATTCTACTACCAGTTCCACTGTAAGGAGTGGCCTGTACACTCCAGTGAGTTCCTCTTGCATTTGGTATCTGTGAGCAATCGGTGACTCAGAGTAGGTAAGTGACAGATGCACATCTGTGGCATCAACTGGGGAGGAATAGTTTGCTTGAGAGGGGGAATTAGCAGCAGATACCCTCCTGCATATCAGCGGATGAACCACGGGGACCGGATCATGGCATTCAGAGTTACAGCTCAAGATCCGCAGTCATCTTATTTGAATCACCGGTATGAGCGGCCTTATGTGTGCTAGGGAGTTTCTTGCTTTGGGGACTGGTGTCAATCAATGAGTGGTTGGGTGTGGGATTTCTGGAGTTGGGATATGGGTGTAGGGACTCATAGGCAGATGTTCTGCTACAGATCTGTGAACGGAACTCAGGCATCCAGTGACTCGCTCTCCAGGCTCAGAGGTGGAGTTGTATATCTCTATTCCTCCTACCTGCTTCACTGCCATGAGAGCTATATGGTTTTACAGGGAGTTCCAGGCCATTGTTGGGGCTGGGGCTGGGGCTGGGGCTGGGGCGGGGGCGAGGGCAAGGGCGGGGACAAATCAATGTGTGCAAGGAGGGAGGGGATGGGAGATGTCGATGAGGTCTACTGGAGATGGGTGCACCCATGGTCCCATAGAGCGAGGCCTTAGGCTTGAAGCCTGCCGCGGATCGGTAAATGAAACTCGGCTCGACTGACAAGGATGAGAGACACAAGGCAACATCTGTGTTCATGCTACAGCGTCACTGTCGGCAGTGACCTGTGTGTTCCACTGACTATCTTAGGATAGAGACAGGGAACGAGATCTTGAAGATCAGAGTTAGAGGTTTACATGTTTATATTTCCATCCTTTCTACCTCCTTCACTCTTGACGTGGGCTATGGGTTCCCAGGCAGTTAGCACCTGGTGATTTATGAGCTGGGACGAATCAGTTAGTTGGAGGAGGTAGTTGAGGGGTAAAGATATCTGGCATCTCTTTGAGTTGGCAGCGCAAAGTCGGTCATACGACGACTCAGCAGCTCATGCTTTACTGCAGATTATGGATGGAACGAGAGGACTTGATCTCAAGGATCGGACAGAGTTGAAAATGTGGGCAGGTTATCTGCATCAGTGGCAGGGGTTGTACTGCACAACTGTGGATGAGAATGGGGCCTGGACCGCTAGGGTCAGAGGTAGAAGCAGAAACCCTTAAGGAGACTATCTGCTTCACTGGCAGGGGTGTCTGGTGGATTTGGGGGCTGGGACATAACCATGAGGTGGAGGAGGTTACTGGTGAGGTAAAGTGTCTGGGATCTCTTGGAGATGGCCACAGGCGGTGGGGTTAGAGGAACTCAACCACAGATGTTCGATTCCAGGTCTGTCCATTGAACTGGGCAATTGGATCTGGTGGCTAGGATGTAGATTGACAATCTGTAATTCTACTACCAGTTCCACTGTAAGGAGTGGCCTGTACACTCCAGTGAGTTCCTCTTGCATTTGGTATCTGTGAGCAATCGGTGACTCAGAGTAGGTAAGTGACAGATGCACATCTGTGGCATCTACTGGGGAGGAGTAGTCTGCTTGAGAGGGGGAATTAGCAGCAGATACCCTCCTGCAGATCAGCGGATGAACACGGGGACCGGATCATGGCATTCAGAGTTACAGCTCAAGATCCGCAGTCATCTTATTTGAATCACCGGTATGAGCGGCCTTATGTGTGCTAGGGAGTTTCTTGCTTTGGGGACAGGTGTCAATCAATGAGTGGTTGGGTGTGGGATTTCTGGAGTTGGGATATGGGTGTAGGGACTCATAGGCAGATGTTCTGCTACAGATCTGTGAACGGAACTCAGGCACTCAGTGACTCGCTCTCCAGGCTCAGAGGTGGAGTTGTATATCTCTATTCCTCCTACCTGCTTCACTGCCATGAGAGCTATATGGTTTTACAGGGAGTTCCAGGCCATTGTTGGGGCTGGGGATGGGGCTGGGGCTGGGGCTAAGCTGGGGCTGGGGCATGGGCGGGGGCTGGGGCGGGGGCGAGGGCAAGGGCGGGGACAAATCAATGTGTGCAAGGAGGGAGGGGATGGGAGGTGTCGATGAGGTCTACTGGAGATGGGTGCACCCATGGTCCCATAGAGCGAGGCCTTAGGCTTGAAGCCTGCCGCGGATCGGTAAATGAAACTCGGCTCGACTGACAAGGATGAGAGACACAAGGCAACATCTGTGTTCATGCTACAGCGTCACTGTCGGCAGTGACCTGTGTGTTCCACTGACTATCTTAGGATAGAGACAGGGAACGAGATCTTGAAGATCAGAGTTAGAGGTTTACATGTTTATATTTCCATCCTTTCTACCTCCTTCACTCTTGACGTGGGCTATGGGTTCCCAGGCAGTTAGCACCTGGTGATTTATGAGCTGGGACGAATCATTTAGTTGGAGGAGGTAGTTGAGGGGTAAAGATATCTGGCATCTCTTTGAGATGGCAGCGCAAAGTCGGTCATACGACGACTCAGCAGCTCATGCTTTACTGCAGATTATGGATGGAACGAGAGGACTTGATCTCAAGGATCGGACAGAGTTGAAAATGTGGGCAGGTTATCTGCATCAGTGGCAGGGGTTGTACTGCACAACTGTGGATGAGAATGGGGCCTGGACCGCTAGGGTCAGAGGTAGAAGCAGAAACCCTTAAGGAGACTATCTGCTTCACTGGCAGGGGTGTCTGGTGGATTTGGGGGCTGGGACATAACCATGAGGTGGAGGAGGTTACTGGTGAGGTAAAGTGTCTGGGATCTCTTGGAGATGGCCACAGGCGGTGGGGTTAGAGGAACTCAACCACAGATGTTCGATTCCAGGTCTGTCCATTGAACTGGGCAATTGGATCTGGTGGCTAGGATGTAGATTGACAATCTGTAATTCTACTACCAGTTCCACTGTAAGGAGTGGCCTGTACACTCCAGTGAGTTCCTCTTGCATTTGGTATCTGTGAGCAATCGGTGACTCAGAGTAGGTAAGTGACAGATGCACATCTGTGGCATCAACTGGGGAGGAATAGTTTGCTTGAGAGGGGGAATTAGGGGCAGATACCCTCCTGCATATCAGCGGATGAACCACGGGGACCGGATCATGGCATTCAGAGTTACAGCTCAAGATCCGCAGTCATCTTATTTGAATCACCGGTATGAGCGGCCTTATGTGTGCTAGGGAGTTTCTTGCTTTGGGGACTGGTGTCAATCAATAAGTGGTTGGGTGTGGGATTTCTGGAGTTGGGATATGGGTGTAGGGACTCATAGGCAGATGTTCTGCTACAGATCTGTGAACGGAACTCAGGCACTCAGTGACTCGCTCTCCAGGCTCAGAGGTGGAGTTGTATATCTCTATTCCTCCTACCTGCTTCACTGCCATGAGAGCTATATGGTTTTACAGGGAGTTCCAGGCCATTGTTGGGGCTGGGGCTGGGGCTGGGGCTAAGCTGGGGCTGGGGCAAGGGCTGGGGCTGGGGCTGGGGCTGAGGCAGGGGAGATGGCTGGGACAAATCAATGTGTGCAAGGAGGGAGGTGATGGGAGATGTCGATGAGGTCTACTGGAGATGGGTGCACCCATGGTCCTATAGAGCGAGGCCTTAGGCTTGAAGCCTGCCGCGGATCGGTAAATGAAACTCGGCTCGACTGACAAGGATGAGAGACACAAGGCAACATCTGTGTTCATGCTACAGCGTCACTGGCAGCAGTGACCTGTGTGTTCCATTGACTATCTTAGGATAGAGACAGGGAACGAGATCTTGAAGATCAGAGTTAGAGGTTTACATGTTTATATTTCCATCCTTTCTACCTCCTTCACTCTTGACGTGGGCTATGGGTTCCCAGGCAGTTAGCACCTGGTGATTTATGAGCTGGGACGAATCAGTTAGTTGGAGGAGGTAGTTGAGGGGTAAAGATATCTGGCATCTCTTTGAGTTGGCAGCGCAAAGTCGGTCATACGACGACTCAGCAGCTCATGCTTTACTGCAGATTATGGATGGAACGACAGGACTTGATCCCAAGGATCGGACAGAGTTGAAAATGTGGGCAGGTTATCTGCATCAGTGGCAGGGGTTGTACTGCACAACTGTGGATGAGAATGGGGCCTGGACCGCTAGGGTCAGAGGTAGAAGCAGAAACCCTTAAGGAGACTATCTGCTTCACTGGCAGGGGTGTCTGGTGGATTAGGGGGCTGGGACATAACCATGAGGTGGAGGAGGTTACTGGTGAGGTAAAGTGTCTGGGATCTCTTGGAGATGGCCACAGGCGGTGGGGTTAGAGGAACTCAAACACAGATGTTCGATTCCAGGTCTGTCCATTGAACTGGGCAATTGGATCTGGTGGCTAGGATGTAGATTGACAATCTGTAATTCTACTACCAGTTCCACTGTAAGGAGTGGCCTGTACACTCCAGTGAGTTCCTCTTGCATTTGGTATCTGTGAGCAATCGGTGACTCAGAGTAGGTAAGTGACAGATGCACATCTGTGGCATCAACTGGGGAGGAGTAGTCTGCTTGAGAGGGGGAATTAGCGGCAGATACCCTCCTGCAGATCAGTGGATGAACCACGGGGACCGGATCATGGCATTCAGAGTTACAGCTCAAGATCCGCAGTCATCTTATTTGAATCACCGATATGAGCGGCCTTATGTGTGCTAGGGAGTTTCTTGCTTTGGGGACTGGTGTCAATCAATGAGTGGTTGGGTGTGGGATTTCTGGAGTTGGGATATGGGTGTAGGGACTCATAGGCTGATGTTCTGCTACAGATTTGTGAACGGAACTCAGGCACTCAGTGACTCGCTCTCCAGGCTCAGAGGTGGAGTTGAATATCTCTATTCCTCCTACCTGCTTCACTGCCATGAGAGCTATATGGTTTTACAGGGAGTTCCAGGCCATTGTGGGGGCTGGGGCTGGGGCTGGGCCTACGCTGGGGCTGGGGCATGGGCTGGGGCTGGGGCATGGGCTGGGGCTGGGGCGGGGGCGAGGGCAAGGGCGGGGACAAATCAATGTGTGCAAGGAGGGAGGTGATGGGAGATGTCGATGAGGTCTACTGGAGATGGGTGCACCCATGATCCGATAGAGCGAGGCCTTAGGCTTGAAGCCTGCTGCGGATCGGTAAATGAAACTCGGCTCGACTGACAAGGATGAGAGACACAAGGCAACATCTGTGTTCATGCTACAGCGTCACTGGCAGCAGTGACCTGTGTGTTCCACTGACTATCTTAGGATAGAGACAGGGAACGAGATCTTGAAGATCAGAGTTAGAGGTTTGAATGTTTATATTTCCATCCTTTCTACCTCCTTCCTTCTTGACGTGGGCTGTGGGTTTCCAGGCAGTTAGCACCTGGTGATTTATGAGCTGGGACGAATCAGTTAGTTGGAGGAGGTAGTTGAGGGGTAAAGATATCTGGCATCTCTTTGAGATGGCAGCGCAAAGTCGGTCATAAGACGACTCAGCAGCTCATGCTTTACTGCAGATTATGGATGGAACGAGAGGACTTGATCTCAAGGATCGGACAGAGTTGAAAATGTGGGCAGGTTATCTGCATCAGTGGCAGGGGTTGTACTGCACAACTGTGGATGAGAATGGGGCCTGGACCGCTAGGGTCCGAGGTAGAAGCAGAAACCCTTAAGGAGAGAATCTGCTTCACTGGCAGGGGTGTCTGGTGGATTTGGGGGCTGGGACATAACCATGAGGTGGAGGAGGTTACTGGTGAGGTAAAGTGTCTGGGATCTCTTGGAGATGGCCACAGGCGGTGGGGTTAGAGGAACTCAACCACAGATGTTCGATTCCAGGTCTGTCCATTGAACTGGGCAATTGAATCTGGTGGCTAGGATGTAGATTGACAATCTAATTCTACTTCCTGTTCCACTGTAAGGAGTGGCCTGTACACTCCAGTGAGTTCCTCTTGCATTTGGTATCTGTGAGCAATCGGTGACTCAGAGTAGGTAAGTGACAGATGCACATCTGTGGCATCTACTGGGGAGGAGTAGTCTGCTTGAGAGGGGGACTTAGCGGCAGATACCCTGCTGCAGATCAGTGGATGAACCACGGGGACCGGATCATGGCATTCAGATATACAGCTCAAGATCCGCAGTCATCTTATTTGAATCACCGGTATGAGCGGCCTTATGTGTGCTAGGGAGTTTCTTGCTTTGGGGACTCGTGTCAATCAATGAGTGGTTGGGTGTGGGATTTCTGGAGTTGGGATATGGGTGTAGGACTCATAGGCTGATGTTCTGCTACAGATCTGTGAACGGAACTCAGGCACTCAGTGACTCGCTCTCCAGGCTCAGAGGTGGAGTTGTATATCTCTATTCCTCCTACCTGCTTCACTGCCATGAGAGCTATATGGTTTTACAGGGAGTTCCAGGCCATTGTTGGGGCTGGGGCTGGGGCTGGGGCTAAGCTGGCGCTGGGGCAAGGGCTGGGGCTGGGGATGGGGCTGGGGCTGAGGCAGGGGCGATGGCGGGGACAAATCAATGTGTGCAAGGAGGGAGGTGATGGGAGATGTCGATGAGGTCTACTGGAGATGGGTGCACCCATGGTCCGATAGAGCGAGGCCTTAGGCTTGAAGCCTGCCGCGGATCGGTAAATGAAACTCGGCTCGACTGACAAGGATGAGAGACACAAGGCAACATCTGTGTTCATGCTACAGCGTCACTGGCAGCAGTGACCTGTGTGTTCCACTGACTATCTTAGGATTGAGACAGGGAACGAGATCTTGAAGATCAGAGTTAGAGGTTTACATGTTTATATTTCCATCCTTTCTACCTCCTTCACTCTTGACGTGGGCTATGGGTTCCCAGGCAGTTAGCACCTGGTGATTTATGAGCTGGGACGAATCAGTTAGTTGGAGGAGGTAGTTGAGGGGTAAAGATATCTGGCATCTCTTTGAGATGGCAGCGCAAAGTCGGTCATACGACGACTCAGCAGCTAATGCTTTACTGCAGATTATGGATGGAACGAGAGGGCTTGATCTCAAGGATCGGACAGAGTTGAAAATGTGGGCAGGTTATCTGCATCAGTGGCAGGGGTTGTACTGCACAACTGTGGATGAGAATGGGGCCTGGACCGCTAGGGTCAGAGGTAGAAGCAGAAACCCTTAGGAGACTATCTGCTTCACTGGCAGGGGTGTCTGTTGGATTAGGGGGCTGGGACATAACCATGAGGTGGAGGAGGTTACTGGTGAGGTAAAGTGTCTGGGATCTCTTGGAGATGGCCACAGGCGGTGGGGTTAGAGGAACTCAACCACAGATGTTCAATTCCAGGTCTGTCCATTGAACTGGGCAATTGGATCTGGTGGCTAGGATGTAGATTGACAATCTATAATTCTACTACCAGTTCCACTGTAAGGAGTGGCCTGTACACTCCAGTGAGTTCCTCTTGCATTTGGTATCTGTGAGCAATCGGTGACTCAGAGTAGGTAAGTGACAGATGCACATCTGTGGCATCTACTGGGGAGGAGTAGTCTGCTTGAGAGGGGGAATTAGCGGCAGATACCCTCCTGCAGATCAGTGGATGAACCACGGGGACCGGATCATGGCATTCAGAGTTACAGCTCAAGATCCGCAGTCATCTTATTTGAATCACCGATATAAGCGGCCTTATGTGTGCTAGGGAGTTTCTTGCTTTGGGGACTGGTGTCAATCAATGAGTGATTGGGTGTGGGATTTCTGGAGTTGGGATATGGGTGTAGGGACTCATAGGCTGATGTTCTGCTACAGATCTGTGAACGGAACTCAGGCACTCAGTGACTAGCTCTCCAGGCTCAGAGGTGGAGTTGAATATCTCAATTCCTCCTACCTGCTTCACTGCCATGAGAGCTATATGGTTTTACAGGGAGTTCCAGGCCATTGTGGGGGCTGGGGCTGGGCCTATGCTGGGGCTGCGGCATGGACTGGGGCTGGGGCATGGGCTGGGGCTGGGGCGGGGGCGAGGGCAAGGGCGGGGACAAATCAATGTGTGCAAGGAGGGAGGTGATGGGAGATGTCGATGAGGTCTATTGGAGATGGGTGCACCCATGGTCTGATAGAGCGAGGCCTTAGGCTTGAAGCCTGCCGCGGATCGGTAAATGAAACTCGGCTCGACTGACAAGGATGAGAGACACAAGGCAACATCTGTGTTCATGCTACAGCGTCACTGGCAGCAGTGACCTGTGTGTTCCACTGACTATCTTAGGATAGAGACAGGGAACGAGATCTTGAAGATCAGAGTTAGAGGTTTACATGTTTATATTTCCATCCTTTCTACCTCCTTCACTCTTGACGTGGGCTATGGGTTCCCAGGCAGTTAGCACCTGGTGATTTATGAGCTGGGACGAATCAGTTAGTTGGAGGAGGTAGTTGAGGGGTAAAGATATCTGGCATCTCTTTGAGATGGCAGCGCAAATCGGTCATACGACGACTCAGCAGCTCATGCTTTACTGCAGATTATGGATGGAACGAGAGGACTTGATCTCAAGGATCGGACAGAGTTGAAAATGTGGGCAGGTTATCTGCATCAGTGGCAGGGGTTGTACTGCACAACTGTGGATGAGAATGGGGCCTGGACCGCTAGGGTCAGAGGTAGAAGCAGAAACCCTTAAGGAGACTATCTGCTTCACTGGCAGGGGTGTCTGGTGGATTTGGGGGCTGGGACATAACCATGAGGTGGAGGAGGTTACTGGTGAGGTAAAGTGTCTGGGATCTCTTGGAGATGGCCACAGGCGGTGGGGTTAGAGGAACTCAACCACAGATGTTCGATTCCAGGTCTGTCCATTGAACTGGGCAATTGGATCTGGTGGCTAGGATGTAGATTGACAATCTGTAATTCTACTACCAGTTCCACTGTAAGGAGTGGCCTGTACACTCCAGTGAGTTCCTCTTGCATTTGGTATCTGTGAGCAATCGGTGACTCAGAGTAGGTAAGTGACAGATGCACATCTGTGGCATCTACTGGGGAGGAGTAGTCTGCTTGAGAGGGGGAATTAGCGGCAGATACCCTCCTGCAGATCAGTGGATGAACCACGGGGACCGGATCATGGCATTCAGAGTTACAGCTCAAGATCCGCAGTCATCTTATTTGAATCACCGGTATGAGCGGCCTTATGTGTGCTAGGGAGTTTCTTGCTTTGGGGACTGGTGTCAATCAATGAGTGGTTGGGTGTGGGATTTCTGGAGTTGGGATATGGGTGTAGGGACTCATAGGCAGATGTTCTGCTACAGATCTGTGAACGGAACTCAGGCACTCAGTGACTCGCTCTCCAGGCTCAGAGGTGGAGTTGTATATCTCTATTCCTCCTACCTGCTTCACTGCCATGAGAGCTATATGGTTTTACAGGGAGTTCCAGGCCATTGTTGGGGCTGGGGCTGGGGCTGGGGCTAAGCTGGGGCTGGGGCATGGGCTGGGGCTGGGGCTGGGGCGGGGGCGGGGGTGAGGGCAATGGCGGGGACAAATCAATGTGTGCAAGGAGGGAGGGGATGGGAGGTGTCGATGAGGTCTACTGGAGATGGGTGCACCCATGGTCCCATAGAGCGAGGCCTTAGGCTTGAAGCCTGCCGCGGATCGGTAAATGAAACTCGGCTCGACTGACAAGGATGAGAGACACAAGGCAACATCTGTGTTCATGCTACAGCGTCACTGTCGGCAGTGACCTGTGTGTTCCACTGACTATCTTAGGATAGAGACAGGGAACGAGATCTTGAAGATCAGAGTTAGAGGTTTACATGTTTATATTTCCATCCTTTCTACCTCCTTCACTCTTGACGTGGGCTATGGGTTCCCAGGCAGTTAGCACCTGGTGATTTATGAGCTGGGACGAATCAGTTAGTTGGAGGAGGTAGTTGAGGGGTAAAGATATCTGGCATCTCTTTGAGATGGCAGCGCAAAGTCGGTCATACGACGACTCAGAGCTCATGCTTTACTGCAGATTATGGATGGAACGAGAGGACTTGATCTCAAGGTTGGACAGAGTTGAAATGTGGGCAGGTTATCTGCATCAGTGGCAGGGGTTGTACTGCACAACTGTGGATGAGAATGGGGCCTGGACCGCTAGGGTCAGAGGTAGAAGCAGAAACCCTTAAGGAGACTATCTGCTTCACTGGCAGGGGTGTCTGGTGGATTTGGGGGCTGGGACATAACCATGAGGTGGAGGAGGTTACTGGTGAGGTAAAGTGTCTGGGATCTCTTGGAGATGGCCACAGGCGGTGGGGTTAGAGGAACTATCCACAGATGTTCGATTCCAGGTCTGTCCATTGAACTGGGCAATTGGATCTGGTGGCTAGGATGTAGATTGACAATCTGTAATTCTACTACCAGTTCCACTGTAAGGAGTGGCCTGTACACTCCAGTGAGTTCCTCTTGCATTTGGTATCTGTGAGCAATCGGTGACTCAGAGTAGGTAAGTGACAGATGCACATCTGTGGCATCTACTGGGGAGGAGTAGTCTGCTTGAGAGGGGGAATTAGCAGCAGATACCCTCCTGCAGATCAGCGGATGAACACGGGGACCGGATCATGGCATTCAGAGTTACAGCTCAAGATCCGCAGTCATCTTATTTGAATCACCGGTATGAGCGGCCTTATGTGTGCTAGGGAGTTTCTTGCTTTGGGGACTGGTGTCAATCAATGAGTGGTTGGGTGTGGGATTTCTGGAGTTGGGATATGGGTGTAGGGACTCATAGGCAGATGTTCTGCTACAGATCTGTGAACGGAACTCAGGCACTCAGTGACTCGCTCTCCAGGCTCAGAGGTGGAGTTGTATATCTCTATTCCTCCTACCTGCTTCACTGCCATGAGAGCTATATGGTTTTACAGGGAGTTCCAGGCCATTGTGGGGGCTGGGGCTGGGGCTGGGGCTAAGCTGGGGCTGGGACATGGGCGGGGGCTGGGGCGGGGGCGAGGGCAAGGGCGGGGACAAATCAATGTGTGCAAGGAGGGAGGGGATGGGAGGTGTCGATGAGGTCTACTGGAGATGGGTGCACACATGGTCCGAAAGAGCGAGGCCTTAGGCTTGAAGCCTGCCGCGGATCGGTAAATGAAACTCGGCTCGACTGACAAGGATGAGAGACACAAGGCAACATCTGTGTTCATGCTACATCGTCACTGTCGGCAGTGACCTGTGTGTTCCACTGACTATCTTAGGATAGAGACAGGGAACGAGATCTTGAAGATCAGAGTTAGAGGGTTACATGTTTATATTTCCATCCTTTCTACCTCCTTCACTCTTGACGTGGGCTATGGGTTCCCAGGCAGTTAGCACCTGGTGATTTATGAGCTGGGACGAATCAGTTAGTTGGAGGAGGTAGTTGAGGGGTAAAGATATCTGGCATCTCTTTGAGATGGCAGCGCAAAGTCGGTCATACGACGACTCAGCAGCTCATGCTTTACTGCAGATTATGGATGGAACGAGAGGACTTGATCTCAAGGATCGGACAGAGTTGAAAATGTGGGCAGGTTATCTGCATCAGTGGCAGGGGTTGTACTGCACAACTGTGGATGAGAATGGGGCCTGGACCGCTAGGGTCAGAGGTAGAAGCAGAAACCCTTAAGGAGACTATCTGCTTCACTGGCAGGGGTGTCTGGTGGATTTGGGGGCTGGGACATAACCATGAGGTGGAGGAGGTTACTGGTGAGGTAAAGTGTCTGGGATCTCTTGGAGATGGCCACAGGCGGTGGGGTTAGAGGAACTCAACCACAGATGTTCGATTCCAGGTCTGTCCATTGAACTGGGCAATTGGATCTGGTGGCTAGCATGTAGATTGACAATCTGTAATTCTACTACCAGTTCCACTGTAAGGAGTGGCCTGTACACTCCAGTGAGTTCCTCTTGCATTTGGTATCTGTGAGCAATCGGTGACTCAGAGTAGGTAAGTGACAGATGCACATCTGTGGCATCTACTGGGGAGGAGTAGTCTGCTTGAGAGGGGGAATTAGCAGCAGATACCCTCCTGCAGATCAGCGGATGAACACGGGGACCGGATCATGGCATTCAGAGTTACAGCTCAAGATCCGCAGTCATCTTATTTGAATCACCGGTATGAGCGGCCTTATGTGTGCTAGGGAGTTTCTTGCTTTGGGGACTGGTGTCAATCAATGAGTGGTTGGGTGTGGGATTTCTGGAGTTGGGATATGGGTGTAGGGACTCATAGGCAGATGTTCTGCTACAGATCTGTGAACGGAACTCAGGCACTCAGTGACTCGCTCTCCAGGCTCAGAGGTGGAGTTGTATATCTCTATTCCTCCTACCTGCTTCACTGCCATGAGAGCTATATGGTTTTACAGGGAGTTCCAGGCCATTGTTGGGGCTGGGGCTGGGGCTGGGGCTGGGGCTAAGCTGGGGCTGGGGCATGGGCGGGGGCTGGGGCGGGGGCGAGGGCAAGGGCGGGGACAAATCAATGTGTGCAAGGAGGGAGGGGATGGGAGGTGTCGATGAGGTCTACTGGAGATGGGTGCACCCATGGTCCCATAGAGCGAGGCCTTAGGCTTGAAGCCTGCCGCGGATCGGTAAATGAAACTCGGCTCGACTGACAAGGATGAGAGACACAAGGCAACATCTGTGTTCATGCTACAGCGTCACTGTCGGCAGTGACCTGTGTGTTCCACTGACTATCTTAGGATAGAGACAGGGAACGAGATCTTGAAGATCAGAGTTAGAGGTTTACATGTTTATATTTCCATCCTTTCTACCTCCTTCACTCTTGACGTGGGCTATGGGTTCCCAGGCAGTTAGCACCTGGTGATTTATGAGCTGGGACGAATCATTTAGTTGGAGGAGGTAGTTGAGGGGTAAAGATATCTGGCATCTCTTTGAGATGGCAGCGCAAAGTCGGTCATACGACGACTCAGCAGCTCATGCTTTACTGCAGATTATGGATGGAACGAGAGGACTTGATCTCAAGGATCGGACAGAGTTGAAAATGTGGGCAGGTTATCTGCATCAGTGGCAGGGGTTGTACTGCACAACTGTGGATGAGAATGGGGCCTGGACCGCTAGGGTCAGAGGTAGAAGCAGAAACCCTTAAGGAGACTATCTGCTTCACTGGCAGGGGTGTCTGGTGGATTTGGGGGCTGGGACATAACCATGAGGTGGAGGAGGTTACTGGTGAGGTAAAGTGTCTGGGATCTCTTGGAGATGGCCACAGGCGGTGGGGTTAGAGGAACTCAACCACAGATGTTCGATTCCAGGTCTGTCCATTGAACTGGGCAATTGGATCTGGTGGCTAGGATGTAGATTGACAATCTGTAATTCTACTACCAGTTCCACTGTAAGGAGTGGCCTGTACACTCCAGTGAGTTCCTCTTGCATTTGGTATCTGTGAGCAATCGGTGACTCAGAGTAGGTAAGTGACAGATGCACATCTGTGGCATCAACTGGGGAGGAATAGTTTGCTTGAGAGGGGGAATTAGCAGCAGATACCCTCCTGCATATCAGCGGATGAACCACGGGGACCGGATCATGGCATTCAGAGTTACAGCTCAAGATCCGCAGTCATCTTATTTGAATCACCGGTATGAGCGGCCTTATGTGTGCTAGGGAGTTTCTTGCTTTGGGGACTGGTGTCAATCAATGAGTGGTTGGGTGTGGGATTTCTGGAGTTGGGATATGGGTGTAGGGACTCATAGGCAGATGTTCTGCTACAGATCTGTGAACGGAACTCAGGCATCCAGTGACTCGCTCTCCAGGCTCAGAGGTGGAGTTGTATATCTCTATTCCTCCTACCTGCTTCACTGCCATGAGAGCTATATGGTTTTACAGGGAGTTCCAGGCCATTGTTGGGGCTGGGGCTGGGGCTGGGGCTGGGGCGGGGGCGAGGGCAAGGGCGGGGACAAATCAATGTGTGCAAGGAGGGAGGGGATGGGAGATGTCGATGAGGTCTACTGGAGATGGGTGCACCCATGGTCCCATAGAGCGAGGCCTTAGGCTTGAAGCCTGCCGCGGATCGGTAAATGAAACTCGGCTCGACTGACAAGGATGAGAGACACAAGGCAACATCTGTGTTCATGCTACAGCGTCACTGTCGGCAGTGACCTGTGTGTTCCACTGACTATCTTAGGATAGAGACAGGGAACGAGATCTTGAAGATCAGAGTTAGAGGTTTACATGTTTATATTTCCATCCTTTCTACCTCCTTCACTCTTGACGTGGGCTATGGGTTCCCAGGCAGTTAGCACCTGGTGATTTATGAGCTGGGACGAATCAGTTAGTTGGAGGAGGTAGTTGAGGGGTAAAGATATCTGGCATCTCTTTGAGTTGGCAGCGCAAAGTCGGTCATACGACGACTCAGCAGCTCATGCTTTACTGCAGATTATGGATGGAACGAGAGGACTTGATCTCAAGGATCGGACAGAGTTGAAAATGTGGGCAGGTTATCTGCATCAGTGGCAGGGGTTGTACTGCACAACTGTGGATGAGAATGGGGCCTGGACCGCTAGGGTCAGAGGTAGAAGCAGAAACCCTTAAGGAGACTATCTGCTTCACTGGCAGGGGTGTCTGGTGGATTTGGGGGCTGGGACATAACCATGAGGTGGAGGAGGTTACTGGTGAGGTAAAGTGTCTGGGATCTCTTGGAGATGGCCACAGGCGGTGGGGTTAGAGGAACTCAACCACAGATGTTCGATTCCAGGTCTGTCCATTGAACTGGGCAATTGGATCTGGTGGCTAGGATGTAGATTGACAATCTGTAATTCTACTACCAGTTCCACTGTAAGGAGTGGCCTGTACACTCCAGTGAGTTCCTCTTGCATTTGGTATCTGTGAGCAATCGGTGACTCAGAGTAGGTAAGTGACAGATGCACATCTGTGGCATCTACTGGGGAGGAGTAGTCTGCTTGAGAGGGGGAATTAGCAGCAGATACCCTCCTGCAGATCAGCGGATGAACACGGGGACCGGATCATGGCATTCAGAGTTACAGCTCAAGATCCGCAGTCATCTTATTTGAATCACCGGTATGAGCGGCCTTATGTGTGCTAGGGAGTTTCTTGCTTTGGGGACAGGTGTCAATCAATGAGTGGTTGGGTGTGGGATTTCTGGAGTTGGGATATGGGTGTAGGGACTCATAGGCAGATGTTCTGCTACAGATCTGTGAACGGAACTCAGGCACTCAGTGACTCGCTCTCCAGGCTCAGAGGTGGAGTTGTATATCTCTATTCCTCCTACCTGCTTCACTGCCATGAGAGCTATATGGTTTTACAGGGAGTTCCAGGCCATTGTTGGGGCTGGGGATGGGGCTGGGGCTGGGGCTAAGCTGGGGCTGGGGCATGGGCGGGGGCTGGGGCGGGGGCGAGGGCAAGGGCGGGGACAAATCAATGTGTGCAAGGAGGGAGGGGATGGGAGGTGTCGATGAGGTCTACTGGAGATGGGTGCACCCATGGTCCCATAGAGCGAGGCCTTAGGCTTGAAGCCTGCCGCGGATCGGTAAATGAAACTCGGCTCGACTGACAAGGATGAGAGACACAAGGCAACATCTGTGTTCATGCTACAGCGTCACTGTCGGCAGTGACCTGTGTGTTCCACTGACTATCTTAGGATAGAGACAGGGAACGAGATCTTGAAGATCAGAGTTAGAGGTTTACATGTTTATATTTCCATCCTTTCTACCTCCTTCACTCTTGACGTGGGCTATGGGTTCCCAGGCAGTTAGCACCTGGTGATTTATGAGCTGGGACGAATCATTTAGTTGGAGGAGGTAGTTGAGGGGTAAAGATATCTGGCATCTCTTTGAGATGGCAGCGCAAAGTCGGTCATACGACGACTCAGCAGCTCATGCTTTACTGCAGATTATGGATGGAACGAGAGGACTTGATCTCAAGGATCGGACAGAGTTGAAAATGTGGGCAGGTTATCTGCATCAGTGGCAGGGGTTGTACTGCACAACTGTGGATGAGAATGGGGCCTGGACCGCTAGGGTCAGAGGTAGAAGCAGAAACCCTTAAGGAGACTATCTGCTTCACTGGCAGGGGTGTCTGGTGGATTTGGGGGCTGGGACATAACCATGAGGTGGAGGAGGTTACTGGTGAGGTAAAGTGTCTGGGATCTCTTGGAGATGGCCACAGGCGGTGGGGTTAGAGGAACTCAACCACAGATGTTCGATTCCAGGTCTGTCCATTGAACTGGGCAATTGGATCTGGTGGCTAGGATGTAGATTGACAATCTGTAATTCTACTACCAGTTCCACTGTAAGGAGTGGCCTGTACACTCCAGTGAGTTCCTCTTGCATTTGGTATCTGTGAGCAATCGGTGACTCAGAGTAGGTAAGTGACAGATGCACATCTGTGGCATCAACTGGGGAGGAATAGTTTGCTTGAGAGGGGGAATTAGGGGCAGATACCCTCCTGCATATCAGCGGATGAACCACGGGGACCGGATCATGGCATTCAGAGTTACAGCTCAAGATCCGCAGTCATCTTATTTGAATCACCGGTATGAGCGGCCTTATGTGTGCTAGGGAGTTTCTTGCTTTGGGGACTGGTGTCAATCAATAAGTGGTTGGGTGTGGGATTTCTGGAGTTGGGATATGGGTGTAGGGACTCATAGGCAGATGTTCTGCTACAGATCTGTGAACGGAACTCAGGCACTCAGTGACTCGCTCTCCAGGCTCAGAGGTGGAGTTGTATATCTCTATTCCTCCTACCTGCTTCACTGCCATGAGAGCTATATGGTTTTACAGGGAGTTCCAGGCCATTGTTGGGGCTGGGGCTGGGGCTGGGGCTAAGCTGGGGCTGGGGCATGGGCTGGGGCTGGGGCTGGGGCGGGGGCGAGGGCAAGGGCGGGGACAAATCAATGTGGGCAAGGAGGGAGGGGATGGGAGATGTCGATGAGGTCTACTGGAGATGGGTGCACCCATGGTCCCATAGAGCGAGGCCTTAGGCTTGAAGCCTGCCGCGGATCGGTAAATGAAACTCGGCTCGACTAACATGGATGAGAAACACAAGGCAACATCTGTGTTCATGCTACAGCGTCACTGTCGGCAGTGACCTGTGTGTTCCACTGACTATCTTAGGATAGAGACAGGGAACGAGATCTTGAAGATCAGAGTTAGAGGTTTACATGTTTATATTTCCATCCTTTCTACATCCTTCACTCTTGACGTGGGCTATGGGTTCCCAGGCAGTTAGCACCTGGTGATTTATGAGCTGGGACGAATCAGTTAGTTGGAGGAGGTAGTTGAGGGGTAAAGATATCTGGCATCTCTTTGAGATGGCAGCGCAAAGTCGGTCATACGACGACTCAGCAGCTCATGCTTTACTGCAGATTATGGAGGGAACGAGAGGACTTGATCTCAAGGATCGGACAGAGTTGAAATGTGGGCAGGTTATCTGCATCAGTGGCAGGGGTTGTACTGCACAACTGTGGATGAGAATGGGGCCTGGACCGCTGGGGTCAGAGGTAGAAGCAGAAACCCTTAAGGAGACTATCTGCTTCACTGGCAGGGGTGTCTGGTGGATTTGGGGGCTGGGACATAACCATGAGGTGGAGGAGGTTACTGGTGAGGTAAAGTGTCTGGGATCTCTTGGAGATGGCCACAGGCGGTGGGGTTAGAGGAACTCAACCACAGATGTTCGATTCCAGGTCTGTCCATTGAACTGGGCAATTGGATCTGGTGGCTAGGATGTAGATTGACAATCTGTAATTCTACTACCAGTTCCACTGTAAGGAGTGGCCTGTACACTCCAGTGAGTTCCTCTTGCATTTGGTATCTGTGAGCAATCGGTGACTCAGAGTAGGTAAGTGACAGATGCACATCTGTGGCATCAACTGGGGAGGAGTAGTCTGCTTGAGAGGGGGAATTAGCGGCAGATACCCTCCTGCAAATCAGCGGATGAACCACGGGGACCGGATCATGGCATTCAGAGTTACAGCTCAAGATCCGCAGTCATCTTATTTGAATCACCGGTATGAGCGGCCTTATGTGTGCTAGGGAGTTTCTTGCTTTGGGGACTGGTGTCAATCAATGAGTGGTTGGGTGTGGGATTTCTGGAGTTGGGATATGGGTGTAGGGACTCATAGGCAGATGTTCTGCTACAGATCTGTGAACGGAACTCAGGCACTCAGAGACTCGCTCTCCAGGCTCAGAGGTGGAGTTGTATATCTCTATTCCTCCTACCTGCTTCACTGCCATGAGAGCTATATTGTTTTACAGGGAGTTCCAGGCCATTGTTGGGGCTGGGGCTGGGGCTGGGGCTAAGCTGGGGCTGGGGCATGGGCTGGGGCTGGGGCTGGGGCTGGGGCGGGGGCGAGGGCAAGGGCGGGGACAAATCAATGTGTGCAAGGAGGGAGGGGATGGGAGATGTCGATGAGGTCTACTGGAGATGGGTGCACCCATGGTCCCATAGAGCGAGGCCTTAGGCTTGAAGCCTGCCGCGGATCGGTAAATGAAACTCGGCTCGACTGACAAGGATGAGAGACACAAGGCAACATCTGTGTTCATGCTACAGCGTCACTGTCGGCAGTGACCTGTGTGTTCCACTGACTATCTTAGGATAGAGACAGGGAACGAGATCTTGAAGATCAGAGTTAGAGGTTTACATGTTTATATTTCCATCCTTTCGACCTCCTTCACTCTTGACGTGGGCTATGGGTTCCCAGGCAGTTAGCACCTGGTGATTTATGAGCTGGGACGAATCAGTTAGTTGGAGGAGGTAGTTGAGGGGTAAAGATATCTGGCATCTCTTTGAGTTGGCAGCGCAAAGTCGGTCATACGACGACTCAGCAGCTCATGCTTTACTGCAGATTATGGATGGAACGAGAGGACTTGATCTCAAGGATCGGACAGAGTTGAAAATGTGGGCAGGTTATCTGCATCAGTGGCAGGGGTTGTACTGCACAACTGTGGATGAGAATGGGGCCTGGACCGCTAGGGTCAGAGGTAGAAGCAGAAACCCTTAAGGAGACTATCTGCTTCACTGGCAGGGGTGTCTGGTGGATTTGGGGGCTGGGACATAACCATGAGGTGGAGGAGGTTACTGGTGAGGTAAAGTGTCTGGGATCTCTTGGAGATGGCCACAGGCGGTGGGGTTAGAGGAACTCAACCACAGATGTTCGATTCCAGGTCTGTCCATTGAACTGGGCAATTGGATCTGGTGGCTAGGATGTAGATTGACAATCTGTAATTCTACTACCAGTTCCACTGTAAGGAGTGGCCTGTACACTCCAGTGAGTTCCTCTTGCATTTGGTATCTGTGAGCAATCGGTGACTCAGAGTAGGTAAGTGACAGATGCACATCTGTGGCATCAACTGGGGAGGAGTAGTCTGCTTGAGAGGGGGAATTAGCGGCAGATACCCTCCTGCAGATCAGCGGATGAACCACGGGGACCGGATCATGGCATTCAGAGTTACAGCTCAAGATCCGCAGTCATCTTATTTGAATCACCGGTATGAGCGGCCTTATGTGTGCTAGGGAGTTTCTTGCTTTGGGGACTGGTGTCAATCAATGAGTGGTTGGGTGTGGGATTTCTGGAGTTGGGATATGGGTGTAGGGACTCATAGGCAGATGTTCTGCTACAGATCTGTGAACGGAACTCAGGCACTCAGTGACTCGCTCTCCAGGCTCAGAGGTGGAGTTGTATATCTCTATTCCTCCTACCTGCTTCACTGCCATGAGAGCTATATTGTTTTACAGGGAGTTCCAGGCCATTGTTGGGGCTGGGGCTGGGGCTGGGGCTAAGCTGGGGCTGGGGCATGGGCTGGGGCTGGGGCTGGGGCTGGGGCGGGGGCGAGGGCAAGGGCGGGGACAAATCAATGTGTGCAAGGAGGGAGGGGATGGGAGATGTCGATGAGGTCTACTGGAGATGGGTGCACCCATGGTCCCATAGAGCGAGGCCTTAGGCTTGAAGCCTGCCGCGGATCGGTAAATGAAACTCGGCTCGACTGACAAGGATGAGAGACACAAGGCAACATCTGTGTTCATGCTACAGCGTCACTGTCGGCAGTGACCTGTGTGTTCCACTGACTATCTTAGGATAGAGACAGGGAACGAGATCTTGAAGATCAGAGTTAGAGGTTTACATGTTTATATTTCCATCCTTTCGACCTCCTTCACTCTTGACGTGGGCTATGGGTTCCCAGGCAGTTAGCACCTGGTGATTTATGAGCTGGGACGAATCAGTTAGTTGGAGGAGGTAGTTGAGGGGTAAAGATATCTGGCATCTCTTTGAGTTGGCAGCGCAAAGTCGGTCATACGACGACTCAGCAGCTCATGCTTTACTGCAGATTATGGATGGAACGAGAGGACTTGATCTCAAGGATCGGACAGAGTTGAAAATGTGGGCAGGTTATCTGCATCAGTGGCAGGGGTTGTACTGCACAACTGTGGATGAGAATGGGGCCTGGACCGCTAGGGTCAAAGGTAGAAGCAGAAACCCTTAAGGAGACTATCTGCTTCACTGGCAGGGGTGTCTGGTGGATTTGGGGGCTGGGACATAACCATGAGGTGGAGGAGGTTACTGGTGAGGTAAAGTGTCTGGGATCTCTTGGAGATGGCCACAGGCGGTGGGGTTAGAGGAACTCAACCACAGATGTTCGATTCCAGGTCTGTCCATTGAACTGGGCAATTGGATCTGGTGGCTAGGATGTAGATTGACAATCTGTAATTCTACTACCAGTTCCACTGTAAGGAGTGGCCTGTACACTCCAGTGAGTTCCTCTTGCATTTGGTATCTGTGAGCAATCGGTGACTCAGAGTAGGTAAGTGACAGATGCACATCTGTGGCATCTACTGGGGAGGAGTAGTCTGCTTGAGAGGGGGAATTAGCAGCAGATACCCTCCTGCAGATCAGCGGATGAACCACGGGGACCGGATCATGGCATTCAGAGTTACAGCTCAAGATCCGCAGTCATCTTATTTGAATCACCGGTATGAGCGGCCTTATGTGTGCTAGGGAGTTTCTTGCTTTGGGGACTGGTGTCAATCAATGAGTGGTTGGGTGTGGGATTTCTGGAGTTGGGATATGGGTGTAGGGACTCATAGGCAGATGTTCTGCTACAGATCTGTGAACGGAACTCAGGCACTCAGTGACTCGCTCTCCAGGCTCAGAGGTGGAGTTGTATATCTCTATTCCTCCTACCTGCTTCACTGCCATGAGAGCTATATGGTTTTACAGGGAGTTCCAGGCCATTGTTGGTGCTGGGGCTGGGGCTGGGGCTAAGCTGGGGCTGAGGCATTGGCTGGGGCTGGGGCTGGGGCGGGGGCGAGGGCAAGGGCGGGGACAAATCAATCTGTGCAAGGAGGGAGGGGATGGAAGATGTCGATGAGGTCTACTGGAGATGGGTGCACCCATGGTCCCATAGAGCGAGGCCTTAGGCTTGAAGCCTGCCGCGGACCGGTAAATGAAACTCGGCTCGACTGACAAGGATGAGAGACACAAGGTAACATCTGTGTTCATGCTACAGCGTCACTGTCGGCAGTGACCTGTGTGTTCCACTGACTATCTTAGGATAGAGACAGGGAACGAGATCTTGAAGATCAGAGTTAGAGGTTTACATGTTTATATTTCCATCCTTTCTACCTCCTTCACTCTTGACGTGGGCTATGGGTTCCCAGGCAGTTAGCACCTGGTGATTTATGAGCTGGGACGAATCATTTAGTTGGAGGAGGTAGTTGAGGGGTAAAGATATCTGGCATCTCTTTGAGATGGCAGCGCAAAGTCGGTCATACGACGACTCAGCAGCTCATGCTTTACTGCAGATTATGGATGGAACGAGAGGACTTGATCTCAAGGATCGGACAGAGTTGAAAATGTGGGCAGGTTATCTGCATCAGTGGCAGGGGTTGTACTGCACAACTGTGGATGAGAATGGGGCCTGGACCGCTAGGGTCAGAGGTAGAAGCAGAAACCCTTAAGGAGACTATCTGCTTCACTGGCAGGGGTGTCTGGTGGATTTGGGGGCTGGGACATAACCATGAGGTGGAGGAGGTTACTGGTGAGGTAAAGTGTCTGGGATCTCTTGGAGATGGCCACAGGCGGTGGGGTTAGAGGAACTCAACCACAGATGTTCGATTCCAGGTCTGTCCATTGAACTGGGCAATTGGATCTGGTGGCTAGGATGTAGATTGACAATCTGTAATTCTACTACCAGTTCCACTGTAAGGAGTGGCCTGTACACTCCAGTGAGTTCCTCTTGCATTTGGTATCTGTGAGCAATCGGTGACTCAGAGTAGGTAAGTGACAGATGCACATCTGTGGCATCTACTGGGGAGGAGTAGTCTGCTTGAGAGGGGGAATTAGCGGCAGATACCCTCCTGCAGATCAGTGGATGAACCACGGGGACCCGATCATGGCATTCAGAGTTACAGCTCAAGATCCGCAGTCATCTTATTTGAATCACCGGTATGAGCGGCCTTATGTGTGCTAGGGAGTTTCTTGCTTTGGGGACTGGTGTCAATCAATGAGTGGTTGGGTGTGGGATTTCTGGAGTTGGGATATGGGTGTAGGGACTCATAGGCAGATGTTCTGCTACAGATCTGTGAACGGAACTCAGGCACTCAGTGACTCGCTCTCCAGGCTCAGAGGTGGAGTTGTATATCTCTATTCCTCCTACCTGCTTCACTGCCATGAGAGCTATATGGTTTTACAGGGAGTTCCAGGCCATTGTTGGGGCTGGGGCTGGGGCTGGGGCTGGGGCGGGGGCGAGGGCAAGGGCGGGGACAAATCAATGTGGGCAAGGAGGGAGGGGATGGGAGATGTCGATGAGGTCTACTGGAGATGGGTGCACCCATGGTCCCATAGAGCGAGGCCTTAGGCTTGAAGCCTGCCGCGGATCGGTAAATGAAACTCGGCTCGACTGACAAGGATGAGAGACACAAGGCAACATCTGTGTTCATGCTACAGCGTCACTGTCGGCAGTGACCTGTGTGTTCCACTGACTATCTTAGGATAGAGACAGGGAACGAGATCTTGAAGATCAGAGTTAGAGGTTTACATGTTTATATTTCCATCCTTTCGACCTCCTTCACTCTTGACGTGGGCTATGGGTTCCCAGGCAGTTAGCACCTGGTGATTTATGAGCTGGGACGAATCAGTTAGTTGGAGGAGGTAGTTGAGGGGTAAAGATATCTGGCATCTCTTTGAGTTGGCAGCGCAAAGTCGGTCATACGACGACTCAGCAGCTCATGCTTTACTGCAGATTATGGATGGAACGAGAGGACTTGATCTCAAGGATCGGACAGAGTTGAAAATGTGGGCAGGTTATCTGCATCAGTGGCAGGGGTTGTACTGCACAACTGTGGATGAGAATGGGGCCTGGACCGCTAGGGTCAAAGGTAGAAGCAGAAACCCTTAAGGAGACTATCTGCTTCACTGGCAGGGGTGTCTGGTGGATTTGGGGGCTGGGACATAACCATGAGGTGGAGGAGGTTACTGGTGAGGTAAAGTGTCTGGGATCTCTTGGAGATGGCCACAGGCGGTGGGGTTAGAGGAACTCAACCACAGATGTTCGATTCCAGGTCTGTCCATTGAACTGGGCAATTGGATCTGGTGGCTAGGATGTAGATTGACAATCTGTAATTCTACTACCAGTTCCACTGTAAGGAGTGGCCTGTACACTCCAGTGAGTTCCTCTTGCATTTGGTATCTGTGAGCAATCGGTGACTCAGAGTAGGTAAGTGACAGATGCACATCTGTGGCATCTACTGGGGAGGAGTAGTCTGCTTGAGAGGGGGAATTAGCAGCAGATACCCTCCTGCAGATCAGCGGATGAACCACGGGGACCGGATCATGGCATTCAGAGTTACAGCTCAAGATCCGCAGTCATCTTATTTGAATCACCGGTATGAGCGGCCTTATGTGTGCTAGGGAGTTTCTTGCTTTGGGGACTGGTGTCAATCAATGAGTGGTTGGGTGTGGGATTTCTGGAGTTGGGATATGGGTGTAGGGACTCATAGGCAGATGTTCTGCTACAGATCTGTGAACGGAACTCAGGCACTCAGTGACTCGCTCTCCAGGCTCAGAGGTGGAGTTGTATATCTCTATTCCTCCTACCTGCTTCACTGCCATGAGAGCTATATGGTTTTACAGGGAGTTCCAGGCCATTGTTGGTGCTGGGGCTGGGGCTGGGGCTAAGCTGGGGCTGAGGCATTGGCTGGGGCTGGGGCTGGGGCGGGGGCGAGGGCAAGGGCGGGGACAAATCAATCTGTGCAAGGAGGGAGGGGATGGAAGATGTCGATGAGGTCTACTGGAGATGGGTGCACCCATGGTCCCATAGAGCGAGGCCTTAGGCTTGAAGCCTGCCGCGGACCGGTAAATGAAACTCGGCTCGACTGACAAGGATGAGAGACACAAGGTAACATCTGTGTTCATGCTACAGCGTCACTGTCGGCAGTGACCTGTGTGTTCCACTGACTATCTTAGGATAGAGACAGGGAACGAGATCTTGAAGATCAGAGTTAGAGGTTTACATGTTTATATTTCCATCCTTTCTACCTCCTTCACTCTTGACGTGGGCTATGGGTTCCCAGGCAGTTAGCACCTGGTGATTTATGAGCTGGGACGAATCATTTAGTTGGAGGAGGTAGTTGAGGGGTAAAGATATCTGGCATCTCTTTGAGATGGCAGCGCAAAGTCGGTCATACGACGACTCAGCAGCTCATGCTTTACTGCAGATTATGGATGGAACGAGAGGACTTGATCTCAAGGATCGGACAGAGTTGAAAATGTGGGCAGGTTATCTGCATCAGTGGCAGGGGTTGTACTGCACAACTGTGGATGAGAATGGGGCCTGGACCGCTAGGGTCAGAGGTAGAAGCAGAAACCCTTAAGGAGACTATCTGCTTCACTGGCAGGGGTGTCTGGTGGATTTGGGGGCTGGGACATAACCATGAGGTGGAGGAGGTTACTGGTGAGGTAAAGTGTCTGGGATCTCTTGGAGATGGCCACAGGCGGTGGGGTTAGAGGAACTCAACCACAGATGTTCGATTCCAGGTCTGTCCATTGAACTGGGCAATTGGATCTGGTGGCTAGGATGTAGATTGACAATCTGTAATTCTACTACCAGTTCCACTGTAAGGAGTGGCCTGTACACTCCAGTGAGTTCCTCTTGCATTTGGTATCTGTGAGCAATCGGTGACTCAGAGTAGGTAAGTGACAGATGCACATCTGTGGCATCTACTGGGGAGGAGTAGTCTGCTTGAGAGGGGGAATTAGCGGCAGATACCCTCCTGCAGATCAGTGGATGAACCACGGGGACCGGATCATGGCATTCAGAGTTACAGCTCAAGATCCGCAGTCATCTTATTTGAATCACCGGTATGAGCGGCCTTATGTGTGCTAGGGAGTTTCTTGCTTTGGGGACTGGTGTCAATCAATGAGTGGTTGGGTGTGGGATTTCTGGAGTTGGGATATGGGTGTAGGGACTCATAGGCAGATGTTCTGCTACAGATCTGTGAACGGAACTCAGGCACTCAGTGACTCGCTCTCCAGGCTCAGAGGTGGAGTTGTATATCTCTATTCCTCCTACCTGCTTCACTGCCATGAGAGCTATATGGTTTTACAGGGAGTTCCAGGCCATTGTTGGGGCTGGGGCTGGGGCTGGGGATGGGGCGGGGGCGAGGGCAAGGGCGGGGACAAATCAATGTGGGCAAGGAGGGAGGGGATGGGAGATGTCGATGAGGTCTACTGGAGATGGGTGCACCCATGGTCCCATAGAGCGAGGCCTTAGGCTTGAAGCCTGCCGCGGATCGGTAAATGAAACTCGGCTCGACTGACAAGGATGAGAGACAAAAGGCAACATCTGTGTTCATGCTACAGCGTCACTGTCGGCAGTGACCTGTGTGTTCCACTGACTATCTTAGGATAGAGACAGGGAACGAGATCTTGAAGATCAGAGTTAGAGGTTTACATGTTTATATTTCCATCCTTTCGACCTCCTTCACTCTTGACGTGGGCTATGGGTTCCCAGGCAGTTAGCACCTGGTGATTTATGAGCTGGGACGAATCAGTTAGTTGGAGGAGGTAGTTGAGGGGTAAAGATATCTGGCATCTCTTTGAGTTGGCAGCGCAAAGTCGGTCATACGACGACTCAGCAGCTCATGCTTTACTGCAGATTATGGATGGAACGAGAGGACTTGATCTCAAGGATCGGACAGAGTTGAAAATGTGGGCAGGTTATCTGCATCAGTGGCAGGGGTTGTACTGCACAACTGTGGATGAGAATGGGGCCTGGACCGCTAGGGTCAGAGGTAGAAGCAGAAACCCTTAAGGAGACTATCTGCTTCACTGGCAGGGGTGTCTGGTGGATTTGGGGGCTGGGACATAACCATGAGGTGGAGGAGGTTACTGGTGAGGTAAAGTGTCTGGGATCTCTTGGAGATGGCCACAGGCGGTGGGGTTAGAGGAACTCAACCACAGATGTTCGATTCCAGGTCTGTCCATTGAACTGGGCAATTGGATCTGGTGGCTAGGATGTAGATTGACAATCTGTAATTCTACTACCAGTTCCACTGTAAGGAGTGGCCTGTACACTCCAGTGAGTTCCTCTTGCATTTGGTATCTGTGAGCAATCGGTGACTCAGAGTAGGTAAGTGACAGATGCACATCTGTGGCATCTACTGGGGAGGAGTAGTCTGCTTGAGAGGGGGAATTAGCGGCAGATACCCTCCTGCATATCAGCGGATGAACCACGGGGACCGGATCATGGCATTCAGAGTTACAGCTCAAGATCCGCAGTCATCTTATTTGAATCACCGGTATGAGCGGCCTTATGTGTGCTAGGGAGTTTCTTGCTTTGGGGACTGGTGTCAATCAATGAGTGGTTGGGTGTGGGATTTCTGGAGTTGGGATATGGGTGTAGGGACTCATAGGCAGATGTTCTGCTACAGATCTGTGAACGGAACTCAGGCACTCAGTGACTCGCTCTCCAGGCTCAGAGGTGGAGTTGTATATCTCTATTCCTCCTACCTGCTTCACTGCCATGAGAGCTATATGGTTTTACAGGGAGTTCCAGGCCATTGTTGGGGCTGGGGCTGGGGCTGGGGCTAAGCTGGGGCTGGGGCATGGGCTGGGGCTGGGGCTGGGGCGGGGGCGAGGGCAAGGGCGGGGACAAATCAATGTGGGCAAGGAGGGAGGGGATGGGAGATGTCGATGAGGTCTACTGGAGATGGGTGCACCCATGGTCACATAGAGCGAGGCCTTAGGCTTGAAGCCTGCCGCGGATCGGTAAATGAAACTCGGCTCGACTGACAAGGATGAGAGACACAAGGCAACATCTGTGTTCATGCTACAGCGTCACTGTCGGCAGTGACCTGTGTGTTCCACTGACTATCTTAGGATAGAGACAGGGAACGAGATCTTGAAGATCAGAGTTAGAGGTTTACATGTTTATATTTCCATCCTTTCTACATCCTTCACTCTTGACGTGGGCTATGGGTTCCCAGGCAGTTAGCACCTGGTGATTTATGAGCTGGGACGAATCAGTTAGTTGGAGGAGGTAGTTGAGGGGTAAAGATATCTGGCATCTCTTTGAGATGGCAGCGCAAAGTCGGTCATACGACGACTCAGCAGCTCATGCTTTACTGCAGATTATGGAGGGAACGAGAGGACTTGATCTCAAGGATCGGACAGAGTTGAAATGTGGGCAGGTTATCTGCATCAGTGGCAGGGGTTGTACTGCACAACTGTGGATGAGAATGGGGCCTGGACCGCTGGGGTCAGAGGTAGAAGCAGAAACCCTTAAGGAGACTATCTGCTTCACTGGCAGGGGTGTCTGGTGGATTTGGGGGCTGGGACATAACCATGAGGTGGAGGAGGTTACTGGTGAGGTAAAGTGTCTGGGATCTCTTGGAGATGGCCACAGGCGGTGGGGTTAGAGGAACTCAAACACAGATGTTCGATTCCAGGTCTGTCCATTGAACTGGGCAATTGGATCTGGTGGCTAGGATGTAGATTGACAATCTGTAATTCTACTACCAGTTCCACTGTAAGGAGTGGCCTGTACACTCCAGTGAGTTCCTCTTGCATTTGGTATCTGTGAGCAATCGGTGACTCAGAGTAGGTAAGTGACAGATGCACATCTGTGGCATCAACTGGGGAGGAGTAGTCTGCTTGAGAGGGGGAATTAGCGGCAGATACCCTCCTGCATATCAGCGGATGAACCACGGGGACCGGATCATGGCATTCAGAGTTACAGCTCAAGATCCGCAGTCATCTTATTTGAATCACCGGTATGAGCGGCCTTATGTGTGCTAGGGAGTTTCTTGCTTTGGGGACTGGTGTCAATCAATGAGTGGTTGGGTGTGGGATTTCTGGAGTTGGGATATGGGTGTAGGGACTCATAGGCAGATGTTCTGCTACAGATCTGTGAACGGAACTCAGGCACTCAGTGACTCGCTCTCCAGGCTCAGAGGTGGAGTTGTATATCTCTATTCCTCCTACCTGCTTCACTGCCATGAGAGCTATATGGTTTTACAGGGAGTTCCAGGCCATTGTTGGGGCTGGGGCTGGGGCTGGGGCTGGGGCGGGGGCGAGGGCAAGGGCGGGGACAAATCAATGTGTGCAAGGAGGGAGGGGATGGGAGATGTCGATGAGGTCTACTGGAGATGGGTGCACCCATGGTCCCATAGAGCGAGGCCTTAGGCTTGAAGCCTGCCGCGGATCGGTAAATGAAACTCGGCTCGACTGACAAGGATGAGAGACACAAGGCAACATCTGTGTTCATGCTACAGCGTCACTGTCGGCAGTGACCTGTGTGTTCCACTGACTATCTTAGGATAGAGACAGGGAACGAGATCTTGAAGATCAGAGTTAGAGGTTTACATGTTTATATTTCCATCCTTTCTACCTCCTTCACTCTTGACGTGGGCTATGGGTTCCCAGGCAGTTAGCACCTGGTGATTTATGAGCTGGGACGAATCAGTTAGTTGGAGGAGGTAGTTGAGGGGTAAAGATATCTGGCATCTCTTTGAGTTGGCAGCGCAAAGTCGGTCATACGACGACTCAGCAGCTCATGCTTTACTGCAGATTATGGATGGAACGAGAGGACTTGATCTCAAGGATCGGACAGAGTTGAAAATGTGGGCAGGTTATCTGCATCAGTGGCAGGGGTTGTACTGCACAACTGTGGATGAGAATGGGGCCTGGACCGCTAGGGTCAGAGGTAGAAGCAGAAACCCTTAAGGAGACTATCTGCTTCACTGGCAGGGGTGTCTGGTGGATTTGGGGGCTGGGACATAACCATGAGGTGGAGGAGGTTACTGGTGAGGTAAAGTGTCTGGGATCTCTTGGAGATGGCCACAGGCGGTGGGGTTAGAGGAACTCAACCACAGATGTTCGATTCCAGGTCTGTCCATTGAACTGGGCAATTGGATCTGGTGGCTAGGATGTAGATTGACAATCTGTAATTCTACTACCAGTTCCACTGTAAGGAGTGGCCTGTACACTCCAGTGAGTTCCTCTTGCATTTGGTATCTGTGAGCAATCGGTGACTCAGAGTAGGTAAGTGACAGATGCACATCTGTGGCATCTACTGGGGAGGAGTAGTCTGCTTGAGAGGGGGAATTAGCGGCAGATACCCTCCTGCAGATCAGTGGATGAACCACGGGGACCGGATCATGGCATTCAGAGTTACAGCTCAAGATCCGCAGTCATCTTATTTGAATCACCGGTATGAGCGGCCTTATGTGTGCTAGGGAGTTTCTTGCTTTGGGGACTGGTGTCAATCAATGAGTGGTTGGGTGTGGGATTTCTGGAGTTGGGATATGGGTGTAGGGACTCATAGGCAGATGTTCTGCTACAGATCTGTGAACGGAACTCAGGCACTCAGTGACTCGCTCTCCAGGCTCAGAGGTGGAGTTGTATATCTCTATTCCTCCTACCTGCTTCACTGCCATGAGAGCTATATGGTTTTACAGGGAGTTCCAGGCCATTGTTGGGGCTGGGGCTGGGGCTGGGGCTAAGCTGGGGCTGGGGCATGGGCTGGGGCTGGGGCTGGGGCTGGGGCGGGGGCGAAGCAAGGGCGGGGACAAATCAATGTGTGCAAGGAGGGAGGGGATGGGAGGTGTCGATGAGGTCTACTGGAGATGGGTGCACCCATGGTCCCATAGAGCGAGGCCTTAGGCTTGAAGCCTGCCGCGGATCGGTAAATGAAACTCGGCTCGACTGACAAGGATGAGAGACACAAGGCAACATCTGTGTTCATGCTACAGCGTCACTGTCGGCAGTGACCTGTGTGTTCCACTGACTATCTTAGGATAGAGACAGGGAACGAGATCTTGAAGATCAGAGTTAGAGGTTTACATGTTTATATTTCCATCCTTTCGACCTCCTTCACTCTTGACGTGGGCTATGGGTTCCCAGGCAGTTAGCACCTGGTGATTTATGAGCTGGGACGAATCAGTTAGTTGGAGGAGGTAGTTGAGGGGTAAAGATATCTGGCATCTCTTTGAGATGGCAGCGCAAAGTCGGTCATACGACGACTCAGCAGCTCATGCTTTACTGCAGATTATGGATGGAACGAGAGGACTTGATCTCAAGGATCGGACAGAGTTGAAAATGTGGGCAGGTTATCTGCATCAGTGGCAGGGGTTGTACTGCACAACTGTGGATGAGAATGGGGCCTGGACCGCTAGGGTCAGAGGTAGAAGCAGAAACCCTTAAGGAGACTATCTGCTTCACTGGCAGGGGTGTCTGGTGGATTTGGGGGCTGGGACATAACCATGAGGTGGAGGAGGTTACTGGTGAGGTAAAGTGTCTGGGATCTCTTGGAGATGGCCACAGGCGGTGGGGTTAGAGGAACTCAACCACAGATGTTCGATTCCAGGTCTGTCCATTGAACTGGGCAATTGGATCTGGTGGCTAGGATCTAGATTGACAATCTGTAATTCTACTACCAGTTCCACTGTAAGGAGTGGCCTGTACACTCCAGTGAGTTCCTCTTGCATTTGGTATCTGTGAGCAATCGGTGACTCAGAGTAGGTAAGTGACAGATGCACATCTGTGGCATCTACTGGGGAGGAGTAGTCTGCTTGAGAGGGGGAATTAGCGGCAGATACCCTCCTGCAGATCAGTGGATGAACCACGGGGACCGGATCATGGCATTCAGAGTTACAGCTCAAGATCCGCAGTCATCTTATTTGAATCACCGGTATGAGCGGCCTTATGTGTGCTAGGGAGTTTCTTGCTTTGGGGACTGGTGTCAATCAATGAGTGGTTGGGTGTGGGATTTCTGGAGTTGGGATATGGGTGTAGGGACTCATAGGCAGATGTTCTGCTACAGATCTGTGAACGGAACTCAGGCACTCAGTGACTCGCTCTCCAGGCTCAGAGGTGGAGTTGTATATCTCTATTCCTCCTACCTGCTTCACTGCCATGAGAGCTATATGGTTTTACAGGGAGTTCCAGGCCATTGTTGGGGCTGGGGCTGGGGCTGGGGCTAAGCTGGGGCTGGGGCATGGGCTGGGGCTGGGGCTGGGGCTGGGGCGGGGGCGAGGGCAAGGGCGGGGACAAATCAATGTGTGCAAGGAGGGAGGGGATGGGAGGTGTCGATGAGGTCTACTGGAGATGGGTGCACCCATGGTCCCATAGAGCGAGGCCTTAGGCTTGAAGCGTGCCGCGGATCGGTAAATGAAACTCGGCTCGACTGACAAGGATGAGAGACACAAGGCAACATCTGTGTTCATGCTACAGCGTCACTGTCGGCAGTGACCTGTGTGTTCCACTGACTATCTTAGGATAGAGACAGGGAACGAGATCTTGAAGATCAGAGTTAGAGGTTTACATGTTTATATTTCCATCCTTTCGACCTCCTTCACTCTTGACGTGGGCTATGGGTTCCCAGGCAGTTAGCACCTGGTGATTTATGAGCTGGGACGAATCAGTTAGTTGGAGGAGGTAGTTGAGGGGTAAAGATATCTGGCATCTCTTTGAGATGGCAGCGCAAAGTCGGTCATACGACGACTCAGCAGCTCATGCTTTACTGCAGATTATGGATGGAACGAGAGGACTTGATCTCAAGGATCGGACAGAGTTGAAAATGTGGGCAGGTTATCTGCATCAGTGGCAGCGGTTGTACTGCACAACTGTGGATGAGAATGGGGCCTGGACCGCTAGGGTCAGAGGTAGAAGCAGAAACCCTTAAGGAGACTATCTGCTTCACTGGCAGGGGTGTCTGGTGGATTTGGGGGCTGGGACATAACCATGAGGTGGAGGAGGTTACTGGTGAGGTAAAGTGTCTGGGATCTCTTGGAGATGGCCACAGGCGGTGGGGTTAGAGGAACTCAACCACAGATGTTCGATTCCAGGCCTGTCCATTGAACTGGGCAATTGGATCTGGTGGCTAGGATGTAGATTGACAATCTGTAATTCTACTACCAGTTCCACTGTAAGGAGTGGCCTGTACACTCCAGTGAGTTCCTCTTGCATTTGGTATCTGTGAGCAATCGGTGACTCAGAGTAGGTAAGTGACAGATGCACATCTGTGGCATCTACTGGGGAGGAGTAGTCTGCTTGAGAGGGGGAATTAGCGGCAGATACCCTCCTGCAGATCAGTGGATGAACCACGGGGACCGGATCATGGCATTCAGAGTTACAGCTCAAGATCCGCAGTCATCTTATTTGAATCACCGGTATGAGCGGCCTTATGTGTGCTAGGGAGTTTCTTGCTTTGGGGACTGGTGTCAATCAATGAGTGGTTGGGTGTGGGATTTCTGGAGTTGGGATATGGGTGTAGGGACTCATAGGCAGATGTTCTGCTACAGATCTGTGAACGGAACTCAGGCACTCAGTGACTCGCTCTCCAGGCTCAGAGGTGGAGTTGTATATCTCTATTCCTCCTACCTGCTTCACTGCCATGAGAGCTATATGGTTTTACAGGGAGTTCCAGGCCATTGTTGGGGCTGGGGCTGGGGCTGGGGCAAAGCTGGGGCTGGGGCATGGGCTGGGGCTGGGGCTGGGGCTTGGGCGGGGGCGAGGGCAAGGGCGGGGACAAATCAATGTGTGCAAGGAGGGAGGGGATGGGAGGTGTCGATGAGGTCTACTGGAGATGGGTGCACCCATGGTCCCATAGAGCGAGGCCTTAGGCTTGAAGCCTGCCGCGGATCGGTAAATGAAACTCGGCTCGACTGACAAGGATGAGAGACACAAGGCAACATCTGTGTTCATGCTACAGCGTCACTGTCGGCAGTGACCTGTGTGTTCCACTGACTATCTTAGGATAGAGACAGGGAACGAGATCTTGAAGATCAGAGTTAGAGGTTTACATGTTTATATTTCCATCCTTTCTACCTCCTTCACTCTTGACGTGGGCTATGGGTTCCCAGGCAGTTAGCACCTGGTGATTTATGAGCTGGGACGAATCAGTTAGTTGGAGGAGGTAGTTGAGCGGTAAAGATATCTGGCATCTCTTTGAGATGGCAGCGCAAAGTCGGTCATACGACGACTCAGCAGCTCATGCTTTACTGCAGATTATGGATGGAACGAGAGGACTTGATCTCAAGGATCGGACAGAGTTGAAAATGTGGGCAGGTTATCTGCATCAGTGGCAGGGGTTGTACTGCACAACTGTGGATGAGAATGGGGCCTGGACCGCTAGGGTCAGAGGTAGAAGCAGAAACCCTTAAGGAGACTATCTGCTTCACTGGCAGGGGTGTCTGGTGGATTTGGGGGCTGGGACATAACCATGAGGTGGAGGAGGTTACTGGTGAGGTAAAGTGTCTGGGATCTCTTGGAGATGGCCACAGGCGGTGGGGTTAGAGGAACTCAACCACAGATGTTCGATTCCAGGTCTGTCCATTGAACTGGGCAATTGGATCTGGTGGCTAGGATGTAGATTGACAATCTGTAATTCTACTACCAGTTCCACTGTAAGGAGTGGCCTGTACACTCCAGTGAGTTCCTCTTGCATTTGGTATCTGTGAGCAATCGGTGACTCAGAGTAGGTAAGTGACAGATGCACATCAGTGGCATCTACTGGGGAGGAGTAGTCTGCTTGAGAGGGGGAATTAGCGGCAGATACCCTCCTGCAGATCAGTGGATGAACCACGGGGACCGGATCATGGCATTCAGAGTTACAGCTCAAGATCCGCAGTCATCTTATTTGAATCACCGGTATGAGCGGCCTTATGTGTGCTAGGGAGTTTCTTGCTTTGGGGACTGGTGTCAATCAATGAGTGGTTGGGTGTGGGATTTCTGGAGTTGGGATATGGGTGTAGGGACTCATAGGCAGATGTTCTGCTACAGATCTGTGAACGGAACTCAGGCACTCAGTGACTCGCTCTCCAGGCTCAGAGGTGGAGTTGTATATCTCTATTCCTCCTACCTGCTTCACTGCCATGAGAGCTATATGGTTTTACATGGAGTTCCAGGCCATTGTTGGGTTGGGGCTGGGGCTGGGGCTGGGGCTAAGCTGGGGCTGTGGCATGGGCTGGGGCATGGGCTGGGGCTGGGGCTGGGGCGAGGGCAAGGGCCGTGACAAATCAATGTGTGCAAGGAGGGAGGTGATGGGAGATGTCCATGAGGTCTACTGGAGATGGGTGCACCCATGGTCCGATAGAGCAAGGCCATAGGCTTGAAGCCTGCGGCGGATCGGTAAATGAAACTCGGCTCGACTGACAAGGATGAGAGACACAAGGCAACATCTGTGTTCATGCTACAGCGTCACTGGCAGCAGTGACCTGTGTGTTCCACTGACTATCTTAGGATAGAGACAGGGAACGAGATCTTGAAGATCAGAGTTAGAGGGTTACATGTTTATATTTCCATCCTTTCTACCTCCTTCACTCTTGACGTGGGCTATGGGTTCCCAGGCAGTTAGCACCTGGTGATTTATGAGCTGGGACGAATCAGTTAGTTGGAGGAGGTAGTTGAGGGGTAAAGATATCTGGCATCTCTTTGAGATGGCAGCGCAAAGTCGGTCATACGACGACTCAGCAGCTCATGCTTTACTGCAGATTATGGATGGAACGAGAGGACTTGATCTCAAGGATCGGACAGAGTTGAAAATGTGGGCAGGTTATCTGCATCAGTGGCAGGGGTTGTACTGCACAACTGTGGATGAGAATGGGGCCTGGACCGCTAGGGTCAGAGGTAGAAGCAGAAACCCTTAAGGAGACTATCTGCTTCACTGGCAGGGGTGTCTGGTGGATTTGGGGGCTGGGACATAACCATGAGGTGGAGGAGGTTACTGGTGAGGTAAAGTGTCTGGGATCTCTTGGAGATGGCCACAGGCGGTGGGGTTAGAGGAACTCAACCACAGATGTTCGATTCCAGGCCTGTCCATTGAACTGGGCAATTGGATCTGGTGGCTAGGATGTAGATTGACAATCTGTAATTCTACTACCAGTTCCACTGTAAGGAGTGGCCTGTACACTCCAGTGAGTTCCTCTTGCATTTGGTATCTGTGAGCAATCGGTGACTCAGAGTAGGTAAGTGACAGATGCACATCTGTGGCATCAACTGGGGAGGAATAGTCTGCTTGAGAGGGGGAATTAGCGGCATATACCCTCCTGCATATCAGAGGATGAACCACGGGGACCGGATCATGGCATTCAGAGTTACAGCTCAAGATCCGCAGTCATCTTATTTGAATCACCGGTATGAGCGGCCTTATGTGTGCTAGGGAGTTTCTTGCTTTGGGGACTGGTGTCAATCAATGAGTGGTTGGGTGTGGGATTTCTGGAGTTGGGATATGGGTGTAGGGACTCATAGGCAGATGTTCTGCTACAGATCTGTGAACGGAACTCAGGCACTCAGTGACTCGCTCTCCAGGCTCAGAGGTGGAGTTGTATATCTCTATTCCTCCTACCTGCTTCACTGCCATGAGAGCTATATGGTTTTACAGGGAGTTCCAGGCCATTGTTGGGGTTGGGGCTGGGGCTGGGGCTAAGCTGGGGCTGGGGCATGGGCTGGGGCTGGGGCTTGGGCGGGGGCGGGGGCGAGGGCAAGGGCGGGGACAAATCAATGTGTGCAAGGAGGGAGGTGATGGGAGATGTCCATGAGGTCTACTGGAGATGGGTGCACCCATGATCCGATAGAGCGAGGCCTTAGGCTTGAAGCCTGCCGCGGACCGGTAAATGAAACTCAGCTCGACTGACAAGGATGGGAGACACAAGGCAACATCTGTGTTCAATCTACAGCGTCACTGGCAGCAGTGACCTGTGTGTTCCACTGACTATCTTAGGATAGAGACAGGGAACGAGATCTTGAAGATCAGAGTTAGAGGTTTACATGTTTATATTTCCATCCTTTCTACCTCCTTCACTCTTGACGTGGGCTATGGGTTCCCAGGCAGTTAGCACCTGGTGATTTATGAGCTGGGACGAATCAGTTAGTTGGAGGAGGTAGTTGAGGGGTAAAGATATCTGGCATCTCTTTGAGATGGCAGCGCAAAGTCGGTCATACGACGACTCAGCAGCTCATGCTTTACTGCAGATTATGGATGGAACGAGAGGACTTGATCTCAAGGATCGGACAGAGTTGAAAATATGGGCAGGTTATCTGCATCAGTGGCAGGGGTTGTACTGCACAACTGTAGATGAGAATGGGGCCTGGACCGCTAGGGTCAGAGGTAGAAGCAGAAACCCTTAAGGAGACTATCTGCTTCACTGGCAGGGGTGTCTGGTGGATTTGGGGGCTGGGACATAACCATGAGGTGGAGGAGGTTACTGGTGAGGTAAAGTGTCTGGGATCTCTTGGAGATGGCCACAGGCGGTGGGGTTAGAGGAACTCAACCACAGATGTTCAATTCCAGGCCTGTCCATTGAACTGGGCAATTGGATCTGGTGGCTAGGATGGAGATTGACAATCTGTAATTCTACTACCAGTTCCACTGTAAGGAGTGGCCTGTACTCTCCAGTGAGTTCCTCTTGCATTTGGTATCTGTGAGCAATCGGTGACTCAGAGTAGGTAAGTGACAGATGCACATCTGTGGCATCTACTGGGGAGGAGTAGTCTGCTTGAGAGGGGGAATTAGCGGCAGATACGCTCCTGCAAATCAGTGGATGAACCACGGGGACCGGATCATGGCATTCAGAGTTACAGCTCAAGATCCGCAATCATCTTATTTGAATCACCGGTATGAGCGGCCTTATGTGTGCTAGGGAGTTTCTTGCTTTGGGGACTGGTGTCAATCAATGAGTGGTTGGGTGTGGGATTTCTGGAGTTGGGATATGGGTGTAGGGACTCATAGGCAGATGTTCTGCTACAGATCTGTGAACGGAACTCAGGCACTCAGTGACTCGCTCTCCAGGCTCAGAGGTGGAGTTGTATATCTCTATTCCTCCTACCTGCTTCACTGCCATGAGAGCTATATGGTTTTACAGGGAGTTCCAGGCCATTGTTGGGTTGGGGCTGGGGCTGGGGCTAAGCTGGGGCTGGGGCATGGGCTGGGGCTTGGGCTGGGGCTGGGGCTGGGGCGGGTGCGAGGGAAAGGGCCGGGGCAAATCAATGTGTGCATGGAGGGAGGTGATGGGAGATGTCGATGGGGTCTACTGGAGATGGGTGCACCCATGGTCCGATAGAGCAAGGCCTTAGGCTTGAAGCCTGCGGCGGATCGGTAAATGAAACTCGGCTCGACTGACAAGGATGAGAGACACGGATGAGAGACACAAGGCAACATCTGTGTTCATGCTACAGCGTCACTGGCAGCAGTGACCTGTGTGTTCCACTGACTATCTTAGGATAGAGACAGGGAACGAGATCTTGAAGATCAGAGTTAGAGGTTTACATGTTTATATTTCCATCCTTTCGACCTCCTTCACTCTTGACGTGGGCTATGGGTTCCCAGGCAGTTAGCACCTGGTGATTTATGAGCTGGGACGAATCAGTTAGTTGGAGGAGGTAGTTGAGGGGTAAAGATATCTGGCATCTCTTTGAGATGGCAGCGCAAAGTCGGTCATACGACGACTCAGCAGCTCATGCTTTACTGCAGATTATGGATGGAACGAGAGGACTTGATCTCAAGGATCGGACAGAGTTGAAAATGTGGGCAGGTTATCTGCATCAGTGGCAGGGGGTTGTACTGCACAACTGTGGATGAGAATGGGGCCTGGACCGCTAGGGTCAGAGGTAGAAGCAGAAACCCTTAAGGAGACTATCTGCTTCACTGGCAGGGGTGTCTGGTGGATTTGGGGGCTGGGACATAACCATGAGGTGGAGCAGGTTACTGGTGAGGTAAAGTGTCTGGGATCTCTTGGAGATGGCCACAGGCGGTGGGGTTAGAGGAACTCAACCACAGATGTTCGATTCCAGGTCTGTCCATTGAACTGGGCAATTGGATCTGGTGGCTAGGATGGAGATTGACAATCTGTAATTCTACTACCAGTTCCACTGTAAGGAGTGGCCTGTACTCTCCAGTGAGTTCCTCTTGCATTTGGTATCTGTGAGCAATCGGTGACTCAGAGTAGGTAAGTGACAGATGCACATCTGTGGCATCTACTGGGGAGGAGTAGTCTGCTTGAGAGGGGGAATTAGCGGCAGATACGCTCCTGCAAATCAGTGGATGAACCACGGGGACCGGATCATGGCATTCAGAGTTACAGCTCAAGATCCGCAATCATCTTATTTGAATCACCGGTATGAGCGGCCTTATGTGTGCTAGGGAGTTTCTTGCTTTGGGGACTGGTGTCAATCAATGAGTGGTTGGGTGTGGGATTTCTGGAGTTGGGATATGGGTGTAGGGACTCATAGGCAGATGTTCTGCTACAGATCTGTGAACGGAACTCAGGCACTCAGTGACTCGCTCTCCAGGCTCAGAGGTGGAGTTGTATATCTCTATTCCTCCTACCTGCTTCACTGCCATGAGAGCTATATGGTTTTACAGGGAGTTCCAGGCCATTGTTGGGTTGGGGCTGGGGCTGGGGCTAAGCTGGGGCTGGGGCATGGGCTGGGGCTTGGGCTGGGGCTGGGGCTGGGGCGGGTGCGAGGGAAAGGGCCGGGGCAAATCAATGTGTGCATGGAGGGAGGTGATGGGAGATGTCGATGGGGTCTACTGGAGATGGGTGCACCCATGGTCCGATAGAGCAAGGCCTTAGGCTTGAAGCCTGCGGCGGATCGGTAAATGAAACTCGGCTCGACTGACAAGGATGAGAGACACGGATGAGAGACACAAGGCAACATCTGTGTTCATGCTACAGCGTCACTGGCAGCAGTGACCTGTGTGTTCCACTGACTATCTTAGGATAGAGACAGGGAACGAGATCTTGAAGATCAGAGTTAGAGGTTTACATGTTTATATTTCCATCCTTTCGACCTCCTTCACTCTTGACGTGGGCTATGGGTTCCCAGGCAGTTAGCACCTGGTGATTTATGAGCTGGGACGAATCAGTTAGTTGGAGGAGGTAGTTGAGGGGTAAAGATATCTGGCATCTCTTTGAGATGGCAGCGCAAAGTCGGTCATACGACGACTCAGCAGCTCATGCTTTACTGCAGATTATGGATGGAACGAGAGGACTTGATCTCAAGGATCGGACAGAGTTGAAAATGTGGGCAGGTTATCTGCATCAGTGGCAGGGGGTTGTACTGCACAACTGTGGATGAGAATGGGGCCTGGACCGCTAGGGTCAGAGGTAGAAGCAGAAACCCTTAAGGAGACTATCTGCTTCACTGGCAGGGGTGTCTGGTGGATTTGGGGGCTGGGACATAACCATGAGGTGGAGCAGGTTACTGGTGAGGTAAAGTGTCTGGGATCTCTTGGAGATGGCCACAGGCGGTGGGGTTAGAGGAACTCAACCACAGATGTTCGATTCCAGGTCTGTCCATTGAACTGGGCAATTGGATCTGGTGGCTAGGATGTAGATTGACAATCTGTAATTCTACTACCAGTTCCACTGTAAGGAGTGGCCTGTACACTCCAGTGAGTTCCTCTTGCATTTGGTATCTGTGAGCAATCGGTGACTCAGAGTAGGTAAGTGACAGATGCACATCTGTGGCATCTACTGGGGAGGAGTAGTCTGCTTGAGAGGGGGAATTAGCGGCAGATACCCTCCTGCAGATCAGTGGATGAACCACGGGGACCGGATCATGGCATTCAGAGTTACAGCTCAAGATCCGCAGTCATCTTATTTGAATCACCGGTATGAGCGGCCTTATGTGTGTTAGGGAGTTTCTTGCTTTGGGGACTGGTGTCAATCAATGAGTGGTTGGGTGTGGGATTTCTGGAGTTGGGATATGGGTGTAGGGACTCATAGGCAGATGTTCTGCTACAGATCTGTGAATGGAACTCAGGCACTCAGTGACTCGCTCTCCAGGCTCAGAGGTGGAGTTGTATATCTCTATTCCTCCTACCTGCTTCACTGCCATGAGAGCTATATGGTTTTACAGGGAGTTCCAGGCCATTGTTGGGGTTGGGGCTGGGGCTGGGGCTAAGCTGGGTCTGGGGCATGGGCTGGGGCTGGGGCTGGGGCGGGGGCGGGGGCGAGGGCAAGGGCGGGGACAAATCAATGTGTGCAAGGAGGGAGGTGATGGGAGATGTCCATGAGGTCTACTGGAGATGGGTGCACCCATGATCCGATAGAGCGAGGCCTTAGGCTTGAAGCCTGCCGCGGATCGGTAAATGAAACTCAGCTCGACTGACAAGGATGGGAGACACAAGGCAACATCTGTGTTCAATCTACACCGTCACTGGCAGCAGTGACCTGTGTGTTCCACTGACTATCTTAGGATAGAGACAGGGAACGAGATCTTGAAGATCAGAGTTAGAGGTTTACATGTTTATATTTCCATCCTTTCTACCTCCTTCACTCTTGACGTGGGCTATGGGTTCCCAGGCAGTTAGCACCTGGTGATTTATGAGCTGGGACGAATCAGTTAGTTGGAGGAGGTAGTTGAGGGGTAAAGATATCTGGCATCTCTTTGAGATGGCAGCGCAAAGTCGGTCATACGACGACTCAGCAGCTCATGCTTTACTGCAGATTATGGATGGAACGAGAGGACTTGATCTCAAGGATCGGACAGAGTTGAAAATGTGGGCAGGTTATCTGCATCAGTGGCAGGGGTTGTACTGCACAACTGTGGATGAGAATGGGGCCTGGACCGCTAGGGTCAGAGGTAGAAGCAGAAACCCTTAAGGAGACTATCTGCTTCACTGGCAGGGGTGTCTGGTGGATTTGGGGGCTGGGACATAACCATGAGGTGGAGGAGTTTACTGGTGAGGTAAAGTGTCTGGGATCTCTTGGAGATGGCCACAGGCGGTGGGGTTAGAGGAACTCAACCACAGATGTTCGATTCCAGGTCTGTCCATTGAACTGGGCAATTGGATCTGGTGGCTAGGATGTAGATTGACAATCTGTAATTCTACTACCAGTTCCACTGTAAGGAGTGGCCTGTACACTCCAGTGAGTTCCTCTTGCATTTGGTATCTGTGAGCAATCGGTGACTCAGAGTAGGTAAGTGACAGATGCACATCTGTGACATTTACTGGGGCGGAGTAGTCTGCTTGAGAGGGGGAATTAGCGGCAGATACCCTCCTGCAGATCAGTGGATGAACCACGGGGACCGGATCATGGCATTCAGAGTTACAGCTCAAGATCCGCAGTCATCTTATTTGAATCACCGGAATGAGCGGCCTTATGTGTGCTAGGGAGTTTCTTGCTTTGGGGACTGGTGTCAATCAATGAGTGGTTGGGTGTGGGATTTCTGGAGTTGGGATATGGGTGTAGGGACTCATGGGCAGATGTTCTGCTACAGATCTGTGAACGGAACTCAGGCACTCAGTGACTCGCTCTCCAGGCTCAGAGGTGGAGTTGTATATCTCTATTCCTCCTACCTGCTTCACTGCCATGAGAGCTATATGGTTTTACATGGAGTTCCAGGCCATTGTTGGGTTGGGGCTGGGGCTGGGGCTGGGGCTAAGCTGGGGCTGGGGCATGGGCTGGGGCATGGGCTGGGGCTGGGGCTGGGGCGAGGGCAAGGGCCGTGACAAATCAATGTGTGCAAGGAGGGAGGTGATGGGAGATGTCCATGAGGTCTACTGGAGATGGGTGCACCCATGGTCCGATAGAGCAAGGCCTTAGGCTTGAAGCCTGCGGCGGATCGGTAAATGAAACTCGGCTCGACTGACAAGGATGAGAGACACAAGGCAACATCTGTGTTCATGCTACAGCGTCACTGGCAGCAGTGACCTGTGTGTTCCACTGACTATCTTAGGATAGAGACAGGGAACGAGATCTTGAAGATCAGAGTTAGAGGGTTACATGTTTATATTTCCATCCTTTCTACCTCCTTCACTCTTGACGTGGGCTATGGGTTCCCAGGCAGTTAGCACCTGGTGATTTATGAGCTGGGACGAATCAGTTAGTTGGAGGAGGTAGTTGAGGGGTAAAGATATCTGGCATCTCTTTGAGATGGCAGCGCAAAGTCGGTCATACGACGACTCAGCAGCTCATGCTTTACTGCAGATTATGGATGGAACGAGAGGACTTGAACTCAAGGATCGGACAGAGTTGAAAATGTGGGCAGGTTATCTGCATCAGTGGCAGGGGTTGTACTGCACAACTGTGGATGAGAATGGGGCCTGGACCGCTAGGGTCAGAGGTAGAAGCAGAAACCCTTAAGGAGACTATCTGCTTCACTGGCAGGGGTGTCTGGTGGATTTGGGGGCTGGGACATAACCATGAGGTGGAGGAGGTTACTGGTGAGGTAAAGTGTCTGGGATCTCTTGGAGATGGCCACAGGCGGTGGGGTTAGAGGAACTCAACCACAGATGTTCGATTCCAGGCCTGTCCATTGAACTGGGCAATTGGATCTGGTGTCTAGGATGTAGATTGACAATCTGTAATTCTACTACCAGTTCCACTGTAAGGAGTGGCCTGTACACTCCAGTGAGTTCCTCTTGCATTTGGTATCTGTGAGCAATCGGTGACTCAGAGTAGGTAAGTGACAGATGCACATCTGTGGCATCTACTGGGGAGGAGTAGTCTGCTTGAGAGGGGGAATTAGCGGCAGATACCCTCCTGCAGATCAGTGGATGAACCACGGGGACCGGATCATGGCATTCAGAGTTACAGCTCAAGATCCGCAGTCATCTTATTTGAATCACCGGTATGAGCGGCCTTATGTGTGCTAGGGAGTTTCTTGCTTTGGGGACTGGTGTCAATCAATGAGTGGTTGGGTGTGGGATTTCTGGAGTTGGGATATGGGTGTAGGAACTCATAGGCAGATGTTCTGCTACAGATCTGTGAACGGAACTCAGGCACTCAGTGACTCGCTCTCCAGGCTCAGAGGTGGAGTTGTATATCTCTATTCCTCCTACCTGCTTCACTGCCATGAGAGCTATTAGGTTTTACAGGGAGTTCCAGGCCATTGTTGGGGTTGGGGCTGGGGCTGGGGCTAAGCTGGGTCTGGGGCATGGGCTGGGGCTGGGGCTGGGGCGGGGGCGGGGGCGAGGGCAAGGGCGGGGACAAATCAATGTGTGCAAGGAGGGAGGTGATGGGAGATGTCCATGAGGTCTACTGGAGATGGGTGCACCCATGATCCGATAGAGCGAGGCCTTAGGCTTGAAGCCTGCCGCGGACCGGTAAATGAAACTCAGCTCGACTGACAAGGATGGGAGACACAAGGCAACATTTGTGTTCATGCTACAGCGTCACTGTCGGCAGTGACCTGTGTGTTCCACTGACTATCTTAGGATAGAGACAGGGAACGAGATCTTGAAGATCAGAGTTAGAGGTTTACATGTTTATATTTCCATCCTTTCTACCTCCTTCACTCTTGACGTGGGCTATGGGTTCCCAGGCAGTTAGCACCTGGTGATTTATGAGCTGGGACGAATCAGTTAGTTGGAGGAGGTAGTTGAGGGGTAAAGATATCTGGCATCTCTTTGAGATGGCAGCGCAAAGTCGGTCATACGACGACTCAGCAGCTCATGCTTTACTGCAGATTATGGATGGAACGAGAGGACTTGATCTCAAGGATCGGACAGAGTTGAAAATGTGGGCAGGTTATCTGCATCAGTGGCAGGGGTTGTACTGCACAACTGTGGATGAGAATGGGGCCTGGACCGCTAGGGTCAGAGGTAGAAGCAGAAACCCTTAAGGAGACTATCTGCTTCACTGGCAGGGGTGTCTGGTGGATTTGGGGGCTGGGACATAACCATGAGGTGGAGGAGGTTACTGGTGAGGTAAAGTGTCTGGGATCTCTTGGAGATGGCCACAGGCGGTGGGGTTAGAGGAACTCAACCACAGATGTTCAATTCCAGGCCTGTCCGTTGAACTGGGCAATTGGATCTGGTGGCTAGGATGGAGATTGACAATCTGTAATTCTACTACCAGTTCCACTGTAAGGAGTGGCCTGTACTCTCCAGTGAGTTCCTCTTGCATTTGGTATCTGTGAGCAATCGGTGACTCAGAGTAGGTAAGTGACAGATGCACATCTGTGGCATCTACTGGGGAGGAGTAGTCTGCTTGAGAGGGGGAATTAGCGGCAGATACCCTCCTGCAAATCAGTGGATGAACCACGGGGACCGGATCATGGCATTCAGAGTTACAGCTCAAGATCCGCAGTCATCTTATTTGAATCACCGGTATGAGCGGCCTTATGTGTGCTAGGGAGTTTCTTGCTTTGGGGACTGGTGTCAATCAATGAGTGGTTGGGTGTGGGATTTCTGGAGTTGGGATATGGGTGTAGGGACTCATAGGCAGATGTTCTGCTACAGATCTGTGAACGGAACTCAGGCACTCAGTGACTCGCTCTCCAGGCTCAGAGGTGGAGTTGTATATCTCTATTCCTCCTACCTGCTTCACTGCCATGAGAGCTATATGGTTTTACAGGGAGTTCCAGGCCATTGTTGGGTTGGGGCTGGGGCTGGGGCTGGGGCTAAGCTGGGGCTGGGGCATGGGCTGGGGCTGGGGCTGGGGCTGGGGCTGGGGCGGGGGCGAGGGAAAGGGCCGGGGCAAATCAATGTGTGCATGGAGGGAGGTGATGGGAGATGTCGATGGGGTCTACTGGAGATGGGTGCACCCATGGTCCGATAGAGCAAGGCCTTAGGCTTGAAGCCTGCGGCGGATCGGTAAATGAAACTCGGCTCGACTGACAAGGATGAGAGACACGGATGAGAGACATAAGGCAACATCTGTGTTCATGCTACAGCGTCACTGGCAGCAGTGACCTGTGTGTTCCATTGACTATCTTAGGATAGAGACAGGGAACGAGATCTTGAAGATCAGAGTTAGAGGTTTACATGTTTATATTTCCATCCTTTCTACCTCCTTCACTCTTGACGTGGGCTATGGGTTCCCAGGCAGTTAGCACCTGGTAATTTATGAGCTGGGACGAATCAGTTAGTTGGAGGAGGTAGTTGAGGGGTAAAGATATCTGGCATCTCTTTGAGATGGCAGCGCAAAGTCGGTCATACGACGACTCAGCAGCTCATGCTTTACTGCAGATTATGGATGGAACGAGAGGACTTGATCTCAAGGATCGGACAGAGTTGAAAATGTGGGCAGGTTATCTGCATCAGTGGCAGGGGTTGTACTGCACAACTGTGGATGAGAATGGGGCCTGGACCGCTAGGGTCAGAGGTAGAAGCAGAAACCCTTAAGGAGACTATCTGCTTCACTGGCAGGGGTGTCTGGTGGATTTGGGGGCTGGGACATAACCATGAGGTGGAGGAGTTTACTGGTGAGGTAAAGTGTCTGGGATCTCTTGGAGATGGCCACAGGCGGTGGGGTTAGAGGAACTCAACCACAGATGTTCGATTCCAGGTCTGTCCATTGAACTGGGCAATTGGATCTGGTGGCTAGGATGGAGATTGACAATCTGTAATTCTACTACCAGTTCCACTGTAAGGAGTGGCCTGTACACTCCAGTGAGTTCCTCTTGCATTTGGTATCTGTGAGCAATCGGTAACTCAGAGTAGGTAAGTGACAGATGCACATCTGTGACATTTACTGGGGCGGAGTAGTCTGCTTGAGAGGGGGAATTAGTGGCAGATACCCTCCTGCAGATCAGTGGATGAACCACGGGGACCGGATCATGGCATTCAGAGTTACAGCTCAAGATCCGCAGTCATCTTATTTGAATCACCGGTATGAGCGGCCTTATGTGTGCTAGGGAGTTTCTTGCTTTGGGGACTGGTGTCAATCAATGAGTGGTTGGGTGTGGGATTTCTGGAGTTGGGATATGGGTGTAGGGACTCATAGGCAGATGTTCTGCTACAGATCTGTGAACGGAACTCAGGCACTCAGTGACTCGCTCTCCAGGCTCAGAGGTGGAGTTGTATATCTCTATTCCTCCTACCTGCTTCACTGCCATGAGAGCTATATGGTTTTACATGGAGTTCCAGGCCATTGTTAGGTTGGGGCTGGGGCTGGGGCTGGGGCTAAGCTGGGGCTGGGGCATGGGCTGGGGCATGGGCTGGGGCTGGGGCTGGGGCGAGGGCAAGGGCCGGGACAAATCAATGTGTGCAAGGAGGGAGGTGATGGGAGATGTCCATGAGGTCTACTGGAGATGGGTGCACCCATGGTCCGATAGAGCAAGGCCTTAGGCTTGAAGCCTGCCGCGGATCGGTAAATGAAACTCGGCTTGACTGACAAGGATGAGAGACACAAGGCAACATCTGTGTTCATGCTACAGCGTCACTGGCAGCAGTGACCTGTGCGTTCCACTGACTATCTTAGGATAGAGACAGGGAACGAGATCTTGAAGATCAGAGTTAGAGGGTTACATGTTTATATTTCCATCCTTTCTACCTCCTTCACTCTTGACGTGGGCTATGGGTTCCCAGGCAATTAGCACCTGGTGATTTATGAGCTGGGACGAATCAGTTAGTTGGAGGAGGTAGTTGAGGGGTAAAGATATCTGGCATCTCTTTGAGATGGCAGCGCAAAGTCGGTCATACGACGACTCAGCAGCTCATGCTTTACTGCAGATTATGGATGGAACGAGAGGACTTGATCTCAAGGATCGGACAGAGTTGAAAATGTGGGCAGGTTATCTGCATCAGTGGCAGGGGTTGTACTGCACAACTGTGGATGAGAATGGGGCCTGGACCGCTAGGGTCAGAGGTAGAAGCAGAAACCCTTAAGGAGACTATCTGCTTCACTGGCAGGGGTGTCTGGTGGATTTGGGGGCTGGGAAATAACCATGAGGTGGAGGAGGTTACTGGTGAGGTAAAGTGTCTGGGATCTCTTGGAGATGGCCACAGGCGGTGGGGTTAGAGGAACTCAACCACAGATGTTCGATTCCAGGCCTGTCCATTGAACTGGGCAATTGGATCTGGTGTCTAGGATGTAGATTGACAATCTGTAATTCTACTACCAGTTCCACTGTAAGGAGTGGCCTGTACACTCCAGTGAGTTCCTCTTGCATTTGGTATCTGTGAGCAATCGGTGACTCAGAGTAGGTAAGTGACAGATGCACATCTGTGGCATCTACTGGGGAGGAGTAGTCTGCTTGAGAGGGGGAATTAGCGGCAGATACCCTTCTGCAGATCAGTGGATGAACCACGGGGACCGGATCATGGCATTCAGAGTTACAGCTCAAGATCCGCAGTCATCTTATTTGAATCACCGGTATGAGCGGCCTTATGTGTGCTAGGGAGTTTCTTGCTTTGGGGACTGGTGTCAATCAATGAGTGGTTGGGTGTGGGATTTCTGGAGTTGGGATATGGGTGTAGGAACTCATAGGCAGATGTTCTGCTACAGATCTGTGAACGGAACTCAGGCACTCAGTGACTCGCTCTCCAGGCTCAGAGGTGGAGTTGTATATCTCTATTCCTCCTACCTGCTTCACTGCCATGAGAGCTATATGGTTTTACAGGGAGTTCCAGGCCATTGTTGGGGTTGGGGCTGGGGCTGGGGCTAAGCTGGGTCTGGGGCATGGGCTGGGGCTGGGGCGGGGGCGGGGGCGAGGGCAAGGGCGGGGACAAATCAATGTGTGCAAGGAGGGAGGTGATGGGAGATGTCCATGAGGTCTACTGGAGATGGGTGCATCCATGATCCGATAGAGCGAGGCCTTAGGCTTGAAGCCTGCCGCGGACCGGTAAATGAAACTCAGCTCGACTGACAAGGATGGGAGACACAAGGCAACATCTGTGTTCAATCTACAGCGTCACTGGCAGCAGTGACCTGTGTGTTCCACTGACTATCTTAGGATAGAGACAGGGAACGAGATCTTGAAGATCAGAGTTAGAGGTTTACATGTTTATATTTCCATCCTTTCTACCTCCTTCACTCTTGACGTGGGCTATGGGTTCCCAGGCAGTTAGCACCTGGTGATTTATGAGCTGGGACGAATCAGTTAGTTGGAGGAGGTAGTTGAGGGGTAAAGATATCTGGCATCTCTTTGAGATGGCAGTGCAAAGTCGGTCATACGACGACTCAGCAGCTCATGCTTTACTGCAGATTATGGATGGAACGAGAGGACTTGATCTCAAGGATCGGACAGAGTTGAAAATGTGGGCAGGTTATCTGCATCAGTGGCAGGGGTTGTACTGCACAACTGTGGATGAGAATGGGGCCTGGACCGCTAGGGTCAGAGGTAGAAGCAGAAAGCCTTAAGGAGACTATCTGCTTCACTGGCAGGGGTGTCTGGTGGATTTGGGGGCTGGGACATAACCATGAGGTGGAGGAGGTTACTGGTGAGGTAAAGTGTCTGGGATCTCTTGGAGATGGCCACAGGCGGTGGGGTTAGAGGAACTCAACCACAGATGTTCAATTCCAGGCCTGTCCATTGAACTGGGCAATTGGATCTGGTGGCTAGGATGGAGATTGACAATCTGTAATTCTACTACCAGTTCCACTGTAAGGAGTGGCCTGTACTCTCCAGTGAGTTCCTCTTGCATTTGGTATCTGTGAGCAATCGGTGACTCAGAGTAGGTAAGTGACAGATGCACATCTGTGGCATCTACTGGGGAGGAGTAGTCTGCTTGAGAGGGGGAATTAGCGGCAGATACCCTCCTGCAAATCAGTGGATGAACCACGGGGACCGGATCATGGCATTCAGAGTTACAGCTCAAGATCCGCAATCATCTTATTTGAATCACCGGTATGAGCGGCCTTATGTGTGCTAGGGAGTTTCTTGCTTTGGGGACTGGTGTCAATCAATGAGTGGTTGGGTGTGGGATTTCTGGAGTTGTTATATGGGTGTAGGGACTCATAGGCAGATGTTCTGCTACAGATCTGTGAACGGAACTCAGGCACTCAGTGACTCGCTCTCCAGGCTCAGAGGTGGAGTTGTATATCTCTATTCCTCCTACCTGCTTCACTGCCATGAGAGCTATATGGTTTTACATGGAGTTCCAGGCCATTGTTGGGTTGGGGCTGGGGCTGGGGCTGGGGCTAAGCTGGGGCTGGGGCATGGGCTGGGGCTGGGGCTGGTGCTGGGTCGGGGGCGAGGGAAAGGGCCGGGGCAAATCAATGTGTGCAAGGAGGGAAGTGATGGGAGATGTCGATGGGGTCTACTGGAGATGGGTGCACCCATGGTCCGATAGAGCAAGGCCTTAGGCTTGAAGCCTGCGGCGGATCGGTAAATGAAACTCGGCTCGACTGACAAGGATGAGAGACACGGATGAGAGACACAAGGCAACATCTGTGTTCATGCTACAGCGTCACTGGCAGCAGTGACCTGTGCGTTCCACTGACTATCTTAGGATAGAGACAGGGAACGAGATCTTGAAGATCAGAGTTAGAGGGTTACATGTTTATATTTCCATCCTTTCTACCTCCTTCACTCTTGACGTGGGCTATGGGTTCCCAGGCAATTAGCACCTGGTGATTTATGAGCTGGGACGAATCAGTTAGTTGGAGGAGGTAGTTGAGGGGTAAAGATATCTGGCATCTCTTTGAGATGGCAGCGCAAAGTCGGTCATACGACGACTCAGCAGCTCATGCTTTACTGCAGATTATGGATGGAACGAGAGGACTTGATCTCAAGGATCGGACAGAGTTGAAAATGTGGGCAGGTTATCTGCATCAGTGGCAGGGGTTGTACTGCACAACTGTGGATGAGAATGGGGCCTGGACCGCTAGGGTCAGAGGTAGAAGCAGAAACCCTTAAGGAGACTATCTGCTTCACTGGCAGGGGTGTCTGGTGGATTTGGGGGCTGGGAAATAACCATGAGGTGGAGGAGGTTACTGGTGAGGTAAAGTGTCTGGGATCTCTTGGAGATGGCCACAGGCGGTGGGGTTAGAGGAACTCAACCACAGATGTTCGATTCCAGGCCTGTCCATTGAACTGGGCAATTGGATCTGGTGTCTAGGATGTAGATTGACAATCTGTAATTCTACTACCAGTTCCACTGTAAGGAGTGGCCTGTACACTCCAGTGAGTTCCTCTTGCATTTGGTATCTGTGAGCAATCGGTGACTCAGAGTAGGTAAGTGACAGATGCACATCTGTGGCATCTACTGGGGAGGAGTAGTCTGCTTGAGAGGGGGAATTAGCGGCAGATACCCTTCTGCAGATCAGTGGATGAACCACGGGGACCGGATCATGGCATTCAGAGTTACAGCTCAAGATCCGCAGTCATCTTATTTGAATCACCGGTATGAGCGGCCTTATGTGTGCTAGGGAGTTTCTTGCTTTGGGGACTGGTGTCAATCAATGAGTGGTTGGGTGTGGGATTTCTGGAGTTGGGATATGGGTGTAGGAACTCATAGGCAGATGTTCTGCTACAGATCTGTGAACGGAACTCAGGCACTCAGTGACTCGCTCTCCAGGCTCAGAGGTGGAGTTGTATATCTCTATTCCTCCTACCTGCTTCACTGCCATGAGAGCTATATGGTTTTACAGGGAGTTCCAGGCCATTGTTGGGGTTGGGGCTGGGGCTGGGGCTAAGCTGGGTCTGGGGCATGGGCTGGGGCTGGGGCGGGGGCGGGGGCGAGGGCAAGGGCGGGGACAAATCAATGTGTGCAAGGAGGGAGGTGATGGGAGATGTCCATGAGGTCTACTGGAGATGGGTGCATCCATGATCCGATAGAGCGAGGCCTTAGGCTTGAAGCCTGCCGCGGACCGGTAAATGAAACTCAGCTCGACTGACAAGGATGGGAGACACAAGGCAACATCTGTGTTCAATCTACAGCGTCACTGGCAGCAGTGACCTGTGTGTTCCACTGACTATCTTAGGATAGAGACAGGGAACGAGATCTTGAAGATCAGAGTTAGAGGTTTACATGTTTATATTTCCATCCTTTCTACCTCCTTCACTCTTGACGTGGGCTATGGGTTCCCAGGCAGTTAGCACCTGGTGATTTATGAGCTGGGACGAATCAGTTAGTTGGAGGAGGTAGTTGAGGGGTAAAGATATCTGGCATCTCTTTGAGATGGCAGTGCAAAGTCGGTCATACGACGACTCAGCAGCTCATGCTTTACTGCAGATTATGGATGGAACGAGAGGACTTGATCTCAAGGATCGGACAGAGTTGAAAATGTGGGCAGGTTATCTGCATCAGTGGCAGGGGTTGTACTGCACAACTGTGGATGAGAATGGGGCCTGGACCGCTAGGGTCAGAGGTAGAAGCAGAAAGCCTTAAGGAGACTATCTGCTTCACTGGCAGGGGTGTCTGGTGGATTTGGGGGCTGGGACATAACCATGAGGTGGAGGAGGTTACTGGTGAGGTAAAGTGTCTGGGATCTCTTGGAGATGGCCACAGGCGGTGGGGTTAGAGGAACTCAACCACAGATGTTCAATTCCAGGCCTGTCCATTGAACTGGGCAATTGGATCTGGTGGCTAGGATGGAGATTGACAATCTGTAATTCTACTACCAGTTCCACTGTAAGGAGTGGCCTGTACTCTCCAGTGAGTTCCTCTTGCATTTGGTATCTGTGAGCAATCGGTGACTCAGAGTAGGTAAGTGACAGATGCACATCTGTGGCATCTACTGGGGAGGAGTAGTCTGCTTGAGAGGGGGAATTAGCGGCAGATACCCTCCTGCAAATCAGTGGATGAACCACGGGGACCGGATCATGGCATTCAGAGTTACAGCTCAAGATCCGCAATCATCTTATTTGAATCACCGGTATGAGCGGCCTTATGTGTGCTAGGGAGTTTCTTGCTTTGGGGACTGGTGTCAATCAATGAGTGGTTGGGTGTGGGATTTCTGGAGTTGTTATATGGGTGTAGGGACTCATAGGCAGATGTTCTGCTACAGATCTGTGAACGGAACTCAGGCACTCAGTGACTCGCTCTCCAGGCTCAGAGGTGGAGTTGTATATCTCTATTCCTCCTACCTGCTTCACTGCCATGAGAGCTATATGGTTTTACATGGAGTTCCAGGCCATTGTTGGGTTGGGGCTGGGGCTGGGGCTGGGGCTAAGCTGGGGCTGGGGCATGGGCTGGGGCTGGGGCTGGTGCTGGGTCGGGGGCGAGGGAAAGGGCCGGGGCAAATCAATGTGTGCAAGGAGGGAAGTGATGGGAGATGTCGATGGGGTCTACTGGAGATGGGTGCACCCATGGTCCGATAGAGCAAGGCCTTAGGCTTGAAGCCTGCGGCGGATCGGTAAATGAAACTCGGCTCGACTGACAAGGATGAGAGACACGGATGAGAGACACAAGGCAACATCTGTGTTCATGCTACAGCGTCACTGGCAGCAGTGACCTGTGTGTTCCACTGACTATCTTAGGATAGAGACAGGGAACGAGATCTTGAAGATCAGGGTTAGAAGGTTACATGTTTATATTTCCATCCTTTCTACCTCCTTCACTCTTGACGTGGGCTATGGGTTCCCAGGCAGTTAGCACCTGGTGATTTATGAGCTGGGACGAATCAGTTAGTTGGAGGAGGTAGTTGAGGGGTAAAGATATCTGGCATCTCTTTGAGATGGCAGCGCAAAGTCGGTCATACGACGACTCAGCAGCTCATGCTTTACTGCAGATTATGGATGAAACGAGAGGACTTGATCTCAAGGATCGGACATAGTTGAAAATGTGGGCAGGTTATCTGCATCAGTGGCAGGGGTTGTACTGCACAACTGTGGATGAGAATGGGGCCTGGACCGCTAGGGTCAGAGGTAGAAGCAGAAACCCTTAAGGAGACTATCTGCTTCACTGGCAGGGGTGTCTGGTGGATTTGGTGGCTGGGACATAACCATGAGGTGGAGGAGGTTACTGGTGAGGTAAAGTGTCTGGGATCTCTTGGAGATGGCCACAGGCGGTGGGGTTAGAGGAACTCAACCACAGATGTTCGATTCCAGGCCTGTCCATTGAACTGGGCAATTGGATCTGGTGGCTAGGATGTAGATTGACAATCTGTAATTCTACTACCAGTTCCACTGTAAGGAGTGGCCTGTACACTCCAGTGAGTTCCTCTTGCATTTGGTATCTGTGAGCAATCGGTGACTCAGAGTAGGTAAGTGACAGATGCACATCTGTGGCATCTACTGGGGAGGAGTAGTCTGCTTGAGAGGGGGAATTAGCAGCAGATACCCTCCTGCAGATCAGCGGATGAACCACGGGGACCGGATCATGGCATTCAGAGTTACAGCTCAAGATCCGCAGTCATCTTATTTGAATCACCGGTATGAGCGGCCTTATGTGTGCTAGGGAGTTTCTTGCTTTGGGGACTGGTGTCAATCAATGAGTGGTTGGGTGTGGGATTTCTGGAGTTGGGATATGGGTGTAGGGACTCATAGGCAGATGTTCTGCTGCAGATCTGAGAACGGAACTCAGGCACTCAGTGACTCGCTCTCCAGGCTCAGAGGTGGAGTTGTATATCTCTATTCCTCCTACCTGCTTCACTGCCATGAGAGCTATATGGTTTTACAGGGAGTTCCAGGCCATTGTTGGGGTTGGGGCTGGTGCTGGGGCTAAGCTGGGGCTGGGACGGGGGCGAGGGCCAGGGTGGGGACAAATCAATGTGTGCAAGGAGGGAGGTGATGGGAGATGTCGATGAGGTCTACTGGAGATGGGTGCACCCATGGTCCGATAGATCGAGGCCTTAGGCTTGAAGCCTGCCGCGGATCGGTAAATGAAACTCGGCTCGACTGTCAAGGATGGGAGACACAAGGCAACATCTGTGTTCATGCTACAGCGTCACTGGCAGCAGTGACCTGTGTGTTCCACTGACTATCTTAGGATAGAGACAGGGAACGAGATCTTGAAGATCAGAGTTAGAGGTTTACATGTTTATATTTCCATCCTTTCTACCTCCTTCACTCTTGACGTGGGCTATGGGTTCCCAGGCAGTTAGCACCTGGTGATTTATGAGCTGGGACGAATCAGTTAGTTGGAGGAGGTAGTTGAGGGGAAAGATATCTGGCATCTCTTTGAGATGGCAGCGCAAAGTCGGTCATACGACGACTCAGCAGCTCATGCTTTACTGCAGGTTATGGATGAAACGAGAGGACTTGATCTCAAAGATCGGACATAGTTGAAAATGTGGGCAGGTTATCTGCATCAGTGGCAGGGGTTGTACTGCACAACTGTGGATGAGAATGGGGCCTGGACCGCTAGGGTCAGAGGTAGAAGCAGAAACCCTTAAGGAGACTATCTGCTTCACTGGCAGGGGTGTCTGGTGGATTTGGGGGCTGGGACATAACCATGAGGTAGAGGAGGTTACTGGTGAGGTAAAGTGTCTGGGTTCTCTTGGAGATGGCCACAGGCGGTGGGGTTAGAGGAACTCAACCACAGATGTTCAATTCCAGGCCTGTCCATTGAACTGGGCAATTGGATCTGGTGGCTAGGATGTAGATTGACAATCTGTAATTCTTCTACAAGTTCCACTGTAAGGAGTGGCCTGTACACTCCAGTGAGTTCCTCTTGCATTTGGTATCTGTGAGCAATCGGTGACTCAGAGTAGGTAAGTGACAGATGCACATCTGTGGCATCTACTGGGGAGGAGTAGTCTGCTTGAGCGGGGGAATTAGCGGCAGATCCCTCCTGCAGATCAGTGGATGAACCACGGGGACAGGATCATGGCATTCAGAGTTACAGCTCAAGATCCGCAGTCATCTTATTTGAATCACCGGTATGAGCGGCCTTATGTGTGCTAGGGAGTTTCTTGCTTTGGGGACTGGTGTCAATCAATGAGTGGTTGGGTGTGGGATTTCTGGAGTTGGGATATGGGTGTAGGGACTCATAGGCAGATGTTCTGCTACAGATCTGTGAACGGAACTCAGGCACTCAGTGACTCGCTCTCCAGGCTCAGAGGTGGAGTTGTATATCTCTATTCCTCCTACCTGCTTCACTGCCATGAGAGCTATATGGTTTTACAGGGAGTTCCAGGCCATTGTTGGGGCTGGGGCTGGGGCGGGGGCGGGGGCGAGGGCAAGGGCCGGGACAAATCAATGTGTGCAAGGAGGGAGGTGATGGGAGATGTCCATGAGGTCTACTGGAGATGGGTGCACCCATGGTCCGATAGAGCGAGGCCTTAGGCTTGAAGCCTGCCGCGGATCGGTAAATGAAACTCGGCTCGACTGACAAGGATGAGAGACACAAGGCAACATCTGTCTTCATGCTACAGCGTCACTGGCAGCAGTGACCTGTGTGTTCCACTGACTATCTTAGGATAGAGACAGGGAACGAGATCTTGAAGATCAGAGTTAGAGGTTTACATGTTTATATTTCCATCCTTTCTACCTCCTTCACTCTTGACGTGGGCTATGGGTTCCCAGGCAGTTAGCACCTGGTGATTTATGAGCTGGGACGAATCAGTTAGTTGGAGGAGGTAGTTGAGGGGTAAAGATATCTGGCATCTCTTTGAGATGGCAGCGCAAAGTCGGTCATACGACGACTCAGCAGCTCATGCTTTACTGCAGATTATGGATGGAACGACAGGACTTGATCTCAAGGATCGGACAGAGTTGAAAATGTGGGCAGGTTATCTGCATCAGTGGCAGGGGTTGTACTGCACAACTGTGGATGAGAATGGGGCCTGGACCGCTAGAGTCAGAGGTAGAAGCAGAAACCCTTAAGGAGACTATCTGCTTCACTGGCAGGGGTGTCTGGTGGATTTGGGGGCTGGGACATAACCATGAGGTGGAGGAGTTTACTGGTGAGGTAAAGTGTCTGGGATCTCTTGGAGATGGCCACAGGCGGTGGGGTTAGAGGAACTCAACCACAGATGTTCGATTCCAGGTCTGTCCATTGAACTGGGCAATTGGATCTGGTGGCTAGGATGTAGATTGACAATCTGTAATTCTACTACCAGTTCCACTGTAAGGAGTGGCCTGTACACTCCAGTGAGTTCCTCTTGCGTTGGGCATCTGTGAGCAATCGGTAACTCAGAGTAGGTAAGTGACAAATGCATCTCTGTGGCATCTGCTGTGGAGGAGTAGTCTGCTTGAGAGGGGGAATTAGCGGCAGATACCCTCCTGCAGATCAGTGGATGAACCACGGGGACCGGATCATGGCATTCAGAGTTACAGCTCAAGATCCGCAGTCATCTTATTTGAATCACCGGTATGAGCGGCCTTATGTGTGCTAGGGAGTTTCTTGCTTTGGGGACTGGTGTCAATCAATGAGTGGTTGGGTGTGGGATTTCTGGAGTTGGGATATGGGTGTAGGGACTCATAGGCAGATGTTCTGCTACAGATCTGTGAACGGAACTCAGGCACTCAGTGACTCGCTCTCCAGGCTCAGAGGTGGAGTTGTATATCTCTATTCCTCCTACCTGCTTCACTGCCATGAGAGCTATATGGTTTTACAGGGAGTTCCAGGCCATTGTTGGGGCTGGGGCTGGGGCGGGGGCGGGGGCGAGGGCAAGGGCCGGGACAAATCAATGTGTGCAAGGAGGGAGGTGATGGGAGATGTCCATGAGGTCTACTGGAGATGGGTGCACCCATGGTCCGATAGAGCGAGGCCTTAGGCTTGAAGCCTGCCGCGGATCGGTAAATGAAACTCGGCTCGACTGACAAGGATGAGAGACACAAGGCAACATCTGTCTTCATGCTACAGCGTCACTGGCAGCAGTGACCTGTGTGTTCCACTGACTATCTTAGGATAGAGACAGGGAACGAGATCTTGAAGATCAGAGTTAGAGGTTTACATGTTTATATTTCCATCCTTTCTACCTCCTTCACTCTTGACGTGGGCTATGGGTTCCCAGGCAGTTAGCACCTGGTGATTTATGAGCTGGGACGAATCAGTTAGTTGGAGGAGGTAGTTGAGGGGTAAAGATATCTGGCATCTCTTTGAGATGGCAGCGCAAAGTCGGTCATACGACGACTCAGCAGCTCATGCTTTACTGCAGATTATGGATGGAACGACAGGACTTGATCTCAAGGATCGGACAGAGTTGAAAATGTGGGCAGGTTATCTGCATCAGTGGCAGGGGTTGTACTGCACAACTGTGGATGAGAATGGGGCCTGGACCGCTAGAGTCAGAGGTAGAAGCAGAAACCCTTAAGGAGACTATCTGCTTCACTGGCAGGGGTGTCTGGTGGATTTGGGGGCTGGGACATAACCATGAGGTGGAGGAGTTTACTGGTGAGGTAAAGTGTCTGGGATCTCTTGGAGATGGCCACAGGCGGTGGGGTTAGAGGAACTCAACCACAGATGTTCGATTCCAGGTCTGTCCATTGAACTGGGCAATTGGATCTGGTGGCTAGGATGTAGATTGACAATCTGTAATTCTACTACCAGTTCCACTGTAAGGAGTGGCCTGTACACTCCAGTGAGTTCCTCTTGCGTTGGGCATCTGTGAGCAATCGGTGACTCAGAGTAGGTAAGTGACAAATGCATCTCTGTGGCATCTGCTGTGGAGGAGTAGTCTGCTTGAGAGGGGGAATTAGCGGCAGATACCCTCCTGCAGATCAGTGGATGAACCACGGGGAACGGATCATGGCATTCAGAGTTACAGCTCAAGATCCGCAGTCATCTTATTTGAATCACCGGTAGAGCGGCCTTATGTGTGCTAGGGAGTTTCTTGCTTTGGGGACTGGTGTCAATCAATGAGTGGTTGGGTGTGGGATTTCTGGAGTTGGGATATGGGTGTAGGGACTCATAGGCAGATGTTCTGCTACAGATCTGTGAACGGAACTCAGGCACTCAGTGACTCGCTCTCCAGGCTCAGAGGTGGAGTTGTATATCTCTATTCCTCCTACCTGCTTCACTGCCATGAGAGCTATATGGTTTTACAGGGAGTTCCAGGCCATTGTTGGGGCTGGGGCTGGGGCTGGGGCTAAGCTGGGGCTGGGGCAAGGGCTGGGGCTGGGGCTGGGGCTGAGGCAGGGGAGATGGCTGGGACAAATCAATGTGTGCAAGGAGGGAGGTGATGGGAGATGTCGATGAGGTCTACTGGAGATGGGTGCACCCATGGTCCTATAGAGCGAGGCCTTAGGCTTGAAGCCTGCCGCGGATCGGTAAATGAAACTCGGCTCGACTGACAAGGATGAGAGACACAAGGCAACATCTGTGTTCATGCTACAGCGTCACTGGCAGCAGTGACCTGTGTGTTCCACTGACTATCTTAGGATAGAGACAGGGAACGAGATCTTGAAGATCAGAGTTAGAGGTTTACATGTTTATATTTCCATCCTTTCTACCTCCTTCACTCTTGACGTGGGCTATGGGTTCCCAGGCAGTTAGCACCTGGTGATTTATGAGCTGGGACGAATCAGTTAGTTGAAGGAGGTAGTTGAGGGGTAAAGATATCTGGCATCTCTTTGAGATGGCAGCGCAAAGTCGGTCATACGACGACTCAGCAGCTCATGCTTTACTGCAGGTTATGGATGGAACGAGAGGACTTGATCTCAAAGATCGGACATAGTTGAAAATGTGGGCAGGTTATCTGCATCAGTGGCAGGGGTTGTACTGCACAACTGTGGATGAGAATGGGGCCTGGACCGCTAGGGTCAGAGGTAGAAGCAGAAACCCTTAAGGAGATTATCTGCTTCACTGGCAGGGGTGTCTGGTGGATTTGGGGGCTGGGACATAACCATGAGGTAGAGGAGGTTACTGGTGAGGTAAAGTGTCTGGGTTCTCTTGGAGATGGCCACAGGCGGTGGGGTTAGAGGAACTCAACCACAGATGTTCAATTCCAGGCCTGTCCATTGAACTGGGCAATTGGATCTGTTGGCTAGGATGTAGATTGACAATCTGTAATTCTTCTACAAGTTCCACTGTAAGGAGTGGCCTGTACACTCCAGTGAGTTCCTCTTGCATTTGGTATCTGTGAGCAATCGGTGACTCAGAGTAGGTAAGTGACAGATGCACATCTGTGGCATCTACTGGGGAGGAGTAGTCTGCTTGAGCGGGGGAATTAGCGGCAGATCCCTCCTGCAGATCAGTGGATGAACCACGGGGACAGGATCATGGCATTCAGAGTTACAGCTCAAGATCCGCAGTCATCTTATTTGAATCACCGGTATGAGCGGCCTTATGTGTGCTAGGGAGTTTCTTGCTTTGGGGACTGGTGTCAATCAATGAGTGGTTGGGTGTGGGATTTCTGGAGTTGGGATATGGGTGTAGGGACTCATAGGCAGATGTTCTGCTACAGATCTGTGAACGGAACTCAGGCACTCAGTGACTCGCTCTCCAGGCTCAGAGGTGGAGTTGTATATCTCTATTCCTCCTACCTGCTTCACTGCCATGAGAGCTATATGGTTTTACAGGGAGTTCCAGGCCATTGTTGGGGCTGGGGCTGGGGCGGGGGCGGGGGCGAGGGCAAGGGCCGGGACAAATCAATGTGTGCAAGGAGGGAGGTGATGGGAGATGTCCATGAGGTCTACTGGAGATGGGTGCACCCATGGTCCGATAGAGCGAGGCCTTAGGCTTGAAGCCTGCCGCGGATCGGTAAATGAAACTCGGCTCGACTGACAAGGATGAGAGACACAAGGCAACATCTGTCTTCATGCTACAGCGTCACTGGCAGCAGTGACCTGTGTGTTCCACTGACTATCTTAGGATAGAGACAGGGAACGAGATCTTGAAGATCAGAGTTAGAGGTTTACATGTTTATATTTCCATCCTTTCTACCTCCTTCACTCTTGACGTGGGCTATGGGTTCCCAGGCAGTTAGCACCTGGTGATTTATGAGCTGGGACGAATCAGTTAGTTGGAGGAGGTAGTTGAGGGGTAAAGATATCTGGCATCTCTTTGAGATGGCAGCGCAAAGTCGGTCATACGACGACTCAGCAGCTCATGCTTTACTGCAGATTATGGATGGAACGACAGGACTTGATCTCAAGGATCGGACAGAGTTGAAAATGTGGTCAGGTTATCTGCATCAGTGGCAGGGGTTGTACTGCACAACTGTGGATGTGAATGGGGCCTGGACCGCTAGGGTCAGAGGTAGAAGCAGAAACCCTTAAGGAGACTATCTGCTTCACTGGCAGGGGTGTCTGGTGGATTTGGGGGCTGGGACATAACCATGAGGTGGAGGAGTTTACTGGTGAGGTAAAGTGTCTGGGATCTCTTGGAGATGGCCACAGGCGGTGGGGTTAGAGGAACTCAACCACAGATGTTCGATTCCAGGTCTGTCCATTGAACTGGGCAATTGGATCTGGTGGCTAGGATGTAGATTGACAATCTGTAATTCTACTACCAGTTCCACTGTAAGGAGTGGCCTGTACACTCCAGTGAGTTCCTCTTGCGTTGGGCATCTGTGAGCAATCGGTGACTCAGAGTAGGTAAGTGACAAATGCATCTCTGTGGCATCTGCTGTGGAGGAGTAGTCTGCTTGAGAGGGGGAATTAGCGGCAGATACCCTCCTGCAGATCAGTGGATGAACCACGGGGAACGGATCATGGCATTCAGAGTTACAGCTCAAGATCGGCAGTCATCTTATTTGAATCACCGGTATGAGCGGCCTTATGTGTGCTAGGGAGTTTCTTGCTTTGGGGACTGGTGTCAATCAATGAGTGGTTGGGTGTGGGATTTCTGGAGTTGGGATATGGGTGTAGGGACTCATAGGCAGATGTTCTGCTACAGATCTGTGAACGGAACTCAGGCACTCAGTGACTCGGTCTCCAGGCTCAGAGGTGGAGTTGTATATCTCTATTCCTCCTACCTGCTTCACTGCCATGAGAGCTATATGGTTTTACAGGGAGTTCCAGGCCATTGTTGGGGCTGGGGCTGGGGCTGGGCCTACGCTGGGGCTGGGGCATGGGCTGGTGCTGGGGCATGGGCTGGGGCTGGGGCGGGGGCGAGGGCAAGGGCGGGGACAAATCAATGTGTGCAAGGAGGGAGGTGATGGGAGATGTCGATGAGGTCTACTGGAGATGGGTGCACCAATGGTCCGAAAGAGCGAGGCCTTAGGCTTGAAGCCTGCCGCGGATCGGTAAATGAAACTCGGCTCGACTGACAAGGATGAGAGACACAAGGCAACATCTGTGTTCATGCTACAGCGTCACTGGCAGCAATGACCTGTGTGTTCCACTGACTATCTTAGGATAGAGACAGGGAACGAAATCTTGAAGATCAGAGTTAGAGGTTTACATGTTTATATTTCCATCCTTTCTACCTCCTTCACTCTTGACGTGGGCTATGGGTTCCCAGGCAGTTAGCACCTGGTGATTTATGAGCTGGGACGAATCAGTTAGTTGGAGGAGGTAGTTGAGGGGTAAAGATATCTGGCATCTCTTTGAGATGGCAGCGCAAAGTCGGTCATACGACGACTCAGCAGCTCATGCTTTACTGCAGATTATGGATGGAACGAGAGGACTTGATCTCAAGGATCGGACAGAGTTGAAAATGTGGGCAGGTTATCTGCATCAGTGGCAGGGGTTGTACTGCACAACTGTGGATGAGAATGGGGCCTGGACCGCTAGGGTCAGAGGTAGAAGCAGAAAGCCTTAAGGAGACTATCTGCTTCACTGGCAGGGGTGTCTGGTGGATTTGGGGGCTGGGACATAACCATGAGGTGGAGGAGGTTACTGGTGAGGTAAAGTGTCTGGGATCTCTTGGAGATGGCCACAGGCGGTGGGGTTAGAGGAACTCAACCACAGATGTTCGATTCCAGGTCTATCCATTGAACTGGGCAATTGGATCTGGTGGCTAGGATGTAGATTGACAATCTGTAATTCTACTACCAGTTCCACTGTAAGGAGTGGCCTGTACACTCCAGTGAGTTCCTCTTGCATTTGGTATCTGTGAGCAATCGGTGACTCAGAGTAGGTAAGTGACAGATGCACATCTGTTGCATCTACTGGGGAGGAGTAGTCTGCTTGAGAGGGGGAATTAGTGGCAGATACCCTGCTGCAGATCAGTGGATGAACCACGGTGACCGGATCATGGCATTCAGAGTTACAGCTCAAGATCCGCAGTCATCTTATTTGAATCACAGGTATGAGCGGCCTTATGTGTGCTAGGGAGTTTCTTGCTTTGGGGACTGGTGTCAATCAATGAGTGGTTGGGTGTGGGATTTCTGGAGTTGGGATATGGGTGTAGAGACTCATAGGCAGATGTTCTGCTACAGATCTGTGAACGGAACTCAGGCACTCAGTGACTCGCTCTCCAGGCTCAGAGGTGGAGTTGTATATCTCTATTCCTCCTACCTGCTTCACTGCCATGAGAGCTATATGGTTTTACAGGGAGTTCCAGGCCATTGTTGGGGCTGGGGCTGGGGCTGGGGCTAAGCTGGGGCTGGGGCAAGGGCTGGGGCTGGGGCTGGGGCTGAGGCAGGGGAGATGGCTGGGACAAATCAATGTGTGCAAGGAGGGAGGTGATGGGAGATGTCGATGAGGTCTACTGGAGATGGGTGCACCCATGGTCCTATAGAGCGAGGCCTTAGGCTTGAAGCCTGCCGCGGATCGGTAAATGAAACTCGGCTCGACTGACAAGGATGAGAGACACAAGGCAACATCTGTGTTCATGCTACAGCGTCACTGGCAGCAGTGACCTGTGTGTTCCATTGACTATCTTAGGATAGAGACAGGGAACGAGATCTTGAAGATCAGAGTTAGAGGTTTACATGTTTATATTTCCATCCTTTCTACCTCCTTCACTCTTGACGTGGGCTATGGGTTCCCAGGCAGTTAGCACCTGGTGATTTATGAGCTGGGACGAATCAGTTAGTTGGAGGAGGTAGTTGAGGGGTAAAGATATCTGGCATCTCTTTGAGTTGGCAGCGCAAAGTCGGTCATACGACGACTCAGCAGCTCATGCTTTACTGCAGATTATGGATGGAACGACAGGACTTGATCCCAAGGATCGGACAGAGTTGAAAATGTGGGCAGGTTATCTGCATCAGTGGCAGGGGTTGTACTGCACAACTGTGGATGAGAATGGGGCCTGGACCGCTAGGGTCAGAGGTAGAAGCAGAAACCCTTAAGGAGACTATCTGCTTCACTGGCAGGGGTGTCTGGTGGATTAGGGGGCTGGGACATAACCATGAGGTGGAGGAGGTTACTGGTGAGGTAAAGTGTCTGGGATCTCTTGGAGATGGCCACAGGCGGTGGGGTTAGAGGAACTCAAACACAGATGTTCGATTCCAGGTCTGTCCATTGAACTGGGCAATTGGATCTGGTGGCTAGGATGTAGATTGACAATCTGTAATTCTACTACCAATTCCACTGTAAGGAGTGGCCTGTACACTCCAGTGAGTTCCTCTTGCATTTGGTATCTGTGAGCAATCGGTGACTCAGAGTAGGTAAGTGACAGATGCACATCTGTGGCATCTACTGGGGAGGAGTAGTCTGCTTGAGAGGGGGAATTAGCGGCAGATACCCTCCTGCAGATCAGTGGATGAACCACGGGGACCGGATCATGGCATTCAGAGTTACAGCTCAAGATCCGCAGTCATCTTATTTGAATCACCGATATGAGCGGCCTTATGTGTGCTAGGGAGTTTCTTGCTTTGGGGACTGGTGTCAATCAATGAGTGGTTGGGTGTGGGATTTCTGGAGTTGGGATATGGGTGTAGGGACTCATAGGCTGATGTTCTGCTACAGATCTGTGAACGGAACTCAGGCACTCAGTGACTCGCTCTCCAGGCTCAGAGGTGGAGTTGAATATCTCTATTCCTCCTACCTGCTTCACTGCCATGAGAGCTATATGGTTTTACAGGGAGTTCCAGGCCATTGTGGGGGCTGGGGCTGGGGCTGGGCCTACGCTGGGGCTGGGGCATGGGCTGGGGCTGGGGCATGGGCTGGGGCTGGGGCGGGGGCGAGGGCAAGGGCGGGGACAAATCAATGTGTGCAAGGAGGGAGGTGATGGGAGATGTCGATGAGGTCTACTGGAGATGGGTGCACCCATGATCCGATAGAGCGAGGCCTTAGGCTTGAAGCCTGCCGCGGATCGGTAAATGAAACTCGGCTCGACTGACAAGGATGAGAGACACAAGGCAACATCTGTGTTCATGCTACAGCGTCACTGGCAGCAGTGACCTGTGTGTTCCACTGACTATCTTAGGATAGAGACAGGGAACGAGATCTTGAAGATCAGAGTTAGAGGTTTGAATGTTTATATTTCCATCCTTTCTACCTCCTTCATTCTTGACGTGGGCTATGGGTTTCCAGGCAGTTAGCACCTGGTGATTTATGAGCTGGGACGAATCAGTTAGTTGGAGGAGGTAGTTGAGGGGTAAAGATATCTGGCATCTCTTTGAGATGGCAGCGCAAAGTCGGTCATAAGACGACTCAGCAGCTCATGCTTTACTGCAGATTATGGATGGAACGAGAGGACTTGATCTCAAGGATCGGACAGAGTTGAAAATGTGGGCAGGTTATCTGCATCAGTGGCAGGGGTTGTACTGCACAACTGTGGATGAGAATGGGGCCTGGACCGCTAGGGTCCGAGGTAGAAGCAGAAACCCTTAAGGAGAGAATCTGCTTCACTGGCAGGGGTGTCTGGTGGATTTGGGGGCTGGGACATAACCATGAGGTGGAGGAGGTTACTGGTGAGGTAAAGTGTCTGGGATCTCTTGGAGATGGCCACAGGCGGTGGGGTTAGAGGAACTCAACCACAGATGTTCGATTCCAGGTCTGTCCATTGAACTGGGCAATTGGATCTGGTGGCTAGGATGTAGATTGACAATCTAATTCTACTTCCAGTTCCACTGTAAGGAGTGGCCTGTACACTCCAGTGAGTTCCTCTTGCATTTGGTATCTGTGAGCAATCGGTGACTCAGAGTAGGTAAGTGACAGATGCACATCTGTGGCATCTACTGGGGAGGAGTAGTCTGCTTGAGAGGGGGACTTAGCGGCAGATACCCTGCTGCAGATCAGTGGATGAACCACGGGGACCGGATCATGGCATTCAGATATACAGCTCAAGATCCGCAGTCATCTTATTTGAATCACCGGTATGAGCGGCCTTATGTGTGCTAGGGAGTTTCTTGCTTTGGGGACTCGTGTCAATCAATGAGTGGTTGGGTGTGGGATTTCTGGAGTTGGGATATGGGTGTAGGACTCATAGGCTGATGTTCTGCTACAGATCTGTGAACGGAACTCAGGCACTCAGTGACTCGCTCTCCAGGCTCAGAGGTGGAGTTGTATATCTCTATTCCTCCTACCTGCTTCACTGCCATGAGAGCTATATGGTTTTACAGGGAGTTCCAGGCCATTGTTGGGGCTGGGGCTGGGGCTGGGGCTAAGCTGGCGCTGGGGCAAGGGCTGGGGCTGGGGATGGGGCTGGGGCTGAGGCAGGGGCGATGGCGGGGACAAATCAATGTGTGCAAGGAGGGAGGTGATGGGAGATGTCGATGAGGTCTACTGGAGATGGGTGCACCCATGGTCCGATAGAGCGAGGCCTTAGGCTTGAAGCCTGCCGCGGATCGGTAAATGAAACTCGGCTCGACTGACAAGGATGAGAGACACAAGGCAACATCTGTGTTCATGCTACAGCGTCACTGGCAGCAGTGACCTGTGTGTTCCACTGACTATCTTAGGATTGAGACAGGGAACGAGATCTTGAAGATCAGAGTTAGAGGTTTACATGTTTATATTTCCATCCTTTCTACCTCCTTCACTCTTGACGTGGGCTATGGGTTCCCAGGCAGTTAGCACCTGGTGATTTATGAGCTGGGACGAATCAGTTAGTTGGAGGAGGTAGTTGAGGGGTAAAGATATCTGGCATCTCTTTGAGATGGCAGCGCAAAGTCGGTCATACGACGACTCAGCAGCTCATGCTTTACTGCAGATTATGGATGGAACGAGAGGACTTGATCTCAAGGATCGGACAGAGTTGAAAATGTGGGCAGGTTATCTGCATCAGTGGCAGGGGTTGTACTGCACAACTGTGGATGAGAATGGGGCCTGGACCGCTAGGGTCAGAGGTAGAAGCAGAAAGCCTTAAGGAGACTATCTGCTTCACTGGCAGGGGTGTCTGGTGGATTTGGGGGCTGGGACATAACCATGAGGTGGAGGAGGTTACTGGTGAGGTAAAGTGTCTGGGATCTCTTGGAGATGGCCACAGGCGGTGGGGTTAGAGGAACTCAACCACAGATGTTCGATTCCAGGTCTATCCATTGAACTGGGCAATTGGATCTGGTGGCTAGGATGTAGATTGACAATCTGTAATTCTACTACCAGTTCCACTGTAAGGAGTGGCCTGTACACTCCAGTGAGTTCCTCTTGCATTTGGTATCTGTGAGCAATCGGTGACTCAGAGTAGGTAAGTGACAGATGCACATCTGTTGCATCTACTGGGGAGGAGTAGTCTGCTTGAGAGGGGGAATTAGTGGCAGATACCCTGCTGCAGATCAGTGGATGAACCACGGTGACCGGATCATGGCATTCAGAGTTACAGCTCAAGATCCGCAGTCATCTTATTTGAATCACAGGTATGAGCGGCCTTATGTGTGCTAGGGAGTTTCTTGCTTTGGGGACTGGTGTCAATCAATGAGTGGTTGGGTGTGGGATTTCTGGAGTTGGGATATGGGTGTAGAGACTCATAGGCAGATGTTCTGCTACAGATCTGTGAACGGAACTCAGGCACTCAGTGACTCGCTCTCCAGGCTCAGAGGTGGAGTTGTATATCTCTATTCCTCCTACCTGCTTCACTGCCATGAGAGCTATATGGTTTTACAGGGAGTTCCAGGCCATTGTTGGGGCTGGGGCTGGGGCTGGGGCTAAGCTGGGGCTGGGGCAAGGGCTGGGGCTGGGGCTGGGGCTGAGGCAGGGGAGATGGCTGGGACAAATCAATGTGTGCAAGGAGGGAGGTGATGGGAGATGTCGATGAGGTCTACTGGAGATGGGTGCACCCATGGTCCTATAGAGCGAGGCCTTAGGCTTGAAGCCTGCCGCGGATCGGTAAATGAAACTCGGCTCGACTGACAAGGATGAGAGACACAAGGCAACATCTGTGTTCATGCTACAGCGTCACTGGCAGCAGTGACCTGTGTGTTCCATTGACTATCTTAGGATAGAGACAGGGAACGAGATCTTGAAGATCAGAGTTAGAGGTTTACATGTTTATATTTCCATCCTTTCTACCTCCTTCACTCTTGACGTGGGCTATGGGTTCCCAGGCAGTTAGCACCTGGTGATTTATGAGCTGGGACGAATCAGTTAGTTGGAGGAGGTAGTTGAGGGGTAAAGATATCTGGCATCTCTTTGAGTTGGCAGCGCAAAGTCGGTCATACGACGACTCAGCAGCTCATGCTTTACTGCAGATTATGGATGGAACGACAGGACTTGATCCCAAGGATCGGACAGAGTTGAAAATGTGGGCAGGTTATCTGCATCAGTGGCAGGGGTTGTACTGCACAACTGTGGATGAGAATGGGGCCTGGACCGCTAGGGTCAGAGGTAGAAGCAGAAAGCCTTAAGGAGACTATCTGCTTCACTGGCAGGGGTGTCTGGTGGATTAGGGGGCTGGGACATAACCATGAGGTGGAGGAGGTTACTGGTGAGGTAAAGTGTCTGGGATCTCTTGGAGATGGCCACAGGCGGTGGGGTTAGAGGAACTCAAACACAGATGTTCGATTCCAGGTCTGTCCATTGAACTGGGCAATTGGATCTGGTGGCTAGGATGTAGATTGACAATCTGTAATTCTACTACCAGTTCCACTGTAAGGAGTGGCCTGTACACTCCAGTGAGTTCCTCTTGCATTTGGTATCTGTGAGCAATCGGTGACTCAGAGTAGGTAAGTGACAGATGCACATCTGTGGCATCTACTGGGGAGGAGTAGTCTGCTTGAGAGGGGGAATTAGCGGCAGATACCCTCCTGCAGATCAGTGGATGAACCACGGGGACCGGATCATGGCATTCAGAGTTACAGCTCAAGATCCGCAGTCATCTTATTTGAATCACCGATATGAGCGGCCTTATGTGTGCTAGGGAGTTTCTTGCTTTGGGGACTGGTGTCAATCAATGAGTGGTTGGGTGTGGGATTTCTGGAGTTGGGATATGGGTGTAGGGACTCATAGGCTGATGTTCTGCTACAGATCTGTGAACGGAACTCAGGCACTCAGTGACTCGCTCTCCAGGCTCAGAGGTGGAGTTGAATATCTCAATTCCTCCTACCTGCTTCACTGCCATGAGAGCTATATGGTTTTACAGGGAGTTCCAGGCCATTGTGGGGGCTGGGGCTGGGGCTGGGCCTACGCTGGGGCTGGGGCATGGGCTGGGGCTGGGGCATGGGCTGGGGCTGGGGCGGGGGCGAGGGCAAGGGCGGGGACAAATCAATGTGTGCAAGGAGGGAGGTGATGGGAGATGTCGATGAGGTCTACTGGAGATGGGTGCACCCATGATCCGATAGAGCGAGGCCTTAGGCTTGAAGCCTGCCGCGGATCGGTAAATGAAACTCGGCTCGACTGACAAGGATGAGAGACACAAGGCAACATCTGTGTTCATGCTACAGCGTCACTGGCAGCAGTGACCTGTGTGTTCCACTGACTATCTTAGGATAGAGACAGGGAACGAGATCTTGAAGATCAGAGTTAGAGGTTTGAATGTTTATATTTCCATCCTTTCTACCTCCTTCATTCTTGACGTGGGCTATGGGTTTCCAGGCAGTTAGCACCTGGTGATTTATGAGCTGGGACGAATCAGTTAGTTGGAGGAGGTAGTTGAGGGGTAAAGATATCTGGCATCTCTTTGAGATGGCAGCGCAAAGTCGGTCATAAGACGACTCAGCAGCTCATGCTTTACTGCAGATTATGGATGGAACGAGAGGACTTGATCTCAAGGATCGGACAGAGTTGAAAATGTGGGCAGGTTATCTGCATCAGTGGCAGGGGTTGTACTGCACAACTGTGGATGAGAATGGGGCCTGGACCGCTAGGGTCCGAGGTAGAAGCAGAAACCCTTAAGGAGAGAATCTGCTTCACTGGCAGGGGTGTCTGGTGGATTTGGGGGCTGGGACATAACCATGAGGTGGAGGAGGTTACTGGTGAGGTAAAGTGTCTGGGATCTCTTGGAGATGGCCACAGGCGGTGGGGTTAGAGGAACTCAACCACAGATGTTCGATTCCAGGTCTGTCCATTGAACTGGGCAATTGGATCTGGTGGCTAGGATGTAGATTGACAATCTAATTCTACTTCCAGTTCCACTGTAAGGAGTGGCCTGTACACTCCAGTGAGTTCCTCTTGCATTTGGTATCTGTGAGCAATCGGTGACTCAGAGTAGGTAAGTGACAGATGCACATCTGTGGCATCTACTGGGGAGGAGTAGTCTGCTTGAGAGGGGGACTTAGCGGCAGATACCCTGCTGCAGATCAGTGGATGAACCACGGGGACCGGATCATGGCATTCAGATATACAGCTCAAGATCCGCAGTCATCTTATTTGAATCACCGGTATGAGCGGCCTTATGTGTGCTAGGGAGTTTCTTGCTTTGGGGACTGGTGTCAATCAATGAGTGGTTGGGTGTGGGATTTCTGGAGTTGGGATATGGGTGTAGGACTCATAGGCTGATGTTCTGCTACAGATCTGTGAACGGAACTCAGGCACTCAGTGACTCGCTCTCCAGGCTCAGAGGTGGAGTTGTATATCTCTATTCCTCCTACCTGCTTCACTGCCATGAGAGCTATATGGTTTTACAGGGAGTTCCAGGCCATTGTTGGGGCTGGGGCTGGGGCTGGGGCTAAGCTGGCGCTGGGGCAAGGGCTGGGGCTGGGGATGGGGCTGGGGCTGAGGCAGGGGCGATGGCGGGGACAAATCAATGTGTGCAAGGAGGGAGGTGATGGGAGATGTCGATGAGGTCTACTGGAGATGGGTGCACCCATGGTCCGATAGAGCGAGGCCTTAGGCTTGAAGCCTGCCGCGGATCGGTAAATGAAACTCGGCTCGACTGACAAGGATGAGAGACACAAGGCAACATCTGTGTTCATGCTACAGCGTCACTGGCAGCAGTGACCTGTGTGTTCCACTGACTATCTTAGGATTGAGACAGGGAACGAGATCTTGAAGATCAGAGTTAGAGGTTTACATGTTTATATTTCCATCCTTTCTACCTCCTTCACTCTTGACGTGGGCTATGGGTTCCCAGGCAGTTAGCACCTGGTGATTTATGAGCTGGGACGAATCAGTTAGTTGGAGGAGGTAGTTGAGGGGTAAAGATATCTGGCATCTCTTTGAGATGGCAGCGCAAAGTCGGTCATACGACGACTCAGCAGCTAATGCTTTACTGCAGATTATGGATGGAACGAGAGGGCTTGATCTCAAGGATCGGACAGAGTTGAAAATGTGGGCAGGTTATCTGCATCAGTGGCAGGGGTTGTACTGCACAACTGTGGATGAGAATGGGGCCTGGACCGCTAGGGTCAGAGGTAGAAGCAGAAACCCTTAGGAGACTATCTGCTTCACTGGCAGGGGTGTCTGTTGGATTAGGGGGCTGGGACATAACCATGAGGTGGAGGAGGTTACTGGTGAGGTAAAGTGTCTGGGATCTCTTGGAGATGGCCACAGGCGGTGGGGTTAGAGGAACTCAACCACAGATGTTCAATTCCAGGTCTGTCCATTGAACTGGGCAATTGGATCTGGTGGCTAGGATGTAGATTGACAATCTATAATTCTACTACCAGTTCCACTGTAAGGAGTGGCCTGTACACTCCAGTGAGTTCCTCTTGCATTTGGTATCTGTGAGCAATGGGTGACTCAGAGTAGGTAAGTGACAGATGCACATCTGTGGCATCTACTGGGGAGGAGTAGTCTACTTGAGAGGGGGAATTAGCGGCAGATACCCTCCTGCAGATCAGTGGATGAACCACGGGGACCGGATCATGGCATTCAGAGTTACAGCTCAAGATCCGCAGTCATCTTATTTGAATCACCGATATAAGCGGCCTTATGTGTGCTAGGGAGTTTCTTGCTTTGGGGACTGGTGTCAATCAATGAGTGATTGGGTGTGGGATTTCTGGAGTTGGGATATGGGTGTAGGGACTCATAGGCTGATGTTCTGCTACAGATCTGTGAACGGAACTCAGGCACTCAGTGACTAGCTCTCCAGGCTCAGAGGTGGAGTTGAATATCTCAATTCCTCCTACCTGCTTCACTGCCATGAGAGCTATATGGTTTTACAGGGAGTTCCAGGCCATTGTGGGGGCTGGGGCTGGGCCTATGCTGGGGCTGGGGCATGGACTGGGGCTGGGGCATGGGCTGGGGCTGGGGCGGGGGCGAGGGCAAGGGCGGGGACAAATCAATGTGTGCAAGGAGGGAGGTGATGGGAGATGTCGATGAGGTCTACTGGAGATGGGTGCACCCATGGTCTGATAGAGCGAGGCCTTAGGCTTGAAGCCTGCCGCGGATCGGTAAATGAAACTCGGCTCGACTGACAAGGATGAGAGACACAAGGCAACATCTGTGTTCATGCTACAGCGTCACTGGCAGCAGTGACCTGTGTGTTCCACTGACTATCTTAGGATAGAGACAGGGAACGAGATCTTGAAGATCAGAGTTAGAGGTTTACATGTTTATATTTCCATCCTTTCTACCTCCTTCACTCTTGACGTGGGCTATGGGTTCCCAGGCAGTTAGCACCTGGTGATTTATGAGCTGGGACGAATCAGTTAGTTGGAGGAGGTAGTTGAGGGGTAAAGATATCTGGCATCTCTTTGAGATGGCAGCGCAAATCGGTCATACGACGACTCAGCAGCTCATGCTTTACTGCAGATTATGGATGGAACGAGAGGACTTGATCTCAAGGATCGGACAGAGTTGAAAATGTGGGCAGGTTATCTGCATCAGTGGCAGGGGTTGTACTGCACAACTGTGGATGAGAATGGGGCCTGGACCGCTAGGGTCAGAGGTAGAAGCAGAAACCCTTAAGGAGACTATCTGCTTCACTGGCAGGGGTGTCTGGTGGATTTGGGGGCTGGGACATAACCATGAGGTGGAGGAGGTTACTGGTGAGGTAAAGTGTCTGGGATCTCTTGGAGATGGCCACAGGCGGTGGGGTTAGAGGAACTCAACCACAGATGTTCGATTCCAGGTCTGTCCATTGAACTGGGCAATTGGATCTGGTGGCTAGGATGTAGATTGACAATCTGTAATTCTACTACCAGTTCCACTGTAAGGAGTGGCCTGTACACTCCAGTGAGTTCCTCTTGCATTTGGTATCTGTGAGCAATCGGTGACTCAGAGTAGGTAAGTGACAGATGCACATCTGTGGCATCTACTGGGGAGGAGTAGTCTGCTTGAGAGGGGGAATTAGCGGCAGATACCCTCCTGCAGATCAGTGGATGAACCACGGGGACCGGATCATGGCATTCAGAGTTACAGCTCAAGATCCGCAGTCATCTTATTTGAATCACCGGTATGAGCGGCCTTATGTGTGCTAGGGAGTTTCTTGCTTTGGGGACTGGTGTCAATCAATGAGTGGTTGGGTGTGGGATTTCTGGAGTTGGGATATGGGTGTAGGGACTCATAGGCAGATGTTCTGCTACAGATCTGTGAACGGAACTCAGGCACTCAGTGACTCGCTCTCCAGGCTCAGAGGTGGAGTTGTATATCTCTATTCCTCCTACCTGCTTCACTGCCATGAGAGCTATATGGTTTTACAGGGAGTTCCAGAACATTGTTGGGGCTGGGGCTGGGGCTAGGGCTGGGGCATGGGCTGGGGCTGGGGCTGGGGCTTGGGCTGGGGTGGGGGCGAGGGCAAGAGCGGGGACAAATCAATGTGTTCAAGGAGGGAGGTGATGGGAGATGTCGATGAGGTCTACTGGAGATGGGTGCACCCATGGTCCGATAGAGCTAGGCCTTAGGCTTGAAGCCTGCCGTGGATCGGTAAATGAAACTCGGCTCGACTGACAAGAATGAGAGACACAAGGCAACATCTGTGTTCATGCTACAGCATCACTGGCAGCAGTGACCTGTGTGTTCCACTGACTATCTTAGGATAGAGACAGGGAACGAGATCTTGAAGATCAGAGTTAGAGGGTTACATGTTTATATTTCCATCCTTTCTACCTCCTTCACTCTTGACGTGGGCTATGGGTTCCCAGGCAGTTAGCACCTGGTGATTTATGAGCTGGGACGAATCAGTTAGTTGGAGGAGGTAGTTGAGGGGTAAAGATATCTGGCATCTCTTTGAGATGGCAGCGCAAATTCAGTCATACGACGACTCAGCAGCTCATGCTTTACTGCAGATTATGGATGGAACGAGAGGACTTGATCTCAAGGATCGGACAGAGTTGAAAATGTGGGCAGGTTATCTGCATCAGTGGCAAGGGTTGTACTGCACAACTGTGGATGAGAATGGGGCCTGGACCGCTAGGGTCAGAGGTAGAAGCAGAAACCCTTAAGGAGACTATCTGCTTCACTGGCAGGGGTGTCTGGTGGATTTGGGGGCTGGGACATAACCATGAGGTGGAGGAGGTTATTGGTGAGGTAAAGTGTCTGGGATCTCTTGGAGATGGCCACAGGCGGTGGGGTTAGAGGAACTCAACCACAGATGTTCGATTCCAGGTCTGTCCATTGAACTGGGCAATTGGATCTGGTGGCTAGGATGTAGATTGACAATCTGTAATTCTACTACCAGTTCCACTGTAAGGAGTGGCCTGTACACTCCAGTGAGTTCCTCTTGCATTTGGTATCTGTGAGCAATCGGTGACTCAGAGTAGGTAAGTGACAGATGCACATCTGTGGCATCTACTGGGGAGGAGTAGTCTGCTTGAGAGGGGGAATTAGCGGCAGATACCCTCCTGCAGATCAGTGGATGAACCACGGGGACCGGATCATGGCATTCAGAGTTACAGCTCAAGATCCGCAGTCATCTTATTTGAATCACCGGTATGAGCGGCCTTATGTGTGCTAGGGAGTTTCTTGCTTTGGGGACTGGTGTCAATCAATGAGTGGTTGGGTGTGGGATTTCTGGAGTTGGGATATGGGTGTAGGGACTCATAGGCAGATGTTCTGCTACAGATCTGTGAACGGAACTCAGGCACTCAGTGACTCGCTCTCCAGGCTCAGAGGTGGAGTTGTATATCTCTATTCCTCCTACCTGCTTCACTGCCATGAGAGCTATATGGTTTTACAGGGAGTTCCAGGCCATTGTTGGGGCTGGGGCTGGGGCTGGGGCTAAGCTGGGGCTGGGGCATGGGCTGAGGCTGGGGCTGGGCCTGGGGCTGGGGCTGGGGCGGGGGCGAGGGCAGGGGCGGGGACAAATCAATGTGTGCAAGGAGGGAGGTGATGGGAGTTGTCGATGAGGTCTACTGCAGATGGGTGCACCCATGGTCCGATAGAGCGAGGCCTTCGGCTTGAAGTCTGCCGCGGATCAGTAAATGAAACTCGGCTCGACTGACAAGGATGAGAGACACAAGGCAACATCTGTGTTCATGCTACAGCGTCACTGGCAGCACTGACTATCTTAGGATAGAGACAGGGAATGAGATCTTGAAGATCAGAGTTAGAGGTTTACATGTTTATATTTCCATCCTGTCTACCTCCTTCACTCTTGACGTGGGCTATGGGTTCCCAGGCAGTTAGCACCTGGTGATTTATGAGCTGGGACGAATCAGTTAGTTGGAGGAGGTAGTTGAGGGGTAAAGATATCTGGCATCTCTTTGAGATGGCAGCGCAAAGTCGGCCATACGACGACTCTGCAGCTCATGCTTTACTGCAGATTATGGATGGAACGAGAGGACTTCATCTCAAGGATCGGACAGAGTTGAAAATGTGGGCAGGTTATCTGCATCAGTAGCAGGTGTTGTACTGCACAACTGTGGATGGGAATGGGGCCTGGACCGCTAGGGTCAGAGGTAGAAGCAGAAACCCTTAAGGAGACTATCTGCTTCACTGGCAGGGGTGTCTGGTGGATTTGGGGGCTGGGACATAACCATGAGGTGGAGGAGGTTACTGGTGAGGTAAAGTGTCTGTGATCTCTTGGAGATGGCCACAGGCGGTGGGGTTAGAGGAACTCAACCACAGATGTTCGATTCCAGGTCTGTCCATTGAACTGGGCAATTGGATCTGGTGGCTAGGATGTAGATTGACAATCTGTAATTCTACTACCAGTTCCACTGTAAGGAGTGGCCTGTACACTCCAGTGAGTTCCTCTTGCATTTGGTATCTGTGAGCAATCGGTGACTCAGAGTAGGTAAGTGACAGATGCACATCTGTGGCATCTACTGGGGAGGAGTAGTCTGCTTGAGAGGGGGAATTAGCGGCAGATACCCTCCTGCAGATCAGTGGATGAACCACGGGGACCGGATCATGGCATTCAGAGTTACAGCTCAAGATCCGCAGTCATCTTATTTGAATCACCGGTATGAGCGGCCTTATGTGTGCTAGGGAGTTTCTTGCTTTGGGGACTGGTGTCAATCAATGAGTGGTTGGGTGTGGGATTTCTGGAGTTGGGATATGGGTGTAGGGACTCATAGGCAGATGTTCTGCTACAGATCTGTGAACGGAACTCAGGCACTCAGTGACTCGCTCTCCAGGCTCAGAGGTGGAGTTGTATATCTCTATTCCTCCTACCTGCTTCACTGCCATGAGAGCTATATGGTTTTACAGGGAGTTCCAGGCCATTGTTGGGGCTGGGGCTGGGGCTAGGGCTGGGGCATGGGCTGGGGCTGGGGCTGGGGCTTGGGCTGGGGTGGGGGCGAGGGCAAGAGCGGGGACAAATCAATGTGTTCAAGGAGGGAGGTGATGGGAGATGTCGATGAGGTCTACTGGAGATGGGTGCACCCATGGTCCGATAGAGCTAGGCCTTAGGCTTGAAGCCTGCCGTGGATGGGTAAATGAAACTCGGCTCGACTGACAAGAATGAGAGACACAAGGCAACATCTGTGTTCATGCTACAGCATCACTGGCAGCAGTGACCTGTGTGTTCCACTGACTATCTTAGGATAGAGACAGGGAACGAGATCTTGAAGATCAGAGTTAGAGGTTTACATGTTTGTATTTCCATCCTTTCTACCTCCTTCACTTTTGATGTGGGCTATGGGTTCCCAGGCAGTTAGCACCTGGTGATTTATGAGCTGGGACGAATCAGTTAGTTGGAGGAGGTAGTTGAGGGGTAAAGATATCTGGCATCTCTTTGAGATGGCAGCGCAAAGTCGGTCATAAGACGACTCAGCAGCTCATGCTTTAATGCATTTTATGGATGGAATGATCTCAATGATCAGACAGAGTTGAAAATGTGGGCAGTTTATCTGCATCAGTTGCAGGTGTTGTACTGCAGAACTGTGGATGAGAATGGGGCCTGGACCGCTAGGGTCAGAGGTGAAGCACAAACTCTTAAGGAGACTTTCTGCTTCACTGGTAGAAGTGGCCTATGGTTTCCCAGGGAGTGATGTCTATTTGGGTGTCTGGGATATAAACATGTGTTAGAGGAGGTACTTGTCTTTTAAAGTGTCTGGAACCTTTGCAGATATCAACAGGGAATGAATTTAGTGTAACTGTGCAAAAGATTTTCTATTCCTGGTCTCTGCATTAAACTGGGGTATTTAGTCTCGTTGATCTCATTTAGATTGCCAATCTGTATTTCTACTACCATATTTCCTCTCATGAGTGTCTTGTGAAGTCCTGGGAGTTCTATGTACAATTCAGATCTTTGAGCAATCAATGACTCAGAGTTGGTAAATGACAGATGCAGATCTCTGGCATCTACTGAAAATGAGTAGTCTGCATGATATGGGGTATTAGCCACAGATACCCTCCTGCAGGTCAGTGGAAGAACCATGGGGACCATATCATGGGGATCAGCGTTACTACTGATGATCTGCAGTCATCTTATTTGAACTTCTGGTATGAGTGGACTATTTGTGCTAGGGAGTTTCTTGCTTTGGTGACTGGTGTAAATCAATGAGTTAGGTATGGGTTTTCTAGAGTTGAAATATGGGTGTGGGGACACATAAACAGATGTTTTGCTGGAAATCTGTGAAGGGAACTCAGGACCTCAGGGACTTGCTCTCTAGCCTTAGAGGTGGAGTTGAATATCTGTATTCATCTTACCTGCTTCACTGCCATGAGCGGTATAGTATTTCACATCGAGTTCTGGTCAAACTGGGGCCAGGGAGAAATCAATGAACTGTACAAGGTAGGTGATTTCGAAGATCTATGATGTCTATGAGAAATAGGTGCAGTCATGGATGGATAGAGCGATGCCCAAGCATGAGGTCCTGTTCATAACTGTAAATGAAACTTAGGGCTTGGATCTTAAGGATGAGTAATTGAAGTTCATCTCTGCGTTCATTCTAAACACCACTAGGTGGAGTGACCTCTATGTTCTCATGGCAATCCTGCTGTATTTGGCAGCTCACATATATTGATGTTGTCAGAGGGCCTTGAGGGGTAATGATCTGCAGTGTCTATTGGAAAAGGAAGCAGGGTGAGTGCTATAGGCTTTCTTGCCAGCAGATAGTCTAAGGTGGATCCAAATGAAACAGGATCAGATCTTGAAGATCAGTCGTAGAGTTAAAGAGCTCTATGATGTCAATCTGAATTGCGGGCAGGACTACCTCTCTGTTTCTAGGGAGTTCCTGGTAGATTTTGGTCAGTGTCTAATCGATGAGTTGGAGATTAATGGTGAGGAATGAAGGTCTATGTGATCTGCTGGAGGTATGAAACAGGTTTGAGCATACTTTCTACTACATATCTCTAGATGGTACTTTGTGATGGGATGGTGAGGACCAGAGGAAGAATGCAAGATCAATTTTTATCTTAGCTGATTCACTGGTATGAATAGCTATTGGTGCTATTAGTGGATTTGATGACTGGGACCAATCAATTGCTGAGACGACGGAATTAAGAGACACAAAGATCTGTGACATCTTCTGGAGATGGGACCAGGATAAAAGGGGTAGAGGGAGTCAACAGCTGACATTCTACTGTAGATTCATGGGTGAAAGTGAGAGACAGGTTCTCAAAGATGGGGCAGAGGGGAAGATATATACAAATCCTACCTGCTTCACAGGCATGAGTAACCAGTGGGTTCTACTGGTGGAGTTGAGGACTGGGACAATCACTGAGTTGGAAGAGGTAGGTGAAGAATGAAATTCTGCTGGATCTACTGAGATGAAATAAGGGTGAGGGTGTTCTACTGCAGATGTGTGAATAAAATTAGGAGATTGAACTTGGAGAAACTTAGAGAGAGGTGAAATACTGCAGTTATCTTACCTCCTTTCCTGGCTGGATACCTGGTGAGCTTCTATGATGCAGCTTCATAATAACTGTTTAGTAGCCACTCAAAATCAGTAAGTTGAAATAAATCAAAACAAACAAACAAAATTCCAAACAACAAACAAATCAACAAACCTTGCAGTTTTTTGATCTTTTCTCCAGGAATAATCATCATAACCCATTACTAAACCGAAAGAATATTTAGAGTTTACCTATTTTTAAACCAACTAAAAGTAGAATGCTGTCTACAAGAGTTTGTCAAAGCTCTAATGAGCAGAACTGCAATGAACACAGATGAGCTAGTTTCCCTGAAGTAGAAAGTAGAATCCATTGGTTATACTCCTGAGAGTGATATTCTTGGATATTTTAGTAGTTCAACTTTCAGCTTTTTAGAGAACATCCACAGTGATTTCCATAATGGTTGTATGAACCCTAAAGGCCTTTTAAAAAGCCATGGAAAGCTACCCCATGTGAGCACATCCTAAATGTATGTACATTTGAAATGAATTTAAATGGAGTCACCATATGATGGGAAAAGGAATGTCCCAACTAAACATCTTATGCCAACAAGCATAACTTCCACTGTGTGGACAGGGTTATACCTTATTGAGTCATGGGCCAAAGGGATCTCAAAAATAACTCAAACTACAGAAATTAGAGTCAAGGCTATCAGCTACCCACCACAACCTGACTGTAAGGTTCTGTTGTTAAACAACTGGCTGTCACATCCCATCAAACACAGGAGGAAAAAACATCAAACTAGTACTCAGTTCTGAGCTTCAGTTCTACCCAGAAGAATTCCTGGTGCTAAAAGTTACTAGAGAAAGCTAATCATCAATATCACATAGCTACAACCTCTTCGATCTACAAAAGCTGGTGGAAGGCTGCTCATTTGTTTCTGGCCTCCCAGATCCAAAATAATTACAGAGAAACTTTATTAATTAAGCCACTGTTTGGCCAATAGTTTAAGCATATTTCTGGCTAACTCTTATATCCTAAACTAACCCATCGCCATTAATCTGTGTATCACCATGAGGTCATGGCCTACCAGCAAAGTTTTAGTGGGCTCCAGGAAAGGCATCTGTCCCAGGTAATGGCTACAAGGCTTCTCACTGGTGGCTCCACAGCTTATCTCTGACTCTGCCTACTCCCTCTATAAATATATCTCTTCCAGCCTGGCTATATTCTGTTGGCTGAAAGCAGCTTCTTTATTAACCAATGGCAATAAAGCTTGTTCACAGCATAGATCATCGCAGGCAGAGTTGGGGGAGTGGGAGGGAAATGGGAGGATGGAAGGATGTGGAAATTTTAAAGAAAGAAAGAAAGAAAGAAAGAAAGAAAGAAAGAAAGAAAGAAAGAAAGAAAGAAAGAAAGAAATAGCTCAAAGACGTAGGATAGAACCAAACATGATAGGCAAAAAGAGAAGGAAAACATCAATGAAATGATTCCTAGTGATACTTTGCTGTACTCATAGATTGATGCTGAGCCCAGTTGTCATCAGAGATGCTTCACCCAGCAACTGATGCAGGGACACACAGCCAAACATTAGGTGCACCTCAGGAAATCCTACAGAATATAGGGAGGAATGATTATGGGAGCCAGAGAGACCAACACTTCCCTGCAAAAACATAAAGGGGGCAATTGACCTGGGAAGATGGGGAGTAATGATTATGGGAGCCAGAGAGACCAACACTTCCCTGCAAAAACATAAAGGGGGCAATTGACCTGGGAAGATGGGGAGGAACGATTATGGGAGCCAGAGAGACCAACACTTTCATACAAAATCATAAAGGGTACAACTGACCTGGGCTCATGGGAACACATGGAGACTGAACCGCCAACCAGAGATCCTTTGTGGGACTGGTCTGGGCCCTCTGATCAGGTGTTACAGTTGTGTGGCTTTGTCTTCTCATGGGACTCCTGGCAAAGGGAGTGGGGCCTGCCTCTGACTCTCTTACCTGGTTCTTGCATCCTTTTCATCCTTACCTCGTTTAGCCTTAACAAGAGAGGAAGTATGTAGGCTGACCACAGCTTGATTTCCCAAGGCTGTCTGATATACACAGAAGAACTCCACTTTTCTAATAGGAAGGGACAGGGAAAGAAAGGGAAGAAAGGAAACTATGATCAGGTTGGGAAAAAATAATTAATTAAAATAACAAAAAGCAATAGTAGTTAAGCTTTCCCAAGATGTATTTCTTTTTCTGTACTGAAGCCCTATATTGAATTCGAACTGATGAAATAGGCAAGAGATATCCTTAGTTTATAAAAAGGAAAAAGAAATCTTTGATCTACTCAGTATGGTAGTGAGTGATTGGACACATGTAAGATATTGTTAACTTCCCTGCCTTATTGGGTCTCAAAATAACCACTGTAGAGGGTTAAATAAGCCAGTTTTAAAATAAAAATAAAATAAAATCAACATAAAATTGTTTGGATAAAAAGTAAATAAATTTATCTTTCATTCAAAGGTGAAATATGAGCAAATCTCTTGAGCCTGGGATAGAAGAGTGGGTAAAACTAATCTACTTTCATTTCTATTGTGCATATGGGTTTTATGTCTAAAAAAACAGCATGCATTATGAAGGAAGAGGGCGATGGGGAATGTTTATGATGGAAGATAGAGTGGATATTTCCTGTCCCTTATGTGAAAAGAGCATACATTGAGATGATCCAGGGAGCATAACTAGACAATGAGTTCTTCGATTTGATACATTAAATCCATGTGAAGTTTTTGTAGGGAAATGAGGAATATCCTGAGTGAAAATGTATTGTTGTTTCCAATGGACATAGGCATGACCATTGTCAAGAACCCCAATGCCTTAGGCACATGGGAAATAAAAGAACAGGTAAATGGCAAAGCCCTTTACTGGTCCATATGTGGGGATGTTGATAGCATGTGAAGAAAATGGTCAATATAGCTTTCTACTCCATGGATAGATACAGCCTGAAGACTCTCATCTACAGAGACTTCCAACTGAGATTAGCTAACTTGCCTCCTTGTTCAACCATGTGCAATAACCCTCTCTTCAATCATGTGTATTAAGAAATGGAAATTCTAGAGTGTTGCAACTTCTCCAGGGAGCTCAGACCACTCAATTCCAACTTGTCTGTGTTCATGCTGGTCTCAGTTACATTTTTACTGCCATGAATATATACTATGACCAAGATAACTTAGAGAAAAAAATGCATTTCATTTGGGGACTCACAGTTGCAGAGGGTAAAAATCCATAACTGTTATGGTAGAGCAGCACAGCAGCAGGCAGGCGGGCACGGTGCTGCAAGGGAAGTCAAGAGCTCACATTAGATCAACAAGCACAGGCAGAGAAAGAACTAAATAAGAATGGGGTGGGCTTTTGAAACCTCAAAGCCCACGCCTCATGACATGCCTCTGTCATAGAATATTATTTTAACTAGGTAAAGATGTTTTCCATTTGTTTATGCTATGGGATATTACTTGAACTGTAAAGGTGTGTTACATGTGTTATGCTTCATTTATTTAATGAAGGATCTGCTACACTTGTTCATGCTGCATTTGTTTAATGATGAAAAGATTGTGTTGCATTTGCTTCACCTGCTTAAGGCACCTGACTGGTCTAACAAAGAGTTGAACAGTCAATACTTTGGCAAGAGAAATGATAGATGGGGCTCCCAGGCAGAGAGAATACATGGGAAAAATGTAGGCACATGAGAAGGAGAAAAAGGAGGAGAGAAGAGGACAATGGAGAAACCTGGAGCCTGAAGTCAGGCAGTCACCAACCAGACATAGAGACAGCAAGAAAGTAAGAGAAGATTAAAAGAAAAATAAATAAACCTCGAAGCAAAGGGTAGACGAAGAGAAGCCAGCTAAAGTATAAAAACTAACCAGAAAAGACCTAAGCTAAGACCAAGCATCCAAAACTCATAAGTCTCTGTGTCATGATTTGGGAGCTGGTTGGTGGCTCAAAAGCAAAAGCCCTATATGCAACTCTTCTAAACAGTCCACACTTTATAACCCACCCCCAAAGGGTCTACCAACTGGGGACCAAGTATTCAAATGCATGAGCCAATGCAGGCCATTCTCATTGTCGCCACCCCAACATGTCTGTCTCTTTTTCTTTACCTTAGTCAGGCTGCTAGACTCAAGTCACACAATGATGCAGCAGTTCTCTCAGAACCTTTGAAAATTCTTTCCATGACACTTTGCCAAAACAGTCCAGGCATATCCACCTTTTATTATAAGCCATAATTTTTATCCAAACTTCAAGGAACTATTCAAGCAGTACCATTAGCGCTGGCTCCAGTGGTCCTTGCCAGGACATTAAATTCAAAGTAACCAAAACTTGCCTCCATATCAATATATCTCTCTTGTCCAGCTTTACAATCTACCCATTAGCCCAGAACCCCGAATATCATTGTCACACATATTATCCCAGTACCATTGAGCTTATTCGCCCTTTTAATGTGAAAGTTCTGTTTCTATAGCATGGGTTACTCTCTTCCAGTGGGGAAAAGCTAGTCTTTGTCTTTGGCAATTGAACTAAAAGTCAGGCATGTGGTGGATCTGGAGTTAACCTGAGCATCTTCTTGCAAAGCAATCATGTCAAGAGCAGCTGAAGAATGTCCTCTAAGAGAGAGGAACCTGTTACCCTACAGTTGATAGGACGTGCATGCCAATACATGCTTATAAGGCTTCAAGATTTCCAATTGGACTGAATCAAATGTATCAGGAACTTTAGGAGGATTGTGAATTCAAATTTAATCTACCTAGTATTTGTGTTCTATTTTTGAAATCAGATCCTGGCTGTGTCATTCAGAAAACTTTACTAACTCCAGAGAACCAATTCTGCTTTTTCTGCTTCCAATGACTTGCTTAGGCTAATACCTCATTAATGAGATTTGTCACTGTCTTTCTTCACAGCCTTGATGGTTATTACAGAAAGCTGATTTCTCTATAACTTTGATAAGATCTTTTTCACTGTAGCTCCAAAACTCATTTTAGCACAAGTCAAAGTCTTGTTAATTCTGGATGATCACAAGTCTGATAGTCTCACTAGTCCATTCATCAGTAACAATCAGACTTTTTTTTCATACGGCAAGCAAAACAATCCAATATTTGAATCACATTTTAAGAATCTGCTTTCCTGAATGACTGTCAGCATTTGTAGTTTTCATTGTGTCCTTTGAAAGCAGGTACAAATCCAAGTAGCTTATTTGGCATAGTGAAGTCAGAAAGCACAATGGTGGGTAGGTGGAGAAGTTAGGTGGAGAAGGCAGAGGGCCCAGTTAAAAATGGAATATTAAGGTTTCCAAGCTCCCCCCTCACTGAACAACATTGAGACTCTGTGGTATGTGGAACTGAATTTTCTCACTTCAAGTTTGAACAAGCAGGGACTTTTCAGTCATGTCCTCAGCACCCCCCAGGCAAGGGTCTCAAATGGCAGTTCTGGAGCGGCATCATGAATTCTGCAGCACCTCTGTGTCATGGCTGCATTACTCTTTATATGCAGAGAGACAAAGAAGGAAATATGGTCTAGGAAAGCCCTAAAGCATGGAGTGCAAATTTCCACAACTGGAAGTGGCACCCAGTCAACAGAAGCATAATTTCAAGGAGCTTATGGTAGGAAACTAAGATTCTCTACCTGTGTTATCTTTTTAGATAATATCTCAAGACTTCATCCAAATCTGCCACCACCACCGTCTTTAGTTGCTCATCAAGCGTTCTGCCCATGGTGTTGCTTCTAATCAGGTGTCCCTCTACTGCTTGTCATTTACCTTCTTGGCTCCTATGTCTATAGTCAAAATTCACTGCCTCTTCTTGGCACATAGCTAAGTGTTCTCAATTACTCAGCTGCACATCATATCCCTAAAGTTTCCTTCTCTAAGTTTAGGGTTCAGTTCAGGCAGTGGTAGGCAACCTCTAGTGTGACCAGTGTCTTGCCATGTGCAAAAGAGTGGGGTATTCTGAGTGGAAAACAGTTAAAGGAGTAGCATTTGAGATGAATGTTAATGATAGTAGTTTAAGGTAGAAAGAGTGGGGAAATACTTTAGTGAGATAAATGATACTAAGTTAGCAGTCTTCTAGATAAAGCTAGACACAGTTTGTTTCTATATTCCTAGATTTTAGAATGATAGAAATGTTGGATAGATGGGTTGGTGGGAACTAGGTTTTACAGGACCTTGAAGCTTGTAAAATGGAATCTTGCCTGTGTGATACGTAAATAAATTTTTCATTAGATTTAGGATTTACCCATATCAATATTTTAGAAATGCCTAATAATGATTTGGACAAATTGAACAAATATGTATATTGAGATACTATTGTTATGATTCTTGGAACTATAATATTTTCACTATATTTAAAATTTATGATGTTAATGTATGCTTGTTTCTCCAATACCGCGAGGTAGGAAACACTGTCTTACTGAAGATAAATGTAGGAATGGGTCATATTTGGTGATCTCCATAGTTCTCCCTACAAGCAATGATTTATACTGGGGAGAAATTAGAACTTGACTATTCACTTATAATCATTATTTCCTACTAATTATTCCATTTTTGTTTAATGACTTAATATTTTCTTAACCTCAGGTTTCTCCCTTGAAAATATGGATATAGTCATGCTATATAATGAGTTGAAGATACACAAATGCATGAATTCTTAGTGCACTGTAAAATTTTATATGGTGAGACTCAACCTGTATGTGTGAAGTGAATGTATGTAATGTACCATCTTTACACGGTGAATTTAGAAAGTGAGTGGACCCACAGGACACATAAGTTAGTCACTTTAGGGGAGCATTTATTAGGATCCTTTGCCTGCCTTGTTGTAATGCCTCTAATTAATTGCTAACATTTAGTTTTTCATATGTAAAATTTTCATGCAGTTCACTGCATATACAGAACTTCATAGAAATTGATAGGTGATTCTGTTTATTCAACAAACCTCTGCTCTGTGCTGTTTAAGACTGATTCAGGCTCATGAGACAGCAAAGGTCTGTCACCAAAGAATGCATATACATACGCCAACCTGTTTGACAGCTATTATAGAACTCTGAAACTTTACATTGTACCGTATTTTAGAAGCCTAAATTAAAATCAAACAAGGATTTAGGGTTCTTAATTATACTATTTTTCAAAAAATATGCAGCCTAAAATGAGGGAGATATAATTATGTTTTATCAGTAAATGAATTCCGGGGGGAAAGATACCAAAGGGTCCAAGGGAGCAGAATGACGAATGAGATGACATTAAGAGTTTTGGCAGAAAACCCAGGTCATACTAAATACAGAAAGGGAGATTCATTCAGGTGCATAAAGATGTGGCATCTCCATTCACAGGAACTCCCTGGATTTGTTCTGTTAACTTCCAAGAAAACAAAAATTAAATTCTCAGGCTGCAAGGAGCTTATTAAACTAACTATGGTGATGTGCATGGAAAAGGGTGATGTTCCTTAGGTCTGTGAGTACAACAAAGGAAATGGACAGAGCAGGAAACACACCAACAATGGAGGTCTATAAGAGACTTTACAATAGAAATATTCTGATATTGTAGGGACTGGATGTGGAAGGTTTTATATAAGCAATGAGTTTTTACAGATAAGTTTAAATATTTGAATTTTTTAAAAAGTTTCATTTCATTACTTTCCCATAATTCTTTGGCCATTTCCAACAGGACAACTTCCATATCAGGATTAACGAGTGGGATGTGAAAATGTTTGGTATAATGATCCCACGGGATCTTGCTTTGCAATTAAATGAAAATAAACCCTTGAATAAAGCTTGCTCTTGAACAAATAAAAAGAAGCCCAAATGTGAAATACAAAGTAGTTTAAGCTGCTCTTAGAGATTTCTGCAGTGAACTCTAATCTCACATCATCCACAGTGACATCTAAATGCTGATGTTGAGAGTCTGTCTCCTTTATCCATCCTCACACCTTCTCCTATGGTGCCTCCACTTGCATCCTTGTTTATTCTCTTGCCAGAAAGATAGATCAACCAATCAAAAACAATGCAGCAAGCAGCAGTTCAAAGCAATAACACAAAAAAGAAAAGCACAGAAAACAGAGATTGAAATCCAAAGATAAATGCTTATACTATAGTGCAGAGCAAGGGGTGATCCAGGCAGACTCCTTCAGGTGCAGGGCAATTATTAAAGTCTTCAAAAAGTCTTTGGGGTCTTTAGCACAAAGATATCACCAGAGGCTTCAATATGTGGCACATCATGATGCTAAAATTGCATCTTATACTAGGAGATTAGGACTTATTAAAACACAGGGGGCTGAGGCTGGATAACTTACTCAGTATAAGCTGAGGTTGTCCACTGGGCCCTACAGGCACATATACACACACAAACACACACACACAAGAACACAAACACATACACAGGCAAAATAAAAATACAAACAAAAAAAAAAAACAGACACCAGGTCAACTATGCCATGTTATGAAACTGACAAGCACAGAAAGTTCTTTTCTATTACAAGAGAAGAAAATGGGACAAGCATACAGGTAATCTATAGCTGTAGACAACGTTAATTCCGCAAGTGCTTCAAAATAATTTATTTTTCGTAACTCAATGTGGGTGATCAAAACCTTACTATCCTTTTAGTGTCCAAACATCCCACCATCCAGACTTCAAGATAAGCAAAAATGGCTCAAGGTTTAAGAACGGTCTCCAGCCCTTAGATCAAATACTCCATGAGTCCTTTAATGTCATTACAAAGCAAAGGCTTCTAAGTTTATAAGTTCCCATCTGAAACACCCCAATACAGTGAAGTATGTGCCAGCTGATTTATCCCTTCTGGAAGAATGAAAGCTGGTGTTGGACCTGGTGAGATTTTAACCTGTCATCCTTGAGAATCTTCCAGAACTTCAAACCCGAAGTTTGATGTGTAACCTACTGGTTGAAAGGAACCTAAATATTAGCACTAGAGAGTCTGACATGGTGGGTGGGTACATCAGATATCAGAGAGGGCAATTTAGTCAGCAAGACATTGCACCCTCTGCTCTAATCATAAAAAGATGGTCTTTCCAAGAGCTATCACAAGGACTGTCATAGGCATGGAGTAAAAGGACGTCACATGGCTGGAATTTTACCCTCTGTGCCTCGGCACTCTTTGCTAACTCCCTTTCTTTTCTAAAAAGGTAACACATTAGGGGAGTAAATATTTAAGGTATATGCTGTGTTGTAATTAAATTAATGTGATGCTGTCGCATACAGGACTGAGTTCAGTATGGTGATCTCTGTTTTGATTTTGTTAATACCCCCCGGAATCTAATTCCATAGAGGCAGGGATGTAGGCGGATGCTTTACATTACCAGAAACAGTGTATCCTACTAGGAATCTGCTATATAGAGCAAGTTGCTCCTGTGAAGTAGACTTTCCCAAATGACATTCCCACCCTCTTTATGTGCTATCTGCCCCACCAAGAGACCAAGTTCCAGCCACAGGAAAAGACTGACTTCTCTTGCTGGCTGCTCTTTCTACAGAAAGCCCAATTTTGACCACATTCTTATGCTCTAGGCTTTATATTACTTGTTTTTGAGGAAAGAACCAAGAAGGGAAAGATAAACAGATTGAATGTATAATTGACAGAATCTGGTGTGAGTTGTTGTTTTGATCCATAAGAAAAAAATCTCAGTATAATTATTTTTCATAAGAAGTTGCATCATTTCTATGTGATTAATATATATACACTTCTAGCTTCTATTATCAATTTCTGACCAAATGGTTCTATTTGTGTTAGAATTAGTACAATTTGGAGTTTAAACATTAGTCAAAGTAAGCACACAACTTTAAAAACATATTTTCCTCGAAATTCTCTTGCCTTTTATTTTCCTTCCTTCTTTATCTGTCATTAGCATCAGACTGTATTTTCAAAAAGTCCACTTTTAAAATAATGCTCTTACACCCAACTGTGGAACCACTGTAGCCAAGAGTTTACCTGCTTTACCCATATCCCGAATACTCTGCCTGCTTTTCCACAGATGGTTTTGACTTACTTCTCTCTGCACAGAGGGACCAGTGTCAGCCTGGAAGTTCTAACTGTGGTTCAGCCAGAGCCACAGTTTTCCTCCAGATTCCTCTGAAGCCTTGGGTGGGGAGGGAACAGGGCGCCCCCTGTCTGGGTTGGGAAGACTCTGCTCAGTGGAAGTCTGAAGAGAATTCTGTAACAAGAGATGATGAGAGGTGATCTCCAGAGTCTAGAATATCATGGGATGATTTCTCAGGTTTCGTGAATGGGAATAAAGACTAATAAAGCCAAAGACCACATGTCCCCAATAGTACTCACTACGTATATGGACTAGAGAAAAGGTGTAGCATCTAACTCAAAAGATTCTTTAAAACATGCAGATTGTTAGCTGGGAAGGGGAAAGGGGTGTTAACTCAAAGGTCATAGATGATAGAGCCCTAAGCAAGGCTCAGTACTACTTTACCATTCTCATTTGAGATATATATATAAAAGGAATATTGTCTCCAGGGAGGTAATATTCCCAGAAAATTTTGTGGATTTTGCTAGCATTCTCTTCTCTGACCTGGTAAGAGATTTTAACCAGACTCTGGAGTTAGTGGTCCTCTCCCTACCCATATCCCTTTAGTTTTCTTGTGCCTTTCAGCCCTGCCTCATCTTCAGGCTTTGGTAGGTTGATGGAGTACACTGCATGATACTTGGGCATGAAGGCACCAGAAAGTATGGGTAAAGACAATAACAAAGAGAACCTGGCTCTGCACCCAGGAAACTTGCACTGAATACTTCAAGGGCCCCATCGCTGTGGCATTTTAAGCAGCCCCTGCCATGTTTCCTTTCAATGACAAACTGAAGTCTCAAGTAAATGACTCATTTTACAACTTTCAGAATACAAATATTGTTCAAACATATAGTGTGCAAATAATAAAGACAATTAAGTGTCCTGAAGCATATTTTCCTAATTACAAGTGGGGTTCGAGGGGCACTATGTGAATAGCATTTTCCCCCCAATTCAGGTATTTGTCAAAGATGCATTAGTTGGAAAAATTATGTTCATGAGAGCCATCTCTGACCCTTGATGATTCTATTCAATAATATTTTAGAAAAAAGGTTAGCCATGGACTTGTAATTTGGTTGGAAAGTTGAACGTGGTCCTCTTGTGTCAACGTTTTTGGAGATGTGGGGACTTTGGTATCAAACATCCCATATCCCATGACTCCCAGTTTAAAGCCTTTCACAGCCAGATGTCTCCATCACACTGACCCACTCTTACTTGTTCACCTGGAAGCATTTGGGCAGCCTAAGGCAACCACAGCAGGTAAAGACAGGTATGGAACCAAAATGTCTAACAGTGAAATGAGACAATCTGAAATGAATTTTACATCTGTGGCGACAAAGCCAGTTTGTTTTATGGGAACTACATGTGGGGCATTATTCGCGGCACTTCCTGAATGTCAGCTTGTTTAGTCTCTAAAGTTTTCAAGTAGTTAGTCATATTCTCTTTTTGTTTGTGAGATTGAGGCACTATGGTTTGAGGCTTTTCCAAGGTCACACAGGCCATAAGGAGCAGACAGGGCTTATCTGTCATTGTCTTTGTCTCTTTCCACTCCTGCACTCCATATTTTAAAATGCATGCATGCAAACATTCATGCAAATGCATGAACAAAGGCCAAAGGAGGCCAAAAGAGGGCATCAGATTCCATTGACTAGAGTTCAAGGCCTAAAGTTGCCCAACATGGGTACTGGGAACCTAGCATGGATCTTCAGCAAGGACAATCAACACTTTTAGCCACTGAGTGATTTCTTCAGCCCCTGCATGTCATTTCTAAGATATCAGGGGTTGGACTAATCTCTGGGCACATCATTCTAAACATACACTAAATATACACATTTATCAGACCTTCAAACTAAGCAGTGGGCTTCTACCTAATGCATCCCTGTTTCCTTGGTTTGAGATTGGAACCAGCTATGTGATCAGGCTAGTCTCAGACTTGAGAACCACCTGCCTCTGCCTTCCAAGTGCTGGGATTAAAGGTGTGTGGAACCAAGCCTAGCTTTTGAGCCCTGTTTATGATACTCTTCCACTTTCATCATCTTTTATCTTTAGAAATGTATTGTGTTAAAATAAATATTAATACCAAAATAGTTCTATAAACCCAGAATAATTTGGACCAAAGATATACAAAATTAAGTCTTAAAAAATTCCAAGAAAAGCAATTTATAATTTTCAAAGTTTGCACAATCATCTACTCAGAATAAAAGTCAGAAGTATTTTATGATAGCAGGCTAGTAGCATCCCAATTTGAAGCCCCTTTAACACCTAGTGGTATTTATCCTGACAAAAGTACTTGGTATACCACCGGGAGGTTCTTCTGTCGTAAAACATTATAGCAACTAAAACTGTTCCAAGAAATAATCACTTCAATAATGACAGAAAAAATATGATTATTAAAAATACCATAAAATTGTTCTTTATTTTGGCAAGAGTTTCAAACTCATCAATTATGTTTCAAATTTGCTCTAAATTGTAAAACTCTCTTGGAAAAGGTTTAGCGGTACTATTACATAATTTCTGCAATGGAAAGTTACCTTTCCCCATCCACTAAGCTTTAATAAATTAGGCAAATAAACATCTCAATGGCAGATTAAGACTTTTTTGTATCTAAGCCTAATTAAAATGGCAACAATCCACTGGTTTCTTTACCAGGGAACAAGGACATCTGTAAGGGATAAAAAGATACCAGAATTTTGATGCTTCCAGTGTTTAAATATGGCAATAGAAAACAGGATTGCTACTGGCTAAGCCACAGCAACATTTGAACTAGCTGCTTAGAAAGAGTACAGGAAATCAAGATGGTTAAATGCATTTTGACTGCAAGTTGTTGGTTATGCTTTTTGGGCATTTTTCTATAACACAGACATTTTGTAAATTGATTGGAGCCTAGCATTTTATCATCCCTTCTTGAAACCGTTTTGCATAGAACTTGTACAGGCAAGAAGCTGGTTCAACTTTAATAAACCCAGTATTTGCATTAGGTGGGGACCGTGGAATACTTGTTTTTCTTTTTTGTGCCACATGAATTCACCTGTAAGCCCCATTTGGACCATGTTTTTGGAAAATGGTATCCCTTGTCATGGTACTTTTGTTTTCTCCATCTGGGCAAGTAGAGCAAAAGACTGCTGACTACATGACTTAAAAAAATGGTCTGGAGCTGGGCACTCTCTTACCAATATATGAAACAGCTGGTGCCTGGTGAAGGCCAGTCCCTGACTTTGGGGATGGCATCTTATTAATGCATCCTCCAGAGTATCCCAGTAATGTTTGTTGTCTTGAGTGTCAAAGGAAGCCAAAAGCCAGCAAGGCATTCACTGAGGCCATTTATTCTTTGGTTTACTAACTTGGGCAGAGTTTGCCTCAACCAAGTTATAGCACAGTTCAGTTCCAACCTAGTAAATTTGGAGAACACTTAGACCATGGTGATTATCACTAAGTCAAAAATATTTCAAGGCTGACTATTAACAACCAAATAGTGACACACAGTGACATTCATGCTCTGTACATTGTTGGCAGTCCATATTTCAAGAAGGGGCTCCAGCAAGGAAACCAACCTTGCTGGACACAGAGAAAGCACACTTGGCTTGGTTATCCTCATTTGTCTGAATTCATTGATCCTACTTCTCCAACAATTGCTGAAAATGTTTTCTGACTCCAAAACATGCTACCTTCCAGTTCATTTTATAACTGCCTTAAGACTTAGAATAGAGGAACCAATCAAGGAAGGCTCACTGTGTCAAATTAAAGAGCTGAAGTTTCCTTAGCCCTGATTTCACCCTAAGCCAACCTTCCAGAATTACAGCAGCTGAAATTTTAAATTTGACCTTGATTTTTCTTTTTCTATTTTGCTTTGTGTCTTTATGGGATTCATCAGCAGGCAAGCCAATAGTGAGTTCTAAGTATACAAACAAGTAGCATGCATAAAGCAGGTGTTTTAATATTGTTGACTTGGTCTGTGCACATACTATGATTGGGAACTGATTTTCATAACTCTTATTTCATTTTTATAGTTTACTTTGTAAAGAATGAGGGTTTGGGGAGTCAAATGACTCGGTCAACTTGGTGCATAGATTTTCTTTCAGTTTAATAGTTTTAAAGTGCTAAAGGTTTTACAACCATCAAAGAAATCCATTGGCACTACAGGGACAAGTGGCTTTCTCCTTGGGAATAAACATTGTGGATGAACACTGTGCTTAGCAGAAATATTTCAAAGCAACACTTCTTGTTTTCTTTCTCAGGTTACAGCTTTCTCTTGTCCTGTGACACAGAGTGAACAGAAGTCATATAAGTGCAATTATGAAAAGGACTTTCACACAAACTTTGTGACTTGTGTCCTAAGCAAAGAAAATTTGGCTTTCGTGTGTAGATAATAAATATGTTCTCAGCATAGACACCTCTCTGTTCTTACAGCAACCTCTATTCTGGCTACCTATCATTGAAATACATATATTTGATGTGGGAGTCCTCTCTGTGTGCTGTGATTAACATTAATGAATAAAGAAAATGCCTTGGCCTGTTGATAGGGCAGAACTTAGGTAGGTAGGAAAGACAGAACTGAATGCTGGTAGAAAGAAGGGTAGAGTCAGAGAGACATAATGGACCCACTGCAGGCAGAGATAGATGTGCTGAAACTTTGCTGATAGGCCACGACCTCGTGGTGATGCACAGATTAATAGAAATGGGGTAAATTATGATGTAACAGTTAGCCAATAAGAAGTTAGAGCCAATGGACCAAACAATGCTTTCATTAATACAGCTTCTGTGTTTATTTGAGGTGTAGGCTAGCCGGGCAGCTGGGAAAAACAAGCAGCCCCCTCCCTCCAACATATATTGCATATTAACATATCTTGAAAAAGTTGAGTAAAATAGCTAAATATTTGCTGTTTGATATTTAGAAATACATGAAATTTTGATGTATATTTAATGGTTAAAATAGTCTGAATTGTGTTTAGATACAGTAATGATTTTGAATTCATTTGTTTAAAAAACTCAGCAAAGGAAACATGTATTAACATTTACTACTTGCAGAAAAGTATTTTTGATATCTGCCTAAGTTGTAGTAGCAACACATCATTAAATTCATTCAAATATTTAAAATTAACATTTAGAATTTAGAAATTTCAAAATTAGTCATAATTTTCAAATTTAATTTAAGCTAATTTTTCTTGCTTTCCATTCATGTACAACTTCACCACTTTGCATATGAGGCTGAAATACATTAGTTTGTGATGTTGTTATTCATATGACCAAGTATGACTATTTGTTGGTTTAGGAGTCAAACACTTCTCCAGATGCATCAGTGAATGGTTTGTTGTAAAAAAAAAAAAAAAACTGGAGTGACCCCAACGCTCTGGACTTACTTTCAAACATAATTTCTAAGGCATGGCAAAAGGCAAGTTGTTTTTAACTACATATGGCATCCAAAGTTAGTGTGGATATGTGAGATCCTGTCTGAAAAAAAAAGGAGGTAGAAGCTGCAGGAGTCTCAGAAACTAACCAGTGACAACACAGAAAAGAGATGCAAAACTGAAAATGAGGTGCATGAGGCTGCTGTGGTCCCATTTGTAAGAGACTGGTTGTCTGTCCTCTGTTGTCAGAGGAGCTGTCTCAGTGAGCTCTGCTTTTTGCTTTTGCCTAAATGTCTTGGTTCTCCTGAGGTGTGCAGCGTGTGTTGTATTGGTTAATTGTCACGTGCTGTTTAAGCTTGTGGAAAGCAGACTCTGGGAGTGAGGAAGCCGTTCCTTATCTCAGACAAACTTGTTCATGTCAAGTATCCTCCAGACACCCCTGGCCTATATCAGGCTGGCCCCCTAAGCCAGTGACAGAGGCAGAGAAAAAAGGCAAATCAGTCCAAGAAACAAAGCACCATGCTCTTGAAAACGGAAAGAGAAGCCATGCCCCAAAAAGATTACTACTGGTTATTCTATGGAATCAAGATTCTGGAAGTGGGAATGGAAGCCCAAAGTTCATCCAGGAGACATGGCTCTGACCTGCCCATAACTTTATACATGTCAGAAATCAGCACAGTTTACTTCTCCAGCAGGATTAATCATTCTGTTCTTTCTCTCCTGCCTCTATCTAGCTGCCCTGTCTTCTGTTCCTTATTTTTGCTTGCTGTATGCTAAATAACTCACTCATTCAAAAGCAAATCACACCTCCCTTCATCATTCTTTAGACTATATTCAACAGACATAAACCTAAAATTCTGCTCGCAAGAGCTTTCGGAAAATCCTCAGACCTAAGTCCTCAGAGGATGATAGCAATAAACAATCAGACACAAGTATTACAGTAGAAGCTGGCTTGTAAAAACCTAACTGCTTTGTATTATCTAATAATAATAAAAATGAGTTTCACCTTTAAACTGAATTTTCATGCTAATTGATTGTTCAGTAAACATTTATTTTGTACACCTAGTAAATGGGAGGCAGAGATACAGATACCTAGGGATTTGGTGATAAACACACAAAAGAATATGTTGGCCTTTTACAGCGTAGAAGCCTTGCAGGACCTAGAGTAACAGCAAGTTTACTGAGACAGGTACCACAAATTAGTTGTGCAAGTTCAGGTGACAGATAACACCTGGGATTCCAAGAGACCGTTTGTATAGAAGGGAAAGCATGAGCTTGTCAGAGGAAAGTGCACACACAAGAATCCCATAAAGTAGAGAGCAGAGGAGGGCAGATGAAAAGGAGGGGTAAGGCCCAGGAGTTTGAAATACCTTTAAGGGCAATGATAAGGTAGTCAACAGAAGTGTTTTAAACACGTCAAATTTGTTTATTTTTTTTTTAATAAAAGACCATTCCATTTGTATTTCTGTAATAGAAGATTATAGTTAAATGCTTCCTTGTTTTCTTATACTACTATTTTCACTTGCAATATGATCTAGGTTACATTTAAAGATATGTTTTTAATTTGTTTAATTTGCCTATGTATGTGTCAATGTGGGTGTATGCCATTTGTTTTCGGGTATGTGGATGGGCTAAAAGAGAATATTGTTTTCCCTGGAACAGAAGCATGTAACCTACTGACCTGGGTTCTAGGAACCAAATTCTGGAAGAGTAGTGAGGGCTCTTAACCACTGAGCGGCCTCTGTAGCCTCTATGCTAACTTGAAATGACTAGTACTGGCCATGTTGGAGATACTCAGAACATCTGGAGCAATCTGTGAGGAAATAATACTGGACCCCAAGATGACAGGAAGTAAGAAGGGGCTGGTGGAGTCTCTGCCTCTCTACTGTTATGTTGGCAATTTGCTTGCTGGATTGCTAGACAGCTTGAAAAACTTTGTGTTTCATCATGGTCAAGACTCCAAGCAGGAAAATTAAGCTGTGCACTTAAAGAAATGGTATCCTCGCCTCCCACTTTCAGCAATGGCCTTGACCTTCACTCTGCTCTGATGCCATTTAGCCTTCCTTGAATGTCCTCGTACCATACAGTTGTGTAGCCATCAAGACTGCTGTTTCTGCCTCTGCCTCCCATTTCATTTTCAGAAATGGGTGATCATCCTGTCCAACAAAGGACAGTCCATTCAAAGTCCTGCCTCTCCACCATGCCTCTCTCTCTCTCTCTCTCTCTCTCTCTCTCTCTCTCTCTCTCTCTCTCTCTCACACACACACACACACACACACACACAGCTGGGATTTATAATCCAGGCTGTTATGATTAGGGTCCCAGGGAGGTAAGCTATACTCCCCTGATGGCACTTTTCACTGAGCAGCCTTTAGGTTCCCAGAGAAAGCCTGCTGGAGTTGGGGTCTGGAATAAAGCAATGAACTCGGGAGGGGAGAAGATCTGTGTGTTCCACAGGAGATGGGGGCAGGGCTGTTCAGAGGGTGTTCTGCTGCAGACTGAGGAGAGGAACTAGAGGATGGGATTTGGTGGGGAGGTAGATTGGTGAAAATCTGCAGCTATTCTACTTGCTTCTCTGTTCATAGTAGCCTGTGGGCTCCCAGGGAGTGCCTGCTAGGAGGGGTAGATTAGTGTGAACCCCTGGCAATGGGGCCTGGGAGGTTGCCTGCCTTTCAGGGTTTTAAAGACCATTTTTCTGTGTTACAGACTGTTCCATGATGACTACAATGTAAAAATCTTTTTATTTAAAAAATATTTATTTATGGGCTGGAGAGATGGCTCAGTGGTTAAGAGCATTGCTTGCTCTTCCAAAGGTCCTAAGTTCAATTCCCAGCAACCACATGGTGGGTCACAACCATCTGTAATGAGGTCTGATGCCCTCTTCTGGCCTCTTAAGCACTAAGTCATCTCTCAAGCCCAGAAAACACTCTTCATCATAGAGGGGTCTCCTGGATTTTCTCATCCAATGCTTAAATTGCCATTGCTACCCCAAATTTTCATTTCTTATTAATTCCCCTTCAAATCTCCTGAAGATTAGATTTTTGGACATCCCTCAACTTCCATGTACTAAAGGGTCGGTCCCCACCCTTTATAAGTGGCACTTATAAAGAAAGACTAGAGACTTCCAAGAAATCTGGCCTCATGGGTGGTTCTTAGATGGGATGGGAAAAGTACCCAGTGGAATTATGATACCTTGCTTTCTTCTTCATTCCTTGACTGATAAGGTTTAGTCCTCATCAAAGGCAACAGGAAGAGACTATCTTGGACTAAAAATTCCAAAAACCTGTGAGCCATGATACAAGTCTGCTCATTTTAAATTCATTAGCACAGACATTGTGTCATAGGACCAGAAAGCAGGCAGTTCTGGCTGCCACTCCTTCCCACAAGGACATCTTCATGTTGGAAGTCGCCTCATTCTGGCTACACTCAACTACTAGATATTTATGGTCCCATGACAACCTCTATAAGTTTCTGAATCAGGTCTTTGTTCTTTATTTACCCTTTAAGAATGCTGCAGAACTTTCTAAACCAGTGCAGTCATAACAGTGCCTAAAGTCCTTATTCTGGTTGAATTTATGAAATACTGCTTTGGTTCAATGTACCCTTTTTAGATCAAAGGTTATTTTACCTCAAAATTCAAAAGCATATTTCCACTAAATTGTATTAACTCATACAGATACTGTAGGATATTGTAATGAGCATGGAAACAGATTCTTCTGAATGAATAAATAAAGGGGAATTTGTAGTGTAGATAGAGCAGGAAATTTATAGAATAATAATGAATGCAACTTGGTATAATGTAAAAGCATTTCTTCTTCTGTGTGGTGTGGAAAATTACTAAGGTGAAATATTAAGAGAACATTTGCCCGCTTGAAGGCTGCCACACCCAATCTGGCCCTTCCAGATGGGGAGGCAGCAGCCAGCAAGTGTGGTAACAAAGGGAAGCCCACCCTTCTGTGGCCAGTCGATACTGATAACCCAGGACATCTGGTTATCAGAAGGATCAAACGAGGGGCAATTCGAACTGGCATAAAGAGAGAGCTGAAGCAGGACAGTTTTCTCACTTCTCACAATGGCTCTGGCAACAGGGCTCTGTGGAAATGGAGATCCTCCAAGCCTGCCTCCCAAAAAGCAGAAATATTAAATGCCTTGCCTAAACATTTAATGATCTGTTGCCAGAGTACAGAGCTTCATCTCCCAAAAACAGACATTTAACACCTTGCATCCCAAATGCAAAGCCGCATTTCCTGATAGTGGACATTAAAGGTCTGTCTCCCAAGAACAGACAAGATACTCTGCCTTTCAGAACGCTTTGCCATCCCGAGAGCAAAGCTTCGTCTTCAAGAGTAGCAAGCTAAAAGCCTTGTCTCCTAAGACTTGGTCACCCGAAAAGCCAAGTCCAAGGTCCTACATTCTGAGATAGACCACAGACTAGGCGGTCAAGGATTGATCCAGCACCCACCCGGTACCAGCCTGGAACAGGACATCGGAACCTTATCTCCCAAGCACAGACTAAGGGGTCAAGAGTAGAGCCTTGCTATCCGGCCCCCAGTGTGGTCAGGTGTTCAGCCTGAAGAAATTCAAAAGCCCTTTTAAGCTGAAGAAAACCAGGTCGTATGATGCTATTTCATGCGTGTATGAGATGTTAAGAGAAGAGCATGGGCGTGTTACTACATATGTTTAGTATGTGAAATGTTAAGAGATATCTTATGGATAATTGATAAGATTAGGAAATATTAATGGATTGGTTAAGGTTAAGAAGTGTTTTATAGATAGGTAATGGAGAAGTTATATTAAGGTTAAGAAGTGTTTTATGGATAAGTGATAGATTAGATTAAAGTTATGAATTGGTTTTATGTATTAGGTTTAGTAGGATTAATAATTGTGATATTGAATTGCCTGTGTTTTGCCCATCACCAATCCCCCATGCCTACTAAGATTGTAAACCTGATTGATGTATTGGATATTGAAGTTGCTAGTAAAGAATCATCATAAAAACAATTCTCCTGCTTGGTCTGGTCACTCATCGCTCTCTGGGGAGAAGGTTACAGAGTCCTCATAGATATTACTCGAAAAGAACCTGGAGCTGAAGTCCCCCAGCCCATAACAGATATCAATAATTGTTAGGCCTTTTGTTTTAAATAAGGAATTTTCTTTTTATTCCCTTCCTCCAGACATCTCTTTCTCTTCCTCGTCTTTCTGAAATTGTTGAGGTTTCCACATTTGTAGTATTCTAAAATTTCATGATATAGAAAATATTTAATTTGTACTTACCAATTGTTATGATTTTTTTAAAAGTGCTGCAACATCCCAGGCGTCAGTAGGCAGCAGAAACAAGGCCCAAGCTGCCGGTCCCGAGCTGCCGCGGTTGCGGGTTCCAGGCAGAGAGACACGTGAAGGGCACGCTAGTCCCAGCTAGACGACAGTGTGAGGTAGAAGTCACACTGACAATAGAAGTGGAGGGAGGGAGGGAGGGAGGGGAGGGGAGAAAGGAGAAGAGGACAGAGAGAGAAAAAGGGGGAAGTGGGGAAATAAGGAGAGAGGCAGAAATGAAGCGGCCTCGCCGAGGAGCGGAGCGGCCTCGCCGAGGAGCGGAGCGGCCTCGCCGAGGAGCGGAGCGGCCTCGCCGAGGAGAGGAGCGGCCTCGCCGAGGAGAGGAGCGGCCTCGCCTGCCTCTCTGGGAGGCTGTCAGAAAAGAGTGCAAACTGGGGAAAGAGGCAGCAACTGAGAAAGGGGCGGGAACTGAGAAAAGGGCGGGAACTGGGAAAGGGGCGGGAACTGGGAAAGGGCGCGAACTGGGGACGGAAGCTGAAGAGCAACCTGCCTCAGTGGATGGGGGAGGGAGTGGGCGTGGCTTGCCATGTGACCTGCTTCCACCATTTGGGGACCCATAGCATTTCTGCTGCCATCTGCCAACAGGGATCTTGCAACAGTTTTTTTTAAAAAAAAAATCATAACACTAATTATTTATTACAAAGTTCCACTGGCATTTGGTCAACATTCTCTGAAACTATGTGTTATTTCTATTTTGGGATACTTTCATTAAGTATTTATATAGAGACTAATCCTCTCTTTGATTTTTCATTCAATTTTGGCATTCTTAATATTTGTAACAGGACTTGCCAGGTAGAATAATTGTATCTATTCTTTCTCACCATTTTTTTAAACTTCTTTTTTTTTGGTTTTTTGAGAAAGAATTTTTCTGTAGCTTTGGAGCCTATCCTGGAACTAGCTCTTTTAAACCAGGCTGCCCTCAAACTCACAGAGATCCGCCTGCCTTTACCTCCCAAGTGCTAGGATTGCCTGGTCCTCTTTTTAACTCTTGTAGCACCATTGCATTAACTTTTTAAACTATACTTCAGCTGGTTTATTGTTTTTTTAAATTAACAGGCACCATTTTGATTTCTCAATCCCTTATATTTTGTGTCTCCTTCATATTATCTCATACATATTTTTAATGACTTGATATTTTCAGGGAATTCTACACATTTTTAAATTTCCTTTTTGAGAGAATTTTCACAGGAGAAAATTCTATTTCTGTTGGGCAAAATTTCTTCCCATTTTTCCTTGTTTTTATTTACATCTCTCTCCTTGTAAGCTTTCTTCAAATGACAAATGAGTTCCTCAATTCAATAAACAGTTATCTGACCCTTGAGGCCTGAGTTCAATCCTCAAAACCCCTGTAGTGGAAAAAGAGGTAGACTTCTGCAAATTGTTCTTTGACCTCCACATGTCTGTAGAGGTGTGTACCCCTGACACACACAAGGCTTGTAAGTTTCTAAGTCTATGTGCTGAGGCAGATGTAAACCCCTCTCCGCATTGGTGAGGTTTATCAGCTGGTGCAGCGGGTGCTGCAGTGTGAAGATCTGCTCTACCTCAATCACAACATGACCTCCAGCTGACTGTCGGGGAGGCAACCCCTCTCTACAGGGAAAGGACACTAGGGAACCTTGTTTGCTGAAGTCGGACTTAACACCCACAGGGAGTATGTGGAGCCGGCTCACATAGTGCTCTGCTCAATCTGTTATTATTTCCCATCACCCGACTTCCTTCAAAATACTGAAAATTCAAATAATTTCCTGACTGTCTACATGTTCTGTCTCTTATGATGGGACATCGTCTTTTAAACATCCTTTACTAAAGTCATGCTATCACATACTAAACCCAAGAGAAAATGAAAAGAATCCATACTCAGTCTGTACTCACTTCCTGAAGTTTATTGCTAGTACATTCTACATTAGGACATTTCATAACCTTTATTACAATTGATGATTTGATGTCTTTTAGACTCTCCAGGCATGATTTTTAAAATGTTTTTAATTTTAACTGGCACATAGTAATTGCCCATAAGGGCGCAGTTTGACATTTAAATATATACATATAATGCACCATAATTACCTGCGACCCTGGACACTGAGGTTCTGTGGGAACATTCTACATGTAATCTTGAAAATTCTCTAGTGGTTTGTTATACAAAATCCTGTAGAATGCACGATGCAAGCATGAACTTAACTATTAAAATACTTAAACAACAATACATCAAAAGTCATCTCACAGCTGACTGATGTGGTTGCCAAACAAAATTAATAACTAGAATTGGGTTACTAAGAGCAACAGAATTACTAATTCCTTGGAACACTTTAAGAACTTCCCCCAAAATTTCCCTTCACACAGACCCTTTCCTAAACTAAGAAAGGTGCAGTGTGCTCTGATTGGCTTATAACAATCTGAAAGCTGGCCTATGTAGACTGGGCCAATGAGGGGTCCCCTACCTCTCAAGACCAGCTAAGGACCTGAACACACACACACACACACACACCCCAAAACAAGAAAACATCAAAAGAAGTGCTGGGAAAAGGAATGCTAAAGAGGTAACCAAAATATTAATTTATCTTCCACCTATTTATAGCAACTAATTAATTAGGGGTGATGTACACAGGCTACATCATCACAGAAAGTATTTAGTTAACGTCATAGGATCAGTCATGATAGTGCAAACATTTATGTTAAGACAGTGACCTTAGATACAGGGCAGGATCATCAAGAGAGACCTGGATATCTCCACATCAAAATTTGTTAAAGAATTTCTGTACCTTCAACTTAGAAGACTATCGCCATGCAGCTGCTTGCTGGCAGGACCTGCTCAGCCCCGGAAGAACTGAGAAGCACCCACATGCTCTTGCTTGGTGGCAGGACCTGCTCAGCCCAGGCAGGACTGAGAAGCACCAGCGTGCCCCTGCATACTTTACCCTCAGATCCTGTACTTAATTTCTCTGCATCTATTGTTCTCAGAACCTAGATGACACAAATTAATTTTAATACACTGTAAAGAAAAGAAAGGGGGGAACGACAATCAGCCTATTTGAAATTGTTTTCTCTTCACAGATATGAGCAATTCTGCCACTTTGGGCTGTTACAGATACTGTATCCACGTTTGCCTTTCTTTTGCTTCCTGGGACAAAGGCTGTTTAATCTATATTTGAATCTACATTATGATTCATTTTGCACATAATATATCCTGCATTCGATCACATTTTTGTTAAAATTATTTAGAAACTTAAACTTCTAATTTTAGGCATTTTTTGAAAAAAAATAGAATCTAACATAAATAAGTATGCCTGAAATCATGAGATTCTTCTCAACTTCCACTTTGAGTTTTACAAAGCCTAATTATTTTCTAAAGTGTATCTGCTTATATTTTTGCAAAACTCCCATAAGCTGGCGTTCTGTATTTTGATACGTTTGTCTGAAATTTAAACTTGACTTCTGCCCATGAAAAAAATAAAAACCTCCGAAGTCAACAGCCTCCTCTTATCGAATATTAAAATGTCACTGCTAATGCCTCATGAAATTCAACCAATCATACACAGTGTCAGAGGGACAGACCCAGACAGGAAGCCCATGTCAAAACTGTGCAGAACAGAAGCAGAAACCCTGCAAAGGAACGCCTTCCAAGGATCATAGATTTTATTCTGATTAGCCCATGCAAAATTTATAGTGCCAGATAATCTGTAAATAGACACAAAATAATATTTTTTTGTGAGACACTGTCAGAAACTTTCACATGCATCTTTATGCTAGGCTCATCAGTGCCAACTCTTTCTGGAGGTCCAGGGCACAGAAGGCTGTCAGCCCAGGCACAGGGGAAGATAACTGTTGGGGTGGGGGGTAGATTTGCTGCTATTTCTATTTACATAATAGGAAGCCTTGTGCTCAGCAACTCCTAAAGCAAAAGAAGAGAGATGAAATCTCTGGGCACCTCATTGCCGCTGCCTCTCAAAGATTTCCTGTCAAAATGAGCCTATAAGGAGAGAAAGGTTTTCAAAAATATATTTTTTTAACCTGGCAGGATTTACAAGCCAGGCAATGAAAAGAGATTGAAGGCTCTGTCTTTGTTAAAGTTGGGGGGTTAAGGAGAAGAAAAAAAAGGGTAGAAGAGCTGCCAATGTACTAGTTCTATTTGTGTTTAAAAATAAAAGGCCGGGCGGTGGTGGCACACGCCTTTAATCCCAGCACTTGGGAGGCAGAGGCAGGTGGATCTCTGTGAGCTCGAGACCAGCCTGGTCTACAAGAGCTAGTTCCAGGACAGGCTCCAAAACCACAGAGAAACCCTGTCTCAAAAAACCAAAAAAAAAAAAGCAACTGAGCCATATAGCTGGTATTACCACAGGATACACGGGGGAAAAAAGCAGCTTTGATTGATGCTTTATCCATATTTTATAGAGGTACTTATTTTTTTTCCATCTGTTCAAATGCAGAAAGTGACCTTGATGTTCCTCCCCCTTAACTGAAATGCAGGAAGTGTGTCTGTTGTAACCATTTCCAGGACACTTGGTGGCTTGTATAGGCAGTGACAGCACAGGCTCCCTCTCACCTGAGGAAAGCTTATCAGCCTGCCCTTTACCACCTTCTCTTATTTTTTTTCCTGCCCTTTACCTTCTGACTGCTGCCCACTCAGACCCAAATACCCAGTACCAGGAAAAGTTACAGAGCCTTGGCTCCTGGGACGACATTCCATCTGGGCTGACTGCAGTAATGGGAGGCATTCCCCAGAGCTTCCAAGGCATTGATCCCTTTTCCACAACTGCCAAACAAGCTTTCAGATCCTTGCCACAGAGGCTACTTTTGTCCCATCCCTGAAAGCCCTTTTTAGTCAATTCTTGAGGACAGTATACAAACACCACTCCCTGTCCCAATGCTATGCCCTTGAATAGCACAAAAGTAGAGAACTCTGACAAAAATGATTCAAAAGCTGATGATGAAGTGGTTACTCAAAGATGTCTGGGATTGGGAATCCCAGGGTGTTCTCTGATTCTAACTCATTCACAGTGTCTCTAGTCTTCCTAAAACTGTGACGTTAGCCAAGTGAAAAATGTATGCTGACAAAAAAGACAGCAATACTAATATGAAAATCATAATGCAACCTCACATCTCTGTGGTATTTTCTAGAAGAGCACAGAGGTCAGAAGTGCTAAGGGTAATAGAGAGCAGAACAATTGATTTTTATGATAAAGACCCTAAAGTCAATAAGAAAATGTTAACTCCTGTTGGCCATATTTTGCTATGATATGAAAACATTCCATACATTTAAGAGCCATTTTTTTTTGGTTTTTTGAGACAGGGTTTCTCTGTTTAAGAGCCATTTTTAATGAAAATGTAGCTATCAAAAATGGGACCATAAATATGGCCTTATAATATGGAAATGGGCCATATAGAATGCACTTCATCCCACCAAATACGGCAAGTGAAACTCTATTATGTGTTGGAGTAAGCCATAGTCATTTTGGTAGATTTATTTCATATTATGATGCATTACTTTTCCCACAGTTAAAGTTTGAAATGTATGGACAAAATCCCTGTAACATGATCATACATGTTAATACACTAGATAACATTCCCCCCCAAAAAAAATGTTTCTTTTCAAAAGCAGGCACATCTATGCAGAAAACTGACATGCTATGGTAATGGAAAAGATGGTGCTAACTCACCGAATCCCAGCAGCTATAATAATGAATCTGTTTTTCTGAGGACAGGAGCTTGTGAGGAAAAGGATGACAGATTGTCATGGAATCTTTTAGGTATCAAGTACAAGAACATGAGTGAAGACCGGAGATGACTCAGCTGCATATAGCTGTATGTATGAGCATATACTCTGTTCCTTCGAAGAGACTTGGGCCATTTTGAAATAATTTTAGACTCTCAAAACCAACTTCATTTATGAGAAAACACTATCTACTGTAACATCTAGGCATAGCAATATTTTGCTAAGCACCCACGTTGAAATACCTGTTATGACATCTATGAAAATCTTACGGCGTACAAAACAATGTGGGGTACAATTGCTGGGTGTTGGAATTGGAGTTGAGATGTCATCAAGGACAGCTGGGAAGGACGGAACATCCTGTAAGATTCAGTCACCTAGGGCTGGAGAGTGTGCTCAGGCTGGAAGAGCAATTGCTGCTCTTGCAGGGGACCCACATTCAGTCCCCAGTACACATGTGTGCATTAAAATCTGCTGTAACTCCAGTTCCAGGTGACCCAATGCCTTTTCTGGTCTCTGTGGGCTCCTGTACATGGTGCACAAATACACATTCAGATACACATACATACACATAAAATTAATAATTTCAAAACAACCCTCAATCAACTCATTTCTAGGTAATAACAGCCTCATAAACTGAAATAAGTGAAATAGTACCTTAGTATTATTTCTTAGTACTCCATCTGTAACAACATCTATAAAGAGGATGGGTGTGAAAATTAAAAATAAGCTTAGTTCATTGAGGGCCAGGACCTGACAGAGGTAAATGCATTGATGGTATCCCAGGAGATAGCTTTACAAAATGGAATCATGATAAACATGCCTTTGACTGTTTTTCTTTTTATGGCAAAGGTGGTATGTTAGATACATGTTTTCTTTAATTCTCATTACTACTAGGGCTGCATTTAACACTCCTCATCAAGCACTGTCAAAGACTAAGGAGGCTAAGGTGCATACCTGGACAGTGTGTATACTGGATCTACCAAGTCAAACCAGGAGGGAGGTAGAACATCCTCCTGGTGTCCATTTGGAACCCTCAATTCTTTCTCTTAAAGGTTTCCTTGCTTATTTATTTTTAACTATTAATATGGAGAGCAGAGACTTGACATGTCAGTGGAATTGTCGCTGGAGGCCAGAGGCACCAAGTCTCTGAATCTGGAGCTGTAAGTTGCCCATCCCAGGTGCTAGGAATAGAACTCCAGCCTTGCAAGACCAGTAGAGATCCCAACCCCTGAGCCTTCTCTTCAGTTTCTAGATCCTTAACTCTAAATATTAAGGCAACTGTTGGAAATTGTGTGAAATATAGATGTGTATGCTTTTCTCATTTGTCTCCTAAAAGTCTAAGTTTAGGAACAAAAGCTGACAGTAAACCCAATACAGATTTTATAGATAGCACAGGCTTAATAAACAGCTAAAACATCTTCAGCTTCCATCAGCAGAGATTCCCAGCCCCTCTACACCTAATGCTGAAACAAGAAAGAGAAATCAAGAGATGTGGCTTTGCCAGGTATTGTCAGTGCTTTTTTCCTCTCATTGCTTGGCCCAGAATTAATAAAATGTCAAAACCAGGCTAGTGGAAGGATCGCTAATTTTCCATGTAATGAAACAAAAGAATCTAAAAGCCACATGCTTCTCCTTTCACATAAACAGAAGACAACAAAAAAACAGAACAAATTACACTCAGTATCGTGGGACCTGAAACAATTGCAGGAGGAGGAAGGTGGTGGATACAAGGCTCAATGGACTCTTTAATGAATAGTGGCAAAATATTCTCCGAGACAAACCGCGGTCTTCCTACATTAAAGATGGGAAACAGGCTGTTTCTAATCAAACTCTTGTAAAAGGATCGGTGTGGACTTTTCCCCCCACTGACTTAATATCAAATTTTGGAATTAATTGGGCTTCGTCAGGGGATGTGTACCCACATTCACAATAGCCTTTTTGCTTTTCCAGGCACTGCATTTGGGATCAAGTGCATCCCAGGGAGTTTCCATGTTCACCTGACATCAATTTCCCTGCTCCTGATGATATCCATTTCATGTCACAATAATTAACCTGCAGCTATTACAACCAAGTCTCATAATTAATATTTTATTGGTCAAATATTTTCTGTGCATATGTTTACTGTAAAATTCTTACAACCAATCAAAAAATCCTTACACTTTATTCTCTATAATTTTGTATAGGAATTAATTCCTGTGGAAAATTTAACTACCTATGGATTTCAACTTTTTACATATTATTATTTTTGATGAATCAAGTAATAATAGGAACTACATTCCTTCAATTTAAGGAATTCAATATACTTTCAATTCAACTACTATCTCATCTGTCTAGTGGAAAATTGTAAGTCTCATACTATAATCTCTTATCACTTTTGATTTTGAAGAATCCCATGGATATATATTGGGTAAATGTGCAACCCTTAAAAAAGCAAACATACAATTATTTAACATTCTGAAAATCTGGAAGAAATGTTTGGTTACAAATTCTGACCAGTTTGGAACCTTACACACATGTGCACGTGTTGAGACTAATCTCCCTCACACCATTCACCCATTTCATCAACGTAAAATAACATAATAAAGTCTTAAGAAAGATATTGAAAAGGATATGCTCCCTGCTCCTCTGAGCTGGATGAGCAACTGACAGCCAATTTGAAAATAACCTATAAACTGACAAAGTGAAAGAGTTTTATATTACAGATGGTAACTTTATTTGATCAAAGGATAACCTAAAAATACAATTTTACTTTTTTTAAAGCACAGTTGTCAGTTGAAGAAAGAACAATGTCTGGGCCCTAGCTTTATTTTTGTTTAATGTTTATTTGGGTCCTAGACCTTTCTTTTAAAATGACTGTTCTCTGGGAAATACTAAGGATGATCCCTTCTCTTTCCTGATTTAGTTTAACATGCAGTCACTAGATAACAAATGTAATAAACATACCAAGGTGTAGCTGAGTGGAAGGTTATCCTACACTTGAGCAGTCAGTACTCACTGTCAAAAGGACATACAATGACATACAAAATTAGGTAGTGGAGTACCTGATTCAAAGCTATATGGGAAGATGAAGCATAAAGATTTCCAGTTCGATACTGATCTGGGACACCCAGTGAGACTGTTCCACAAAAATATATAGTATATATTAAATCATGGACCCTTTAATGATTAGTGGCAAAATATATACCTAGACAACTGGCATCCTTCATAGATTAAGGATGGAAAAAAACCAATTTCTATCCCAAATTTTTAAAAATTATCGGCATCATTTTTCCCCTACTATCTTAATATCAACTTTTGGAATAACTAGGCTCTGCAAGGGACAAGCAGGCATATCAATATAAATGTATTAAAGGAATGACTAGGTTGGAAGGAGAGAGAGTCTCTGATGAGGCTTCTCAAGGAATATGAGGTTATTTGCTAATTCTGATCATTTCTATGTACCACTTTTCCTGCAAGCATAATCAGAAATAAGGAAAATGGGACTTAATAGAAATCATCTGTGGCCGGGCGGTGGTGGCGCACGCCTTTAATCCCAGCACTCGGGAGGCAGAGACAGGCGGATCTCTGTGAGTTCGAGACCAGCCTGGTCTACAAGAGCTAGTTCCAGGACAGGCTCCAAAACCACAGAGAAACCCTGTCTCAAAAAACCAAAAAAAAAAAAAAAAAAAAAAAAAAAAAAAAAAAAACAAAAAAAGAAATCATCTGTAGCTGGGCGGTGGTCATGCACACCTTTAATTCCAGAACTCGGGAGGCAGAGGGAGGCAGATCTCTGTGAGTTCAAGGCCAGCCTGATCTACAAGAGCTACTTCCTGGACAGCTAGAACTGTTACACAGAGAAATCCTGCCTCAAAAATCCAAAAGAAAGAAAAGAAAAAGAAAAAAAAGAAAAGAAATGATCTGTGTAAGCATTCCTTTCTACAAGACTCAAGGCTGATATTCAAAACGTGACTCTAAACCTAGGTTATCAAGCTGCTTTTCAAGGTGTAGACTGTTCACTGCAGGAGACGTGGAGCTAGAAACCAACGCTCAGTTCTCAGCTACTGGGAGAATCTCCCTGAGTTCTTATTACTAAGGCAGCATTTATTCTGTTCTCCCTTCACCAGCCTGCTTTCTGTTTCTCCAACCCTTCATTTCCGTGTTTCTACAAGGGCTTCTCAGAAGTTCAGGTGCCAAGGAGAGAGCATACCAAACATTTAGCAGGGTTCTCTAAGCATGTATTAGGCATGCCCCCAGAACAGAATCTCTCCCGAAACAATACAGACTCAGAGGCCCATAGTAAAGATCTAATTCAAGTAATTGCAAACCTGCTCCATCTGAAATCCAGGCCTTCAAAATACAGCGTGAGGCTCCCAGAGCTGAGTGACAGTGCTTGGTATGCTCACAGTCTACACTCACTCACCACAGACTTTGCCTCAGGGAAAAGTGGAGGACCATTTAAGGAACTCTTTCTGTGCATAGAACTGTCAGCACTCAAGAACGAAACACTGAAAATCTCTTAACATAAAACTCTCTGGGACGCTCACTTGAGTGGGAGGATATCTAACATCAATAAATATCTGTTTCTTCAAACCTGTCAAATAAGACCTGGTTGATTTGGTACCCAGCTTTCCCAAGTAACCCCATCCAATATGTTCTGTTTTAGAGTGCTATGCATGTAAAAAATTTTTTTCTTAATAAACAAAAGGTTTCCTATTGGAGGGATATACTAAACTCATCATACATGAATTTGAGGACTGTTCTTACATGGGATCTGTGTTCGGTTCCTGGCGCTCACATGCTGTCTCAGAACCATCCACAGACCAAAGGTTCTGACTCCACCTGAGTTCCATGTGCACCCAGCTTACATGTGCTGCTCATACATTCACCCAAGCATAATATTCAGACACACAGAATAAAAATAAATAAATCTTTGACTCTCTATCTCTGAGGGATTCCATGGTTGAAGTGTTATAGGAAAGCAAGAGGCCCAAGTTTGTGTCAACAGCAGCAGCGTCAATGCCCAATGCCAATGCCCAATTACAAGTGCTAGCCTTCCTGTAATTCCTGATTCAGACAGAGGAGGGCAATGGAGGGACCAGAAGCAAGCTGCTTAGGGGGACAAACTGCATCAATGAACTCTGGGTTTGTTTGGAAGACTCTGTCTCAAGGGAATAAGGTGGAAGAATATAAGACAATTTCAAATGAACCTGTGTTCTACAAGTGCACATGTGTGCATATTCACACACATACACACACACATGCACAAACACTCACAAAGAAAACCATACTGAAATTGGCATGCTTACATTTATGTAATATAGGGGGCAGAGACTCATCAGGAAAATGTACTTGCTATTAAGCCTGATAACCTGAATTCTTTCCCTGAGACTTCTAAGGAGACAACAGACTTCAAGTTTAACTCTGACCCACATGTATTATAAGACTTGGCAAACAAACATACCACACAAAATAAATAAAAGCTACTACATGTAGCTAAATACTAGCCAGATTCCTGATTGTGTAATATGGGATGGCTATGCCCCCTGTGTGAATTGTACAGAATGGTGAGCTGCAGAGCCACAGCTAAGTGAAAACTCCCACCACCATGAGCAGCCCTCATATTCAACCATAAACTGGCATAATAAATTTAAGGCTAACAGTGCTCATGAGAACTGTGAAGCAAAACAAAGCAAATGAATAACAAGTAATGAAATTTAATTCCCTCATTTGCCAGCATATTTAGTTTTTTGTTTATTTCTGTATTTGCTTTTATTTTTCCAAGATAGGATTTCTCTGTGTAGCCCTAGCTGTCCTATGTTCTACTCTGTAGACCAGGCTGGCTTTGAACTCCCAGAGATCCTCTGCTCCCTAGTGCTGATATTAAAGGCAGGCACTACCACCGCCTGGCTCACATATTTGTAAAACCCATTTTCAAAATATTTTTATTTTTCAAAGGAAAAAAAATCAACATTGTAAGTTTAGTGAGGTTTTTTTTTCTCTCTCTCTCTAGTTCATAAGTAAGGGGGGGTGATAAATGCATCTGCCAGGTGGGCTTATTCCAACTCTTTATTATTAAACAGTAATTTTCATCAGATTTCAAATGTCCCTATCAATAGCGAGGCTGTGGGAAGATGATACAGCTAATACACTGCTGGTAGACAATTAATGGAGTCTGCCATCTCAAGCCAAGATTGGCCGGCTCCATGGCTCTGCTAATCAAATTCCTCAGCCTTCAATGCAGTGGGACTGAGTTTCTGCATTAATGCTATAAGGCAGCGAAGAACAAGTACAAATGGATTAATCTTCTTTAGCAGTCACAGCCTCCCACACAAATCTATGTAATTAGGAAAATACTAAAGCTCATGTCCTGAATTGTGAGTATAGCAGATTGTTAATCAGGATATTTACATGGCTTATAGGAAAGTATTTAAATTCACAAGCACGGGCTGGAGAGAAGGCTCAGTGGTTAAGAGCATTGCCCGCTCTTCCAAAGGTCCTGAGTTCAATTCCCAGCAACCACATGGTGGCTCACAACCATCTATAATGAGGTCTGGTGCCCTCTTCTGGCCTGCATACATACACACAGACAGAATATTGTATACATAATAAATAAATAAATATTTAAACAAAAAAAAACAACAAAAAATAAATAAATTCACGAGCACTCTAAGATTTCCTTGAAAGAATAGCAACACAAGGACAATAACTGGATGTGTTACCAGGTTTGTGACTTGTTGGTGTGTTTACAGTTCTTGCTTGGAGAATTGTCTATGACAAATCCTGCTACGGCAAAAGCTGAAGACACACACACAAATTGTTATCCATATCTGCTTTGTCCATCCATATATAAGAAATAAGCGAGGAGTCCACAAAATCTTAAGGAAGGGGCCTATTAACATGCACACTAAAATGCAACCCCAAATTCAAATAAAAGTGTGATCTATTAAAACACAACAGAAAGCTCGTCAGGTGAATCAAGTTTATAAAAACTCATTACTTGCTGCACCTTATGCTTTGCACCAATATAATAGTGACTTTTGACAAAACACATTGAATAAAAGATTGATAAGAAGTATAACAGATCTCATTTGGCCAACAAACCATAACTCTTCTTTGTCTGCCTTATGCACACATCAAAACAATGGTAATGCTTCAGTGTTTCAGTGTTTTAGTGACTCGCTATACTCACTATTTAAAAATTATTAAGAGAATAAGAATAGCAACTGACTAACAACAGTGTGATTTGTTTTACTCCCTGTCACTCATGCAAACAACAAAATTACTCGTGTATTTATAGTATCTTTGTACATATGCGAAGGGATGTGTGCTTGTACTTTCAAGAATATGTTTGCACATGATATAGAAGAAAATTATGAAGATGACTTTTTAAGTAGGTTTTATTTCATAATTAAAGGCATATCAAGGAATGGCAATGGCCTAAAGATTACAAAGCAGAGAAGTCTGACCCTGCAGGAAGAGCTTGTAGGTCTTGCAAGTAAAAAGGATGCAAATCCTTAAGAAATCCTGGCAGAGGCTGGAAGAGCTGGGCTAGGAAGCAGGAACCTGGCCCTTTCATCTCTATAACCTGCACCCTCTCTTTTACCTTCCAAAGTTGTCACCATGGACTTGGGACAACAATCTGGAGACTCCCGAAGCTGTCCTTTCTCCTAATCTATTCTTTCACATAATTAATTGCCTGACTCGTTTGTCCTCTGATTTTATCTGAGAAACTGGCAGGTTTTGCTAATTTCTATAGTTAGCACATATCAGTGTTAAGGAAACATTTCATTTCCCAAATAAAAAACTGAAATGAAGAAATCTTAAGTGATTTGTTTACTTATTTATGTGTGATGTATTCATCCTTCCCTAGCAAGTAAGTAATGGGACTGGTAATAAAAGACAAAATATTCTGATTCCTTATTCTCCTCCCAACCACTCACCTTGCTTAAATGCCCGTGGTAGAAGTTAATGACATTTACTGTTCTAAGCCAGGCATCATCGTGATCAAGGTGACAAGCCTCTGCTACAATTGGAAAAGGTGTGAAATGTCCAGGCTGTTCATAGCAAAGATATGTTGAGCCATGAGAACATAAGGAATTGTGGAGGGAAACGAGAGAGTTACTCGGTGAGTCTCCAAGAGTGTTGTCCCTGTGTGACATGCACCATGCTAAGGGCATTTAGTGCACCAAGTCAGTGAAAACATGTAACAGACTTTCCAATCTACTACAGTGAGTCAACTTTCCAGAAAACACAAGGAAATTGAACAGTCATTTGGCACAAGCATACAACAAGTAAGGACTGGGGCAAGGGGCTTAGGTTGCATGAATGTGACTTCTGTTCCTCTGTTGTTTTTTCTTTGAAGGACACTGGCTGCATTTTGCATCCCTCTTCTATATCAAGATACTAGCAGTTGGATATATATTTAATACAAATACGTGGAATTTAGTACAAAAACAAATTTACATCTATCAAACTGTTTAACAATGTTATTTGCAACTATGAACATGCATCAACACAGAGAAAGAATTTTTTGGAGGGGAAGAGTTTTTAAGAGACTACTATAGCTGGGTGTAGTTGCAAATTTTGAGCAACATATATCCTGAACAAAAACACCAAGGCACTAAGAAAGAGTTTTTATCCATCGGAAATGGAAATCATTAATTTAAGGCTACTATTACAAGATTCTACACAGTTAGACATTGCCATATGGGAAATGGATTTGAGTGGTGGACTGTCTCAGGCAGACACCCTCACACTGATAAGCTTGCAGTTTTTTTTGATACTTTCTCAGATTATACTCCTGTTTCTCTGCTCTTGCCACTGCCAACCTGTAAAAGGAAGGGTTTACAGTGATACCCTTTGCTTCTTCGAGAACTCATTTATTCATGCCCTAATCTCTTAACACCACACTGTTATTAATGAACCCAATGAACCTCTTAAAAATCAACAGTGAAGTTTAAATAATCAAATTCAGTGGTTCTCTTAGTCTTCCTCCACTTGGAATTTCAGCTATATTCTTTGAATGCCTCGGGAACATATATACCTTGCTGTTTCTCTGTTCATTGAAAATTAGACTCCCAATGTCTTTCACTTGGTCCTTTCTCTCATCCCACCTCTTAAATGTGTGTCTCTTTGAGGTCTTTTATCTTTCCTTTTTATGCTTCCTCCATCAATGATCCCAGGGTTTAAGTCTTAAATCTACATGGATAACATTAAGAGGTATATTGTGGGGCAAAGGAGATAAATTACTTGCCACACAGCCATAAGGACCTGATTTGGGATCATCAGGACCCACAAAAGGCTGAGTGCAGCATTATGACCCTGCAATCCCAGCATGGGCAAGGTAGGTATATCCCTCAAGTTCACTGGCCAGTCTAGTCAGTCTGTGAGCTACTGGGCCAGTGAGCTCATCTCCAAAAACAGTACTCTGACCACCACAGACACACACACACACAAACACACACACACATGCATCCACATCTTACCACATATCACACACACAAGAAAAGCAAGCCTCCATATAGACTTTTTTCACCCAACTAATTCTCTGGTTTCCAGAGCTCTAGATGGCTCTCCTGAATGCCCTAAGGCTATCCCAGACTCAGCTATGAGCCACTTGTCCCTTCCATCTGTCCCTCCAAATTTCAGTTCTCTGGCTACTTGGTTTCTTCTAAGTGCACTCTTGTACCACGGCCTCTCTCCTGGCATCTTCTCTAAGCCCTGAGACCATTTTCTTCCACATTAGTACTGCCCTGGTTTACAGCACTTCGGCCCACTCTGGGACATGTGCAGCAATTTCCCAACAGTGTCCCTGTTCTCCAAGTTTGAGGGAGACACTCCCCGTAGCCCTCTGCTGCCTGTTGGACAAGCTCATGGCTGTTAGCTTTGTCCCTTATTTGTTGTTTAACATATATTTAACAAATAATGCAACATTTGGTACAGGAAGGAGCAGAAAACTGACACTGGATTATTAATAGCGTATTATTTTTATGCAGGGGAAATGAAGCCACATAGAGTTGTGCTCTATGGTCATCTCCTGGCATGCTCCACTGCATACTGAATGTTCTAGACAGGTTAGACTGCTTGAGATCTACCTTCTGTTTCCTTCTCCTCTCCCAGAAATTGTATGGTATGTCCTTTCTACCTTCCTTTTCCTCCTGACTGTCTCTGAAATGCTTCCTGTACACAAGGCCCAGCTCCAGTGCAATGACTCCTCAATTCGTTCGTCACTTCCAATACTCCTGAACCAACTAGAGTTCTGTGTTCATGAAACTCACATGCAGCACACTCTTCTGGAGCCACTGCACAAGGCGCCCTTCCCTGGCCCATTGGGAAAAAGCTTGGGGGCTGGCCCCATGTTTTAACATTTAACTGTATGCTTTAGAGTGGTGGTTCTCAACCTTCCTAAGGCTGCAAAGTTTTAATAAGGATTCTCATGTGGTGCTGATCCGCAATCATTAATTATTCCATTGCTACTTTATAACTGTGAGTTTGCTACTGTTATGAATTTAATGTGAATATGTGATATGCATGATATTTGTTATGTGAAGGGTCAGGACCCACAGGTTGAGAAAAAACTGCTCTAACGGCTTAAAATAGTAGTTAACTCATAGCATATCTTCAATATTTGTTGTTTAAGTGAACAAATTAATAAAGCATGCCTAATTGCTGGGGTGTTTTTCTGACAATCTTGCTTCCCATAAAAGGGCTCCCTTGCTGGTGTGAGGAGAGAGGGACCCTCTGCTGGTAAAGATGTTAACAAGGTATTCCTGAAGACACTAATTTCATCTGGAAAAATCTCCATACAGACTCACGCAATTCCTCCCAGATCTGTTTGAAATAGATCAATTTTTCAATGAATTGGCAGTGGGGATGGGAGCTGGGGGTGAGGGCATGAAGTACACTAGAGCAAGAGCAGCCTGTAACATAGCATTATCATCTCCCTGAAAACCCAGGGTTTCTAGAAAGAATAGCATCAAAATCAATTGCTGAGCAATCCAGCTCTTCCCATACTATTCTAGGAGAAGCTATTTGCAGGAACAGTAAAGTAGACAGACAATCTTACACAAAACCAGAGGCCTCCAATTTTCTAAGCTCATTAAACCACTCTCTAATTTTATGCCTGTGACATACTGCTGCATATGTAGTTTAAAACAATCGTAAGATTTCGCATATTCCATCTTCAAAGCTCTTTGCACACATCAAGTAATTATCCATATATAATACCCTTGTGAGGCAGGTGTTATTATTCCCATTTTATAGATAAGGATATTGAGACACGAGATCTAATAATTTGCCCACAACACTATAGTCAACCAGCTACAGAAATAGAATTAAACCGACTTTTCGGAGTCTTTGCCCCAATTTCCCAACTCAAGAATACACAGGGCATGGAGCATGCTTCTGTTTGCACACGGTACAATGACTACATGGATGTGTACTAAATGCCATGTAAGCTTGGGAGAACAAGCATCATGACTATGCCACAGACATATCCAATTTCATATGGTACACTTTTCCCGTGCACAATAAAGACCACTGTCCCCATGTGCTATGGAATTGTGCACCAGCTGCACAATTCTATTTAATAATCTGCTGCTCTTGAAGACAGAACATTCCACACTGCTGGGAATTTTAGCGCTTTTACAATGAGTTTGTGTGTTACACAAGGCACAGCAGCCTCACAGAGCATCACCGAACACCCTTTATAGGAAGCTAGTAGGTACGTGCATCTCTCAGTTTCAGAAGTCTCTGCTACTATTTTTCTAGCACTTATCTTGGGTAATGCCAGAGGCCAGGACCACTCTGACAAAGACACACCTACACCTAAACATCTGTCTGACCCAAGCCCCGGCACCACGGCCTGCCTGTGGTCAGAATACATGATGATAGAAATTAAAGACATCTGTCCTGCAGTAACAGCCCATACAGGTGGGAGGATGCTGGGAAGATATAAGGGCCTCCTCGCAGGAGCTCTACCCTGTGGGAAATGAAGGGTCCAGGCCTCTATCTGTTTGCATCAAATTCTTTCACCTTAACTCTGTTTCAAAGTCATAAGAAAACTTCTGTCTTAACCTTGGCATGAGGTCAGGAGAAAAGACATTAGAGGAGAAGTTTATGGTTTTCATCCCTAGATCTCAGGGGTCTGTGCATTCTCTCACCAGCTGTACCCTTTGAAGTCTCACAGAGGCTCTGTACTCTTTCTGTTTACAATTTCCTCATTTGTCCTTTTTTTTCTCTGTCACTTTTTAAGAACCAAACTGATTAGTTAGCAGTTGCTAGTCATATTTGAAAGTGTGTGTGTGTGTGTGCATGTGTGTATTTCATGTGAAGCAAGTGCTTTAAAGCTTAAACTGAACTGTCTGTTCTCAGCTCTCCTTTTCACACCAATAACATCATCTTTCCTGCAAACCTACTTCTGCTAACTTCCCCATGTAGTGCTATACAATGGTAGGCAGTCAGACACATTACATAGGGAAGTGAATCCATTCAAAGTTAAAGTAAATGAGTCAGAGATGAGACAAGATGTTTTCTGCTTTTAGGGTGAAGGAGGATATCTAGATATTTCTGTATTTCATTAATGATATTGTTTGAACCAAGAAACATTTAGTGTCATTCAAAAGACCTGGCGATATTTCAAACATATTTTTCATGAGCTGTAATGTTTATACTACATATTCTTATTTGAGCATGTATTCATCATGCATGAAAGATGAGACAATAATTCTAAAATCCATCCAAAAGATGGTATTTCATTCCCATTGTTTTTAAGGAAGGGTGTTCCTTTCTGACTCAGTCTTAGGTAACTATCAGGCTGAGTGAGGCTGTGAACCTTCTGAACAATGGTGTCAGCTTCTACTTGGCTCTCAAGCAGCAGTCTGCATTATGCAAAACTAACCCTCTACAGTGATGTTCCTAGGGGTAAGTCTTTATGTGACTTTATAAAACAACTGAACAGACAAAAAAACTAAAGAGTAATTTACAGCGTCTAAGGAATGAAAAACCCACCCTCAATTCACTTATCTAGGAACTAGGAGGATGATATAGCCAATTGAAAGTATGTACAATTTAATGTTTCTTTTCTTTGCTTAATTTCAATATCCTAAAGCAAGAAAACATAAGAATCACAAAAATTCTCAAAATAACAAGAATGATAGTTCCCATAAGCAAACATCACTTAAATTTGATTTGAGGTAATTATAAAAAATTATCTATAAAAGTGCCATAGGACTCTACAAACCAGTAACACAAAGGAGAACACACTCACACGTGCACACACACGCACACACACTGTTTAAACGGCTTTTTGTTTATGTAAAAAAGACTTGTGATTTCCCTAACAGATCCACAGAAACTTAGCAACAAAAAGAAGTAAGAAAGAGAAGGGCTTTAGCCTTCTCAGTTTCTGTCAGGGTAGACTTCTTCAGAATATCTTTTCTGACATAACCTCAGGGCTATGGAAAGTCTAACCTCTTCAGGGGCTGGTAAATGCGGAGTTGGGACACACTGCCACATTGGAAGAAGCAGCCAAGTCAAGCTTGCAGACTCCAGAACGAGGAGCGCCGGGGCGTCCACCAGAGTCTGAGTTACCCATTCTTTAGTACTGTACATACAGTCAGAAATGAAGTGAGCTGCAGTGTGAGAATGGCTTCCAGCTAACAGTGGGCTGGATTTTCTCTGGAAAGGGTGTATTCGAGTAAGAAATTATATTAAAAAAAATCTCTCCCACTCTCACTGTTAAAATGCAGACACAGGATCTGCATCCTCTGATTCCCTAAGCTCACACAGGCCTCCGCTGAAGACGGTCTCTGAACTATTCTGGATAGTTACAAACATGTTTTCCCACCTACCTGAACGCAAATGAACTAGGGAAAGAACAGAGCTTGGCCTGGACAGGCCCTTGCTGTTTATAGAACTTGGCAAGGTGAGGACCTTCACATTTGGCTTAATTCATCTGATAATAATAAAGTATTTGTTTCATAAATAAAGTAAAACAGGGAAGATAGAGTCTGGGATTGCAGGTAATACAAAACATGTGTTCCTTTCAAACACTCTGCAATGAATCTTCCATTTTTAAAGGATTGTTTGATTGAGAACAAGAGCATTTTATTCTCTGATTTGTTTCTATTCATTTTTTGATGTTAGAAGAACTGTGGAGAAATAAAAACTAAAATGCTAAATACATAGCTAAGTAATTAGTATATTTTAAAACAGAAAACAAAAGGCCGTATTTGGAGAATGTAAGGGCATCTGATGGGATTTATTTTCAGTTGTAGTTAAAATACACAACTTAAACACCAGAAAAGTAACTTTGTTAATCTTTTAGCATTTTGTGAAACAGATACCATATCATAAAACCAAATTAATGGGATTTACTAAAGCCACAAACAGATCTCTTTGTACCTGACATGAAATTTAATCGGTATGAAGTTTTCGAATTTTGACCAATCTGAAATTATCTGGTAACAAAATAAGTGGGATTTTTTTATTATTAGTTGTGTAAGTAAGAAGCTACCTATGTTTTTGAAATATGGGGGAATCCTCAGACTAGGAATAAAACTGACAAGACTCCAAAATCCTGCTCGACGCTGTGGAAGAAAATTAAACAAAAAAAAAATGAAGTGAAAGAATGTGGGAAAGAACACGAGCACTAGAAAAGCGTCTAGAAGCTGAAGGTTCATCTTTCAATGCAGAAGAGGGGAACACTTAGAAGTGATTTCCTCCGTTTCCTAATATCTTGTGTCCTCCTTAGTGTAATTCACCTTCCCAGGCTCACATAATCAGTTCCCCAAAAGGAAAAGAATGACTTTAACTGTGAGACTCTGTTGCTGAGAATCATTGGAGTAAGAATACATAGGTATTTTACTTATTTTTTGGTGTCACAGGCAGGCTGGCTATTTGTACTATTAGAAAAGAGACAGTTTGAATGTAAGTAAACTCATGCTTTTCGATTTCGAGGTTTACTTAAACATAGCTATACTCTGTTTTCATTTATATTTCTCTATTTAAAAAATTCCAGATTTTACAGGAGAACTAGTTTTTACAAATTAGCCTTATGTGTTAAAAGCATTTTAACACATAAAATACACCACCCTCCTTGTTCGGGGAGGACCTGAAGACACTGAACTGTTTCCAGCTTATGGAACATATGCACAAATCATTGAAGCAACAGCTTTAACAAAGTTCCCTGGAGCCCTTACCCCTGTTTACTATACACCAGCATCTCTCTTTCCTATCACATACTAAAACAAAGAAAGCGTGCCATCCACAGTACTTAAAAACATTGATACACTTAATTGTTAAAATGCTGGAACCACAATAAATAGCATTCAAATTATATTAAAGAAGAAAATAAAAATCATTCAACCACACATCTCTCCAATGTATCTGAAAGGCAGAGTACATTACTAAGGAGTTCCTCTTTCTAAAACCCTCTATACCAAGCAGACACCAGCACATAGGGATCCTCTCTCAATTCTGACTACTTTCAACAATTGGTGGATTAACCGGGGATGGGGAGGTATGGTTGTTCGTGTTTAACAGACTTCATTTCATGTAAATCTCAAAATTATTAAAACCAAAGCCTAAACACATCAAAGTCTGATTTAAATGAAATCAGAATATTGTCTGTGTCACAGAAAAACAAAACATCTCATCAGATATAAGCAGTAAGGCACATACTGCCACCTGCCTTGTTCGCGGAGGACCGGAAGAAGCTGAACTGTTTCCAGCTTATAAAACAGGTGCACAAATCATTGAATCAACAGCTTTAACAACGTTTCCTGGAGCCCTTAGCCCTGTTTACTATACATCAGCATCTTTCTTTTCTATCACACACTAAAATTCCAGCTTGAAAGGAAGACCACCTCACTGTGAGGAAAAGAACAAGAGAGCTGAGACTCCCAAAAATAGACATTCCTTACTCAATACCGTTGTGTATGCCTGATGATTATCAACTCCAGAAGCAATATGTTCACGTTAATAAAAGGGAAAACTTTAAACTACTCAAGTATGAGAATAATGAAATCTACCAGTCCTCAACTCCAACATTATAATCAAAAGCGTCTGCGAATACTTTCCAGTGTTATTTCTACAAAATCATGTTTCAAAATCTCAAAGCTTCCACGGCAGTAATTAAAGGTATAACTTTTGCATTTTTTTGCAATTTCTGTCTCTGGAGGCTAATTTAAAATACTTCTCCACAACAATATAAATTTCTTTGTGCCTCGTCTTACATAATTTAAAGCTAATATCTAGGATGACCTTGCTTTCAAATGTAGATTTTTGCCTTTCTAAATCTTGCTTGCCAGTAGGGTTGTGTAGTGAGTGCCTTTACAACCTCGTACACACTATTTCCAGCCATCTCCTATTTGAACCCACACCACACAAAGTGCACAGAGCATTAGTAACAGTACTTCAGGTGACTAATAACATCTCTGTGTTTAAAAGTTACCAAAAGACTAAAAGTAAACACCCCACTGAAAAATCCCCTTCAGACCATCATCCAAGCTTTAAAAATACTCAACGTAGTCTGACTGCTTGAATCAGTAAAAGGGATTGTTTGAGTGTATAAACTTTATGAACAGTATTTAAATCAATTCCTATCTATGGTAGTTGTGTACAAACTTAACACCATGAGATTAGGAAAAGAAAGGGTGGCTAGACATTAACCCCACGTGCTCCTGTGTGGAGAACCCATTTCAGCATCTGTCTTACCTTGGGAGCAGAACAGTAAACCTGGGATCTGCCTGTACTTCAGTGACTCTGACTGCCTTTCTCTTGGACAATGGGTAAAAAGTAGCCTAATTAGCATACCCTTTAGCATGTAAAAAGAGATACAAACTGTAACAGGAGGCCAGGCCCATCTTAATTAACATTTCAAATCAAGGACTCTGAGCTGCTATTTTAAGGACTTGGGGGGGGGGACACAAACACAGTAAAACAACAACAATAACAACAAAAACAAAGGAAGGCAACTGGGGGGGGGATGGGGTAAAGCCAAGCCTATGGAGGCCTAATTTACTGAACATTATTAGACAAAGTTTTTTTGAAAAGGATAGCAAAAAGAAGAATGGATTTCTATACAGAGTGATGAGAATTAAGAACCTAAGCCCATGTCTTTTAAAATGGGAGCAGCTGTGTCTCATTTTATTTTCCTAAGTAGGATATTCTACAGTGAGAAATCAGACAACAGGTCTATAAGCAGCTACTTCTGACGTCTTGCAGAAATACTCGTACCATTCTTACACATACATACCACGCCCAGAAAAAAAAGAAACATCTTTCCTTAACCCTTTGCATTGCTAATGTGCTTATCTATACATGGTTTGAAATAGGAACACACTGAATACTTGGAATCATTAAGTGTATCTATACAGAAATCGAACTGGATTCATCAGATCCTGAAAGACTTTGTTCATGTTTTTTATCTCTAAGTGTTTTTGTTCAACTTTTGCTGTACCCGGAGGAGCCTCAGAAGGAAGAGCCTGGAATGGTCTTTGAGTCATCAGTCAACTTGAAGGGAAAGGAAATAATATACACCAGTCATTAACATAGTGTATTACTGTGCATGTTAACATAGTGTATTCTTGTGCCTTCAGTACCAATCAAGTATAGATTATTGTAATTTTTTCTTTGTTGTAACACATGTTTTGAGTCAGGTGGGATATGAATTATACATTAAAAAGTAACCAAAATGTTTGTCTCTGAAGAATTGGAACTTCTAAATGTTTTACTCCAGGTCTGTTAAGCCCACAGTCATAAACACAGTCACTACCAAAGGGAATAGTCCTGGAGAGTGGTTTCAATTATTCAGTTCCCATGAAAAAATTTAGCTGCTCAGGAGTTTCTCCCACCCCATCCTATGGTGATCATAATTCAGACAATTTATAGATCGTGTACTATAGTCAAAATTATAAGAACACAATGCCTTTACTTGTCTTTGGTACGAACGATGGTCACAGTCTCTGCTCACACACCGACAATACTGACACCAAATGATCCTGCATATTTTGCTATGATCACATTATTGAAGAGGATACTTATGCCAGCGGGGCTATTGATTGTGCTCCAGCTCACCCTCTGGAAGGATAGAAGCTGACAGACTCTGAAAACACAGAAGGTATCTACTCCCATCGCTGTGCCTCTCATCATCTCCAGTTCCAGCAGAACAGCTGAAGCAAGATCTTAGCTGCAGGCATTTCATTGGATTACCAAGGTGTAAAGAACAAGAGTCTAGATGTGACTCACACCTGCCAATGTGCTTTTTGGTCTTTATTTACTGTGACAGGCATCCATCCCTATTTAGAGAGTACAGTCTCAAACATCTAGTCAATCACTGAACCATTATGCAAATTTTCATGCTAATGGTAGTATTTGTCTAGTATTGTTGACTGTTTCTTAGTTATGTTCCTTAAGGAAAATATATATGAATGTTTAATATCCATGTACATGGTTTAAACATATTAGACATGGGCTGGGAAGATAGGTCAGAGAGTTTGATCCTCAAAACACACATAGAAAGACAGATATGAAGCGATGCAATCTCGGTGCCCCTAGTGAGGGAAAGCAGATAGAGACAAAAAGACACAGAAGCTCCAAAATGTGTTAACCTGGTGTATACAGAGTATCAGCCAGAAAGCACAAGAGACACCCTGCCTCCGAACAAGGTGAAAGGAAAGAACAGACTCCTGAGAAGTCCTTAATGTTCAGCGCTCTCTCTCTCTCTCTCTCTCTCTCTCTCTCTCTCTCTCTCTCTCTCTCTCTCTTTCCTGGCTCTCTCTGCCCAAATCCCACTATCTCAGAGAAACAGACCTTCTTCCAAATGAAGATGTCAGATCTCAGGTCCACATTCTTGATGTTTTTGGCTCCTCCCCCAAAGTTTGAAGTTGCCAACATCACAGGACCCTGACTAATGGGTACCATAATTGGGGACAATCTTTGGGGGCTGAAGGAGTAACCAGGGAGTAGCTTTGCTGAGCAAAAATCTGGTATTTTACTTTTTAATTTGGCTTAATCAGTCTTAATGCTTTGGCGAAGAAATCTATTATTGGGTACAGAAAGCCTATTAACTTGGTGTAGTCATATACAAACCATAGCAAACCTGTACCTACACACACAAACATACACTCTTGCATATATACATATATATCAATTATACATTAAAATAGACAACTATTAAAACATTGTGGTATTGTGCATATTCTCTAAGTACCACATGATATCTCACTATATTTGAATTTCTGCAAAAATATACCATCAGGGAATGGAGAGATGGCTCAGAGGCAAAGACCACTGGCTGCTCTTCCAGAAGTCCTGAGTTCAATTCCCAGCAACCACATGGTGGCTCACAACCATCTGTAATAAAATCTGATGTTTCTTCTGTACTGTAGGATACATGCAGGAAGAACCCTGTATATATAATAAATAAATTTTTTTTAAAAAAATATGCCATCAGTTTTTTTTTTGGTTGGAAAGAACTGAAATTCACCGATCAGTTATGTAGGTGGAGAAGCCCATAATCAACAAGCGATATCATCTGTATCTGGTGAGGGTTACCTACTCCTAGGTTGCACAAGGCCAGATTTTTGCCATGTTCTTGGGTAGCTTAAATAGTTAAAGCACTGTTTTCTAAATGTACAAATATTATTTGAGTTTTCCCCAAAAACCTTGTCACCCACAAAAGACCCTACCTCACTCTGTGACTTCCTTGAAGGTCAATGTACATAATCCTGTTCCTTGGGTCATCCAGGTTGGGTGACTTGAGGCCTCAGTCATCCTGACGAGAAGGAAATGCCATGGGTCATTCATTAGCATACTTTATTACTATACCATCAATGACATTCAGGTCTATACTACTGTGAGGTTTTCTTTGTTGGAATACTCATGTTTGAGGCAAGTGGGGTATTAATTATATGTGAATGAATAATAAAATATACACAATCACACACATTTTCATGTAGACAACAAGTATTCAGACCAAAATACTTTTGGCCCAAGTGTCTCAAATTTATGTCACTCTCATTTTGTAAAATAGATTTATTTTAATAAAAAAAGAAACAGTCCCCAAATCTTTATATGTTTCAGCATCAACCTAACCTAAAAGTTAAAGTTTGATCTGAAAACCATCTAAATCAGTCGTCATCTGTTCTTGGATAAATTGGGATTACACTGACTGGGAACTGGTGTTATCAAACCCAGATGGACACGACTCGACATCCCAGCACAGGAGCAGTACGAATGAAGGAAGCAGTAATGGACTCTGAGCAAGTCCAAGTGCAGACTCACCTTTATTGACTCAATTCTATGCCATGTGAATTTAATAGAGCAGAGGCCTTGCCTTTGAAGCTAGGTAGAACGCTGCCTTGGTGTCACTGGGCAGCCCTGACTCCCAAGGTAGTTTCAGGTCATAGTCCCAGCTCAGTAGAAACTTTATTCCTTGGTCATGTACCTACAGACATCTTGGAGTAGAAGTTCATTTTTGTTCATCTATTAAACTGAAAGCTAAGTAAATATCAAGGTGGCCTCCTGGGTGGGTTCTATGGCTCACCAGGGGATCTGCTGAAAGCTTCCAGCAGGAGGCATCTACATTGACCCCCAGGAGCTAGAAGAAGCTTCCACCCCCCCTCCCCCAGAGTTCCTTGGAGCTATGCCTGGAGCAATGCAGAAACTCTATAACAGTACAGTGATCAATGATGAGATTGAGGACGGCTGGACAGGAAGGTTGAGGCCCCTTGCTTTGAAACAATTGTCATGCCCTGGCTGCTGGAGGTATGATGTGTGTGGCAATGGTGAGCATCCCTGAGAAGTGTGTAAGGTCATTTCTGAAAAGCCACTAGCCGACACTTACTAATAATCTCAGCATTGGACAGCTGACTGACCACACTTTTCTCATTTTTTGTACTATTAAGCTAAGAACCCATGTCATATTCTAATTAAGAACTCTGTCTTTGTTTCTCTTTCTGCATTTTACTATAGATGTTCAGGAGAAACCTGAACCATTTTAGAAACATCTTCATGCAAATATCCAACCCTTTATAACTCTGAAGGCTAATACTCAGAAAACATTGGAATACAGGAACAATGCAGTCAAGGTCATTGACTCTGTGTGACAGAACCTTTTCCAGTTCCCAGTAATGTGCTCCTCACCTGCACAGTTTCTACCCTACATTTTCTGCGCACAGTCTTTTTTTGTTTTTGTTTTTCGAGACAGCGTTTCTCTGTGGTTTTGGTGCCCACAGTGTTATCACCAGCATTTGGACAGTCCCTAATGTGATTGATTCTTTGTGCCTTTCTCTGTCTATGTAATTCTGGGTCCATGTTAGAACTTCCCTCAGTGGTCTGTCCATGAAGAAGTATGCTGTTCACAATAGCGTAAAAACCTGGTCCTACGACTACATATTAATCCACTCTCAAAACCGCTCTTAGGCTTTGGGGTTCTGGCTAAAGCAACATTCTCACTCCATGGTGCAGGTTTCTCTTTTTCTCTCAGACCATTAGGAATGTTTTAATAAAATATCATAACTGGGTGATGTGTGTGTGTGTGTGTGTGTCTACATGCATTTCTCAAAGCTCTGAAGGCTGGGTCATTCAAGTACAAATGCCTGCATATTTGCTGTGTCCTGAGGACCTAAGTCCTGGTTCATAAATGGCCCTCTCACATGATTATTTTATGAGATTCCTAACAGTGTTTACAAGGTCTCCACCCAGTGACCTAAAGACTTCCCCAAAGGCTCCAACTGTCTCCCGGTTGCCCCCAAATTAAGATTCCAACAGGGGACTGGGAGAAGCAGCCCCATCACACCACAGTCACTCCTTGGATTTACCTGTGGAGAACTGGGAGAACAAGAGTGACTCCTCACCCCTGTCAGCCTCACACTCACCGAATCCACGCAGCTCACACACCGACAGATAGATTGAAACCATTCCTTTGAATAGTTAATTGCATGCCATTTCAATATTGAGACTTCTTTTTTCAATTTACCTTAAATGAAGAGGGATAGGAAACAGAGGGTATAGTCTTTGAAAACATAATAAAAGGGTGGTTGTGAAATTTTTTATGAAAATATCTTATATCATGTAAATTGAGGAAAGGACTGTGTGAAAAAATATTAAAATATTCTTTTACTTAATGGCTATTCATATGAATCTTCTGGGATATACCAGGGTCACAGAGTGAGTATTTTCTTATAGATCTAATACATCAATTTCTGATGACACATTCTTAGGATGCAACTAAATATAGAACTATCTAAGTTCACAATAAGGTCACTTTTCATAAATCCTTAAAAACAAAGCAAACCTGAGGATTATTTACATATGTGACAGTAAACACTGCCAGAGGCAAACCTTAGTTATACCATTGCTAGTACTCTTAGTGTGTTCTCCGCAGCTGTGCCAGAAAACTACAGATTGGGTAATTTATAAAGAGCAGATATTCATTCAGTTCATAGTTTTGCACACTGGAAATTTCAAAAGCATGGTGCTGGCATCTAAGGAGAGTCTTTGTATTGTATCACCTCACTGCCAGAGCAAAAGGTCAGGAGAGGTCAAAGGTGAGGCAGGCAGTGAGGGCACTCCTTCCTTTTTTGGTCAATTCACCCCCTGCACAAGAGTATTCTTGAGGGCAGAGCTCTCTTGATCAAATCAGCCTTCTCTGCCTCTGTCCAGGTCTCAGCACGGCCATACTGGGGATGAAGTTTCCAACACAGGAATGTATGTAACACTCAAACCCTAGAAAACTCCTTTTCCTTCCAGCTGAGGAAGAAAGACTCCTTAAGCATATGATTCTACCACTACCAGGAAGCTGTTACCATTTCAAAGTAAAGTCACTCTGTAAATGTGCAGACAACTCATAGCAAATGCATTGGATCTGCTTTAAAAAGGTATCAACAAGTAATGCATTAAGGTTGAGCCACAATAGTGCTGTTTGTTAGTATAACCTACTGGGGCAAATGTTATCTTCATTTTACAAATGATGATGCTGAGACCATTAACAATTAAACAACTTGCTCAAAACAGTTAGCATCAAATGGACCAAACTCAAACTCAAATGAAAGAAATGGACACATCTGAAGGGCTTGCTGACTAGCAGCGCCTTGCCTGTGCAAGCAAGGGTAGCTGCAAAGGATCTTATGAGATTTGTCCACTAATGCATGGCTTACTCTCTAGAAGATGCTGTCTACAAACTTGGAGCATAGTTTTTAATTCTTTTTTAGAACTTCTAAACCTGCAGTTTGTAGCATCCATAAAGGCTCAAAACAATGTGAACGCAGTCCATCATGAAACTGCTAACCTACAAAAAAGTTCATGATTGTTTAAGTAATTGGGAGAGGGGTGTGAGAGTCAATTGTGTGGTTCTTGAACATTAATCTGTAGAGGATAGATCGCATTGCGCAATTTCAAAAGGTTGGACACATCTGAATATGATTTCTTTTAGCAAGCTAAGGATCTGGCATATAGAAAGATTCTGAGTAGCCGGGCAGTGGTGGTGCACGCCTTTAATCCCAGCACTCGGGAGGCAGAGGCAGCTGGATCTCTGTGAGTTTGAGACCAGCCTGGTCTACAAGAGCTAGTTCCAGGACAGGCTCCAAAACCACAGAGAAACCCTGTCTTGAAAAACCAAAAACAACAACAACAACAAAAACAGCACATGACTACATTATTGTAAGTTATCTAGGGAGAACCCAAGTATTGGGCAGCAGGTGAATATTTGGCTAAACCAGGATCCAACTTAAGAAGAGAAGCCGAAACTTCTCTTTAAAGAAGTACCAGCAATATTGGTAAAAACAATACAAGATATTGATAAAGATAGATTAATGAGAAAAAGGCTAGCCTTGAATATTACCAGACGTAAGGCAGACCTGGCCAGTAGGCCACAGTCTGAAGCCGTTCCCTCTTTTCCAGTAAGTACACTAACAAAAAAGACTCCTTTATTGACAAAATAAAAAGGACGCTCATGGTGGGTACCCCTATCAGGGGATGGACCACATATAGAAGATACTGTACCACACAGAGGTGAATGGGTAGAGGAGTTAAGACCATTTACTCCAGGGGAGTTAAGTGAGTTAAGATGAGAATATGCCCAAAATGGCATGAAAGATGCCACATGGGTAGTGAAACTGTGGGGAAAAGGTGCACACAGTTATGTTGACAGAACATGAAATGAGAAAAATCCGTAATATAGTAGAAAATCTGAGTATAGCAGAAGCTCTAGAGCATTGTTTGAACATAAGCCAGGGTGATGCCCACCCCCATTAGACTGGATTACAGCAGCTTGGAGACATGCATTCCCTACTATGGATCTTACCCAGTTTGAAGCAGTAGGTAAATGGATGACATATCAGGAAGGTATACAGCTAGCAAGAAAATTAGGCATATTGTATTTCATAGACAATGAAACAAACACACCACAGGCAGCTCCACAAATTCCACAGTTTAAGGAAATAATAATTAAGGAAGCACCACCACACCTCAGAATGAGTTTAGCAGGACCAATTCAAAATTGCCAAACAGTGGCAGAAGCCAGTAATTTTTTCAAAAACTTCAGAGAGATGGATAATGATAAACTACTGTTATTTCCAGTCAGTAAGAAACCAAGAGGATTTTTGCAAAATATAAGGAAAATTAAACCTCTTGGAAAGGCTAGAACAGGGCTTCCCATAAGACCTAATCAACCATAGAACCCATGGAGGGCTGTAGTAGGACAAAGAAGGAAACCATTTCCACAGAGACCTTTTTTAGGGTACAACAGAGCACCAGCAAATACTGGTCCTCACATACAAATTCAACAAAACAGATGGCAACCAGACAGGAGCAGATCAATACCCATACCAAGGGGGAAAAACAGGTGGCAGAGACAAAATGCCAAACCCAGGAACAGCAGCCACTAAGACCAATGATACACCTGCCAGTAGTTGAAAAAGGAATAATAGTACCAACAAAATGGCTTTTAGATACAGGAAGTGAAATAATTATCTACACAGAATTTACAGATAATTATAAAAGTAAAAAAAAGATTAGAATACAAGGAGTTAATAAATACAGAAAGAACAGCACCAGTAATAGAAATAATTATTCAATATCATGATGTTAAGCATAAGATAGAAGTTACTAGTTTTTCCGCACCACTAAATAGTTTAGGAATTAGAGAAATTACTAAACTATTCCCATTATTCTTGAATTACAAGTCCATAAGGAAATACTATGTAAATTTAGCAGAAGTAAAAATTGAACCAGTAAAATTACCAAGAATTCCTCCAACTTTTACAGCACAACCATAAAAGGAGGTATGGCTGAAATTTCAGATATGGTCCAGACTCTTTTAAAAGACGGCATTATAGAACAAGCACAATCTTTTAATTACAACTCACCAATGTGGCCAATACTGAAGCCAAATGGAAAATATAGATTTACAGTAGATTACAGGAGGATTAATGAAAAATCCCCCAGAATGCCAGGTAATCTACCATACGTAGAAGATATTTTTCTACAAATAAGACAATATGCACCAAGTGGCTAGCAACAATAGACTTGACTAATATGTTCTTTGGGATATCGCTGCATCCAGAAAGTCAGGAAATTACAACATATACATGGCAAAATAAAAAGTATGGATTTAAAAGATTGCCACAAGGATATTTAAATAGTCCAACTATAGCACATGCAACACTGATGACAACATTAAAAACATTACCAGAAGTTAAAGGTAAAATATTATCATATGCAGATGACATATTAATTATAGCACAACTAAAGGAAGATGCTACAGAAACATTAAGAATTTTAGTCCAACATTTAAGAGATAATGGATGGACAATCAATGTGGATAAGATACAAGGTCCAGCACAACAAGTAAATTTTTTTTTGTTTTTTTCGAGACAGGGTTTCTCTGTAGCTTTGGAACCTGTCCTGGAACACCCTTTGTAGACCAGGCTGGCCTCGAACTCACAGAGATCCGCCTGCCTCTGCCTCCCAAGTGCTGGGATTAAAGGCGTAAGCCACCAACGCCCGGCAACAAGTGAAATTTTTGAGAGTCCACTGGAGCACTGATGGACCTAAAATACCAGACAATGCTATTGATAAGATACAATCCCTAGAACCACCAAAAAATAAAACTGAGGTACAACATATTATAGGAATCTTTGAGTATTTGAGACAACACATTCCTTATTTACATCTTATTTTACAACCTTTATATAAAATAATAAGAAAATCAGAGGACTTTGTGAGGCAAAAAGAACAGGAAGAGGCATTAAAAACATGCCAGGAATATGTTAAGGAATTTAGTAAATTAACATTTATACAACCAGAAAATACAGTAATATTGGATATTTTATATTATCAAGGATATGGCAATTGGAATATTTTTACAAAAACAGATAAAACTATTACACCAGTAGGTTTTTTTTAAGATTTTTATTTATTATGTATATAGGTTTCTTCCTCCATGTATCCTGCAGTACAGAAGAGGATCTTATTACAAATGGTTGTGAGACACCACGTGGTTGCTGGGAATTGAACTCAGGACCTCTGGAAGAGCAGCCAGTGCTCTATTCCTCTGAGCCATCTCTCCAGCCACCACCAGTAGGTTTTTATAGTAGATGCTTTCCCTGGTCTGAAAATAAATTTAGTTTATTTAAAAAAACTATTTGGACAGTATATGAGGCATTAAGAACAATACATTCATTATTATGAAATAATGCAATAATCATAAGAACAATCACAGCAATAATGGACTGGATTAAGGCACCAGGAGAAGCATGGTCAGGATTACCAGTGGATGGTAAAGTCCTACAATGGAAATGGTATTTACAAGAATTTTTGAAAAATAACCAGATACCCCAAAAAGGAAACATACCTAACATTTCAGAACAAGTTTTACAAAAACCAACATTAAAATTGCCAGAAATAACCAAAACCCCTGATACACCAAAGCCAATAGGGCTGTGGGGGACAGAAGAATATAATCCAGAGATGATAAATGTGTGGTTTACAGATGGATCCTCAATCTCAAAAAAAAATCATACTATACATTAGAAAGCAGCAGCATATAGACCCAAAGATGGCACAATATTAACAAATAGTGGTATGAGCAAGTCAGCACAACATGCAGAAGTTACAGCTGCAGCTCTAGCTATAGCACACTCTCAAAGAGAAAAATAGAATATTATACATATATTTACTGATTCTTGGTGTGTATCCAATGGTATAGTGATTTGGTCAGGAAAATGGAAACAAAATAATTGGAAAATAGCAGGCAGCCGGGCGGTGGTGGTGCACGCCTTTAATCCCAGCACTCGGGAGGCAGAGGCAGGCGGATCTCTATGAGTTCGAGACCAGCCTGGTCTACAAGAGCTAATTCCAGGACAGGCTCCAAAACCACAGAGAAACCCTGTCTTGAAAAACCAAAAAAAAAAAAAAAAATAGCAGGCAAAGATATCGGGTCCAAAGAAGCATGGATATAAATGGCAGAAGCAGCAAAAACGATGAAAATCATAGTGTTCCATGAAGATGCACATACAGGTAAAACAGATGAAATGCATAAATATAATGACACTGAAGATAATCTGGCAGCAGCGGCAATTAAAGGCAATTTAAAAAACAATACCCCAGGAAGGAAACAAAATAAACACAAAACGAGATTGGATTAAAATCTCAAACCCAGACCTAAGTAAAGAGGTACACCAACAAGAAATTCTAAAATTACATGAAGAATTGGGATACATAGGAACACATGCACTAAAACAATGGTTTGAACAACAAAATATAAAATCAAGTTGGTCCCAAATCAAATCAGTAATAAAATTTTGCAATAATTGTCCATCACAAAGTAAAATATTTACTCATATTTGTAGAGGTACAGTGGGACCTAGATGGCACTTTAATAAAATAGTACAAATAGATTTTATAGGCCCACTAGCAAAATTTAGGAACAGAAATGCATGTACAATTGTAGATAATTGTACAGGTCTGGGGATGGCAAAAGACAGGCATAAACCAGATTAGAAAACATGCATAATAACAATATTACAATATTATATATAGACAGCAGCATATGGACAGCCAGATATGATACAGCATGATCAAGGCACACATTTTACAGGAAAATTAACGTGATTGGCCAAACAATTAGGAATATTATAGGAATTTCTTTCTTTTTTTTTTTTTTTTTTTTTGATACAGGGTTTCTCCGTGGTTTTGGAGCCTGTCCTGGAACTAGTTCTTGTGGACCAGGCTGGTCTCAAACTCACAGAGATCCGCCTGCCTCTGCCTCCCGAGTGCTGGGATTAAAGGCGTGCGCCACCACCGCCCGGCTACTATGGGAATTTCATCAAGCCTATACACCCACAGCAGCAGGAAGTATAGAAAGATTTAATGGCTTATTAAAAGCACAACTGTTGAATAAAGAGCAACCACTACGGAAAGCCTTACATTTAGCAGTAATAGAATTAAATCAAAGACCAAGGCTAAACAGACAGTCACCAATACAGGAAGCCATTCATAAAAATATAAGAATAGAATATTCAGAAGTACGAGATAACTAATTAGACCTAATCACGCCATTTACAGGAACCCGAAAAACCAGGAAATATCCCTTGCAGAAATAATAACAGAAGGGCATGCAAATAACGTGTAGATATCACAAGGTAAAGGTGACCTAAAATTGGTAAGGTTAGAAAATCTTGCATGAAGGCCAGGCGGTGGTGGCACAAGACTTTAATCCCAGCACTCGGGAGGCAGAGGCAGGCGGATCTCTGTGAGTTCAAGACCAGCCTGGTATACAAGTGCTAGCTTCAGGACAGGCTCCAAAACCACAGAGAAACCCTGTCTTGAAAAAAAAAAAGAAAGAAAATCTTGCATGAGGAATGGGATGCAAATGGCCCTCATGAAAAACACAGTGCAGGGCACTTTACGTGTGCCTGGCACTGTGCCTAATCAGCATGTACCTGGTGATACCAATAATTGATGTATCTCTAAAAGGAGAATTATGTTTGAATATATACATTCATTCAATAGAAATAAAGGAAGCAAAACAGTATACGCAAAAGATTTAATTGTAAACATTACTTTTGTTGGTGGCATTTTGTTGGCAAATAATTAGAGCCAGCACCAACAGTACAACCAAAACAAGATTACAAAAAGTAAGGATAGCATTACTCTTTTTAAGGTGCCACAATGGGAAGAAACGGACCCTCTAAAAGGAATTTGGACCTACTAGCTAAAGGAGGTATTAGAAGGGTAATTTGGCATTATTATAATGAACACTGGAATGCACTTGTGGACTTGTTTGATAGAATGAGAATAGACAGAGGGACAGATAGAGATAGATGCCATTTTTGTAAGAATAAATATAATATGATTTTTAGGAACTATGAGTATTAAACAAGATTTGATGGCATGCTTAATTAATCATATAGTTTGGCACATGAAACATGTAGTAAAAGAAAGAGGGCATAAACACCCATTTGATCATATGCTTCTTAGCTAGTTTAGTCAGTTGCTTTCTTAGGAAAGCAAGTTATACACATTATGAATTAATCAGAAGTCTGATAAGACACGATAGATGGGGAGCATTTGCATGACTAGAAGGAGACTGGTATAGTGAAATGAGTAAATTGGATAGAATTCATACACCTAAGAGCTTAGAAAGTTATTGCATCAGAGCAATATCAAAAATATTTTTAGAAGATATGCTTTTTGAATACTGCACTTATTTGGACTGGTATGATAGATATAAAACATGGAAGAGTAGGAATTGCAGGGTTATTAGCTTCATGCCCATTAAATGTGCACAAAACTGTCATAAAGGATGCACCCTACAGAGTATACCAGCATGCACACCTGGAGATTGGAATTTAAGATCAGTAAATGACCAGATGGCCTACATAGCATATAGAAGAGGACTGATAGCCTATGTAAATCCTCAGGCCTGCAAGCCTCATAGTGACTCCTTTAATGTTGATAACATGTCAGAAGTCAGGGGATGGAATGTAATGAGCATGGAAGCAGATTCCTCTGAATGAATAAAAAAGGGGAATCTGTAGTGTAGCTAGAGCAGGAAATTTATAGAATAAGAATGAATGTAACTTGGTGTAATGTAAAAGCATTTCTTCTTGAGTGTGGTGTGGAAAATTACTAAGGTGAAATATTAAAAGAACATTTACCTGCTTGAAAGATGCCACACCCATCTGGCCCTGCCAGATGTGGGGTCTGCACCCAGCAACCATAGTAACGAAATAATCTTGCCACACAAGAAGGACCCCCACCCTTGTGTGGCCAGTCGATACATTCTGAAAGGCAGAGTATCTAGTCTGTTCTCAGGAGACAGACCTTCAATGTCCACTCTCGGGGAATGAGGATTTGCATTCGGGATACAAGGCTTCAAATATCTGTTTTCAGGAGACGAAGCTCTGTACTTGGGAGACAGCACATTAAATGTTTAGGCAAGGCATTTAATATTTCTGCCTTTCGGGAGGCAGGCTAGGAGGATCTCTCTTTCCACGGAGGCCTGATGCCAGAGTCATTGTGAGAAGTGAGATAACCATCCTTCTTCAGCCACCTCTTTTAAGTTAGTTCGAAACTGCCCCTCTTTTGATCCTTCCAATAACCAGGTGTCCTAGGTTATCAGTATCAACTGGCCACAGAAGGGTGGCAGTCCCTCTTGTGTTGCAACATTATTTCATTACCACGGTTGTTGGGTGCAGCCTCCCAATCTGGCCGTGGGGATGTGTGGCAGCCTTCAAGCGGGCAAATGTTCTCTTAATATTTCACCTTAGTAATTTTCCACATCACACACAAGAAGAAATGCTTTTTCATTACACCAAGTTACATTCATTCTTACTCTATAAATTTCCTGATCTATCTACACTACAGATTTCCCTTTATTTATTCATTCAGAGGAATCTGTTTCCATGCTCATTACAGTCTGGTTACCCATCACTCTCTGGGGAGAAGGGCACAAAGTCCTCATAGATATTACTCGAAAAGAACCTGGAGCTGAAGTCCCCCAGCTCCTAACAGATATCAATAATTGTTTGGCCTTTAGTTTTAAATAAGGAATTTTCTTTTTCTTCCCTTCCTCCTGACATCTTTCTCTTCCTCGTCTTTCTTTCTGAAATTGTTGAGGTTTCCACATTTGTAGTGTTCTAAGATTTCATAATGATATATAAAATATTTAATTTGTACTTACCAACGGTGGTAGCAGGTCATGTGGCGGCAGGCAGCAGGCCCTCGGAGCAGCCAGTCCCAGCCAGAGATGCTGCAGTTCCCCAGAGCAATGTCTGGTTCCAGGCAGGGAGACACGTCTGCCTCTCTGGGAGGCAGAAGCGAAGCTGCCCCTCCAGGAGGCAGCAGGAAAAGAGCGGGAAGGGCAGGAACTGAGAAAAGTGCGGGAAGGGCGGGTACTGAGAAAAGCGCGGGAAGGGCGGGTACTGAGAAAAGCGCGGGAAGGGTGGGAACTCGAAAAAGAGCGGGAAAAGCGCGAACTCAGGCCAGAAACTGAACATCAGCCTGCCTCAGTGGATGGGGGAGGGAGTGGGCGTGGCTTGCCACATGGCCTGGTTCCACCATTTGGGGACCCACAGCATTTCTGCTGCCACCAGGGATCTTGCAACAGATTTTTTAAAAAATCATAACACCAATTATTTATTACAAATTTCCACTGGCGCTTGTTCAACATTCTCTGTAACTATGTGTTATTTCCATTTTGGGATACTTTCATTAAGCATTTATACGGAGACTAATATTCTCTTTTATTTTTCATCCAATTTTGGCATTCTTAATATTGGGAACAGGACTTGCCAGGTAGAATAAATGTATCTATTCTTTCTCACCATTTTTTTAAACTTTTTTTTTTGGTTTTTTTTGAGAAAGAATTTTTCTGTAGCTTTGGAGCCTATTCTGGAACTAGCTCTTGTAGATCAGGCTGCCCTCAAATTCAGAGATCCGCCTGCCTTTGCCTCCCAAGTGCTGGGATTGCCTGGTCCCTCTTTTTAACTCTTGTAGCACCATTGCATTATGGTTTATTGTTTTTTTTTAAAAATTAGCAGACACCATTTTGATTTCTCAGTCCCTTATATTTTGTGTCTCCATATTATCTCATGTATATTTTTAATCACTTGATATTTTCAGGTTATTCTACACATTTTTTAACTTTCCTTTTTGAGAGAATTTTCACAGGAGAAAATTCTATTTCTGTTGGGCAAAATTTTTTCCCATTTTTTCCTTGTTTTTATTTACATCTCTCTCCTTGTAAGCTTTCTTCAAATGACAAATGAGTTCCTCAATTCAATAAACAGTTATCTGACCCTTGAGGCCTGAGTTCAATCCTCAAAACCCCTGTAGTGGAAAAAGAGGTAGACTTCTGCAAATTGTTCTTTGACCTCCACATGTCTGTAGAGGTGTGTACCCCTGACACACATAAGGCTTATAAGTTTTTAAGTCTATGTGCTGAGGCAGATGTAAAATGCTCTCCACATTGGTGAGGTTTATCGGCTGGTGCGGCGGGTGCTGCAGTGTGAAGATCTGCTCTACCTCAATCCTAACCTGACCTCCTGCTGACTGTAGGGGAGGCAACCCTCTCTACAGGGAAAGGACACTAGTGAACCATGTTCCCTGAAGTCGGATTTAACACCCACAGGGAGTACGTGGAGCAGGCTCCCATAGTGCTCTGCTTGATCAGTTCTTATTTCCCATCACTCGCCTTCCTTCAAAATAGTGAAAATTCAAATAATTTCCTGACTGTCTACATGTTCCATCTCTTATGATAGGGCATCATCTTTTAAACATCCTTTACTGATGTCATCCTACCACATACTAAACCCAAGAGAAAATGAAAAGAATCCATACTCAGACTGCATTCACTTCCTGAAGTTTATTGCTAGTACATTCTACATTAGGACATTTCGTATCCTTTATTAGAATTGATGATTTGATGTCTTTTTGACTCTCCAGGCATTATTTTTAAAATGTCTTTAATTTTAACTGGCACATAATAATTGTCCATAAGGGCACAGTTTGACATTTAAATATTTACATATAATACACCATAATCACCTGTGACCCTGGACACTGAGCCTTTCTGTGGGAACATTCTGCATGTAATCTTGAAAATTCTCTAGTGGTTTGTTATACAAAATCCTGTAAAATGCATGATTCTAGCATGAACCTAACCATTAAAATACTTAAACAACAATACATCGAAAGTCATCTCACCAAATGGTTTGGCGTGGTTGCCAAACAAAATTAGTAACTAGAATTGGGTTACTAAGAGCAACAGAATTATTCATTCCTTGGAACACTTTGAGAAGTTGCCCCAAAATCTCCCCTCACACAGACCCTTTACTGAACTAAAAGAGGTGCAGTGTGCTCTGATTGGCTTATACAATCTGAAAGCTGGCCTCTGTAGACTGGGCCGATGAGAGATGCCCCTACCTCACAAGTCCAGATGGGGACCTGAACACACACACACACACACACCCCAAAACAACAAAACATCAAAAGAGGTGCTGGGAAAAGGAATGCTGAAGAGGTAACCAAAATATTCATTTATCTTCCACCTATTTATAGCAAATAATTGATTTTTTTCTTTTGTTTTTCTTTTTGGTTTTTCGAGACAGGGTTTCTCTGTAGCTTTGGTGGCCATCCCAGAACTAGGTCTTGTAGACCAGGCTGGCCTCGAACTACCAGAGATCCGCCTGCCTCTGCCTCCTGAGTGCTGGAATTAAAGGCATGTGCCACCACCACCCGGAGCAACTAATTAATTAATGGTGATGTATTCAGGCTGCTGCATCACAGAAAGTATTTAGCTAACATCACAGGATCAGTCACGATAGTGAAAATGTTTATGTTAAGACGGTGACCTTAGATACAGGGCAGGATGATCAAGAGGGACCTGGATATCTCCACATCAAAACTTGCTAAAAAATTTCAGTAATGAAGTGTGACACTGTAATTTCAACTTGGAAGACTATCACCTTGCACCTGCTTGCTGGCAGGACCTGCTAAGCCCAGGAAGAACTAAAAAGTACCCAGATGCCCTTGCTTGGTCGCAAGAAAAACTAAGAAGCACCCAGATGCCCTTGCTTGGTGACAGGACCTGCTCAGCTCAGGCAGGACTGAGAAGCACCAGGGTGCCCCTGCATACCTTACCCTCAGATCCTGTACTTAATTTCTCTGCATCTATTGTTCTCATTACTTTGGCTCAGTACTAATGGCAAACATAGGAATCTAGATGACACAAATTAATTTTAATACACTGTAAAGAAAAGAAAGAGGGGATGACAATCAGCCTATTTGGAATTGTTTTCTCTTCACAGATATAAGCAATTCTGCTACTTTGGACTGTTAGAAATACTATATCCAGCCGGGTGATGGTGGCGCATGCCTTTAATCCCAGCACTTGGGAGGCAGAGGCAGGTGGATCTCTGTGAGTTCGAGACCAGCCTGGTCTACAGAGCTAGTTCCAGGACAGGCTCCAAAGCCGCAGAGAAACCCTGTCTCGAAAAACCAAAAAAAAAAAAAGAAATACTATATCCACATTTACCTTGCTTTTGCTTCCTGGGACACAGGCTGTTTAGTCTATATTTGGATCTACAGTATGATTAATTTCACACATAGTATATTATATATCCTGCATTCTATCACATTTTTGTTAAAATTATTCACAATTTTACACTTACAAGTTTAGGCATATTTTGAAAAGAAAAATACAAACTAACATAAATAAGTATGCCTGAAATCATGAGACTCCTCTGAAATCCCACTATGAGTTTTATACAGTCTAATTATTTTCTAAAGTGTATCTGCTTATATTTTTGCAACATTTCCATAAGCTGGCATTTTGTATTTTGATGTGTTTGTCTGAAATTTAAACTTGACTTCTACCCGTGAAAAACAAAACGAAAAAAAAAGACAAGGCCGGGCGGTGGTGGCACACGCCTTTAATCCCAGCACTCAGGAGGCAGAGGCAGGCGGATCTCTGTGAGTTCGAGACCAGCCTGGTCTACAAGAGCTAGTTCCAGGAGAAGCTCCAAAACCACAGAGAAACCCTGTCTCGGAAAAAAAATACCTCTGAAGACAACAGTATCCTCTTATCGGATATTACAAAGTCGCTGCTAATGGCTCATGAAATTCAACCAATCATACACAGTGTCAGAGGGACAGACCCAGACAGGAAGCCTGAGTCAAAACTCTGCAGAACAGAAACAGAGACCCTGCAAAGGAACGCCTTTTGGGGATCATAGATTTTATTCTGATTAGCCCATACAAAATTTATAGCACCAAATAGTCTCTAAATAGAGACAAAAAGATATTCTTTTGTGAGACACTGCCAGAAACTTTAACATGCATCTTTATGCTAGGCTCCTCAGTGCCAGCTCTGTCTGGCAGTCCAGGGCACAGAAGGCTGTCAGCCCAGGCACCGGGGGAAGATGACTGTTGGGGTGGGGTTTAGATTTGCTGCTCTTTCTATTTGCCTAATAGGAAGCCTTGTGCTCAGCATCTCCTAAAGCAAAAGAAAAGAGATGAAATCTCTGAGCACCTCACTGCCACTGCCTCTAAAAGATTTCCTGTCAAAATGAGCCTATAAGGGGAGAAAGGTTTTCAAAAATATTTTTTTTAACCTGGCAGGATTTCCAAGCCTGGCAATGAAAATAGTTTGAAGGCTCTGTCTTTTTTAAAGTTGGGGGTTAAAGAAGAAGAAAAAAAAGGGGAGAAGAGCTGCCAATGTACTAGTTCTCATTGTGTTTAAAAATAAAAGGCAACTAGGCTTGGTGGTGGTGGTGCACACCTTTAATCCCAGCACTCGGGAGGCAGAAGCAGGTGGATCTCTGTGAGTTCGAGGCCAGCCTGGTCTACAAAGGTAGTTCCAGGACAGGCTCCAAAGCTACAGAGAAACCCTGTCTCAAAAAACAAATAATAAATAAATAAATAACATTAATAAAAGGCAACTGAACCATATAGCTGGTATTACCATAGCATACACAGGGGGAAAAAGCAGCTTTGATTGATGCTTTATCCATATTTTATAGAGGTACTTATTTTTTTCATCTGTTCAAATGCAGAAAGTGACCTTGATGTTCCCCCCCCCTTAACTGAAATGCAGGAAGTGTGTCTGTTGTAACTTGGTGGCTTGTCTAGGCAGTGACAGCACAGGCTCCCTCTCACCTGAGGAAAGGTTATCAGTCTGCCCTTTACCACCTTCTCTTATTTCTTTTCCTACCCTTTACCTTCTAACTGCTGCCCAGTCAGACCCAAATACCTGGTACCAAGAAAAGTTACAGAGCCTTGGCCCCTGGGACTACATTCCATCAGGGCTGACCACTGTAATGGGAGGCATTCCCCAGAGCTTCCAAGACATGATCCCTTTTCCACAACTGCCAAACAAGCTTGCAGATCCTTGCTACAAAGGCCACTTTTGTCCCATCCCTGAAAGCCCTTTTTAGTCAATTCTTGAGGACAGTACACAAACACTGCTCCCCATCCCCATGCTATGCCCTTGAATAGTACAAAAGTAGAGAAGTCTGACGAAAATGATTCAAAAGCTGATGATGAAGCAGTAACTCAAATATGTCTGGGAATGGGACTCCCAGGGTGATCTCTGATTCTAACTCATTCACAGTGTCTCTAGTCTTCCTAAAACTGTGTTGTGAGCCAAGTGAAAACTGTATTCTAACAAAGAAAAACATGAATACTAATATGAAAATCATAGTTCAACCTCACCTTTCTAGTACTTTCTAGAGGAGCAGAGGTCAGAAATCCTAAGGGTAACAGAGAGCAGAACAATTGATTTTTATGATAAAGACCCTAAAGTCATTAAGAAAATGTTAACTCCTATTGGCCATATTTTGCTATGATATGAAAACATTCCATACATTTAAGAGCCATTTTTAATGAAAATGTAGCTGTCGAAAATGGGACCATGAGTATGCCTTTATAATCTTGAAATGTTCCATATGGAACTCACTTCATCCCACCAAATAGGGCAAGTGAAGCTTTATTATATGTTGGAATAAGCCATATTCATTTGGTAGATTTATTTCATATTACGATGTATTGCTTTTCCCAAAGTTAAATTTTGAAATGTAAGGACTGTAACATGAACATACATGTTAATACACTAGATAACACCCCACCCGCCAAAATGTTTCTTTTCCAAAGCAGACACAGCTATGTAGAAAACTGACAAGCTATGGACAATGTAGGGCTTCATAACGGAGGAAGAGGGTGCTAACTCACAGAATCCCAGCAGCTATTTAAGGGTTTTTCTGAGGACAGGAGCTTGTAAGGAAAAGGACGACAGATTGTCATGGAATCTTTTAGTTAGCAAGTACAAGGACATGAGTGAAAACCAGAGATGACCCAGCTGCATATAGCTGTACGTATGTATGAGCACATATTCTGTTCCTTAGAAGAGACTTGGGCCCTTGTGAAATAATTTCAGACTATCAAAACCAACTTCATTTATGAGAAAACACTATCTACTGTAACATCTAGAATTAGCAATATTTTGCTAAGCACCCACATTGAAATACCTGTTATGATATCTATGAAAATCTAATGGTATTCAAAACAAAACAGTACAAAATAATGTGGGGTACAATTGCAGGGTGTTGTAATTGGAGTTGAGATGTCAGCAAGGACAGCTGGGAAGGAGGGAACATCCTGTAAGATTCAGTCACCTAGGGCTGGAGAGCATGCTCAAGCCAGAAGAGCACTTGCTGCTCTTGCAGGGGACACACATTCAGTCCCCAGTACACATGTGTGCATTAAAATCTGCTGTAACTCCAGTTCCAGGTGACCCAATGCTTTTTCTGGTCTCTGTGGACTCCTGTACATGGTGCACAAATACACACTCAGATACACTTGTATACACACAAAAAAATAATATTTAGTCAACTCATTTTCTAGTTAATAACAGCCTCATACACTGAAATATGTGAAATAGTACCCTAGTACTATTTCTTAGTACTCCATCTGCAACACCATCTATAAAGAGGATGGGTGTGAAAATAAAAAGTAAGCTTAATTCATTGAGGGCTAAGATCTGAGATGGGTAAATCCATTGATGGTATCCCAGGAGATAGCTTTACAAAATTGGAATCATGATAAACACGCATTTGACTGTTTCTCTTTCTATGGCAAAGGTGGTATGTTAGATACACGTTTTCTTCAATTCTGATTAATACTAGAGCTGCATTTAACACTCTGCATGCAGCACTGTCAAAGACTAAAGGGGCTAATGTGCATACCTGGACAGTGTGTATACTGGATCTGCCAAGTCAAACCAGGAGGGAGGTAGAACATCCTCCTGGTGTCCATTTGGAACCCTCAATTCTTTCTCTTAAAGATTTCCTTGCTTATTAATTTTTAATTATGCATATGTAGAGCAGAGACTTTACATGTGAGTGGAGGTGTCCTTGGAGGCCAGAGGCACCAAGTCTCTGAAGCTGGAGCTGTAAGTTGCCCATCCCAGGTGCTAGAAATAGAACTCCAGCCTTGAGAGACCAATAGAGCTCCCAACCCCTGACCCTTCTCTTCAATTTCTAGATCCTTAATTCTAAATATTAAGGCAACTGTTGGGAATTGTGTGAAATATAGATGTGTATACTTTTCCCATTTGTCTCCTAAAATTCTAAGTTTAGGAACAAAAGCTGACAGTAAACCAATACAGATTTTACAGATAGCACAGACTTAATAAACAGCTAAAACATCTTCAGCTTCCATCAGCGGAGATTCTCAGCCCCTCTACACCTAATGTTGAAAGAAGAAAGAGTAATAAAGAAATGTTGCTTTGCCAGGTATTGTCAGTGCTTTCTTCCTCTCATTGCTCAGCCTAGAATTAATGAAATGTCAAAAGCAGGCTAGTGGAAGGATCCCTAATTTTCCATGTAATGAAACAAAAGAATCTAAAAGCCACATGCTTCTGCTTTCATATAAAGAGAAGACAATAAAAAAAGAACAAATTACACTCAGTATCATCGGACCTGAAACAATTGCAGGAGGAAGAAGGTAGTGGGATGCAAGGCTCAGTGAACCCTTTAATGAATAGTGGCAAAATATTCTCCTAGACAAACAGCATTCTTCCTACGTTAAAGATGGGGAAAAGGCTAATCTAATCAAACTCTTGTAAAAGGATCGGTGTGGACTTTTCCCCCCACTGACTTAATTATGAACTTTTAGAATTAATTGGGCTTCTTCAGGGGATGTGTGCCCACATCACAATAGCCCTTTTGCTTTTCCAGGCACTTCGTTTGGGATCAAGTGCATCCCAAGGAGTTTCCACATTCACCTGGCATCAATTTCCCTTCTCCTGCTGATATCCATTTCATGTCACAATAATTAACTTGCAGCTATTACAACCAAGTTTCATAATTAATATTTTATTTGTCAAATATTTTCCATGCATATATTTGCTGTATAAATCTTACGACCGATCAAAAAATCCTTTCACTTTATTCTCTATAATCTTTTTTTGTTTGTTTGTTTGTTTGTTTTTTTTGAGACAGGGTTTCTCTGTGGTTTTGGAGCTTGTCCTGGAACTAGTTCTTGTAGGCCAGGCTGGTCTCGAACTCACAGAGATCCGCCTGCCTCTGCCTCCCGAGTGCTGGGATTAAAGGCATGCGCCACCACCGCCAGGCTATTCTCTATAATCTTGTATATGAATTAATTACTGTGGAAAATTTAACTACCTATGGATTTCAACTTTGTACATATTATTTACTGTTTTTGATGAATCAAGTAATAATAGGAACTACATTCCTTAAATTTAAAGAATTCAATATACTTTGAATTCAACTACAATCTCATCTGTCTAGTGGAAAATTGTAAGTCTCATACTATAATCTCTTATCACTTTTGATTTTGAAGAATCCCATTGATATACATTGGGTAAATGTGCAACCCTTAACAAAGCAAACATACAATTATTTAACATTCTCAAAATCTGAAAGAAATGTTTGGTTACAAATTCTGACCAGTTTGGAACCTTACACACATGTGCACATATTGAGACTAATCTCCCTCACACCATTCACCCATTTCATCAATGGACAATAACATAATAAAATCTTAAGAAAGATATTGAAAAGGATAAGCTCCCTGCTCCTCTGAGCTGGATGCGTAACTGACAGCCAATTTGAAAATAAGCTATACACTAACAATGTGAAAGAGTTTTATATTACAGATGGTAACTTTATTTGATCAAAGGATAACCTAAAAATACAATTTTATTTTTTTTAAAGCACAGTTGTCAGTTGAAGAATGAACAACCTCTGGGTCCTAGCTTTATTTTTGTTTAATGTTTATTTGGGTCCTAGACCTTTCTTTTAAAATGACTGTTCTCTGGGAAATACTAAGGATGATCCCTTCTCTTTCCTGATTTAGTTTAATATGCAGTCACTAGATAACAAATGTAATAAACATTCCAAAATGTAGCTGAGTCAAAGGTTATCCTACACTTGAGCAGTCAGTACTGTCAAAGGACATAATGACATACAAAATTAGGTAGCAGAGTACCTGCTTCATAGCTACATAGGAAGATGCAGCAGAAAGATTTATGGTTGGATGCTGATCTGGGACACCCAGTGAGACTGTTCCACAAAAAAAATGCCAAGATTATATATATGTATGTATATATACATATATATATAATTATTTATATATTAAGTGGACCCTTTAATGATTAGTGGCAAAATATACACCTAGACAACTGGCGTCCTTCATAGATTAAGGATGAAAAAAAATGATTTCTATTCCAAATTTTTAAGAAGTATCTGCATAATTGTTCCCCTACTTTCTTAATATCAACTTTTGGGAACAACTAGGCTCTTCAAGGGAGAAGCAGGCATATCAATATATGTGTATTAAAGGAATGACTATGTTGGAAGGAAAGCCTCTGATGAGGCTTCTCAAGGAATATGGGGTTATTTGCTAATTCTGTTCATTTCTATGTATGTACCAGTTTGCCTGCAAGCATAATCAGAAATAACGAAAATGGGACTTAATAGAAATCATCCACCAGAGTCTGAGTTACCTATTCTTTAGTACTGTACATGCAGTCAGAAATGAAGTAAACTGCAGTGTGAGAATGGCTTCCAGCTAACAGTGGGCTGGATTTTCTCTGGAAAGGGTGTATTTGAGTAAGAAATTATTAAAAAAAAAAATCTCTCTCCCACTCTCACTGTTAAAATGCAGACACAGGATCTGCATCCTCTGATTCCCTAAGCTCACACAGGCCTCTGTTGAAGATGGTCTCTGATCTATTCTGGATAGTTACAAACATGTTTTCCCACCTACATGAATGCAAATAAACAGGGGCAAGAGCAGACCTCGGCCTGGAGAGCCCCTTGCTGTTTATAGAACCTGGCGAGGTGAGAACTTTTACATTTGGCTTAATTCATCTGATAATAATAAAGTATTTGTTTCATAAATGAAGTAAAACAGGGAAGATAGAGTCTGGGATTGCAGGTAATACAAAACATGTGTTCCTTTCAAACACTCTGCAATGAATCTTCCATTTTTAAAGGATTGTTTGATTGAGAACAAGAGCATTTTATTCTCTGATTTGTTTCTATTCATTTTTTGATGTTAGAAGAACTGTGGAGAAATAAAAACTAAAATGCTAAATACATAGCTAAGTAATTAGTATATTTTAAAACAGAAAACAAAAGGCCGTATTTGGAGAATGTAAGGGCATCTGATGGGATTTATTTTCAGTTGTAGTTAAAATACACAACTTAAACACCAGAAAAGTAACTTTGTTAATCTTTTAGCATTTTGTGAAACAGATACCATATCATAAAACCAAATTAATGGGATTTACTAAAGCCACAAATAGATTTCTTTGTTCTTGACATGAAATTTAATCGGTTTGAAGCTTTCGAATTTTGACCAATCTGAAATTATCTGGTAACAAAATAAGTGGGATTTTTTTTATTATTAGTTGTGTAAGTAAGAAGCTACCTATGTTTTTGAAATATGGGGGAATCCTCAGACTAGGAATAAAATTGACAAGACTCCAAAATCCTGCTCGAGGCTGTGGAAGAAAATTCAAAAAAAAAAAAAAAAAACCAAATACAGTGAAAGAATGTGGGAAAGAACATGAGAAATAGAAAAGTGTCTAGAACCTGAAGGTTCATCTTTCAATGCAGAAGAGGGGAACACTTAGAAGTGATTTCCTCCGGTTCCTTGAATCTTGTGATCTCTCCCTAATGTAATTCACCTTCCCAGGCTCACATAATCAGTTCCCCAAAAGGAAAAGAATGACTTTAACTGTGAGACTCTGTTGCTGAGAATCATTGGAGTAAGAATACATAGGTATTTTACTTATTTTTTGGTGTCACAGGCAGGCTGGCTATTTGTACTATTAGAAAAGAGACAGTTTGAATGTAAGTAAACTCATGCTTTTTGATTTCGAGGTTTACTTAAACATACCTATACTCTGTTTTCATTTATATTTCTCTATTTAAAAATTCCAGATTTTACAGGAGAACTAGTTTTTACAAATTAGCCTTATGTGTTAAAAGCATTTTAACACATAAAATACACCACCCTCCTTGTTCGGGGAGGACCCGAAGACACTGAACTGTTTCCAGCTTATGGAACATGTGCACAAATCATTGAAGCAACAGCTTTAACAAAGTTCCCTGGAGCCCTTAACCTTGTTTACTATACACCAGCATCTCTCTTTCCTATCACATACTAAAACAAAGAAAGTGTACCATCCACAGTACTTAAAAACATTGATACACTTAATTGTTAAAATGCTGGAACCACAATAAATAGCATTCAAATTATATTAAAGAAGAAAGTAAAAATCATTCAACCACATATCTCTCCAATGTATCTAAAAGGCAGAGTACATTACTAAGGAGTTCCTCTTTCTAAAACCCTCTATACCAAGCAGATACCAACACGAAGGGATTCTCTCTCAATTCTGACTACGTTCAGCAATTGGTGGATTTCTGGGGATGGGGAGGTATGGATGTTCGTGTTTAACAGACTTCATTTCATGTAAATCTCAAAATTATTAAACCCAAAGCCTAAACACATCAAAGTCTGATTTGAATGAAATCAGAATATTGTCTGTGTCACAGAAAAACAAAACAGCTTATCAGATATTAGCAGTAAGGCACATAAGCCACCCACCTTGTTAGCGGAGGACCGGAAGAAGCTGAATTGTTTCCAGCTTATTTAACAGGCACACGAATCATTGAAGCAACAGCTTTTTTTTGTTTTGTTTTGTTTTGTTTTGTTTTTTTGCTTTTAGAGACAGGGTTTCTCTGTGGCTTTGAAGCCTGTCCTGGAACTAGCTCTCTTTTTTTTTTTTTTTTTTTTTGGTTTTTTGAGACAGGGTTTCTCTGTGGTTTCTGAGCCTGTCCTGGAACTAGCTCTTGTAGACCAGGCTGGTCTCGAACTCACAGAGTGGAACTAGCTCTTGTAGACCAGGCTGGTCTCGAACTTACATAGATCCACCTGCCTCTGCCTCCCGAGTGCTGGGATTAAATGCGTGCACCACTACAGCCTGGCTGAAGCAACAGCTTTAACAACATTCCCTAGAGTGCTTAGCCCTGTTTCCTATACACCAGCATCTCTCTTTCCTATCACAGCAAATTCAAACAGGTAAATGTGTCCCATCCACCTTAAAGACCAGTACACTCTAGTATTGTTTGTCGCCGACAACTGGTTTTACCATGTATCCCTTCACTCTGGGAACACTAGAAGCAGGTTCGCTTCAGTGTGCAAAGGAGCCAGGGCATACCTTCCTTCCTATGTATGAACATTTGACCAACAGTAAGAAACAACACCGCAACACCTTGTCATTTCAGTTCTTCACACTTTGGTCTGTATGTGTTTTATATCGCAACAAAGACTTATCTCCCCAACAATCTGTGACAAACCTGAGTCTGAGACTCCAACCAAATGAAAAAAGGCCAAATTCCCAAAGAGAAAAGTCACAGTCACAGACATCAATACAGGTCCCAATCACAGGGAACCAATCAGAGTTAAGGACAACCAGAACTGGGCAGGGGAGGCCCCAGAGGCTTTGGCAGCTCTGAAAGGGGATTTGGTGCGATGAATATGTTTCTGAGCCCTCCAACAGAGACCACTATGACATGTTCATACTGCCAATATTATGAGCAGCCTGTTCTCCCCCCATCCCTCTTTGGGGACACCTATCCACACCTCTCATCCATTTATTCATTTATTTCCAGATAATTCTTAGGAGTAGCCCTTTATAAAGTACAAGTTTCCCATTGCTGTTTTTTCACTCCATTTACTTTATTCATACCTTTGACTCATATATTTCTACCCACTCAAAAGTTTTCTCCTTCCTGACTTTGTATGAACAGCATAACTAGTCAGTTCCAAAGCAGGGAGAGGCTGAAGTGTGAATCCTTAAAAGCATATCAAAAGACTGAATGATACTAAGGTGTCACGGCCATGTGGCGGACTCGAGTGCAAAACAATAAACTCTGGCTTGAAAGGAAGACCACCTCACCATGAGGAAAAGAAGGATAGAGCTGAGTCTCCCGGGAAAAGATGTTCCTTACTCAATACCATTGTGTATGGCTGAATGATTATCAACTCCAGAAGCAATATGTTCATGTGAATAAAAGGGAAAACTTTAAACATCTCAAGTATGAGAATAATGAAATTTACCAGTCCTCATCTCCAACATTATAATCAAAAGAGTCTGTGAATACTTTCCAGTATTATTTCTACAAAATCATGTTTCAAAATCTCAAAGGTTCCACGGCAGTAATTAAAGGTATAACTTTTGCATTTATTTTGCTATTTCTGTCTCTGGAGGCTTCTCCACAACAATATAAATTTCTTTGTGCCCCGTCTTACATAATTTAAAGCTAACATCTAGGATGCTCTTGCTTTCAAATGTAGATTTTTGCCTTTCTAAATCTTGCTTGTCAGTAGGGCTGTGTAGTGAGAGCATTTACAACCTCATGCACACTATTTTCAGCCACCTTCCATTTTTACCCACACCATAAAAAGTGCACAGGACATTGGCAACAGTACTTCAGTATGACTAATAACATCTCTATGTTTAAAAGTTACCAAAAGAGATGGGCGGTGGTGGCGCACGCCTATAATCCCAGCACTTGGGAGGCAGAGGCAGGCGGATCTCTGTGAGTTCGAGTCCAGCCTGGTCTACAAGAGCTAGTTCCAGGACAGGCTCCAAAACCACAGAGAAACCGTGTCTCAAAAAGAAAAAAAGAAAAATCAAAAAAAAAAAGTTACCAAAAGACTGAAAGTAAACACCCCACTAAAAAATCCCCTTCAGACCATCATCCAAGCTTCAAAAATACTCAAGGTAGTCTGACTGCTTGAATCAGTAAAAAAGGATTGTTTGAGTATATGGACTTTATGAATGGTAATTGAATCAATTCCTCTCTATGATAGTTTTGTGTAAACAGCACCATGAGATTAGAAAAGGAAAGGGTGACTAGACATTAACCCCACATGCTCCTATGTGGAGAACTCATTTCAGCGTCTGTCTTACCTTGGGAGCAGAACAGTAGATCTGGGATCTGCCAGGACTTCAGTGAATCTGACTGCCTTTCTCTGGGACCCTGGATGAAAAGCAGCCTAATTAGCATATCCTTTTGCATGTAAAAAGAGATACAAACTGTAACAGGAGGCTAGGTACATCTTAATTAACATTTCAAATCAAGGACTCTGAGCCGCTATTTTAAAAACTTGGGGGGAAAAAACACACACACAAACACAACACACACAAACCCAGTAAAACAACAACAAAGCAAGCCAACTGGCTGGATGGGGTAAAGCCAAGCCTATGGAAGCCTAATTTACTGAACATTATTAGACAAAGTTTTGGTTTTTTTTTTTTGTTTGTTTGTTTTTTGAGACAGGGTTTCTCTGTGGCTTTGGAGCCTGTCCTGGAACTAGCTCTTGTAGACCAGGCTGGTCTCGAACTCACAGAGATCCACCTACCTCTGCCTCCCAAGTGCTGGGATTAAAGGCGTGCGCCACCACCGCCCGGCTAGACAAAGTTTTTTTGAAAAGGATAGCAAAGAGAGAAATGGATTTCTGTACGGAGTGATGAGAATTAAGAACCTAACCTCATGTCTTTTACAACGGGAGCAGCTGTGTCTCATTTTATTTTCCTAAGTAGGTTATTCTACAGTGAGAAATCAGACAACAGCTCTAATAGCGGTTACTTCTGATGTCTTGCAGAAATACTTGTACCATTCTTACACATACCTACCTCGTCCAGAAAAAAAAAGAAACATCTTTCCTTAACCCTTTGCATTGCTAATGTGCTTATCTATAAATGGTTTTAAATAGGAAGGCATTGAATACTTGGAATCATTAAGTGTATCTATACAGAAATCAAACTGGATTCATCAGATCCTGAAAGGCTTTGTTGGTGTTTTCTAAGTGTTTTTGTTCTATCTTTGTATGCCTGGAGGATCCTCAGAAGGAAGAGCCTGGAATGGTCTTTGAGTCATCAGTCAACTTGAAGGGAAAGGAAATAATATACACCAGTCATTAACATAGCGTATTCCTGTGCCTTCAGTATCAATCAAGTATAGATTATTGTAACTTTTTCTTTGTTGTAACACATGTTTTGAGCCAGGTGGGATATAAATTATACATTAAAAAGTAACCAAAATATTTGTCTCTGAAGAATTGGAACTTCTAAATGTTTTACTCTGGGTCTGATGAGTCCACAGTCATAAACACAGTCACTGTCCAAGGGAATAGTCCTGGAGAGAGGTTTCAATTACTCAGTTTTCATAAAAAACTTAGCTGCTCAGGAGTTTCTCCCACCCCATCCTATGGTGATCATAATTCAGACAATTTATAGATTGTGTACTATAGTCAAAATTATAAGAACACAATGCCTTCCGGGCGGGAGGCAGAGGCAAGTGGATGGATCTCTGTGAGTTCGAGACCAGCCTGGTCTACAAGAGCTAGTTGCAGGACAGGCTCCAAAACCACAGAGAAACCCTGTCTCGAAAAACCAAAAAAAAAAAAAAAAAAAAAAGAACACAATGCCTTTACCTGTCTTTAATACGAACGATGGTCACAGTCTCTGCTCACACACTGAAAATATTGACACCAAATGATCCTGCATATTTTGCTATGATCACATTATTGAAGAGGGAGCTTATGCCGGAGGGGCTATTGAGTGTGCTCCAGCTCACCCTCTGGAAGGATAGAAGCTGACAGACTCTGAAAACACAGAAGGTATCTACTCCCATCGCTGTGCCTCTCATCATCTCCAGTTCCAGCAGAACAGCTGAAGCAAGATCTTAGCTGCAGGCATTTCATTGGATTACCAAGGTGTAAAGAACAAGAGTCTAGATGTGACTCACACCTGCCAATGTGCTTTTTGGTCTTTATTTACTGTGACAGGCATTCATCCCTATGTAGAGGGTACAGTCTCAAAAATCTAGTCAATAACTGAACCATTATGCAAATTTTCATACTAATGGTAGTATTTGTCTAGTATTGTTGACAGTCTCTTTTAGTTATGTTCCTTAAGAAAAATGTATATGGCCGGGCGATGGTGGTGCACGCCTTTAATCCCAGCACTTGGGAGGCAGAGGCAGGAGGATCTCTGTGAGTTCGAGACCAGCCTGGTCTACAGAGCTAGTTCCAGGACAGGCTCCAAAGCGACAGAGAAACCCTGTCTCGAAAAACCAAAAAAAAAAAAAAGAAAAATGTATATGAATGCTTAATATCCATGAAATTGTGGTTTAAACATGTTAGACATGGGCTGGGAAGATAAGTCAGAGAGTTTGATCCTCAGAACACACATAGAAAGACAGATATGGAGTGATGCAATCTCAGTGCCCTGGTGAGGGAAAGCAGATAGAGACAGAAAGACCCAGGAGCGCCGGGCGGTGGTGGCACATGCCTTTAATCCCAGCACTCAGGAGGCAGAGGCAGGCGAATCTCTGTGAGTTCAAGGCCAGCCTGGTCTACAAGAGCTTGTTCCAGGACAGGCTCCAAAACCACAGAGAAACCCTGTCTTGAAAAAAACCAAAAGAAAAAAAAAGACCCAGGAGCTCAAAAATGTGTTAACCTGGTGTATACAGAACATCAGCCAGAAAGCACAAGAGACACCCTGCCTCCGAACAAGGTGGAAGGAAAGAACAGACTCCTGAGAAGTCCTTAATGTTCAGCTCTCTCTCTCTCTCTCTCTCTCTCTCTCTCTCTCTCTCTCTCTCTCTCTCTCTCTCTGCTCAAACCCCACTATCTCAGAGGAAGACCTTGTTCCAAAGGAAGATGTCAAAAGCTCAGTTCTGCATTCTCGATGTTTTTGGCTCCTCCCCCAAAGTGTGAAGTTGCCAACATCCCAAGATACTGACTAAAGGGTACCATAATTGGGAACAATTTTTGGGAGCGGAAGGAGTCACCAGGGAGTTGCTTTGCTGAGCAAAAATCTGGTATTTTACTTTTTAATTTGACTTAATCTCTCTTAATGCTTTGGGGAAGAAATCAATTATTGGGTACAGAAAACCTATTAACTTGGTGTGGTCATATGCAAACCATAGCAAACCTGTACCTACACACACAAACATACACTCTTGCATATATACATATATATATATATATCAATTATAAATTAAAATAGACAACTATTAAAACATTATGGTATTGTGCATATCCTCTAAGTACCACATGGTATCTCACTATATTTGAATTTCTGCCAAAATATACAACCAGGGGGAATGGAGAGATGGCTCAGAGGCAAAGAGCACTGGCTGCTCTCCCAAAGGTTCTGAGTTCAATTCCCAGCAAACACATGGTGGCTAACAACCATCTGTAATAAAATCTGGTGTCCTCTTCTGTACTGTAGGATACATGCAGGAAGAACCATGTATACATAATAAATAAAAATCCTTTTAAAAAATATGCTATTAGTTTTTTTGGTTTTTTTGGAAGGAACTGAAATTCACCGATCAGTTATGGAGGTGGAGAAGCCTGTAATCAGCGATATCATCTGTCTCTGGTGAGGGTTCCCTACTCGTAGGTTGCACACGGCCAGCTTTTTGCCATGTTCTTGGGTAACTTAAGTAGTTAAAGCCCTGTTTTCTAAATGTACAAATATTTCTTATTTAGACTTTTCCCCAAAAACCTTGTCACTCACAAAAGACCCTACCTCACTCTGTGACTTCCTTGAAGGTCAATGTACATAATCCTGTTCCTTGGGTCATCTGGGTTGGGATAACCTTCACTAATGCTTGAGGCCTCAGTCATCCTGACGAGGAAGGAAATGCCATGGGTCATTCATTAGCATACTTTATTACTATGCCATCAATGACAATCAGGTCTATACTACTGTGAGGTTTTCTTTGTTGGAATACTCATGTTTGAGGCAAGTGGGGTATTAATTATATGTGAATAAATAATAAAATATACACAATCACACACATTTTCATGTAGACAACAAGTATTCAGACCAAAATACTTTTGGCCCAAGTGTCTCAAATTTATGTCACTCTCATTTTGTAAAATAGATTTATTTTAATAAAAAAAAGAAACAATCCTCAAATCTTTATATGTTTCAGCATCAACCTAACTTAAAAGTTAAAGTTTAATCTGAAAACCATCTAAATCAGTCGTCATCTGTTCTTGGATAAATTGGGATTACACTGACTGGGAACTGGTGTTATCAAACCAAGATGGACATGACCCGACATCCCAGCACAGGAGCAGTACGAATGAAGGAAGCAGTAATGGACTCTGAGGAAGTCCAAGTGCAGACTCACCTCTATTGACTCAATTCTTTTTTATTTTTTTAATTTAATTTATTTATTTATTATGTATACAGTGTTCTGCCTGCATGTACACCTGAAGGCCAGAAGAGGGCACCAGATCTCATAGATGGTTGTGAGCCATCATGTGGTTGCTGGGACTTGAACTCAGGACCTCTGGAAGAGCAGTCAATGCTCTTAACCTCTGAGCCATCTCTCCAGCCCTAGTAACTCAATTCTATGCCCTGTGAATTCAATAGAGCAGAGGCCTTGCCTTTGAAGCTAGGTGGAATGCTACCTTGGTGCCACTGGGCAGCCCTGTCTCCCAAGGCAGTTTCAGGTCATAGTCCCAGCTCAGTAGAAACTTTATTCCTTGGTCATCTACCTACAGCCATCTTGGAGTAGATGTTCTTATTTGTTCATCTATTAATCTGAAAGCTGAGTAAATATCAAGGTGGCCTCCTGGGTGGGTTGTGTGGCTCACCAGGGGATCTGCTGAAAGCTTCCACTGGGAGGCATCTGCATTGACCCCCAGGAGCTAGAAGAAGCTCCACAGCCCCCTCCCCCAGAGCTCCTTGGAGCGATGCCTGGAGCAATGCAGAAACTCAATAACAGTACAGTGAGCTGAGTAATGATGAGATTGAGGAGGGCTGGGCAGAAAGGTTCAGGCCCCTTCCTTTGAAACAATTGTCATGCCCTGGCTGCTGGAGGTATGATGTGTGTGGCAATGGTGAGCATCCCTGAGAAGTATGTAAGGTCATTTCTGAAAAACCACTAGCCCACACTTACTAATAATCTCAGCATTGGACAGCTGACTGATCACACTTTTCTCATTTTTTGTACTATTAAGCTAAGAACCCATGTCGTATTCTAATTAAGAACTCTGTCTTTGAGTGTTTCTCTTTCTGCATTTTACTATAGACGTTCAGGAGAAACCTGAACCATTTTAGAAACATCTTCATGCAAATATCCAACCCTTTATAACTCTGAAGGCTAATACTCAGAAAACATTGGAACACAGGAACAATGCAGTCAAGGTCATTGACTCTGTGTGACAGAACCTTTTCCAGTTCCCAGTAATGTGCTCCTCACCTGCACAGCTTCTACCATCCATGTTTCTGCCCACAGTCTTATCACCAGCATTTGGACAGTCTGTAATGTGATTGATTCCTTGCGCCTTTCTCCGTCTATATGAGTCTGGGCCCATGTTAGAACTTCCCTTAGTGGTCTGTCCATGGAGAAGTATGCTGTTCACAATAGCATAAAACCTTGTCCTACGTCTACATATTAACCCAGTCTCAAAACCACTCTTAGGCTTTGGGGTTCTGACTAAAGCAACATTCTCACTCCATGGTGCAGGTTTCTCTTTCTCTCAGACCATTAGGAATACTTTAATAAAATATCATAACTGGGTGGTGTGTGTGTGTGTGTACACACGCATTTCTCAAAACTCTGAAGGCTGGGTCATTCAAGTGCAAATGCCTCCATATTTGCTGTGTCCTGAGGACCTCAGTCCTGGGTCATAAATGGCCCTCTCACGTGATTAGCTTTTGAGGCTCCTAACAGTGTTTACAATGTCTCCACCCCACGACCTAAAGACTTCCCCAAAGGCTCCAACTGTCCCCCCCATTGTCCCCAAATTAAGATTTCAGCAGGAGACTGGAAGAAGCAGCCCCATCACACCACAGCCACTGCTTGGGTTTATCCATGGAGAACTGGGAGAACAAAAGTGACTTCTCACCCCTGTCAGCCTCACACTCACCGAATCCACGCAGCTCACACACCTACAGACAGATGGAAACCATTCCTTTGAAAAGTTAATTGCGGGGGGGGCTGGAGAGATGGCTCATTGGTTAAGAGCACTGACTGCTCTTCCAGAGGTCCTGAGTTCAATTCCCAGCAACCACATGGTGGCTCACAGTCATCTATAATGAGATCTGGTGCCCTCTTCTAGCATATAAGCATACATGGACGGAATGTTGTATACATAATAAATAAATGAATCTTAAAAAAAAATCTCTGAAAAGTTAATTGCATGCCGTTTCAATATTAAGACTTCTTTTTTCAATTTACCTTTAAGGAAGAGGGATAGGAAGCAGAGGGTATAATCTTTGAAAATATAATAAAAGGGTGGTTGTGAAAATTTTATGAAAATATCTCATATCATGTAAATAGAGGAAAGGACTGATGAAAAAATATTAAAATATTCTTTTACTTAATGGCTGTTCATATCAATCTTCTGGGTTATACCAGGGTCACAGTGTGAGTATTTTCTTATAGATATAATACATCAATTTCTGATGACACATTCTTAGGATGCAACTAAATATAGAACTATCTAAGTTCAAAATAAGGTCACTTTTCATAAATCCGTAAAAACAAAGCAAACCTGAGAATTATTTACATATGCGACAGTAAACACTACCAGAGGCAAACCTTAGTTACACCATTGCTAGTACTCTAAGAGTGTTCTCCACAGCTGTACCAGGAAACTACAGATTGGGTAATTTATAAAGAGCAGATATTCATTCAGTTCATAGTTTTGCACACTGGAAATTTCAAAAGCATGGTGCTGGCATCTCGGGAGAGTCTTTGTATTGTATCACCTCACTGCCAGGGCAAAAGGTCAGGAGAGGTCAAAGGTGAGGCAGGTAGTGAGGGCGCTCCTTCCATTTTTGGTAAATCCACCCCCTGCAAGAGTATTCTTGAGGGCCGAGTTCTCTTGATCAAATCAGCCTTCTCTGCCTCTGTCCAAGTCTCAGCACGGCCAGGCTGGGGATGAAGTTTCCAACACAGGAATGTATGGAACACTCAAACCCTAGAAAACTCCTTTTCCTTCCAGGAAGGAAAAGACTCCTTATGATTCTACCACTGCCAGGAAGCTGCTACCATTTCGAAGTAAAGTCACTCTGTAAATGTGCAGACAACTCAGCAAATGCATGGGGTCTGCTTTAAAAAAGAGTCAGCAAGTAATGCATTAAGGTTCAGCCACAATAGTGCTGTTTGTTAGTATAACCTACTGGGGCAAATGTTATCTTCATTTTACAAAAGAAGATGCTGAGACCATTAGCAATTAAACAAGTAGCTCAAGACAGTTAGCATCAATTGGGCCAAACTCAAACTCAAATGCAGGAAATGGACACATCTGAAGGACTTGCTGACTAGCAGCGCCTTGTCTGTGCAAGCAAGGGTAGCTGCAAATGATCTTAGGAGATTTGTCCAGTAATGCATGGCTTACTCACTAGAAGATATTGTCTACAAACTTGGAGCATAGTTTTTAATTCTTCTTTAGAACTTCTAAACCTGCAGGTTGTAGCATCCATAAAGGCTCGAAACAACGTGAACGTAGTCCGTCATGAAACTGCTAACCTACAAAAAAGTTCATGATTGTTTAAGTAATTGGGAGAGGGGTGTGAGAGTCAATTGTGTGGTTCTTGAACATTAATCTGTAGAGGATAGATAGCACTGTGCTATTTCAAAAGGTTGGACACATCTGAATATAATTTCTTTTAGCAAGCTAAGGATCTGGCATATAGAAAGATTCCAAGTGGCACTTAGAGCCCCAAATTTCATACACTAAAACATGAAACAGACACCAGATGTGACTGCAGCAAGTGACTTAGGTATGAAAACCTTTCATTTCCTTTGTATTTTAGTCAAATTTGAGAAGGGTGTTTAAAATTGTCTATGTTTCCTATGGGTTCAACTGAGGAATCCAGAAGTTTTGGCTTCTTTTCTTAAGTCGGATCCTGGTTTAGCCAACTATTCACCTGCCCGATACTTGGGTTCTCCCTAGATAAATTACAATAGTGTTGTCATGTGCTGTTTTTGTTGTTGTTGTTGTGTTGCTTTTGTTTTTTGAGACAGGGTTTCTCTGTAGCTTTGGAGCCTGTCCTGGAATTAGCTCTTGTAGACCAGTCTGGCCTCAAACTCACAGAGATCCGCCTGCCTTTGCCTCCCAAGTGCTGGGATTAAAGGAGTGCACTACCACTGTCCAGCTCTGTTTTTGTTGTTGAATGCAGACTCCTTTCCCCCTCCTCTAGCATGTTCATTTCAAATATCCTCCCTTAGAGTGTAAACTGTTTCTGAAACAGGGCACTGTTATTCATCCTCACAGCATCAAAGGGTCTGCTGTGGGAACAAGAAGCCCGTCCATGAAGGGACCAATGTACTCTGCCCATCCCTCAGTCCGGAACCCCAGCTTGATTCCCTCACTAGTTTCTGTTGGATGTGGCAAATGTCTATCTTGATGGCATCACTACTGTTTGCTCTCTCAGTCAGCTTACTACATCTTATCTGATAGATGTTGGATGTGACCCATTTGGTGATTTTCTGCTCTCTTTCTGCTATTAGTTGTTTGTTCTAACATTTTTATTTGGTACACACTTAAAAAAACTTTGAGACTGAAAATATACTACTCATATATACTCTGTATTGGTTGGCAGATAGGACCTACTAAAATGAACAAGTTAACCCAAAAATTGTGGAAACTCAAGGTAACAACAGTAACAGGAAAAGAACCAGCAACAGAGGTAGAACAAAAATGGTGTGATACAGTAAAAATAACAAAAGACAAGATAGGGTATATGAAACCCAGCAGACATAAAAATGGAATTAACAGATCCACAGTTGCTAAATCCAATTCTAGATAGGGCCCCCAAGAAAGAAGCACCAGCAATATTGGTAAAAGCAATACAATATATTGATAAAGATAGATTAATGGGAAAAAAGCTAGCCTTGAATATTACCACACGTAGGGCAGACCTGGCCAGTCAGCCATGGTCTGAAGCCGTTCCCTCTTTTCCAGTAAGTTCACTAACAAAAAAGACTCCTTTTTTGGCAAAATTAAAAGGACAGTCATGGTGGGTCCCCCTATCAGGGGATGGACCAAATATAGAAGATACTGCACCACACAGAGGTGAATGGGTAGAGGAGCTAAGACCATGTACTCCAGGGGAGTTAAGTGAGTTAAGATGAGAATATGCCCAAAATGGCATGAAAGATGCCACATGGATAGTGAAACTGTGGGGAAAAAGGTGCAGACACAGTTATGTTGACAGAACGTGAAATGAGAAAAATCTGTAATATAGTAGAAAATCCGAGTATAGCAGAAGCTCTAGAGCATTGTTTGAACATAAGCCAGGGTGATACCCACCTCCTATTAGACTGGATTACAGCAGCTTGGAGACATGCATTCCCTACTATGGATCTTACCCAGTTTGAAGCAGCAGGTAAATGGATGACATACCAGGAAGGTATACAGCTAGCAAGAAAATTAGGCATATTGTATTTCATAGACAATGAAACAAACACACCACAGACAGCTCCACTAATTCCACAATTTAAGAAAATAATAATTAAGGAAGCGCCACCACACCTCAGAATGAGTTTAGCAGGACCAATTCAAAATTGCCAAACAGTGGCAGAAGCCAGTAATTTTTTCAAAAACTTCAGAGAGATGGATAATGATAAACTACTGTCATTTCCAGGCAGTAAGAAACCAAGGGGATTTTTGCAAAATATAAGGAAAATTAAACCTCTTGGAAAGGCTAGAACAGGGCTTCCCATAAGACCTAATCAACCGTGGAACCCATGGAGGGCTGTAGTAGGACAAAGAAGGAAACCATTTCCACAGAGACCTTTTTTAGGAACAGCAAATACTGGTCCTCACATACAAATTCAACAAAACAGATGGCAACCAGACAGGAGCAGATCAATACCCATACCAAGGGGGAAAAACAGGTGGCAGAGACAAAATGCCAAACCCAGGAACAGCAGCCACTAAGACCAATGATAAACCTGCCAGTAGTTAAAAAAGGAATAATAGTACCAACAAAATGGCTTTTAGATACAGGAAGTGAAATAAGTATCTACACAGAATTTACAGATAATTATAAAAATAAAAAACAGATTAGAATACAAGGAGTTAATACAGAAAGAACAGTACCAGTAATAGAAATAATTATTCAATGTTATGATGTTAAGCATAAGATAGAAGTTGCTAGTTTTTCTGCACCACTAAATAGTTTAGGAATTAAAGAAATTAGTAAACTATTCCCATTATTCTTGAATTACAAGTCCATAAGGAAAAACTATGTAAATTTAGCAGAAGTAAAAATTAAACCAGTAAAATTACCAAAAATTCCTCCAACTTTTACAGTACAATACCCCATAAAAGGAGGTATGGCTGAAATTTTAGATATGGTCCAGACTCTTTTAAAAGAGGGCATTATAGAACAAGCACAATCTTTTAATTGTGTGGCCAATACTGAAGCCAAATGGAAAATATAGATTTACAGTAGATTACAGGAGGATTAATGAAAAATGCCCCAGAATGCCAGGTATTCTACCATACGTAGAAGATATTTTTTTACAAATAAGACAATATACACCAAAATGACTAGCAACAATAGACTTGACTGATATGTTCTTTCGGATACCAATGCATCCAGAAAGCCAGGAAAATACAACATTTACGTGGCAAAATAAAATATATAGATTTAAAAGATTGCCACAAGGATATTTAAATAGTCCAATTATAGCACATGTAACACTGATGACAACATTAGAAACATTATCAGAAGTTAAAGGTAAAATATTGTCATATGTAAATGACATATTAATTATACCACAACTAAAGGAAGATGCTACAGAAACATTAAGAATTTTACTCCAACATTTAAGAGATATTGGATGGACAATCAATATGGATAAGATACAAGGTCCAGCACAACAAGTGAAATTTTTAAGAGTCCATTGGAGCACTGATGGACCTAAAATACCAGACAATGTCATTGATAAGATACAATCCCTAGAACAACCAAAAAATAAAACTGAGGTACAACATTTTATAGGACTCTTTGAGTATTGGAGACAACACATTCCTTATTTACATCTTATTTTACAACCTTTATATAAAATAATAAAATCAGAGGACTTTGTGAGGCAAAAAGAACAGGAAGAGGCATTAAAAACATGCCAGGAATATGTTAAGGAATTTAGTAAATTAACATTTATACAACCAGAACATACAGTAATATTGTATATTTTATATTATCAAGGATATGGCAATTGGAATATTTTTTTTGGTTTTTCGAGACAGGATCTCTCTGTAGCTTTAGTGCCTATCCCAGAACTAGCTCTTGTAGACCAGGCTGGCCTCGAACTCCCAGAGATCCGCCTGCCTCTGCCTCCCGAGTGCTGGGATTAAAGGCGTGCACCACCACGGCCCGGCCAATTGGAATATTTTTACAAAAACAGATAAAACTATTACACCAGTAGGTTTTTATACTAGATGCTTTCCCAGTCTGAAAATAAATTTAGTTTATTTGAAAAAACTATTTGGACAGTATATGAGGCATTAAGAACAATACATTCACTATTATGAAATAATTCAATAATCATAAGAACAATCACACCAATAATGGAATGGATTAAGGCACCAGGAGAAGCATGGTCAGGATTACCAATGGACGGTAAAGTCCTACAATGGAAATGGTATTTACAAGAATTTTTGAAAAATAACCAGATATCCCAAAAAGGAAACATACCTAACATTTCAGAACAAATCTTACAAAAACCAACATTAAAATTGCCAGAAATAACCAAAACCCCTGATACACCAAAGCGGATAGGGCTGTGGGGGACAGAAGAATATAATCCAGGGATGATAAATGCGTGGTTTACAGATGGACCCTCAATCTCAAAAAATAATATTGCCGGGCAGTGGTGTCGCACGCCTTTAATCCCAGCACTTGGGAGGCAGAGGCAGGCGGATCTCTGTGAGTTCGAAACCAGCCTGGTCTACAGAGCTAGTTCCAGGACAGGCTTCAAAACCACAGAGAAACCCAGTCTTGAAAAACCAAATATATATATATATATATATATATATATATATATATATATATATATATATATATATTATACATTGGAAAGCAGCAGCATATAGACCCAAAGATGGCACAATATTAACAAATAGTGGTATGAGCAAGTCAGCACAACATGCAGAAGTTACAGCTGCAGCTCTAGCTATAGCACACTCTCAAAGAGAAAAACAGAATATTATACATATATTTACTGATTCTTGGTGTGTAACCAATGGTATAGCGATTTGGTCAGGGAAATGGAAACAAAATAATTGGAAAATAGCAGGCAAAGATATCTGGCCCAAAGAAGCATGGATAGAAATGGCAGAAGCAGCAAAAATGATGAAAATCATAGTGTTACATGTAGATGCACATAGGTAAAACAGATGAAATGCATAAAAATAATGACACTGTAGATAAGCTGGCAACAGCAGCAATTAAATTAAAGGCAATTTAAAAAACAATACCCCAGGAAGGAAACAAAATAAAGATAAAACAAGATTGGGTTAAAATCTCGAACCCAGGCCTAACTAAAGAGGCATACCCACAAAAAATTCTAAAATTACCTGAAGAATTGGGATACATAGGAACACATGCACTAAAACAATGGTTTGACCAACAAAATATAAAATCAAGATGGTCCCAAATCAAATCAGTAATAAAATTTTGCAATAATTGTCCATCACAAAGTAAAACATTTACACATAATTATAGAGGTACAGTGGGACCTAGATGGTACTTTAATAAAATAGTACAAATAGATTTTATAGTCCCACTAGCAAAATTTAGGAACAGATATGCATGTACAATGGTAGATATTTGTACAGGTCTGGGGACGGCAAAAGATGGGCGTAAACCAGATCAGAAAACATGCAAAATGACAGTATTAGCATAGACAGCAGCATATGGACAGCCAGATATAATACAGCGTGATCAAGGCACACATTTTACAGGAAAATTAACGTGATTGGCCAAACAATTAGGAATACTATGGGAATTTCATCAAGCCTATACACCCACAGCAGCAGGAAGTATAGAAAGATTTAATGGCTTATTAAAAGCACAACTGTTGAATAAAGAGCAACCACTATGGAAAGCCTTACATTTAGCAGTAATAGAATTAAATCAAAGACCAAGGCTAAACAGACAGTCACCAATACAGGAAGCCATTCATAAAAATATAAGAATAGAATATCCAGAAGTATAAGATAACTAATTAGACCTAATCATGCCATTTACAGGAACCCGAAAAACGAGGAAATATCACCTGCAGAAATAATAACGGAAGGGCCCACAAATAACGTGTGGATATCACAAGGTAAAGGTGACCTAAAATTGGTAAGGTTAGAAAATCTTGCATGAAGAATGGGATGCAAATGGCCCTCATGGAAAACACAGTGCAGGGCACTTTACATGTGCCTGGCACTGTGCCTAATCAGCATACCTGGTGATACCAATAATCGATGTAACTCCAAAAGGAGAATTATGTTTGAATATATACAATCATTCAATAGAAATAAAGGGAGCAAAACAGTATACGCAAAAGATTTAATTGTGAACATTACCTTTTGTTGGTGGCATTTTGTTGGCAAATAATTATAGCCAGCACCGACAGTATAACAAAAACAAGATTACAAAAAGTAAGGAGGATAGCATTACTCTTGTTTAGGTGCTGCAATGGGAAGAAATGGACCCTCTAAAAGGAATTTGGACCTACTAGCTAAAGGAGGTATTAGAAGAGTAATTTGGCATTATTATAATGAACACTGGAGTGCACTTGTGGACTTGTTTGATAGAAGGGGAATTGATAGAGGGACAGATAGAAATAGATGTCATTTTTGTAAATGTAAATATAATATGATGGTTTTAGGAACTATGAGTATTAAACAAGATTTGATGGCATGCTTACTTAATCATATAGTTTGGCACATGAAACATGGAGTAAAAGAAAGAGGGCATAAACACCCATTTGATCATAAGCTTCTTAGCTAGTTTAGTCAGTTGCTTTCTTAGTAAAGGAAGTTATACACATTATGAATTAATCAGAAGTCTGATAAGACATGATAAATGGGGAGCATTTGCATGACTAGAAGGAGACTGGTATAGTGAAATAAGTAAATTGGATAGAATTCATCCACCTAAGAGCTTGGAAAGTTATTGCATCAGAGCAATATCAAAAATGTTTTTAGAAGATATGCTTTTTGAATATTGTGCTTATTTGAACTGGTAGGATAGATATAAAACATGGAAGAGTAGGAATTGCAGGGTTATTAGCTTCATGCCCATAAAATGCGCACAAAACTGCCATAAAGGATGCACCCTACAGAGTATACCAGCATGCACACCTGGAGATTGGAATTTAAGCTCAGTAAATGACCAGATGGCCTACATAGCATATAGAAGATGACTGATAGCCTATGTAAATCCTCAGGCCTGCGAGCCTCATAGTGACTCCTTTAATGTTGACATCATGTCAGAAGTCAGGGCATGAAATGTAATGAGCATGGAAGCAGATTCCTCTGAATGAATAAAAAAGGGGAATCTGTAGTGTAGATAGAGCAGGAAATTTATAGAATAAGAATGAATGTAACTTGGTGTAATGTAAAAGCATTTCTTCTTGTGTGTGGTGTGGAAAATTACTAAGGTGAAATATTAAGAGAACATTTGCCCGCTTGAAAACTGCCACACCCATCTGGCCCTGCCAGATGTGGGGTCTGCACCCAGCAACCGTAGTAACGAAATAATCTTGACACACAAGAGGGACCCCCACCCTTCTGTGGCCAGTCGATACTTTCTGAAAGGCAGAGTATCTAGTCTGTTCTCAGGAGACAGACCTTCAATGTCCACTCTCAGGGAATGAGGATTTGCATTCAGAATACAAGGCGTTAAATATCTGTTTTCGGGAGATGAAGCTCTGTACTTGGGAGACAGAGCATTAAATGTTTAGGCAAGGCATTTAATATTTCTGCCTTTCGGGGGGCAGGCTAGGAGGATCTCTCTTTCCATGGAGGCCTGATGCAAGAGCCATTGTGAGAAGTGAGATAACCATCCTGCTTCGGCCACCTCTTTTAAGTTAGTTCGAAACTGCCCCTCGTTTGATCCTTCCAATAACCAGGTGTCCTAGGTTATCAGTATCGACTGGCCACAGAAGGGTGGGAGTCCCTCTTGTGTTGCAAGATTATTTCGTTACCATGGTTGCTGGGTGCAGCCTCCCCATCTGGCCCTGGGGATGTGTGGCAGCCTTCAAGGGGCAAATGTTCTCTTAATATTTCACTTTAGGCCGGGCGGTGGTGGCGCACGTCTTTAATCCCAGCACTCGGGAGGCAGAGGCAGGCGGATCTCTGTGAGTTCGAGACCAGCCTGGTCTACAAGAGCTAGTTCCAGGATAGGCTCCAAAACCACAGAGAAACCCTGTCTCGAAAAACCAAAAAAAAAAAAAAAATTTCACTTTAGTAATTTTACACACCACACACAAGAAGAAATGCTTTTTCATTACACCAAGTTACATTCATTATTATTCTATAAATTTCCTGCTCTATCTACACTACAGATTCCCCTTTATTTATTCATTCAGAGGAATCTGTTTCCATGCTCTTACAGTCTGGTTACTCATCACTCTCTGGGGAGAAGGGCACAGAGCCCTCATAGATATTACTCAAAAAGAACTTGGAGCTGAAATCCCCCAGCTCGTAACAGATATCAATAATTGTTTGGCCTTTTGTTTTAAATAAGGAATTTTCTTTTTCTTTCCTTCCTCCTGACATCTTTCTCTTCCTCGTGTTTCTTTCTGAAATTGTTGAGGTTTCCACATTTGTAGTGTTCTAAAATTTCATAATGATACATAAAGTATTTAATTTGTACTTACCCATGTTGGTAGCGGGTCATGTGGCGGCAGGCAGCAGGCCCTCGGAGCAGCCAGTCCCAGCCAGAGATGCTGCAGTTCCCCTGAGCGGTGGCTAGTTCCAGGAAGGGTGACACATCTGCCTCTCTGGGAGGCAGAAGCGAAGCTGCCCCTCCAGGAGGCAGCCAGAAAAGAGCGGGAAGGGCAGGAACTGAGAAAAGCGCGGGAAAGGCGGGAACTGAGAAAAGCGCGGGAAGGGTGGGAACTCGAAAAAGAGCGGGAAAAGCGCGAACTCAGGCCAGAAACTGAACATCAGCCTGCCTCAGTGGATGGGGGAGGGAGTGGGCATGACTTGCCACATGGCCTGCTTCCACCTTTGGGGACCCATAGCATTTCTGCTGCCACCAGGGATCTTGCAACAGATTTTTTAAAAAATAATAACACTAATTATTTATTACAAAGTTCCACTGGCACTTGTTCAACATTCTCTGAAACTATGTGTTATTTCCATTTTGGGATACTTTCATTAGGTATTTATACAGAGACTAATATTCTCTTTTATTTTTCATTAAATTTTGGCATTCTTAATATTGGGAACAGGACTTGCCAGGTAGAATAATTGTATCGATTCTTTCTCACCATTTTTTTTAACTTTTTTTTTTTGGTTTCTTGAGAAAGAATTTTTCTGTAGCTTTGGAGCCTATCCTTGAACTAGCTCTTGTAGACCAGGTTGCCCTCAAATTCAGAGATCCACCTGCCTTTGCCTCCCAAGTGTTGAGATTGCCTGGTCCCTCTTTTTAACTCTTGTAACACCATTGCATTATGGTTTATTGTTTTTTTAGAAAATTAGCAGACACTATTTTGATTTCTCAGTCCTTTATATTTTGTGTCTCCTTCATATTATCTCATATATATTTTTAATGACTTGATATTTTCAGGTTATTCTACATTTTTTAAATTTCCTTTTTGAGAGAATTTTCACAGGAGAAAATTCTATTTCTGTTGGGCATTTTTTTCCCATTTTTTCCTAGTTTTTATTTACATCTCTCTCCTTGTAAGCTTTCTTCAAATGACAAATGAGTTCCTCAATTCAATAAACAGTTATCTGACCCTTGAGGCCTGAGTTCAATCCTCAAAACCCCTGTAGTGGAAAAAGAGTCAGACTTCTGCAAATTGTTCTTTGACCTCCACATGTCTGTAGAGGTGTGTACCCCTGACACACACAAGGCTTGTAAGTTTTTAAGTCTATGTGCTGAGGCAGATGTAAACCGCTCTCCACATTGGTGAGGTTTATCGGCTGGTGCAGCGGGTGCTGCAGTGTGAAGATCTGCTCTACCTCAATCCCAACCTGACCTCCTGCTGACTGTAGGGGAGGCAACCCTCTCTACAGGGAAAGGACACTAGGGAACCATGTTTCCTAAAGACCGACTTAACACCCACAGGGAGTACATGGGGCAGGCTCCCATAGTGTTCTGCTTGATCAATTCTTATTTCCCATCACCTGCCTTCCTTCAAAATACTGAAAATTCAAATAATTTCCTGACTGTCTACATGTTCCATCTCTTAGGATGGGACATCGTCTTTTAAGCATCCTTTACTGATGTCATGCTACCACATACTAAACCAGAGAAAAAATGAAAAGAATCCATACTTAGACTGCATTCACTTCCTGAAGTTTATTGCTAGTACATTCTACATTAGGACATTTCGTATCCTTTATTACAATTGATGATTTGATGTCTTTTTGACTCTCCAGGCATGATTTTAAAAATGTTTTTAATTTTAACTGGCACATAGTAATTGCCCATAAGGGCGCAGTTTGACATTTAAATACATACATATAATACACCATAATCACTTGTGACCCTGGACTCTGAGCCTTTCTGTGGGAACATTCTACATGTAATCTTGAAAATTCTCTAGTGGTTTGTTATACAAAATCCTGTAAAATGCATAATCCAAGCATGAACCTAACCATTAAAATACTTAAACAACAATACATTGAAAATCATCTCACCAGCTGACTAGCGTGGTTGCCAAACAAAATTAGCAGCTAGAATTGGGTTGCTAAGAGCAACAGAATTACTCATTCCTTAGAACACTTTGAGAAGTTGCCCCAAAATCTCCCCTCACACAGACCCTTTACTGAACTAAGAGAGGTGCAGTGTGCTCTGATTGGCTTATACAATCTGAAAGCTGGCCTCTGTAGACTGGGCCAATGAGAGATCCCCCTACCTCACAAGTCCAGATGGGGACCTGAACACACACACACACACACACACACACACACACACACACACAAACCAAAACAACAAAACATCAAAAGAGGTGCTGGGAAAAGGAATGCTGAAGAGGTAAGCAAAATATTCATTTATCTTCCACCTATTTATAGTAACTAATTAATTAATGGTGATGTATTCAGGCTGCTGCATCACAGAGAATCACAGAAAGTATTTAGTTAATGTCACAGGATCAGTCACAATAGTGAAAAAGTCTATGTTAAGACAGTGACCTTAGATACAGGGCAAGATCATCAAGAGGGAACTAGATATGTCCACATCAAAACTTGCTAAAGAATTTCTGCAATGGAGTGTGACACTGTACTTTCAATTTGGAAGACTATTGCTATGCAGCTGCTTGCTGGCAGGACCTGCTCAGCCCAAGAACTGAGAAGCACCCAGATGCCCTTGCTTGGTTGCAGGAAAAACTAAGAAGCACCCAGATGCCCTTGCTTGCTGGCAGGACCTGCTCACCCCAGGAAACACTGAGAAGCACCCAGATGCCTTTGCTTGGTAGCAGGACCTGCTCACCCCAGGAAGGTGTGAGAAGTACCCAGATGCCCTTGCTTGGTGGCAGGACCTGCTCAGCCCAGAAAGAACTGAGAAGCACCCAGATGCTCTTGCTTGCTGGCAGGACCTGTTCAGCACACAAGAACTGAGAAGCACCCAGATGCTCTTGGTTGGTGACAGGACCTGTTCAGCCCAGGCAGGACTGAGAAGCACCAGGGTGGCCCTGCATTCCTTACCCTCAGATCCTGTACTTAATTTCTCTGCATCTATTGTTCTCATTACTTTGGCTCAGTAATAATGGCAAACATAGGAACCTAGATGACACAAATTAATTTTAATATACTGTAAAGAAAAGAAAGAGGGGATGACAATCAGCCTATTTGGAATTGTTTTCTCTTCACAGATATAAGCAATTCAGTTACTTTGGGCTGTTAGAAATACTATATCCACATTTGCCTTGCTTTTGCTTCCTGGGACACAGGCTGTTTAATCTATATTTGGATCTACAGTATGATTAATATCACGCATAGTATATATCCTAGATTCTATCACATTTTTGTTAAAATTGTTCACAAATTTACACTTATAATTTTAGGCATTTTTTGAAAAGAAAAATACAAACTAACATAAATAAGTATGCCTGAAATCATGAGACTCTTCTGAACTCACACTATGAGTTTTACACAGCCTAATTATTTTCTAAAGTGTATCTGCTTATATTTTTGCAACATTTCCATAAGCTGGCATTTTGTATTTTGATATGTTTGTCTGAATTTTTTTAAACTTTTATTATGTATACAATATTCTGTCTGTGTGTATGCCTGCATGCCAGAAGAGGGTACCAGACCTCATTACAGATGGTTGTGAGCCACCATGTGGTTGCTGGGAATTAAACTCAGGACCTTTGGAAGAGAGGCAATGCTCTTAACCACTGAGCCACCTCTCCAGCCCCTGTTTGTCTGAAATATAAACTTGACTTCTGCCCATAAAAAACAAAACAAAAAACAAAAGAAAAAGAAAAAAAACCTCTGAAGACAACAGTCTCCTCTTATCGGATATTACAAAGTCGCTGCTAATGGCTCATGAAATTCAACCAATCATACACAGTGACAGAGGGACAGACCCAGACAGGAAGCCCATGTCAAAATTCTGTAGAACCGAAACAGAGACCCTGCAAAGGAATGCCTTCCAGGGATCATAGATTTTATTCTGATTAACCCATACAAAATTTATAGCGCTAAGTAATCTGTAAATAGAGACAAAAAAATATTTTTTGTGAGACACTGCCAGAAACTTTCACATGGATCTTTATGCTAGGCTCCTCAGTGCCAACTCTGTCTGGAGGTCCAGGGCACAGAAGGCTGTCAGGCCAGGCACCGGGGGAAGATGACTGTTGGGGTGGGGGGTAGATTTGCTGCTCTTTCTATTTGCCTAATAGGAAGCCTTGTGCTCAGCATCTCCTAAAGCAAAAGAAGAGAGATGAAATCTCTGGGCACCTCACTGCTACTACCTCTCAAAGATTTCCTGTCAAAATGAGCCTATAAGGGGAGAAAGGTTTTCAAAAATCTATTTAACCTGGCAGGATTTCCAAGCTTGGCAAAGAAAAGAGTTTGAAGGCTCTGTCTTTTTTAAAGTTGGGGGTTGAAGGAGAAGAAAAAGAAGGAGAGAAGAGATGCCAATGTACTAGTTCTAGTTGTGTTTAAAAATAAAAGGCAAATGAGCCATATAGCTGGTATTACCATAGCATACACAGGGGGGAAAAGCAGCTTTGATTGATGCTTTATCCATATTTTATAGAGGTACTTATTTTGTTTTCATCTGTTCAAATGCAGAAAGTGACCTTGATGTTCCTCCCCCTTAACTGAAATGCAGAAAATATGTCTGTTGTAACTTGGTGGCTTGTATAGTCAGTGACAGCACAGGCTCCCTCTCACCTGAGGAAAGGTTAGCCAATTCTTGAGGAAAGTATACAAACACCACTCCCCATCCCATGCTATGCACTTGAATAGTACAAAAGCAGACAAGTCTGTTGAAAATGATTCAAAAGCTGATGTTGAAGCAGTTACTCAAAAATGTCTGGGAATGGGACTCCCGGGGTGATCTCTGATTCCAACTCATTCACAGTGTCTCTAGTCTTCCTAAAACTGTGTTGTTAGCCAAGTGAAAACTGTATTCTAACAAAGAAAAACAGCAATACTAATATGAAAATCATAGTGCAACCTCACCTCTCTGGTATTTTCTAGAAGAGCAGAGGACAGAAGTCCTAAGGGTAACAGAGAGTAGAACAATTGATTTTTATCATAAAGACCCTAAAGTCATTAAGAAAATGTTGACTTCTGTTGGCCATGATATGATATTTCATATCATGCTATGATATGAAAACATTCCATACATCTAAGAGCCATTTTTAATGAAAATGTAGCTGTCAAAAATGGGACCATAAATATGTCTTTATAATCTTGAAATGTTCCATACAGAATGCACTTCATCCCACCAAGTAGGGCAAGTGAAGCTCTATTATATGTTGAAATAAGCCATAGTCATTTTGGTAGATTTATTTCATATTACAATGTATTGCTTTTCCCACAGTTAAATTTTGAAATGTAAAGACCAAATCCCTGTAACATGAACATACATGTTAATACACTAGATAACACCCCACCCCCAAAAATGTTTCTTTTCCAAAGCAGACACAACTATGTTGAAAACTGACAAGCTATGGACAATGTAGGGCTTCATAATGGAGGAAGAGGGTGCTAACTCACCGAATCCCAGCAGCTATAATAAGGGCTTTTCTGAGGACAGGAGCTTGTGAGGAAAAGGATGACCAGATAGTCATGGAATCTTTTAGGTAGCAAGTACAAGGACATGAGTAAAAACCAGAGATGATTCAGCTGCATATAGCTGTATGTATGAGCATATACTCTGTTCCTTAGAAGAGACTTAGGCACTTGTGAAATAATTTCTGACTCTCAAAACCAACTTCATGGCCGGGCGGTGGTGGCACATGCCTTTAATCCCAGCACTCAGGAGGCAGAGGCAGGTGGATCTCTGTTAGTTTGAGGCCAGCCTGGTCTGAAAGAGGTAGTTCCAGGACAGGAACAAAAAGCTGCGGAGAAACCCTGTCTCGGAAAATAAAAAAAGAAAACAAAAAGAAAAACAACTTCATTTATGAGAAAACACTATCTACTGTAACATCTAGGCATAGCAATATTTTGCTAAGCACCCACATTGAAATATCTGTTATGACCTCCTATGAAAATCTAATGGCATTCAAAACAAAACAGTACAAAATGATGTGAGGCAATGCTCTTAACCGCTGAGCCACTGCTCTTCAGTATTGAGAGGGAGGGGGAATGGTGTGGGGGGTGGAGAAGAGGAGTGGGGATAGGGGGAGGTTAGCGGGAGGAGGGGGCAATATTTGGGAGGAGGGGAGGGAAATGGGAAATGGGGAGCAGGTGGAAATATTAATAAAAAAATGAAAAAAAATGGTAGCTAGTGTGTATGTTGGCTGCTGTAAGGATACACATTTGAATATTGCTTGTAGTTGTAGTGTATACTGGATCTGCCAAGTCAAACCAGGAGGGAGGTAGAACATCCTCCTGGTGTCCATTTGGAACCCTCAATTCTTTCTCTTAAAGATTTCCTTGCTTATTTATTTTTAATTATGCATATGGAGAGCAGAGACTTTACATGTGGGTGGAGGTGTCCCTGGAGGCCAGAGGCACCAAGTCTCCAAAGCTGGAGTTGTAAATTGCCCATCCCAGGTGCTAGGAATAGAACTTTAGCCTTGCAAGAGCAGTAGAGCTCCCAACACCTGAGCCTTCTTCTTCAATTTCTAGATCCTTAATTCTAAATATTAAGGCAACTGTTGGAAATTGTGTGAAATATAGATGTGTATGCTTTTCCCATTTGTCTCCTAAAATTCTAAGTTTAGGAACAAAAGCTGACAGTAAACCAATACAGATTTTATAGATAGCACAGGCTTAATAAACAGCTAAAACATCTTCAGCTTCCATCAGCTGAGATTCCCAGCCCATCTACACCTAATGTTGAAAGAAGAAAGAGAAATCAAGAGATGTGGCTTTGCCAGGTATTGTCAGTGCTTTCTTCCTACCATTGCTCAGCCCAGAATTAATGAAATGTCAAAACCAGGCTAGTGGAAAGATCCCTAATTTTCCATGTTATGAAACAAAAGAATCTAAAAGCCACATGCTTCTCCTTTCATATAAACAGAAGACAATAAAAAAAGAACAAATTGCACTCAGTATCATGGGACCTGAAACAATTGCAGGAGGAGTAAGGTAGTGGATGAAAGGCTCAGTGGACCCTTCCATGAATAGTGGCAAAATATTCTCCTAGACAAACTGCATTCTTCCTATGTTAAAGATAGGAAACAGGCTAATCTAATCAAACTCTTGTAAAAGTATCAGTGTGGACTTTTCCCCCCACTGACTTAATATCAACTTTTAGAATTAATTGGGCTTCGTCAGGGGATATGTGCCCACATCACAATAGCCTTTTTGCTTTTCCAGGCACTTCATTTGGGATCAAGCGCATCCCAGGGAGTTTCCACGTTCATCTGACATCAATTTCCCTTCTCCTGCTGATATCCATTTCATGTCACAATAATTAACTTGCAGATATTACAACCAAGTTTCATAATTAACATTTTATTTGTCAAATATTTTCCGTGCATATATTTACTGTAAAAAATCTTACAATCAATCAAAAAATCCTTTCACTTTATTCTCTATAATCTTGTATAGGAATTAATTACTGTGAAAAATTGAACTACCTATGGATTTCAATTTTGTACATATTACTTACTGTTTTTCATGAATCAAGTAATAATAGGAACTATATTCCTTAAATTTAAAGAATTCAATATACTTTCAATTCAACTACTATCTCATCTGTCTAGTGGAAAATTGTAAGTCTCATACTATAATCTCTTATCACTTATGATTTTGAAGAATCCCATGGATATACATTGGGTAAATGTGCAACCCTTAACAAAGCAAACATACAATTATTTAACATTCTCAAAATCTGGAAGAAATGTTTGGTTACAAATTCTGACCAGTGCCGGGCGGTGGTGGTGCATGCCTTTAATCCCAGCAGTTGGGAGGCAGAGGCAGGCGGATCTCTGTGAGTTCAAGACCAGCCTGGTCTACAGAGCTAGTTCCAGGACAGGCTCCAAAACCACAGAGAAAACCCTGTCTTGAAAAACCAAAAAAAAAACAAAAAACAAAAAACAAATTCTGACCAGTTTGGAACCTGTACACATGTGCACGTGTTGAGATTAATCTCCCTCACACCATTCGCCCATTTCATCAATGGACAATAACATAATAAAGTCTTAAGAAAGATATTGAAAAGGATAAGCTCCTGATCCTCTGAGCTGGATGTGTAACTGACAGCCAATTTGAAAATAACCTATAAACTGACAACGTGAAAGAGTTTTATATTACAGATGGGAACTTTATTTGATCAAAGGATAACATAAAAATACAATTTTACTTTTTTTAAAAGCACAGTTGTCAGTTGAAGAATGAACAACCTCTGGGTCTAGCTTTATTTTTGTTTATATGGTTATTTATATAATAAATGGACCCTTTAATGATTAGTGGCAAAATATACACCTAATAAACGATGGACCCTTTAATGATTAGTGGCAAAATATACACCTAGACAACTGGCATCCTTCATAGATTAAAGATGGAAAAAAACGATTTCTATTCCAAATTTTTAAGAAGTATCTGCATCATTTTTCCCCTACTTTCTTAATATCAAGTTTTGGGAATAACTAGACTCTGCAGGGGATAAGCAGGCATATCAATATACATGTATTAAAGGAATGACTAGGTTGGAAGGAGAGCCTCTGATGAGGCTTCTCAAGGAATATGGGGTTATTTGCTAATTCTGTTCATTTCTATGTATGTACCACTTTGCCTGCAAGCATAATCAGAAATAAGGAAAATGGGACTTAATAGAAATCATCTGTAGCCGGGCAGTGGTAATGCACGCCTTTAATTCCAGCACTCAGGAGGCAGAGGAAGGCATATCTCTGTGAGTTCAAGGCCAGCCTGGCCTACAAGAGCTAGTTCCCTGACAGGCACCAAAGCTACAGAGAAACCCTGTCTCGAAAAAACCAAAAAAAAAAAGAAAAGAAAATAAAAGAAAGAAAAGAAAAGAAAAGAAATGATCTGTGTAAGCATTCCTGTCTACAAAACTCAAGGCTGATATTCAAAACGTGACTCTAAACCTAGGTTATCAAGCTGCTTCTCTCAATGTGTATACAGTTCACTGCAGGAGGTGTGAAGCTGGAAACCAACTCTCAGTTATCAGCTACTGGAAGAATCTCCCTGAGTTTTTATTACTAAGGCAGCATTTATTCTGTTTGTTCTCCCTTCACCAGCCTGCTTTCTGTTTCTCCAATCCTTCATTTACGTGTTTCTACAAGGGCTTCTCAGAAGTTTAAGTGCTGAGAAGAGAGCATACCAAATGTTTAGCAGGGTTATCTAAGCATGTATTAGGTTGCCCCCAGAACAGAAACTCTCCCAAAACAATACAGACTCAGAGGCCCACAGTAAAGGTCTAACTCAAGTAATTTCAAACCTGCTCCAGCTGAAATTCAGGCCTACAAAATACAGCGTGAGGTTCCCCGAGCTGAGTGACAGCACTTGGGATGCTCACAAGCTCACTGCAGACTTTGCCTCAGGGAAAAGTGGAGGACCATTTAAGGGACTCCTGTGCACAGAACTGTCAGCACTCAGGAATGGAACACTGAAAATTTCTTAAAATAAAATTCTCTGGGTATCTCACTTGAGTAGGAGGATATGAATGTCTAACATCAATAAATATCTGTTTCTTTAAACCTGGCAAATAAGGCCTGGTTGATTTGGCACCCAGCTTGCCCAAGTAACCCCCTCCCAATACGTTCTGTTTTAGAGTGCTATGTATGTAAAATAATTTTCTTTCTTAATCAACAAAAGGCTTCCTTGCCGGGCGGTGGTGGCGCATGCCTTTAATCCCAGCACTCGGGAGGTAGAGGCAGGCGGATCTCTGTGAGTTCGAGTCCAGCCTGGTCTAGTTCCAGCTAGTTCCAGGACAGGAACCAAAAGCTACGGAGAAACCCTGTCTCGAAAATCACACAAAAAAAAGGCTTCCTTTTGGGGGATATACTAAATTTATCATACATGAATCTGAGGGCTGTTCTTAGATGGGATCTGGGTTTGGTTCCCGGCACTCACATGATGTCTCAGAACCATCCACAGATCCAAAGGATCTGACTCCATCTGAGTTTCATGTGCACCCAGCTTACATGTGTTGTTCATACTTTCATTCAAGCATAATATTCAGACACACAGAATAAAAATAAATAAATCTTTGACTCTCTATCTCTGAGGGATTCCATGGTTGGAGTGTTATAGGAAAGCAAGAGGCCCAAGTTTGTGTCAACAGCAGCAGCATCAATGCCCAATGCCAATGGCCAATTATAAGTGCCAGCCTTCCTGTAATTCCCGATTCAGACAGAGGAGGGCAATAGAGGGACCAGAAGCAAGCTGCTTATGGGGACAAACTGCATCAATGAACTCTGGGTTTGTTTGGAAGACTCTGTCTCAAAGGAATAAGGTGGAAGAAGAATATAAGACAATTTCAAATGACACCTGTGTTCTACAAGTGCACATGTGTGCGTGTGCACACACATTCACACACACACGCATACACACACAAAGAAAACCATACTGAAATTGGCATGCTTACAATTATGTAATATAGGGGTCAGAGACTCATCAGAAAAATGTACTTGCTATTAAGCCTGATGACCTGAATTCTTTCCCTGAGACTTCTAACGAGACAATAGACTTCAAGTTTAAGTCTGACCCACATGGATTATGAGCCTTGGCAAAGAAACATACCACACACAATAAATAAAAGCTACTACGTGTAACTAAATACTAGCCAGATTCCTGATTGTATAATGTGAGATGGCTATGCGCCCTGTGTGAATTGTACAGAATGGTGAGCTGCCGAGCCACAGCTAAGTGAAAACTCCCACCACCATAAGCAGCCCCCATATTCAACCATAAAAGGGCATAAGAAATATAAGGCTAACAGTGCTCATGAGAACTGTGAAGCAAAACAAAGCAAATGAATAACAAAAAATGAAATTTAATTCCCTCCTTTGCCAGCATATTTAGTTTTTTGTTTATTTCTGTATTTGTTTTTATTTTTCCAAGACAGGATTTCTCTGTGTAGCCCTAGCTGTCCTGTGTTCTACTCTGTAGACCAGGCTGGCCTCGAACTCAGAGATCCATCTGCTTCTGCCTCCCTAGTGCTGAGATTAAAGGCAGGCTCACATATTTGTCAAATCCATTTTCAAAATATTTTTATTTTTAAAGGAAAAAAAATCAACATTGTAAGTTTAGAGAGGTTTGTTTTTTTTTCTCTCGTTCATAAGTGAAGGGGGGTGAGAAATGCATTTCTTTATCCAACTCTTTATCATTAAACAGTAATTTTCATCAGATTTCAAATGTCCCTATGAATAGCGAGGCTGTGGGAAGATGATACAGCTAATACACTGCTGGTAGACAATTAATGGAGTCTGCCGTCTCAAGCCAAGATTGGCTGGCTCCGTGGCTCTGCTAATCAAATTCCTCAGCCTTCAATGCAGCAGTACTGAGTTTCTGCATTAATGCTATAAGGCAGTGACGAACAAATACAAACGGTGTAATCTTCTTTAGTAATCACAGCCTCCCACACGAGTCTATGTAATTAGGAAAATATTAAAGCTCATGTCCTGAATTGTGAATATAGCAGATTGTTAATCAATATATTTACATGGCTCATGCGAAAGTATTTAAATTGGCGAGCACTCTAAGATTTCCTTCAAATAATATCAACACAAGGACAATGCCTGGATGTGTGTTAACAGGTCTGTGTCTTGTTGGTGTGTTTACAGTAGTTGTTTGGAGAATTGTTCTATGACAAACCCTGCTACAGCAAAAGCTTAACACACACACACACACACATTGTTATCCAAATCTGCTTTGTCCCTCCATATATAAAAAATAAGCGTGGAGTCCACAAAATATTAAGGAAAGGGCCTATTCACATGCACACCAAAATGCAACCCCAAATTCAAATAAAAGTGAGATCTATTAAAACACAACAGAAAGCTCCTCATGTGATGCAAGTTTATAAAACCTCATTGCTTGCTGCACCTTATGCTTTGCACCAACATAATAGTGACTTTTGACAAAACACACTGAATAAAAGATTGATGAGAAGTATAACAGATTTCATTTGGCCAACAAACCATAACTCTTCTTTTCTGCCTTATGCACAGAAGCAAAATGATGCTAATGCTTCAGCATCTCAATGTTTTAGTGATTTGCTAGACTCACTATTTGAAAATTATTAAGAGAATAATAGCAATTGACTAACAACAGTGTGATTTGTTTTACTCCCTGTCACTCATGCAAACAACAAAATTACACATGTATTTATAGCATCTTATACATATGTGAAGGTATGTGTGCCCGTACTTTCAAGGATATGTTTGCAGATGATATAGAAGAAAATTATGAACACGACTTCTTAAATAAAGTAGGGTTTTTTTTGTTTTTTTTTTTTTTTTTTTTTTTTTTTTTTTTTTTGGTTTTTCGAGACAGGGTTTCTCTGTGGCTTTGGAGCCTGTCCTGGAACTAGCTCTGCAGACCAGGCTGGTTTCGAACTCACAGAGATCCGCCTGCCTCTGCCTCCTGAGTGCTGGGATTAAAGGCATGCGCCACCATCGCCCAGCCAATAAAGTAGGTTTTATTTCATAATTAGTGGCATATCAAGGAATGGCAATGGCCTAAAATTTACAAAGCAGAGAAGTCTGAACCTGCAGGAAGAGTTTGCAGGTCTTGCAAGTTAAAAGGATCCAAATCCTTAAGAAATCCTGGCAGAGGCTGGAAGAGCTGGGTTAGGAAGCAGGAACCTGATCCTTTTATCTCTATAACCTACATTCTCTCTTTTACCTTCCAAAGTTGTCACCATGGACTTGGGACAACAATCTGGAGACTCCCGAAGCTGTCCTTTCTCCTAATCTATTCTTTCACATAATTAACTGCCTGACTCCTTTGTCCTCTGATTTTATCTGAGAAACTGGCAGGTTAGGCTAATTTCTACAGTTACCACATATCAGTGTTAAGGAAATATTTCATTTCCCAAATGAAAAGCAAACACTCAGAGCACAATAAGAAAGGCTGAGACACTGGGAACTTAATGAGCTTTGCCACTCTTTGAGTCGATAATTTCAAAGCCCTTAAAAAGCAAAGGCTTTGGCTCTCATTGTGCTGAAACTGAACTGAAGGAATGTTAAGTGTTTTGTTTCTTTATTTATTTGTGATGTATTCATCCTTCCCTAGCAAGTCAGTAATGAGACTGGGAATAGAAGACAAAATATTCTGATTCCTTATTTTCCTCCTAACCACTCACCTTGCTTAAATGCCCATGGTAGAAGTTAATGACATTTACTGTTCTAAACCAGACATCATCATGATTTCCCTAACAGATCCACAGAAACTTAGCAGCAAAAAGAAGTAAGAAAGAGAAGGACTTTAATCTTCTCAGTTTCCGTCAGAGTGGACTTCTTCAGAATATCGTTTCTGACATAACCTCAGGGCTATGAAAGTCTAACCTCTTCAGGGGCTGGTAAATGCGGAGCTGGGACACACTGCCACATTGGAAGCAGCAGCCAAGTCAAGCTTGCAGACTCAGGATCGAGGAGCGCCAGGGGCGTCCAACAGAATCTGAGTTACCCATTCTTTAGTACTGTGCATACAGTCAGAAATGAAGTAAGCTGCATTGTGAGAATGGCTTCCAGCTAACAGTGGGCTGGATTTTCTCTGGAAAGGGTGTACTTGAGTAATAAATCATAAAAAAATATATCTCCCACTCTCACTGTTAAAATGCAGACACAGGATCTGCATCCTCTGATTCCCTAAGCTCACAGAGGCCTCAGTTGAAGACGATCTCTGATCTATTCTGGATAGTTACAAACATGCTTTCCCACCTACGTGAACGCAAATGAACTGGGGAAAGAGCAGAGCTCGGCCTGGACAGCCCCTTGCTGTTTATAGAACTTGGAAGGTGAGGACCTTCACATTTCACTTAATTCATCTAATAATAATAAAGTATTTGTTTCATAAATGAAAAAAACAGAGAAGATAGAGTCTGGGATGGCAGGTAATACAAAACATGTGTTCCTTTCAAACACTCTGCGATGAATCTTCCATTTTTAAAGGAGTGTTTGATCGAGAAAAAGAGCATTTTATTCTCTGAATTGTTTCTATTCATTTTTTGATGCTAGAAGAACTATGGAGAAATAAAAACTAAAATGCTAAATACATAGCTAAGTAATTGGTATATTTTAAAACAGAAAACAAAAGGCAGTATTTGCAGAATGTAAGGGCATCTGATGGGATTTATTTTCAGTTGTAGTTAAAATACACAACTTAAACACCAGAAAAGTAACTTTGTTAATGGTTTAGCATTTTGTGAAACAGATACTATATCATAAAACCAAATTAATGGGATTTACTAAAGCCACAAACAGATCTCTTTGTTCCTGACATGAAATTTAATCGGTATGAAGCTTTCAAATTTGGACCAATCTGAAATTATCTGGTAACAACATAAGTGGGATTTTTTTATTACTAGTTGTATAAATAAGAAGCTACCTATGTTTTCAAAATATGGGGGAATCCTCAGACTAGGAATAAAATTGAGAAGAGTCCAAAATCCTGTCTCGAAAAACAAAAACAAAAACAAAAAACCAAATGAAGTGAAAGAATGTGGAAAAGAACACTAGAACTAGAAAAGCGTCTAGAAGCTGCGGGTTGATCTTTCAATGCAGAAGAGGGGAACACTTAGAAGTGACTTCCTCCAGTTCCTTGAATCTTGTGTCCTCCCTAATGTAATTCACCTTCCCAGGCTCACATAATCAGTTTCCCGAAAGGAAAAGAATGACTTTAACTGTGAGACTCTGTTGCTGAGAATCACTGGAGTAAGAATACATATGTATTTTACTTATTTTTTGGTGTCACAGGCAGGCTGACTATTTGTACTATTAGAAAAGAGACAGTTTGAATGAACGTAAACTCATGCTTTTCAATTTCGAGGTTTACTTAAACATAGCTATACTCTGTTTTCATTTACATTTCTATATTTAAAAAAAATTCCAGATTTTACAGGAGAATTAGTCTCTACAAATTAGCCAAATGTGTTAAAAGCATTTTTAACACATAAAATACACCACCTGCCTTGTTCGCGGAGGACCTGAAGACACTGAACTGTTTCCAACTTATGTAACAGGTAAACAAATCCTTGAAGCAACAGCTTTAACAAAGTTCCCTGGAGCCCTTAATCCTGTTTACTATACACCAGCATCTCTCTTTCCTATCACATACTAAAACAAAGAAAGCGTGCCATCCACAGTACTTAAAAACATTGATACACTTAATTGTTAAAATGCTGGAAGCACAATATATAGCATTCAAATTATAATAAAGAAGAAAGTAAAAATCATTTGACCACACATCTCTCCAATGTATCTGAAAGGCAGAGTATATTACTAAGGAGTTCCTCTTTCTAAAACCCTCTATAGCAAGCCGACACCAGCACGAAGGGATCCTCTCTCAATTCTGACTACTTTCAACAATTGGTGAGTTTCCAGGGATGGGGAGGTATGATTGTTCGTGTTTAACGGACTTTATTTCATGTAAATCTCAAAATTATAAAACCCAAAGCCTAAACACATCAAAGTCTGATTTGGATTAAATCAGAAGATTGTATGTGTCACAGAAAAACAAAACATCTTATCAGATATAAGCAGTAAGACACATATGCCACCTGCCTTGTTCGCGAAGGACCCAAAGACAGAGAACTATTTCCAGCTTATGGAACAGGCGCACAAATCATTGAATCAACAGCTTTAACAACGTTCCCTGGAGCCCTTAGCCCTGTTTACTATACACCAGCATCTCTCTTTTCTATAGCACACTAAAACTCCAGCTTGAAAGGAAGACCACCTCACTGTGGGGAAAAGAACCAGGGAGCTGAGACTCCCAAAAATAGACGTTCCTTACTCAAAACCATTGTGTATGACTGAATGATTATCGACTCCAGACGCAATATGTTCATGTTAATAAAAGGGAAAACTTTAAACATCTCAAGTATGAGAATAATGAAATCTACCAGTCCTCATCTCCAACATTATAATCAAAAGAGTCTGTGAATAATTTCCAGTGTTATTTCTACAAAATCATGTTTCAAAATCTCAAAGCTTCCACGGCAGTAATTAAAGGTATAACTTCTGCATTTATTTTGCAATTTCTGTCTCTGGAGGCTAATTTAGAATACTTCTCCACAACAATATAAATTTCATTGTGCCCCGTCTTACATAATTTAAAGCTAACATCTAGGATACCCTTGCTTTCAAATGTAGATTTTTGCCTTTCTAAATCTTGCTTGCCAGTAGGGCTGTGTAGTGAGTGCAATTACTACCTCGTACACACTATTTCCAGCCACCTCCCATTTGTACCCACACCACACAAAGTGCAGAACATCATCAACAGTACTTCAGTGTGACTAATAACATCTCTACGTTTAAAAGTTACCAAAAGACTAAAAGTAAACACCCCACTGAAAAATCCCCTTGAGACCATCATCCAAGCTTCAAAAATACTCAAGGTAGTCTGACTGCTTGAATCAGTAAAAAGGGACTGTTTGAGTATATGGACTTTATGAACGGTAATTAAATCAAATCCTATCTATGGTAGTTGTGTGCAACCTTAACACCATGAGATTAGGAAAGGATAGGGTGGCTAGACATTAACCCCACATGCTCCTGTGTGGAGAACCCAGTTCAGCATCTGTCTTACCTTGGGAGCAGGACAATAGTCCTAGGATCTTCCAGGGCTTCAGTGACTCTGACTGCCTTTCTCTTGGACCCTGGGTGAAAAGTAGCCTAATTAGCATATCCTTTTGCATGTAAAAAGAGATGCAAACTGTAACACGAGGCCAGGCCCATCTTAATTAACATTTCAAATCAAGGACTTAGCTGCTATTTTAAGGACTTGGGGGGTAAAACACACACACAACACAAACAAATCCAGTAGAACAACAACAACAAAGGAAGGAAACTGGCTGGATGGGGTAAAGCCGAGCCTATGGAGGCCTAATTTACTGACCATTGTGAGACAAAGTTTTTTTGAAAAGGATAGCAAAGAGAGAAATGGATTTCTATACAGAGTGATGAGAATTAAGAAACTAAGTTCATGTCTTTTAAAATGGAAGCAGCTGTGTCTCATTTTATTTTCCTAAGTAGGTTATTCTACAGTGAGAAATCAGACAACAGCTCTAATAGCGGCTACTTCTGATGTCTTGCAGAAATACTCGTACCAGCCAGGCGATGGTGGTGCACGCCTTTAATCCCAGCACTCCGGAGGGAGAGGCAGGCGGATCTCTGTGAGTTTGAGACCAGCCTGGTCTACAAGAGCTAGTTCCAGGACAGGCTCCAATGCCACAGAAAAACCCTGTCTCGAAAAACCAAAAAAAAATAAAAGAAAAAAAATACTCGTACCATTCTTACACATACCTACCTAGTAGAAAAAAAAAGAAACATCTTCCCCTAACCCTTTGTATTACTAACGTGCTTATCTATAAATGGTTTGAAATAGGAAAGCATTGAATACTTGGAATCATTAAGTGTATCTATACAGAAATCAAACTGGATTCATCAGATCCTGAAAGGCTTTGTTGGTGTTTTTTATCTCTAAGTGTTTTTGTTCTACCTTTGCTGTGACTGGAGGAGCCTCAGAAGGAAGAACCTGGAATGGTCTTTGAGTCATCAGTCAACTTGAAGGGAAAGGAAATACTATACACCAGTCATTAACATAGCATATTACTGTGCATGTTAACATAGTGCATTCCTGTGCCTTCAGTACCAATCAAGTATAGATTATTGTAACTTTTTCTTTGTTGTAACACTTGTTTTGAGCCAGGTGGGATATGAATTATACATAAAAAAGTAACCAAAATGTTTGTCTCTGAAGAATTCGAACTTCTAAATGTTTTACTCCGGGTCTGATGAGCCCACAGTCATAAACACAGTCACTACCCAAGGAAATAGTCCTGGAGAGAGGTTTTAATTATTCAGTTCCCATAAAAAAATTTAGCTGCTCAGGAGTTTCTCCCACCCCATCCTATGGTGATCATAATTCAGACACTTTATCGATTGTGTACTATAGTCAAAATTATAAGAACACAATGCCTTTAGTTGTCTTTAGTACGAACAATGGTCACAGTCTCTGCTCACACACCGACAATACTGACACCAAATGATCTTGCATATTTTGCTATGATCACATTATTGAAGAGGGTGCTTATGCCGGAGGGGCTATTGAGTGTGCTCCAGCTCACCCTCTGGAAGGATAGAAGCTGACAGACTCTGAAAACACAGAAGATATCTACTCCCATCGCCGTGCCTCTCATCATCTCCAGTTCCAGAACAGCTGAAGCAAGAGTTTAGATGCAGGCATTTCTTTGGATTACCAAGGTGTAAAGAACAAGAGTCTAGATGTGACTCACACCTGCCAATGTGCTTTTTGGTCTTTATTGTACTGTCACAGGCATTCATTCCTATGTAGAGGGTACAGTCTCAAAAATCTAGTCAATCACTGAACCATTATGCAAATTTTCATGCTAATGGTAGTATTTGTCTAGTATTGTTGACTGTTTCTTTTAGTTATGTTCCTTAAGGAAAATGTATATGAATGATTAATATCCATAAAATCGTGGTTTAAACATGTTAGACATGGGCTGGGAAGATAGGTCAGAGAGTTTGATCCTCAGAACACACATAGAAAAACAGATATGGAGCAATGCAATCCCAGTGCCCCTAGTGATGAAAAGCAGGTAGAGACAGAAAGACCTAGAAGCTCCAAAATGTGTTACCTGGTGTATACAGAGCATCAGCCAGAAAGCACAAGAGACACCCTGCCTCTGAACAAGGTGGAAGGAAAGAATAGACTCCTGAGAAGTCCTTAATGTTCAGCTCTCTCTCTCTCTCTCTCTCTCTCTCTCTCTCTCTCTCTCTCTCTCTCTCTCTTTACCGGGTCTCTCTGCCCAAATCCCACTATCTCAGAGAAAGAGACCTTCTTCCAAAGGAAGATGTCAAAAACTCAGTTCCACATTCTTGATGTTTTTGGCTCCTCCCCCAAAGTTTAAAGTTGCCAACATCACAAGACCCTGACTAATGGGTACCATAATTGGGAACCATCTTTGGGGGCTGAAGGAGTCACCAGGGAGTTGCTTTGCTCAGCAAAAATCTGGTATTTTACTTTTCAATTTGGCCAGATCTGTCTTAATGCTTTAGCGAAGAAATCTATTATTGGGTACAGAAAACCTATTAACTTGGTGTGGTCATATGCAAACCATAGCAAACCTGTACCTACACACACAAACATACACTCTTGTATATATACATACATACATATATATATACATTAAAATAGACAACTATTAAAACATTATGGTATTGTGCATATCCTCTAAGTACCACATGGTATCTAACTATATTTGAATTTCTGCAAAAATATACCATCGGGGGGATGGAGAGATAGCTCAGAGGCAAAGAGCACTGGCTGCTCTTCCAGAGGTCCTGAGTTCAATTCCCAGCAACCACATAGTGGCTCACAACCATCTGTAATAAAATCTGGTGTCCTCTTCTGTACTGTAGGATACATGCAGGAAGAACCCTGTATACATAATAAGTAAAAATCTTTTTAAAAAATATACCATCAGTTTTTTTGGTTGGAAAGCACTGAAATTCACCGATCACTTATGGAGGTGGAGAAGCCCGTAATCAATTAGCGATATCATCTGTCTCTGGTGAGGGTTCCCTACTCGTAGGTTGCACACGGCCAGCTTTTTGCCATGTTCTTGGATAATTAAATAGTTAAAGGCCTGTTTTCTAAATGTACAAATATTACTTATTTAGACTTTTCCCCAAAAACCTTGTCACCCACAAAAGACCCTACCTCACTCTGTGACTTCCTTGAAGGTCAATGTACATAATCACATGCCTTGGGTCATCCTGGTTGGGATAACCTTCAGTAGTGTTTGAGGCCTCAGTCATCCTGACGAGGAAGGAAATGCCATGGGTCATGCATTAGCATACTTTATTACTATGCCATCAATGACAATCAGGTCTATACTACTGTGAGGTTTTCTTTGTTGGAATACTCATGTTTTGAGGCAAGTGGGGTATGAATTACATGTGAATAAATAATAAAATATACACAATCACACATTTTCATGTAGTCAATGAGTATTCAGACCATAATAGTTTGGCACAAGTGTCTCAAATTTATGTCACTCTCATTGTGTAAAATAGATTTATTTCAATAAAAGAACAGTCCCCAAATCTTTATATGTTTCATCATCAACCTAACTTAAAAGTTAAAGTTTGATCTGAAAACCATCTAAATCAGTTGCCATCTGTTCTTGGATAAATTGGGATTACACCGACTGGGAACTGGTGTAATCAAACAAAGATAGACACGACACGATATCCCAGCACAGGAGCAGTACCAATGTAAGAAGCAGTAATGGACTCTGAGCAAGTCCAAGTGCAGACTCACTTTTATTGACTCAATTCTCTGCCGTGTGAATTCAATGGAGCAGAGGCCTTGCCTTTGAAGATAGGTGGAATGCTGCCTTGGTGTCACTGGGCAGCCCTTTATTCCTTAGTCATGTACCTACAGCCATCTTGGTGTAGAAGTTCATTTTTGTTCATCTATTAATCTGAAAGCTAAGTAAATCCCAAGGTGGTCTCCTGGGTGGGTTCTGTGGCTCACCAGGGGATCTGCTGAAAGCTTCTAGCAGGAGGCATCTGCATTGACCCCCAGGAGCTAGAAGAAGCTTCCACACCCCCCCCCCACCAGAGCTCCTTGGAGCTATACCTGAAGCAATGCAGAAACTCTATAACAGTACAATGAACTGAACAATGATGAGATTGAGGAAGGCTGGGCAGAAAGGTTCAGGCCCCTTCCTTTGAAACAATTGTCATGCCCTGGCTGCTTGAGGTATGATGTGTGTGGCAATGGTGAGCATCCCTGAGAAGTATGTAAGGTCATTTCTTAAAAGCCACTAGCCCACATTTACTAGTAATCTCAGGATGGGACAGCTGACTGACCACACTTTTCTCATTTTTTGTACTATTAAGCTAAGAACCCATGTCGTATTCTAATTAAGAACTCTGTCTTTGAGTGTTTTTCTATCTTTTGGGAAATTACAATAGACATTCAGGAGAAACCTGAACCGTTTTAGAAACATCTTCATGCAAATATCCAACCCTTTATAACTCTGAAGGCTAATTCTTAGAATACATTGGAACACAGGAACAATGCGGTTAAGGTCATTGACTCTGTGTGACAGAACCTTTTCCAGTTCCCAGTAATGTGCTCCTCACCTGCACGGCTTCTACCATCCATGTTTCTGCCCACAGTCTTATCACCAGCATTTGGACAGTCTCTAAGGTGATTGATTCCTTGCACCTTTCTCCATCTATGTGAGTCTGGGTCCATGTTAGAACTTCCCTCAGTGGTCTGTCCATGGAGAGGTATGCTGTTCACAATAGCATAAAACCTTGTCCTACGTCTACATATTAACCCAGTCTCAAAACCACTCTTAGGCTTTGGGGTTCTGGCTAAAGCAACATTCTCACTCCGTGGTGCAGGTTTCTCTTTCTCTTAGACCATTAGGAATGTTTTAATAAAATATCATAACTGGGTGGAGTGTGTGTGTTTTTTTTTTGTGTGTGTGTGTGTCTACACACATTTCTCAAAGCTCTGAAGGCTGGGTCATTCAAGTGCAAATGCCTCCATATTTGCTGTGTCCTGAGGACCTCAGTCCTGGGTCATAAATGGCCCTCTCACATGATTATTTTTTGAGGCTCCTAACAGCGTTTACAAGGTATCCACCCCATGACCTAAAGACTTCCCCAAAAGCTCCAACTGTCCCCCCATTGCCCCCAAATTAAGATTCCAGCAGGAGACTGGGAGAAGCAGCCCCATCACACCACAGCCACTGCTTGGGTTTATCCATGGAGAACTGGGAGAACAAGAGTGACTCCTCACACTTGTCAGCCTCACACTCACCAAAACCACGCAGCTCACACATCTACAGACAGATGGAAACCATTCCTTTGAAAAGTTAATTGCATGCCGTTTCAATATTGAGACTTCTTTTTTCAATTTACCTTTAAGGAAGAGGGATAGGAAGCAGAGGGCATAGTCTTTGAAAATATAATAAAAGGGTGATTGTGAAATTTTTTATGAAAATAACTTATTTCATGTAAATAGAGGAAAGGACTGATGAAAAATATTAAAATATTCTTTTACTTAATGGCTGTTCATATCAATCTTCTGGGTTATACCAGGGTCACAGAGTGAGCATTTTCTTATAGAAATAATACGTTAATTTCTGATGACACATTCTTAGGATGCAACTAAATATAGAACTATCTAAGTTCAAAATAAGGTCACTTTTCATAAATCCGTAAAAACAAAGCAAACCTGAGAATTATTTACATATGCGACAGTAAACACTACCAGAGGCAAACCTTAGTTACACCATTGCTAGTACTCTTAGAGTGTTCTCCACAGCTGTACCAGGAAACTACAAATTGGGTAATTTATAAAGAGCAGATATCCATTCAGTTCACAGTTTTGCACACTGGAAATTTCAAAACCATGGTGTTGGCATCTCAGGAGAGTCTTTGTATTGTATCACCTCACTGCCAGGGCAAAAGGTCAGGAGAGGTCAAAGGTGAGGCAGGTAGTGAGGGCGCTCCTTCCATTTTTGGTAAATCCACCCCCTGCAAGAGTATTCTTGAGGGCAGGGCTCTCTTGATCAAATCAGCCTTCTCTGCCTCTGTTCAGGTCTCAGCAGGGACATGCTGGGGATGGAGTTTCCAACACAGGAATGTATGGAACACTCAAACCCTAGAAAACTCCTTTTCCTTCCAGCTGAGGAAGAAAGACTCCTTAAGCATATGATTCTACCACTGCTAGGAAGCTGTTACCATTTAGAAGTAAAGTCACTCTGTAAGTGTGCAGACAACTCATAGCAAACGCACGGGATCTGCTTTAAAAAGGTATCAGCAGGTAATGCATTAAGGTTCAGCCACAATAGTGCTGTTTGTTAGTATAACCTACTGGGGCAAATGTTATCTTCATTTTACAAATAACGATGCTGAGACCATTAGCAATTAAACAAGTTGCTCAAGACAGCATCAAATGGGCCAAACTCAAACTCAAATGCAGGAAATGGACACATCTGAAGGGCTCGCTGACTAGCAGCGCCTTGTCTGTGCAAGCAAGGGTAGCTGCAAATGATCTTAGGAGATTTGTCCAGTAATGCATGGCTTACTCTCTAGAAGATACTGTCTACAAACTTGGAGCATGGTTTTTAATTCTTTTTTAGAACTTCTAAACCTGCAGGTTGTAGCATCCATAAAGGCTCAAAACAACGCGAACGTAGTCCATCATGAAACTGCTAACCTACAAAAAAGTTCATGATTGTTTAAGTAATTGGGAGAGGGGTGTGAGAGTCAATTGTGTGGTTCTTGAACATTAATCTGTAGAGGATAGATAGCACTGTGCTATTTCAAAAGGTTGGACACATCTGAATATGATTTCTTTTAGCAAGCTAAGGATCTGGCATATAGAAAGATTCCAAGTGGCACTTAGAGCCCCAAATTTCATACACTAAAACATGAAACAGACACCAAATGTGACTGCAGCAAGTGACTTAGGTATGAAAATCTTTCATTTCCTTTGTATTTTAGTCAAATTTGAGAAGGGTGTTTAAAATTGTCTATGTTTACTATAGGTTCAACTGAAAAATCCAGAAGTTTTGGCTTCTTTTCTTAAGTCGGATCCTGGTTTAGCCAACTATTCACCTGCTGCCCGATACTTGGGTTATCCCCAGATAAGTTACAATAGTGTTGTCGTATGCTGTTTTTGTCAGCATCCAGATGAGCTCTCTAGCACTGCCCTGCCTAGCTCACCCAATGAAGCAGAGAGCAATGGGCAGTACCATTTTTCCTGCTCTCACAGCTCGAGTCCAGCTAACCTGTACTCACATCACCAGAGCCAGCTCTACTGTTTTGCCCAGATGAAGTACAGGGCATATTCTCTGATTACTGTACTTCCTGAGGAGCAGAGACAGGTCTTCTCTTCTCATGCCTCTGAGGTTATCTCTCCTGCCTGTCATAGGCGCCAAGTGATGAGCGGTGTTGTATAATTTTCCTTTATACTGTGTAAAGATGTGTCACTGATTGCTTTAATAAAGACCTATATTGTCAATAGATAGGCAGAAAGAGGTTAGGCATGACTTCTTGGGACAGAAAGGTCTTGAGGAAGAATAGTGAAGAGACTAGCCAGATGCAGAGGAAACAGGATGTGGAGGACAAGATAGGTAAAAACTATGAGTTTTGTGACTACTGGATATAGATTAATAGAAATGGGTTAACTTAAGTTCTAAGAACTAGTTAGAAACAATCTGAAGCTACAGTTGAGATTCAATTATAAGTCTCTGTGCCATGATTTGGGGTCTATTGGTACAATAAAGCCTGCAGCAGAGGGAGGAGCCTATTCCCATTACCCTCATCACCCTGTGGCATACCAGGGAGGGTGGGGGCATCTCTACTCCATTCATACCTATATGCACAGCTCACCTGGGCCCTTGTCAGCAGGGTCATTTCTAGTATTCTGGCCAGGTGAGGTGCCATGCTTGCTCTTGCATGTGTTCCAGTTGGTGAGGTGCAGGGCAAGTTTTCCTATTCCTGTAGCCCTGGGTCCAGCTATCTCATCTGCCACAGGAGTCATGGAGTGAGGGGAGGAAGGGCATTTTTTCTTCATGCATGTTACCACATGCAGGATGACAGGGGAAGGGATTGTTTCAGTTCTCCCTCTTTTATAATCCCAGGATGCTCACCTGTGCCCCACCAACAAGGACAGCTCTATCTTGCCTAGCCCATAAAAATATGTGACCCTTTTACAATAAAGAGATTGTGCTTTGGAATCTCTCAGAGTCTGTGTCATTGCCTCCCTGTCTTCTAACTCCCTGCCCCTGACCCCCTGCCCCGCCCCCAAGAAACCAGGAATTGCACAACAGGCAGCACCAACAAACCTTCAAAAACTACAAGGGAGTGAGATCATCCTTCCATTGCTCCCTCCACCATATGACAGACAAAAGATGAGGTCAGATCTCCCAAGTGTATTTGTGGTGCTGGATTACCTGTGCCTTTGTCAATGGGGTCAGCTCTACTATGCTGCCCAGGGTAGGTGCAAGGGTGCACTATTCTGAGTGCTACAGCCAGTGAGGGGTAGGATCAACTCTCCCACTTTCAAGATCCTGGGACCAGCTTTTCTACCCTGCTGTAGGTGTTAAGGGATGAAGTGCAAGGAACAAGGAGGATATCTCTTCTTCCCATACACCACAGCATGACAGAACAAGGGGATAGCTAGCTCCTCCACTCTTGCATATTCACGGACAGATTATGTGGATTCGCACTTGCAGGAACAGTTTTCCTGCGATGCCCTAGGGAGGTGCAGGGTTCTACTCTCCAAAGTGTTGTAGTTAGAGGTAGGGCCAATTCTACACAGCCCTATCCTCACTGCATTCAGTGGTTTCAGGAGCCATGAACATCAGTGTAGGTCCAGGCAGAGCCAAGGAACAAGACATAGCCCCAATGGCAGCACAGGATTATATGAAGCCCTGGCCCTGGGTGACAGCGTATGTTACTCAGGTTGGGATGGGTGCAACAGCAGCATAGCCCTCAGGCTTCAAGAAAACCACAGGTGAAGGCCGGGATCCTGGGAAACAGTGTGGTCCTTTGTGGCAACATGGGCCACAAATAACCACGAACACAGATATGGTCCTTGGCAACAGCCCAAACTAGATGCCATCGTGGTCTTACTTTGCCTTGCCGGATTGATTGCTCAGATCAGCATGATCAAAGAAACAGCATCATCCCCAAACACCAGTATGTCCCCAGGTCCACTCAATCTTAGATGATAATAGAAGCCATAGACATCAGCACAGACCCTTGCTGTGGTAGGGCCACAGATACATATACCGGCTACTTCTGCAGTTTGGGACTAGAGGACGCCATGACCCTGCCTTACATTATAGGCTGCACAGTTCTGTATGGCTCTGTGTGGGATCTAGACCCTGTAAGATCGGCATGGTCTCAGGATTCAGCCTGGACTTCAGTCCTCAGTATGAACCTTAGTGGCAACAGACCCCCACATCTGCATTAGGGTCACGAACCAAGTAATGACCTTTGGAAGAAGCCCAGATCAAGACATCTGACCCTGAGTTGCAAATTGGGCCTGTACTTCAGTTCATTCTTCTCTTCCTTCAGATCTGTCTCTCTCCTCAGCACGTGCAGTATTCTGCACCCCCCCACTCCCATTTTGCCACTCTGTACTTACCATAAAGGTGCCCAGACTGCCTGACGTGAGAGGTGCTAGGCAGGCTTCTGGGTGGAATTCTTTCTGTCCCAAGTCTAGAGACCGGGGGCAGAGTTGTGCTTATCCTCGAGTCTGCCAGGTGGCTCTAAGGTGAAATTCTGTCTGCCCTGAGTCTTATTTTTTTTAAAGATTTATTTTGAGAGGACAATAATCAACTTTATATGGAGAAACAAAAAACCCAGGATAGCCAAAACAATCTTATATAATAAAGGATCGTCTGGAGGCATTACCATCCCTGACCTCAAACTCTATTACAGAGCCTCAGTATTGAAAACAGCTTGGTATTGGCATAAAAACAGAGAAGTCGATCAATGGAACCGAGTAGAAGACCCTGATTTTAACCCACAAACATATGAACACCTAATTTTTGATAAAGGAGCTAAAAGTATTCAATGGAAAAAAGAGAGCATCTTCAACAAATGGTGCTGGCAGAACTGGTTGTCAACGTGTAGAAGAATGAAAATAGATCCATATCTATCACCATGCACAAAACTCAAGTCCAAATGGATTAAAGACCTCAATATTAGTCTGAACACACTGAACCTGATAGAAGAAAAAGTGGGAAGTACTCTACAACATATGGGTACAGGAGATTACTTCCTACGTTTATCCCCAGCAGCACAGACATTAAGGACAACATTGAATAAATGGGACCTCCCGAAACTGAGTAGCTTCTGTAAAGCAAAGGACACTGTCACTAAGACAAAAAGGCAACCCACTGACTGGGAGAAGATCTTCACCAACCCTGCAACAGACAAAGGTCTGATCTCCAAAATCTATAAAGAACTCAAGAAACTAGACTTTAAAATGCTAATTAACCCAATAAAAAAATGGGGCACTGAACTGAACAGAGAATTCTCAACAGAAGAAATTCAAATGGCCAAAAGACACTTAAGGTCATGCTCAACCTCCTTAGCGATAAGGGAAATGCAAATTAAAACAACTTTGAGATACCATCTTACACCTGTCAGAATGGCTAAAATCAAAAACACCAATGATAGCCTTTGCTGGAGAGGTTGTGGAGAAAGGGGCACACTCATTCATTGCTGGTGGGAATGCAAACTTGTGCAACCACTTTGGCAATCAGTGTGGCGATTTCTCAGGAAATTTGGGATCAACCTACCCCAAGATCCAGTAATACCACTATTGGGAATATACCCAAGAGATGCCCCATCAAATGACAAAAGTATCTGTTCAACTATGTTCATAGCAGCATTGTTTGTAATAGCCAAAACCTGGAAACAACCTAGATGCCCTTCAATGGAGGAATGGATGAAGAAAGTGTGGAATATATACATATTAGAGTACTACTCAGCGGTAAAAAACAATGACTTCTCGAATTTTGTGTGCAAATGGATGGAAATAGAAAACACTATCCTGAGTGAGATATCCCAGACCCAAAAAGAGGAACATGGGATGTACTCACTCATAATCGGTTTCTAGCCATAAATAAAGGACATTGAGCATATAATTTGTGATCCTAGAGAAGCTAAATAAGAAAGTGAACCCAAAGAAAATCGTATAGTCATCCGCCTGGAGAGGGGAAGCAGACAAGATTGCAGGGCAAAAACTGGGAACTTGCTGGTGAGGTGGCATGGGGCAAAGGGGAAATGGGATGAGAAACATGAAAGGGGAGGATGGGAGGAGCTCGGGGGATTGGGATGGTTGGGATATAGGAAGGGTGGATATGGGAGCAGCGAAGTATATATCCTAACTAAGGGAGCCATCTTAGGGTTGGCAAGAGACTTGACTCTAGAGGGGTTCGCAGGTGTCCAGGGAGATGTCCCCAGCTGGTACCTTGGGCAACTGAGGAGAGGGAACCTGAAATGACCCTATCCTATACTGATGAATATCTTACATATCACCTTAGAACCTTCATCTGGCGATGGATCGAGGTAGAGACAGAGACTCAATTTGGAGCAATGTTGTAATATGAGTGGCGGGGCTGCGTCCCTGGCATCAAGCCGCCCTCATGGCTAGCTTATGCCCCGAAATAATTAAAGTGATGTGGGAGTGTCATATATCAATCTGTTCATTTCATTGGTTAAGTAATAAAGAAACTGCTTGGCCCTCATAGGTTAAAACATAGGTGGGTGGAGTAAACAGAACAGAATGCTGGGAGGAAGAGGAAGTGAGCTCAGACTCGACAGCTCTGCTCTCTGGAGCAGACCATGTTCTCCTCTCCAGAGCAGACACGATAAAGCTCTGACCCAGGATGGAGGTAGGCTAAAATCTTCCCGGTAAACACACCTTGGGGTGCTACATACATGAACAGAAATGGGCCAAACAGTGTTTACAAGAATACAATGCGTGTGTTGTTATTTCGGGTATAAAGCTAACCATGCGGAGCCGGACAGGACAAAAAGCAGGCCCACAGCTCCCTACTACAGAGCAAGGGTCTGAGCTCTTAAGGTCTAAATGAGGAGCAGGAGGGAGAACATGAGCAAGGAAATCAGGACCACGAGGGATGCACCCACCCACTGTGACAGTGGAACTGATTTATTGGGAGCCCACCAAGGCCGGCTCGTCTGGGACTGAATAAGCATGGGTTGATTCTGGACTCTCTGAGCATGGTGGACAATGAAGGCTGATGAGAAGCCAAGGACAATGGCACTAGGTTTCGATCCTAATACATGAACTGGCTTTCTGGGAGCTTAGCCTGTTTAGACGCTCACCTTTCTGGACGTAGATAGAAGACCTTCGTCTTCCCGCAGGGCAGAGAATTTGGACTGCTCTTCAGTATCGAGAGGGAGGGGGAATGGTGTGGGAGGAGAAGAAGAGGAGTGGGGATAGGGGGAGAGGAGTGGGGGGAGGGGGCAATATTTGGGAGGAGGGGAGGGAAATGGGAAACGGGGAGCAGGTGGAAATATTAATTAAAAAAGAATAAATAAATAAATAAATAAATAAATAAATAAAGATTTATTTTTTATTAAGTATACAGTGGTCTGCCTGCATATGCCCCTGCAGGCCAGAAGAGGGCAGTATATTTCATTACAGATGATTGTGAGCCACCATGTGGTTCCTGGGAATTGAACTCAGGACCTTTGGAAGTGCAGCCAGTGCTGTTAACCTCTGAGCCATCTCTCCAGCCCCCTGACTCTTACTCTTAATAATTAAATCAGGAAACGTCTTTAATCTTAATTGATATTGTGATTGTTACTATATACATATATATATGTATATAGAGATGTATATATACATATACATTCACACATACATATGTGCAGTTTAGAGTTCATACTCCCAGTGTTACACATCACCTTGGCAGAGGCTCTACACAATGTATCCTAATGTAGTTTTAAGTTTTCTCTGTCTTAGCCAGGCGGTGGTGGCACACGCCTTTAATCCCAGCACTCAGGAGGCAGAGGCAGGCGGATCTCTGTGAGTTCGAGGCCAGCCTGGTCTAGAAGAGCTAGTTCCAGGACAGGAACCAAAAGCTACGGAGAAACCCTGTCTCGAAAAATAAAAAAAAAAAAGTTTTCTCTGTCTTGCTTGATTCTGCCAGACAGTTTTCTTTTCTGCCCATCAGTCCCACAACTGCTTATTAATAATCATTTAGAGGTAAATATTAAATATAATGGTTTGGCCAATTGCAGGCATTTTTGATTAGCTCTCATGCTCTGGCATCTTTTTCCTTTGGCAGCTATATGGTGTTTCTCTTATTGGACAGCTGACTCACATTCCTCTTGACACCACCCTAGTTTGTCTGTATATCTGTTTGGATTTCCTGCTTAGCTATACTCTGTTTTGCCATAGGCCAAAGAGCTTTAATTATTTTATTTTTTTCTTTTTTCTTTTTTTTTCCTTTTTATTTATTTTTTATTCTTTTTTAATTAAAATTTCCACCTGCTCCCCGTTTCCCATTTCCCTCCCCTCCTCCCAAATATTGCCCCCTCCCCCCACTCCTCTCCCCCTATCCCCACTCTCTTCTTCTCCTCCCACACCATTCCCCCTCCCTCTCGATACTGAAGAGCAGTCCAAATTCTCTGCCCTGCGGGAAGACAAAGGTCTTCTATCTACGTCCAGGAAGGTGAGCGTCTAAACAGGCTAAGCTCCCACAAAGCCAGTTCATGTATTAGGATCGAAACCCAGTGCCATTGTCCTTGGCTTCTCATCTGCCTTCATTGTCCACCATGCTCAGAGAGTCCAGAATCAACCCATGCTTATTCAGTCCCAGACGAGCCGGCCTTGGTGGGCTCCCAATAAATCAGTTCCACTGTCACAGTGGGTGGGTGCATCCCTCGTGGTCCTGATTTCCTTGAAGAGCTTTAATTATTAACCAATGGGAACAACATACATTCACATATATTCACAACATACAGAAGAACATCCCACCCTTCCCCCCCCCATTTTCTGTCAAATTAAAAAGGAAGGTGAAAATTCAAGCTCATGCTCCAGACACCAAAGATAGAGTTGCTTCTACTGCTATGCCTTCCCTGCCATGTTGAACTGAAGGGTCTCTGAAACCATGAGCCAAAATTACCTTTTGCTTCTTAAAGATTCTTCTGTCAATATCCTGTCACATTAACAACAAAAATTATTAATATAATCTGTACATGTTCCTAATCCAGATATAAATTTTATGTAGAGGATAATTTAATTGTGTAAGAAATTGTGGTAGGAGACTGAAATAAAAACAGATCAATCTAATCACATTGTTTACTATTTTTTAACCTCAACTCAGGAATAATTTTATCACAGATATGAATTCTTTTAGAGTTCCCAGTATTACTAGGATAGAGTAGCTGGAGAAGATATAAACGTATTTGAAATAAAGTATAGTGCAACCATGTGGATAGTGGTTGTAACTTTTCTTTCTGTATATCAGCAAGCTGTCCGTCATTTATATTGTCCTTATGTACTCATGACGACCATATACAAAAAGGGTCTGCAAAGGCTCCATGTCATTCATCATCATGACTACCAGGATTCAGATCTCAGAGTTTTCAATAAGAAGACATGAAGTATGCTGTGCATGTAGCCATTGTAAGAGACACTGACTTTGCTGATAACTCTTTTTTTTTTTTTTTTTTTGGTTTTTTGAGAGAGGGTTTCTCTGTGGTTTTTGGAGCCTGTCCTGGAACTAGCTCTTGTAGACCAGGCTGGTCTCGAACTCACAGAGATCCGCCTGTCTCTGCCTCCCGAGTGCTGGGATTAAAGGCCTGATAACTCTTTATATCATCATCTTGTTCACTCTAACGATGTGCATCAGAGATCTTCCTCAAATCCCTTCTTACCTGTAATTCACACATCACTTCCATTTATGTTTTCTAAACTATCATTTTCGTTTATATGCTTATGTTTATTTCTGCCTGTGATGACAAAGCCCTTGCTTTTTCTTATATCATGATTGTCTCTGCTAGAGACAATTTTGGGAATAGAGGCATTATGAATGTCATGTAACATAAGTGTTGCCAAAACAAAATGTTGTGGTTCTTTTCTATATCTTGGTCTATCTATTGAATCAATATCTACCTTTCATGTACTAGTACAGAAAATATGTAAACTTCAAGTTGGAATGTTTAAGAGAGAAGCTGGCTAGCTTGTGCCTTTATATTACTTTATTGTTTGAGGCTCTGCATAAAAAAGTACTAGAGGATCTTGAAGCACTGACACATTTATATGTCTTCTCCTTTATATTCCTGTCCACAATCATCATGATGATGCTCTTACCAGAGCAAACTGTACAAAATATATAGCTCAACCCTGAACTTGTTTATTGACAGAGTTATTGGCCATGAAGAGAAATAGGTCCTAGCTACTTTCATTTGAGGATTGCACTAAATTTTTTAAAAATGAAAAAATATGCCGGGCGGTGGTGGCGCACACCTTTAATCCCAGCACTCGGGAGGCAGAGGCAGGCAGATCTCTGTGAGTTCGAGACCAGCCTGGTCTACAAGTGCTAGGTCCAGGACAGGCTCCAAAACCACAGAGAAACCCTGTCTCGAAAAAGAAAAAAAAATGAAAAAATATGGGTGTTTCATATGATAATCCTGTCAAACAAACTCTATTTCTGAAAATGTAATTCTATGTAAAAGCCACTCACTTATTAACATGGGAAAACACTGCATTTAATTATCAGTTCTTTAATTATGGTATATTACTTCAATTTAACATTTCAAATCAGGTGATGAATATCTCTATTCTTCAAGTTCATAAGTAAGATTCTACAGCCCCATTTAAAAAGTCATCATGAGGCCACAAGTATATACTTGTTTTGCTTTTTTTTTTTTTTTACAAATATGGAGCATAGGAAGTCTTCAAAGTAATGTACAACTCAAAACTTAGGAAAATGTAAAAATAAAGAAATTGAAAATTCTTTATGTACAATTTGCTTTTTTTTTTGGTTTTTCAAGACAGGGTTTCTCTGTGGTTTTGGAGCCTGTCCTGGAACTAGCTCTTGTAGACCAGGCTGGTCTCGAACTCACAGAGATCCGCCTGCCTCTGCCTCCCAAGTGCTGGGATTAAAGGCGTGCGCCACCACTGCCCGGTCTACAATCTGCTTTTCTTTACTGAAAACAGAGCATAGAAATCAATATTTTTCTGCACAGTTTTAGTCGTGTCAATATCTTCTTTACCTGCCCTATACTTATAGAGTAAATAAGACCCTGTGGCAAAATAATTACGTGCACACACATATGTACACACACAATGACTGTGGAGATGGATAGCCTAATGTATTTGCTTTTAATACTCATTTTATACTGTATGCATGTTGAACAACATATACATATCAAATAAAAATAATTTTATCAATACTACAACAAAACTGGACAATAAAAATGAAACAGTTGGAACTAACATTTTCTGGAGTATAAATCAACATAATCTTAGGATACTAATAGGCATTTCTTTTATTTCTCCTTAGACTTTCAGTGCAGTAAGCAGGAACTCTGGGTTGGGTCCATTGCACCTCAAAACTGATGAGCTACTGCCCAGAGAGTGAGTAGGAGTTCCTCAGACATTCAAACATAATATTTCTGATGCTCATCGTCTGTACAACAGTCTATTTTAAAAGAAATATGGCTTGAAATCTCTTCAACTATCTCCATCTCTTTTACAAAGGATTCTATATTTAAAGGTCAAGAACCCCTTTTAAAAAGGATCCATGAGAGGGCAAAAATTTTAGTGAGAGTTTTTTTCCAAATCTAAAAGACAGAGATCAGCTCTGTTTAAAAAAAAATTGGATATTTAGAAATATGACAAGAAGAATAATAAAATATATGAAAAGGGGGCAGGAAGATATATTCAAGTGTCAAATTTTATTTACATGGGGAGAAAGAAACTTTTGCTGGGATGATCTGACTCAGAAAAGTGAAGGTGAGCAGATATGACAAGGTCTCATTCTGATACACTCCCCATGAATTTGCTATGTAGCTGTGGTTGACTCTGAAATCCTGATCCTCACCCTGACAACCCCACTTTTGCCCACATACTCACCTCTTCAGTGCTAAGGTTTCAGGCATCTCCAGTAAACATACTGCTTACAAAAAAGAATATTTAACCACAAGAATTCAACATTCTTATTATTAGGCAATAAAGGTTTCCCAAGAAGTAACATTTATATTCAATTTTCTATGTAATTGGAACCTATGTATAGGGAGAAATAATAGTTGGATAATTAGATTTTAAGAAATACAATGAAACAATGGTAAAGACACATTTATACTCAATATTTGCCTTAATGAAATAAATCTGAGTTTGTGGATCCCAATGAAAGGAAATTTTATTCTTAGAAATCTATGCCTGAAATGAGAAAGGGTAGAGTGGAATGGTATAACTGAATTGAGAGATCATAAAATCAATCTATCCAGTGTTCTAACAGTTGGACTAAAAGAAAATGACTAATAATGAAAGAAAGTATTATTTGCCAAAACCAATGATTAAAACTAAACTTTTGTTTTACCATATATTTTTACATTCTTTGCCGGCTGTATCACAGTTTCAATGTTTGAAGCTTAGTTCCCCTTGATCTCTGAAATCTGTCAAGACATTAACTTGGATGTGATCCTTCACATGTATAGGATCATTTATGTAATATACATACAATGAGAGTGTAATAGGTAAATATAGCTTTTCCCCCTCATTTGTCAAGACAGGTTTTCTCTTTACAGCCCTGGTTATTCTGAAACTTGCTCTGTGGAATAAGGAGGCCTTGAACTAACAGAGATTCTCTTGGCTATTAAGTGCTGGAATTAAAAACACGTGCTACCACCACAGTTTGAATACCTAGAAACTTAAATATCACATTTTTAAAACCTAAAAACATGCCTCGAAAAACCAAAAAAAAAAAACCCTAAAAACAGTCTTAAGTATTTCATTGGATTCTCCCTTAAATAACTAGGAAGAGCAGACAGCAATTATTTTATGTGATCATTCTTATGACCGAGTAATACAGTCTTTTTCATTCGTATTTCCAAAAATTATCTGCACATAAAACATTACAGTATGATCATGATTATTGTACCTTACGTCTGTGTAACACAGTACCCCAATATTTCTCTCCTGAATCCAGTGAGGTTGCTATTGCTGTCTCACTAAGCAATGACATTATTCAAAGATGAAGAAATTGAAGTTTGCCTACTTAATGATAACTTTCTGCCATTTTCCAGTACTCTTTCAGGTGACTTTTCTAGCCCAGAGCTTCCTCATTGCATTCTTTACTTCTGCATTTCTCAAAGTGTAAATCAGAGGGTTCAGCATGGGAGTGATAATGGTGTAAAACACAGCCACCATCTTATCCTCTGAGAAGGTAGTATCAGGCCTCATATACATGAAAGTACAGGGACCAAAAAAGATGATGACCACAGCAATGTAGGAACCACAGGTGGAGAGGGCTTTGCACCTGCCTTCTGCTGAGTGCTTTCTCAGAGACACCAGAATAATGGTATATGAGATTAGTAAGATAACAAAACTTCCCAGTCCAATGGTACCGCAGTTGGCTGTCACAACCACACCTACAATGTAGGTGTCTGTGCAGGCAAGTTTCAGTACAGGTTGGACATCACAGAAGTAGTGATCAATCTCTTTGGGTCCACAAAATGGGAGCTGTACCATCAGAATCACTTGGATAATGGAGTGTAAGAACCCACCCACCCATGTTCCCAGCAGCATCTTATTGCATCTCTCCTGGTCCATAATAGTCATGTAGTGGAGGGGTTTACAGATGGCCACATATCAATCATAGGTGATGACAGTAAGGATGAAGATCTCAGTGCAGCCAAAGAAGTGAACCCCAAAAGGTTGTAACATGCACCCCACATAGGAGATAGAGTTTTTTCTTCACCAGCAGGTCAACAATCATCTTGGGTGCTGTGACTGAGGAGTAGAAAATGTCCACAAAAGATAGAAAGCTGAGGGAAAAGTACATGGGGGACTTTAAAAGATTGCCACTGAAAACTTTCCCAGCACTATAACCATGTAAAAGAAGGAAAACACCACAAAACATACTTCTTCAATCTCTGGGTTCTGAGAAAGGCCCCAGAAAATAAATTCACTGACATTGTTTACTCCTTCTATGAAATAAGTTCTTGAGGGCATAATCCCAAAAAGACTTTAAATTACCTGAAAGACAAATGAAAAAGATCATCAACACTCATTCTTATTTTATAACAAATGAAAAAATTATGATGACTATAGGTGGAAGGGGAGCACTTAGGACTTCATACTCTGAAATCAGTTTAAATGCATCTGTTCAGATCAACTTACCTCATTGATATGTCCCAGTGTTCTTTTTAATTAAGATGAGAAGTAAAGGCCTAAAACATAAGGCTGATTCTCGCAGTCTCACATTATACCTGAAGAATTTGCTTCTCTACGTTTCAAAGATTATATATCAGCTTCTAAATGTACTTGGATCTTATTTTGCATGAGATATCTATTAAATTTCAAACACAATACTATCTGAAATATCAACAAATGCTTACAGCATTGTTTATACAGAATTAAGAATGTTTGCTCATATTTACCCTGCTTCATACCATCCTACCTGGGTATCATATCTACTCAGAAATCACAAGTAACAAGCCACAATGTCTTCTGCAGGCTTCCCTTCCCCTAAAAACTAGATCATCTTGAAGTGACACTATGGTCTCTCATCTGACCTCATGAATTGAACATCAATATGTGGTATTGTAGAAAGAAACTTAATTTAGGCACACTTGATTCTAAAATGATCCCACTGTAAGCCAGATGAATCATTTAACTTCATGAGACTTCCCTCACATCATTTGTCATATAAAATTTTGTCATTATTGTTTGTCATAAAATGTCACTTCTACAATGAAATTAAATCAGTCCATGAGCATAAAATCAAAACAAAATACTGAAGAAGAGGCAAAGATAAGAGTATTTGCATGAATATGATAAAAATTGATGATAATAGAAGACTCTGCTGTAGATGAAGCCAGCTCTGGTGTTTAATCAAGAAGGAAGCAATGTCCCAGGTAATTTCTTCAGCTATAGCTAGGCGAATTCCAGGATTTCTCTGCAGTTTCCTTGATGTGATATTTAAATACATACATGAAGCAAAAAGAAAAATAAAAGTAAAAACAGAAGATGAATTACTCTGCATTTATCATCAGCTTTTAAACCTATATCCTCCTATTTCCTGTTTCATGTTGCATAACACCATGTCAGTCCATGTAGACAACTATGAATTCAATATTTCTGGAAGAGTTTATCAATCAATTCAATTGAAATGAGTATAAGGAGAAGACAAATTCTAATTTTATTAGTGATATCCTTAGTAGTAAAATCGCAGACATTCTAATGGGAGTCATTCATAAGGGAAAGCCCATGTGGATAAGTTTGGATTAATAGAGATTTCAGGATCTTTTCCCAAATCAACACATGGATGTAAATGTCTGTGGTGATAAGCTGTCATTTGGGAATGAATCTTTCAAGATCCATTGTGCTTAATTCTTTTAGTCACAGAATTATGTAATTTCAGTTGTCTGTTGCAGAAGGAGCAGGCCAACCATGAGCTTCTGAAAGCCATATATGCTATGCTATGTATCTTCAGGTTTTTGTCCTAGATTTGTAGAAACGTCAGTATACATCTGTCTCCTTTTGTGTATGAAAAATAAATGAGGAAAACATACAAGAGAACAATGGTAGTCTCAGCACATTTGGAATCAAACTCAATTGATTGTTTTATAAACTATCATCATTCTTTTGGCATCTTACTCATTTTAAAAATAAAAATTATTCAATACCAATAATTTCCTATCCTAGGAGTTTGGAGCAAATGATATTGTACTTGTTTTTTTTTTTTTTTTTTTTTTTTTTGGTTTTTCGAGACAGGGTTTCTCTTGTGGTTTTGGAGCCTGTCCTGGAACTAGCTCTTGTAGACCAGGCTGGTCTCTAACTCACAGAGATCCGCCTGCCTCTGCCTCCCAAGTGCTGGGATTAAAGGCGTGCACCACCACCGCCCGGCTGATATTGTACTTCTTGATTTGTTTATCTAGCAGAGGTAAATACTTAGAAACAAACTTGATCCTGTTCCTGTCCTGTCTAAAGTAGACAGGAATTGGGGAAGCACTCTTTCTCTAAAACAATGTTCATCTAAAAGCCCCTTTCTAATATTTTTCAGCACTTGAGATTGCTGTTTTTTCCCGTGACTAGCATTTCCTTATTTCCTTTATGACTCCCCATTTCTAAAACAGCACACATACAGATATGTCATTATCTTATCATTGTCTTTATAATCTTATACTTCATTTTCCTAAAAAAAAAACCAGGGCTTTAGAATTTTATCATAAATGCAAACTGGACTCTCTGAACATGGCGGACAATGAAGGCTGATGAGAAGCCAAGGACAATGGCACTAGGTTTCGATCCTAATACATGAACTGGCTTTGTGGGAGCTTAGCCCGTTTGGATGCTCACCTTCCTGGACCTAGATAGAAGTGGGAGGACCTTGGTCTTCCCGCAGGGCAGGGAATTTGGACTGCTCTTCAGTATCGAGAGGGAGGGGGAATGGAGTGGGGGGGAGGAGAAAAGGAGTGGGAATAGGGGGAGGGGAGTGGGGGAAGGGGGTAATATGTGGGAGGATGGGGAGGGAAATGGGAAATGGGGAGGAGGTGGAAATTTTAATTAAAAAAGAATAAAATAAAAAAAATAAAAATAAATAAAAAAAGGAGTGGAAAGAAAATGGTAATGACCTTTGGGAGAATGTATTCCCAGAGTCTTCCTTCATGGTCAAAATAAAATTGCACATCAAAAATAAACTTTAAATTCTATTGTTTGTTGAATTTAAAATTAAATAGATCTTTTATATTTAAAGGCTAATCAATTCTCAAATAATAGACATAATCCAGAAAAATTAGCAAACAGAAGTAATGTTTTATTATTTTTATTACTTGAATTAATGTACAATGTTACATATACTAAAATATGTTTATTATATTATCCAATTTATATTATTGTTTTGGTTGGAATTTCCTTACTTTTAAAAAAGTAATAAAGACAGATATAAAGAAAATTACATAGAGAAATGGTCACTCTTAAAGTACTTGGCCAAGCATGGTAGTAAACATCTTTAATCATAGCACTTGGGAGGCAGAGGTATAGGGTTCTCTGAGTTAAAGGCAAACTTGGTCTACATAGGGAGTTCCAGGACAGCAATAACTACATAGTGAGACCCTGACTCTGATTACAAAAGCAAAGAAATGAAAGAAAGAAGGAAGACTGGAGGTGGAATATAGATTTGTAGCTGAGCTGAACTGTAGCAAACAAATTCACTGGAAAACTTATGGGTATATATAACCACAGACAGTTGAGTATCCAACAGTAGAACTGAAGCTCTATTAAAAAGCAATTGACTGGGGCTGGAGAGATGGCTCAGTGGTTAAGAGCACTGGCTGCTCTTCCAGAGGTCCTGAGTTCAATTCCCAGCAACCACATGGTGGCTCAAAACCATCTGTAATGAGATCTGGTGCCCTCTTCAGGCATGTGGACATACATGGAGGCAGAATATTGTATACATAATAAGTAAATAAAATCTTTTTTTAAAAAAAGCAATTGACAAGTTGGGCTGTGGTGGCTCACGCCTTTAATCCCAGCACTTGGGAGGCAGAGCCTGATGGATCTCTGTGAATTCGAGGCCAGCCTGGTCTACAAGAGCTAGTTCCAGGATAGGCTCCAAAGCTGCAGAGAAACCCTGTCTCGAGAAAAAAAAAAGCAATTGACAAAAAATTAAAAAATTGAAAATTAAAAAAGAAATATAAAATAAAATACCCTATCTTTCATCAGAGTTTTGGGAACCCACAATGTCTCCTTAATTTTCTCTTTGGTTCATATGACAAATGTCCATACCATATGTACTAAGTAGTAGAGAGACTTAAAGACTGGAAAGGTTTTACAAGCAGTGAAGGTATGAGTAAGTTGTTTAAGGTACATAAGGATAAGACTTAGGGATTACATATTTATTAAAATTTGCAAGGCCAGATTCCAACTATTTCAAGGACTGACTAAAAGGTATGCCAAACAAAGTTTATTGAGTTGTGTCTGACTCTTGAAGTATTATAAAGTAGTTAAAAGTACAAAACTAGTATAAAACTGATCTTCTAGGTGTTTAATAATCATTCTTAGAGGCTATTCTAATGTCATTAGAGGGACCAAAAGGGGGAATATTTCTCTCATTTCTATACAAGGTCAGTGAGGTCCCTAGGAACAAAGGTCATTTATTGATCATTTATTGTCCTGTTCATGGAGGCCATGGAAAACCCAATCAATGAATTGGAATCATTATCAAGTCTACAAAAGGAGGATCAATGTGGGAAAGATTTCTTCAAGGCTTCAAAGGAAGCCACAGCACATAAAGCAAAGCTTTTGACTTATCGTCATATTAATGGACAACTGATAATAGAGAGACTTGAAGATTCTGAGATTCCTTCCAAGCACAAGTGACCTCTAAAGACTAGATGCTCAACTGGCCTTGACAACACAGAAAGAAAGACTAATTTTTGTCACCTGCATTGGTCTTCAGTACTCAAGAGAAATTTTAATCAAAGGATAAGAGGATTGGTAACAACACAATGGTTCACATTCTACAGACATTAGATGTAAGTCTACATGAGATGTTATTTAGATAGCAAATCTCACTAATATTTTCTTGATACAAAGATTCTGTACAGATGTGAGACAAGACTGCTTAGCCCATTTGCTCTAGCTTGTTATTGGCTAATTCTTACATCTTAATTTACCACATCTCCATTAATTTGTGCATCACCATGAGGTCCTGGACTACCAGCAAAGTTTCAGCATGTCTATCTCCAACAGAGGCTCTATGACTTCTCACTACTTTACCTTTCTTTCTTCCAGCATTTAGTTTAATTTTCCCTGCCTACCTAAGTTCTGCCCTATCAACAGATCAAGGCAGTTTCTTTATTCACAATTGGTATTCATAGCACACAGAGGAAAATTCCACATCACATCACCTTAAGCTGCAGAGAAAGCTGCTGACAGTCTACTCGTCTACTCTCATTCTCCTAGGTTACAACTTTATATTTCATTATTTCTTTCTTTTTTTTTTTTTTTTTTTGGTTTTTCGAGACAGGGTTTTTCTGTGGCTTTGGAGCCTGTCCTGGAACTAGCCCTGTAGACCAGGCTGGTCTCGAACTCACAGAGATTCACCTGCCTCTGCCTCCCAAGTGCTGGGATTAAAGGCGTGCGCCACCACCGCCCGGCTATATTTCATTATTTCTACATTCCTATTTCTGGAACCTATACTCTTATATTCTTATTCTTGGACTCTTGACTTTGATTTATGATTGCCAATAAGTCTGCTTCAAAGTGAAGAAATGAAAACATTTTAAAACATAATACAAGATAACAGACTTTTAAAGAATCGGTCGATACCTAAAGCAACTCAGTTTACAATTGTTTTATAAGTCACAAGCACTTTTTATTTTGGTTTTTCAAGACAGGGTTTCTCTGTGGCTTTGGAGCTTATCATGGAACTAGCTCTTTTTTTTTTTTTTTTTTTTTTTGGTTTTTCAAGACAGGGTTTCTCTGTGGCTTTGGAGCCTGTCCTGGAACTAGCTCTGTAGACCAGGCTGGTCTCGAACTCACAGAGATCCACCTGCCTCTGCCTCCCGAGTGCTGGGATTAAAGGCATGCGCCACCATCACCCGGCCCGGAACTAGCTCTTGTAGACCAGACTGTCCTTGAACTCACAGAGATCCACCTGCCTCTGCCTCCTGAGTGCTAGGATTAAAGGAGTGTGTCACCACCACCTGGCCACAAGCACTTTCAAAAACAGTTTATTGCTATTTTTCGCAAATCTTTGCAAATGAGAATGAATGTTCTATATATGTATACAGGATCTGGAATAGTAGATATTTATGAGCCTCTCAAGTTGAGTGTTGGTATCTGAAATCAGAATATATAAGGAACCACCTGAAAAACATTTTATCCAGTTCAAGATCAGCCTGGTCTACAAGAGCTAGTTCCAGGACAGGCTCCAAAGCCACAGAGAAACCCTGTCTCGAAAAACCAAAAAAAAAAAAAAAAAAAAAAAAAAAAAAAAAAAAAATTTATCCAATAAACCAAAAGTCTTTCACAGATTAACAGCAACAAGAAAAATAAAACCTAAGTAAATAAAGAAGCAAATAATTAATTCTTGGGAACATGATGCCTCAAAACTAAGATGCTGTATATAATAAATTTGCAGCATAAAATGAATACAATTCAATGACAATTTCCAACAATTTATAACAGAAAAGCAGATTACAAAGCTACATTCATAGTGGAACCACTCAGAGTGATCAATGAGATTATGAAAAAATAGTACACAGATTGACATAATATGACTTCTTTCTGGAAAGTGGTGGTGTACATCTTTAATTCTAGCACTTGGGAGGCAGACACAGGCAGATCTCTGTGAGTTCAAAGCCAGAGAAACCAAAAACTCAAAAAAAAACCCTTACAACAAACCTATAACAATCAAGAATGTGAACAATATTTAGGATAATTAGAAAAATATTCAGAAAAATAGAATAATTTAATATCTGCTTCCTATCAAAGGATTATAGCACAAGATATAAATTCTGCCCTATCTACCTGCCCAACATGCACACCTGAGAAACCTTGGTAGTTCCTTTTGTCCCCTGGAACTAAACATTACTGAATCATATCATTGCAGCTGGTGATAACAGAAAGAAGCATTCTAATCATGTATTGCCAAAAGACAATCAACCATAGTTCTACCAGCTTTTAAACTATTTGAAACATTTATAATAGAAACCTGAAAGTGGAATGCAATATTCAGAAATTCTAGAAACCACACCATCAGTTTTTCAATCTGTCTTTCCACTGAACACCAAAAGCATGCCTCTGTGTGTACACTGGACAATGCTACTATGAGTATAATATCCTACCATACCAGGGCTCCAGAGTCTCCCTCTTCCTGGGAGATCCATACACAGGTAGAGGCTCAGAGGATAAGGACCACTGGCCAGGTCACTACACAGACCAACAGAACTATTGCCTGGTTCATGGTCCATCCAAACCCCAGCAGAAATAACAACTCAACAGACCTTCTCTGAACACCTGAACACCCTACACTCACCATGGCATAATTTGTGGTCTTCCTTACAACTCATTAAAACAGAAGCAGAGAAGAATCCTGGAAAGAACCACCTGTAAGCTACCTCCCACTATTATTCCTGCTTGCTAAGCTTTCCCAGAGTCCCTCACTAGCTAAAGCCAGCCTGCTGGGCCTCAGAACATTATCAGCTCCCCTACTGGGTGATCAGAGATCAAATTACAAAGATATCACAGAACTTTCTACTCTGCCCTTCTAGCCCAGTCGACAGGGCCCTAGTCCAGAAAGTTAGTATTTTAGTAGACATTTCTCCACTTTCTGAGAGCATATCCTGTTCCTCATCAAAAGCACAGGGTCCTTTGTGTGCACATCCCATTACACACTCAATGTACAGTGCAGCCAACCCATGTCCTCATTCCTGGGAAATCCTGCAGCCAAACAGAGGTCACATTCACAACTGTTGTTAAAGAAAAGCAGGTCATAAATTAGAAGGCAATGAGGGGTCATGGTAGGGCTTGGGGACATAGAAGGGAATGTGGATATGATATAATTATAATCCCAAGAAATTATTTTGAAAAGTTGAAACAGGTTTTATGCTCATGTGCTCCAGAAATTAGGGATTTGTATTTTGAGCACATCAAAGATTTCTCAAACCTTTTATCTCAGGGTATATATCTAAAACCAGTAAAATAACAGTCCTGTAAGGCAGGGGCACAACATTTTATTCTGATCTATTGTGTTTAAACTACTGTAACTATAGCAATTTAATTTCATAATAAGGTCAGACCAGATTCTTTTTTTTTGTTTGTTTGTTTGTTTGTTTTGTTTTTGTTTTTTTTTCGAGACAGGGTTTCTCTGTGGTTTTGGAGCCTGTCCTGGAACTAGCTCTTGTAGACCAGGCTGGTCTCGAACTCACAGAGATCTGCCTGCCTCTGCCCCCCAAGTGCTAGGATTAAAGGCATGCACCACCACCGCCGGGCTCCAGACCAGATTTTTGATTGCCTGGTCTGTGGACACCAAGAAATGACCATCAGGACATTTATGGAGCATCTAAAATTGATTACCTAGTTCCGTATGGCTAATCTCAACTACTGTTGAAATAGGAAGGTTCTCAACCACTGTCCTGTCTCTCCCTTCCTGCACTGTGAATCTATCAGCTTCAAGCTTTGTCTATGTACTCAATTCTTGAACAGATCCCTCTTCATCTATAATCACACACTGAAAGTCAGAAAGACAGGAAGTCACTCATTAGCTGGCTTATTTTTCCTTCCCACTGACCAATCAAGGCCCAGTCCTGAAGAATTTGAAGGTCTATCTACCCAGCACTGGACAGCAAAGGCAGGATTAAGTGTTTAAAGCAATTCTCAATTACATAGCATGAGGCAACAATATTATAAGCTTATAGTCTCCCATTCCAGGATGGAAGAGCCTCCCCTCCCCAGGGAATCCACACTCAACAAAGCTCAGAGGCCAAGGGCCACTACCCAGGTAACCACAAAGAACAACAGAACTTGTCTGGCTCATGGTTAATCCCTGTCCAAGGAGCTCTGACAGCTCAGCCAACCTGCTCTTCCTGGTCTGGTGACAGTGGGTCCTACATTCACCATGGCATGGCTTGTGGTCCTCCTTACAGCTCCCTAGACCTGGAAAGAACCTGTAAGGTACCTCCTACTGGTACTCCTAATTGCCAGGTACAGTCCCTTATTAGCTAGGACTGCTCAGCTGGGCTGCAAGACATTGGCAGTTACCCTACTGGGTGAGCAGAGATCAAATGTCTCAGAAAATAAAAATCCTCCAGGTTTGTCCTTCCTGGTCAAACAATATCCTAATCTGGGAAATTTGTAGTTTAGTAAAAATCTTCCATTCTCCCAGATCACTTCCTGTTTCTTTTCTAAGACACTGGGTCCTTTGTGTACACAATCCATTACACACTCAATGCCCAGTGTAGCCAGCCCTTTACTTCATAGCTGGGAGGTCCTTCAACCAAACTCAGGTCACATTCAAACAGTAATTGTTAAACAAAAAGAAGTCATGAATTAGAACACAATGAAGGATCTATAGGATTGATTAGAGGAAGGAAAGAGATAGTGGGAATAATGTATTTGTAGTCCTGAAAAATTCTATTAAAAAGTTGAAACATGCTTTATGTTCCAAAAACTAGGTATTTGTATTAGAGCACACCAAGTACTACTCACATCATTTCTCTTAAAGTATACATCTTAAACCTGGAAAATAAATCATGGTAGGCAGGGCCACATCATTTTATCCAGTTCTTCTATTTTACTTGAACTACTGTAACTACAGTAATTAGGTTTAGTGATAAGTTCAGTTCTTTATATAGATTCTTGAATGCATGGTCTATGGACCAACAAAATGGCCAGACAGGACATTTATAGAACATATAAAATTGATCACTCACTACTCACTGCTAATGTCAACTACTGTCACAGCAGGAAAGCTTTCACCCTCTTTCTTGCCCATCCCTTTTTCTGATATGAGTAAACTGACTTTACAGTTGGTCAGTGAACTCAATTCATACACACGTTTTACTTCACTTGTAAATTCACAATAAAATCTACAGAAATTGGAGATACTCATTCACTGATCTATTTCTCCTTCACACAGACCAGTCAAGGTCCAGCCTGGTAGGAGTTTCTGGACTGACTTTCCAGCACTGGGTGGCAGAGGCAGGATTAGGTGTTCAAAGCAATTTTCAATTACATAGTATGATGCAAGCCTGAGCTACAGGAGACATTAATCTAAACAAATTGTTCTTAATCTTCCTAATGCTGTGACCTTTTGTACTCATGATGTAGTGACCCCTCACCTATAAAATTATTTTACTGCTATTTCATAACTATATTTTTGCTACTGTTGTGAATTATAATATAAATATCTGTACTTTCTGATGGTCTTAGGCCAGTCCTGTGATAGGTTCATTTGATCACTCCAAAAGGAGTCACGACCAACCAGGTTGAGAACCACTGCTCTAAAGTGGTAATTCAAAAACTGGGAAACATTGGAAAATAAAAACAAAGAGATTATAGCAGTGATGCCTTTGAAGTAAATGAAATCTAAAAACTGGCCGGGCAGTGGTGGCACACGCCTTTAATCCCAGCACTTGGGAGGCAGAGGCAGGCGGATCTCTGTGAGTTCGAGACCAGCGTGGTCTACGAGAGCTAGTTCCAGGATAGGCTCCAAAACCACAGAGAAACCCTGTCTCGAAAAACAAACAAACAAAAAAAAAAACAAAACAAAAAAAGAAATCTAAAAACTGATAAACAATAATTGGCTTCTAAAAATGATAAAAATAATTGAACATTTAGTTATACTGACTTTAAAAGAGAGTAGGTACTTCCCTGGTAGGGAGAATGCCATTAGTAAAAGAAAGCATGACTTTGTCCAATATAAAATGTTAGCTGCTGAGCACTCTAAGCTGATACATGGAGTTACAGTCAATAGCCTGTGTCTCAAACATCTGAGCTGACTTAACTGTGTCAGCCAGGTTTGAACATATCTGCATGAGAGAGTTCACTAATTGGAAACTAAATATGTAGTAGTTCAAGTTATCCTCCCTAAACTGTACACCCACTGGTGTCTGTCTTCATTCACATGCAAGGAATTAATACATGATGGGAAATTACACAGAAAGTCACACACTGTGCCCCATCAGGTCCTTCTTTGTTTTGGAAACCCCTGCAGACCATGGCCTTAAACGTCATTCTGTGATCCAGCTATTGTCCAGTGTGTTTACCCCCTCCAGTATAAACAGTATGCTGTTCCTACTTTTCTAGTCAGAAGGGAGAAGACATAAAACCAGATACATTGAACCTGATAGAAGAGAAAATGGGGAATAGCCTGGAATGCATTAGCACAGGAGACAAATTTGTGAACAGCGCACCAATCATGCAGGCACTAACATCAACGATTAGAAACCAGGACTTCATGAAACTGAGAAGTTTCTGTAAGGCAAAAGACTCTGTCAAAAGGACAAAACAGTAGCCCACAGAATGGGAAAAGATCTTTACCAACTCCATATCCAATAGGGGGCTAATATCCAAAATATATAAAGAAATCAAGAAACCAGAAATTAACAAACAAAATAAAACAATTAAAAATAGGATATAGGGGCTGGAGAGATGGCTCAGTGGTTAAGAGCATTGCCTGCTCTTCCAAAGGTCCTGAGTTCAATTCCCAGCAACCACATGGTGGTTCACAACCATCTGTAAAGAGTACTGGCGCCCTCTTCTGGCCGTCAGGCATACAGACAGACTATTGTATACATAATAAATAAATATTTTTTTTTATTTTTTTATTGAAAAAAAATTTTTTTTCCGCCTCCTCCCCGCCTCCCATTTCCCTCCCCCTCCTCCCGCCCCTCTCCCCCTCCCCCCACTCCTCTTGTCCTCCCTCTCCAGTCCCAAGAGCAGTCAGGGTTCCCTGCCCTGTGGAAAGTCCAAGGTTCCCCCCCACTCCATCCAGGTCTAGGAAGGTGACCTTCCAAACTGTTTAGGCTCCCACAAAGCCAGAACATGAAGTAGGATCAAAACCCCGTGCCATTGTCCTTGGCCTCTCATCAGCTCTCAATGTCTGCCATGTTCAGAGAGTCCTGTGTGTCAATAACCTGCCTGCACCAAGCAAGATAGGCGCTTTGTTTATGAACTACCCAACCGGCACGGAGATCTGTTCTCGGCGCCAGGAGAGCCATCTTTGGGGAGAGCTATCTTTGGGCACAGAGATTTGATCTCGGCACCAGGAGAGCCATCACTGGAGCACCAGGAGAGCCATCACTGGGGAGTGCCATCACTGGGAAGGTACATCAGTAGGCAAGGAGACCTGATCCTGTAAAAGAAGATCCATAGGGGAGCACTCAGAGGAAGAGATGGGCAGGCGCCAATGCAAGAATTCAACCAACAATCTGAAAAACAATATGAAACCACCAGAACCCAGTGACCTCACAACAGGAGGTCATGAAGACCTTAATCAAGAAAAAATAGATAAATAAATATTTTTAAAAAAATAAAATAAAAATAGGATATAGTTCATGTGGTAAGTCCTTCTGTATATGTGTTGTTTTTATTGGTTCATGAATAAAGAAGCTGCTTCGGCCCATGGCAGGGCAGAATAAAGCTAGGCAGAAAAACTAAACTGAATGCTGGAAAAAAGAAGGTGTGGTCAGGGAGACACCATATAGCTGCCATTGGAGACAGATGCTGGAACATTACCAGTAAACCACAAGCCTCAGGGTAAAATATAAAATAATAGAAATGGATTAATTTAATATCTAATAACTAGCTAGAAATATGCTTAAGCCATTGGCCAAACAATATTACAATTAATATAGTTCCTATGTGATAATTTTGGGTCTGGGCAGCCAGGAAACAAATAAGCAGTCTCCAACTACAATAGACTCTTAGTAATGGGGGACATGGAGCCAGAACTGGCCATCTTCTGGAACCAGGCAAGGACTCAAGTGAAGAAATTAGGACACCAATGCAACCATAAAACCTTCGACCTATAGCTTTTCCTGCTTGCAGGGTGTTCTGGGTCCAGAACTTAGCAGAATCCTCATTAAAGAGACCAGAGAGACTTCACACAGCAACTGATGGGAACTTTGGGAGAACAGATGTGGGAGAAGGGGTCATTATTGCATTCAGACTCTTGATGCCCCACTTTCAAGAACTTAATTCAAAGATCTAGTTCTCTGTTTACCCAGCGACTCCCAAGACTTTACTTCCAGCATTAAGTCTGTTGACCATCATGTACATGTGGAAATGAAAACTCAGCTGTTTTCTGAGAGGTAATTCTTGGGAAATCTCTGTGGCTTAGTCTTCTTTGTCCTCCCTTAGATACATGTTATTTCATATTAAGGGCTACTGGAGATAGCTCAGTAATTAAAGCCTTTGCTGATTCAAGGTCAATGGCAGATTTTCTCAAACAAGAGACATTTAACAATGATATTCATGAGTGTCACAGCTGAGAAAGACATATTACTGGTACATAATGAGTAGATGTTAATGGTGCTACTAAAAGCCTACTATATACAGGACAGTCCCTCCACAAAACACATCTATGCCTAAATGCTAACAATGCCCAAACAAAGAAACCTTATCTAGACCAACACAATAGGCATAGAGTAGTGATTTTTTCTCTTAAATAACTTACTTGTCTTACAGGATCTTCCTGTAAAGTCTTGTGTGGCTTTCTCTGTCAAAAGGCAGAAATCTAATAAGTAAAACACACGTGATAACACACAAAGTTCATATGTCCACTGCATCAGTGTGGGATTTCCTTAGCACAGTCTTGTGTGCTATGTACTCCAGGGCCCTACACCATGTCCTCACCCTCTAGTTAATACTTTTGCTCCTAGAGTGTGCCAAAGGAATTAAAATTTTTGACTGTGGTCCCAGACATTATAAGATATTTCTAAGCTTTAGGACCTCATAAGTTATTACCAAAGCAAAGACCCAGAAGATTCTGAAGCTATCCCAATAATTAAGGTATCCTCAGCAGTAAACTGATAAAAGATCTTCCCTCCTATGGTCAATCACCAAGCAAACTTCATCTTGGATATCAAAGACCTGAGGCTCACTCATCTTTGCACTGGTTTCTACCATAACTTATTGCATATTACTTTTTATAAGTTTTCATTATTTGTATGTAAAGGTATACACAGGTATACCTATGTGCACATGGAGACCAGAAGTTAGCTTTGTAGTATGCATGGGGGATATCTTTCTCTATCAATTTTCATCTTATATTTTTGAGACAGCCTTTCACTAAACCAGAAACTCATGAATTTTTCTAAACTGGCTGACTAATGAGCTACAGGGGTATGACTGTCTCTGTTCCTTACCCTTCCCCATCCTGGGGTTAGCAGATGGGTTCTAGGGATACACACTCAGAACCTCATTCTTGTGCAGCAGGCATTTTACTAACATCAACCCTACAAAATATTTACTGATGGTCTAGAATAGAAACAGCAATGAAAAAAAACAAAAATAAAAATGTACATCAAGATTAACATGTGGAAGAAGCTAGTTTGAAGAGGAAGACAAGGGACTTTCCTCACCTTGCATCATCTAACAGACAGAGCATGTGTAATCAAAGCCTGAGAAGTACCAACATGGCAAGAGTTTTTTGAGTTCTTTCCTTAACTCACTAGCCCACTTCCATACTTAGGAGTACTTTGCCCTTTTTTACTAAGCTGTCTATCTCTATTTCTGATCCAATCTAGAAGGAATAACTTCTTCATCTCTCCTCCTACCACAGAAATACTTGCATTTTTATTGTTTATATATACACATTGATTGTTGTACTACATACACACGCACACACACACACATGAGATACTAGAAGATAGAAGGAAGAGGGTCATACAGGGAATGGAAGTGGGACAAAATGGTGATGGAATATACACAGCATGAATTTAAAAAAAAACATTTTTGAATTCAAAAGATATGTTACTTTGAAGAGGTTTTGCTTTTGTTTTCACAAGAGAAATGTCTGAGTTCTACATCCAGAACAGATTCAAGATGCTGCCTGATATGATCAAGCCTCACAGGATACTCCAGTCACAACTTGAACATAATTCTAAATTTTCTTTAGGTCTCCATAAGATTATCAGTGCCCCCAATCAGCAGGAAGTAGCCTGAAAAACTCTGTCCATATTCCCAAAAAATAGACTATGGATATTTTCCTTTATTTACAATGTTGGTTACAAGTTGTTATGGATAATGGTCAGGAGAAAAGCTAAACGAGGTATATTAGATTCAGAGTTTTTGTTTTTTTTTAAAAAATGGGAGGAAGTACTGTGGGACAATGGTTTGTAACCTCTCAATTATATTTTAATAAAATATTGACTGGCCAGTAGCCAGGCAGGAAGTATAGGTGGGACAACCATGCAGGAAGTAGAGGTGGGGCAATGAGAACAGGAGAATTCTTGGAAGAGGATTTTGCAATTTGCAGTCATGACCCAGCCACAGAATCAAGATGTGATGCCTCACTAAATAAGGTACCAAGCCACATGGCTAACATAGACAAGAATAATGGGCTAATATAAGATATGAGTCAATAAAAGTCTGAGCTACTAGGCCAAACAGTTTATAACTAATGTAGACCTCTGTGTGATTTCTTTGAGACTTAATGACTGTGGGAACTGGGCAGGACAGAAACCTGAGTCAACAGAGAAAATTTTAATAAATCATAAAAATATTAGATTGTGATGCAAGTAAGGACATTTAGGCTCTAACACCAGTTCTATAGTTTAAACAACAAATCGTGTAACCTGATTTTAAATTTCACCAATATCATGATGGTAAATCTACATTGTCAAGATGACTGGATTTAGAATCACCATGGGAGCACTCCTCTGGGTGTTTATGAGGATGTTTCCAGAAAGGTTTATCTGAGGAAGAGCTCATTCTGAATGTGGGGAGCACCACTCCATAGGTTGTCATTTTGGATTGAATAAAAGGAAAAGTAGCTGAGTACCAGCATCAACATCTCTGCTTCTTGGCTGTAGATAAATGATCAGCTGCCTCACACACCAGTTGCCACACCTTCCCTGCTGTGATAGACTATGCCTATTGTTGTAAAGAAGTTGCTTCTCTCTCTGGCAGGGCTACATGGCTTCTTTCTGACTCTGCCCTTCTTTCTCCCAGAATTCAGTTTAGTTTTCCCTGTCCATCTAAGTTCTGCCCTATCACAGGCTCAGGACAGTTTTATTTATTCACCAATGGTATTCACAGCATACAAAGGGGAATCCCACATCAGCCTATAGAATGAGGACTGAGGCAGACTGATTTAGAGGCCAATCTAGACTCTATAATGAGTTCACGAAGAGCCTGTGCTATGCTCCAAAACCACGTCTTACTCTGCCTCACCCACCCTTCCAAAAAGAAACTCTCAGCTGGGGAAGTATAACAAAGGATTGAATGGTGAATGGCAAATGGCAAGGTAATTGTATCACATACACAACACATAAGTTTCTAATGCAGATACCATTGTGTTTCAAATAGCCTTTCTTCATACCAGCTTATACTTGAAAATTTTACTTCTGCTTCTTTGTTCCTTATCTCAGTACTCTGTGAAGAAAACTGATGCTTGGCTCTGCCAGTTTACAGAAAATAGCTTTGTTCTTCACAGTGCATTAAATTTTCTGGCTAATAGCTTTATCAAAACAGACAGCAATTTAGTAACATTACAAGTCCCTCCCCACTTTCCAACTCCATCTCTAATTCACCTGTTCTCCCATGGGGGTGTTGAAGAACGTCATGAGCACTGCGAATCTTCCAGCTTTTCAGACCAAGTTTTCTATTATCTTTCACGTGGATGAAAGCACTTTGTCAATACTAATTTATTGCTTTCCACCTAAAATGGCAAAGGAAGCTCCTTGGCTCTTAGAATTAATCATCAAATATCAAAGAAACTAGAACTTCTGAGAAATACACTGCTTTGCTCAAATAAAAGGCACTTTATTCAATACTGTTAAGTGGGGTTTCGTGTACCAAATAACTGAAAAAAGAATTCTGGTAATTTGACAGTAGAAAAAACAGTGGGGTTCAAGACAAGAATTAGAGTATCAAATATAAGCAGACTCACACTGATAAACAAAACATGTCTCATAACAAATTCCTGTGATCATAGCCATGCTACAGTCATTTTCTGAATACATACTTCTCTGAGACACCACATGCACTTTGAAGACATTAAGTAGGGATGGAATCCAGCAGGGGAGAATATGTCACATTGTCTTTCCAGATCCGCTATCTCTTCTCCTCCACCCCATCTTCCTCAAAGCAGCCTCAATGCCAGCTTAATAAAAAAACACAGTCATCCCAGAGTTTGTATAAATTGGAAATATCACTTCAGCTGCTCTACACAGGGGTTCCTCAACATGGATTTTTTGAAATAAAATATGGAAATACTGTAATATCCCTTTCTGTTTGACAAAAGCAATTAAAATAAGTTTCCTAAAATAAAAATTAATAAAGTCAGATTTAGATTCTTTCATCAGGCTGGTGATTACATTTAATTGGCAGGGTACTTGCTTAGTATGTGTGATGCTTTGAGATAAATCCCTAAGACCACACACACAGAAAGATAAATTCTCTCATCCTTATTCTGTAAGCACTGTAAGTGGAATACAATAGGAAGGATGGGTGTGTTCTAAGATGCAATTTAACTACCAAATTGGCAAGTAGCCTGAGCATTGGGGACTCAACTCCATGTAGGTTAAAGATAAGTGTTAGTTTCTGATGCACTTAATCTGTTGAAATCCCTTTACAATATGAAAGTGTTGCATTAAAAGAGTTAATACCTCTAGAGTAGAATCCCCTCCCTGGTTACAGATGACCAGATGGGTCATTTTGCTAGCTTAGTCTTTAGAAGATCCCATATCTACTAACACATTTCCAGTCCCATCAGTCACCACTGCTCTTCTCTAAAATTAGCTGCTACTGGGCTTCCTGTCCTTCTGTCATCATTGTACCTAAAATACTTTAGAAAGCAAGAAAATTGTTGTACATAGACTCTTGGCAGAGGACTATGATAAAGGGAACACACAATGCTAGGACTTGAAGTACTTGAGAAGCCAGCTGGGCTTCCTTTTACTGCATCTTATCAAACACTGAAGAAGGAAAGGAAATTTTATTTCTTCTCTCAACACGTCCAGCATGGTACATGCTACTCTGTCTTGTGCTCATCAACCTTCAATCATCCTACATTGGGCCAGTGAATGTATTTCTATTCAGTGAAGACAAGCATTGCACTAATAACTAAATGAGGACTTGGAACATTCTCTGTACAGTGCAACTTACTTACATTGCTTTGGTTATGGTTATGACAGCTAGAAGCTGCTATTGTTATTTTATAAAGATGGAAGCATAGGAAGAAGAAGGGCTAAAGAACATTGCAAATGACACAAGATAGAAGAGATGAAAATGGATATAGGTTGGATGTCCAAACCAGAGAACAATTTCTGTTCTAGTAACTACACTCGTACATCCTAGAATTTAGCGGTGGAAATTTCCCAAAGCAAGTCTAACTGGGTGCAGCAGCCCACCCCCCGTGAGTGACAATACCCCTTTCTTCTAAGGAGTTTATAGGAGTTGGAAGGTTTCCTCCTTTTAACTCCAAGAACAGGGGTTCCCTCCCTCTCGCTGTTTTCTTGCTCTCCTTTCCTTTATCACTGCCCTACTTTCTTAAAGATATCAAAGGTAATTGTGCTGGGCATGGTAAAAAACATCAAGAAAGCCTATATTCCCACTATCTCAACAGTGTAAAGACTATTCGAGTAAAAGAAAGGGGGGCAAATCAACTCTATTCAAACAAAAATTTAAGAACCAGGTCCAGTGCCAGTATGAGCCAGTGCAAAAGGCATGGAGGTCACATGGGGAAGGATGTGTTCTCAATTATGTCATTCATACTAGATAACTGATCTTGCATAAGCTTGGCTGATGTGGGATTCCCCTCTGTATGCTGTGAATACCATTGATTAATGAAGAAACTGTCTTGGGCCTGCTCAGAGCAGAACTTAGCTAGGCGGGGAAACTAAACTGAGTGCTAGAAAAGAGAAGACAGAGTCAGGGAGACATGAAGCTCCATCGGACACAGTCGTAACTTTAGCTGGTAAGTCACAGACACATGGAGATACACAGATTAATAGAAATGGGTTAAATTAATATGTAAGAGTTAGCCAATAAGAAGCTAAAGCTGATGGGCCAAGCAGTGATTTAAATAATATAGTTTCTGTGTGATTATTTTGGGTCTGAGCTGCTGAGCAGCTGAAAACCAACAAGCAGCCAACAAGAAACCAACATTTGGTTTTTCTCTTCCCAGGGATACTATAATGTAGGTGTTAAGTTGAATTCCTGGTTAATGGGAATTCCCCACTGTGATGTAATAAGCCGATTAAACCAAATTAATAAATCCAGGTTTATTCTGAGCAAAACATTCCTGGGTGGTCCCCAAGGAGGTTGAGGAGACCACAAGGAGAACCCACAAGGTGGGGGCTTTCAATACCCTGGATGGTGGAGCCACTGGGGGCAGAGCCCAGACTGAGGCAACTCCAGGGGAGGGGGTTTGGAGTGGAGCTTCCACCTGAACAGTAGGATCGAGTATTTCTTGATTATTCAGAAGATTTGTGTTTCAGTAAGGGAAGAGACAAGACAGAAAATTTAGGGACATCCAAGTTGTACAATCTCAAAAATCCTATTTGGTCTTTAGGTAAGTAAAAAGGGAGTATTGAGGCTGTATTTGCCACTGTTTTACCTTTGTCAAGTCCCAGGCTCCACATGGCACTTTTCCTGACAAGGACCTGAAAGTCCAACTTGTTCCATAGTCAAACCTGCATCTTACGCACAGTTGGGCTGACAATGCCAGTTTGGGTTCTACTGCCCTTGCAGTATCTAGGTTTTGATCCTCTTGCTTGACTAAACCCTTTTCCCTCCCACTTTATTTTTGTTATGGTGTTTATCACATCAGCAGAAAGCAAAAAAGAACATAAGCATTAATATAGTAGGCTACTTAGACTGAAGTGGGAAGATCATGAGTTTGAGGAAAGCCTAGGTAACATAAAGAGATCCAATTTCAAACAAAAAAATGTACAATTTGTCTTTTTGAACTTTGCTGGTGAATAATCTGGTAATTTAAGGAAGGAGATATTGATTTTCTTTTCTCCATCTCATCACAATTATTTGTTCTATGTTATTTTTTTTAGTTTTTTTGGTTTTTCGAGACAGGGTTTCTCTGTATGTAGCTTTGGTGCCTGTCCCGGAACTAGCTCTTGTAGACCAGTCTGGCCTCGAACTCCCAGAGATCTGTCTGCCTCTGTCTCCCGAGTGCTGGGAATAAAGGCGTGCACCACAACCACCCGGCTGTTCTATGTTATTTTTCTTCCCTTTATAATTTGTTCCCCTATTTTTTCCTCAATAGTCCTTTTTTAATTCAGTTTGAAATAAAATCTCATTAGTTAGTCAAAACTGGCCAGAAACTCACTTTGTAGACCATACTGGTCTGGAACTTTCAGTGATCCTCCTACCTCAGTCTCTTGAGGACTGGAATTACAATATGCATGACCACACCCAGCTAACTTGTTTTGGGGACAGGGTCTTATACCACAGGCTGTCCTGGGAGTTCTTTTTGTAGTCGAACCTTGAACCTCTAATCTTCCTGCCTTTCTTTCCTGAATACTAGACTTACAAGAAATGTGCCACCACCACCTGGTTTATGCTGGTCTAGGGATTCAAATCCAGGGCTTCTTGCAAGCTAGGCAAACATTCTACCAACTAGGCTACAGCTCCAGGCCCTAATTCATTATTTATAAAAATATTCCATTTTTGTTCGACCTGCTCAGGCCTGCCCATTGTCATGTTCCTTTCTCAACTGATGATATAGTCTACGGAATCAATACAAATGTCTTTCCTTTCCATTTGGTTTTCAGTAACTTAACACAGATACCTTAACATTTATGTAGGAATCATTCCATTTTCCCTCCATTGTTTCTGCCTTTTGTGTAGTACTGAGAAGGACTTCCTGACACTCAGATGCACTGTGTAATAATGTCTGAGTTCTTTTGACAAAAAACTTTCTCATTTTGTGCTCACCTCCCAGATATGAGATTTACAAATTCATCACAGAGGTCACAGATCATTAAACTGGTTCTCATTGCTTTTAATAATGTGCAACAGGAGAGTGGTGACCTCACTGTCTCCTAAAAGTTTGCTCACCCAAATCTTTATAGTCTGTCCCTGATACTTTGTGTTTTATTACCAACCATACATCCAACCTGTTGATTGCCTCTATGAAGTCCCACATGAGCTCTTCACCTGCCTTCTCTCTATTGTTCAAAGCAGAAAAACACAGCTCCCAACTACAAGTACAGCCCCATTTCAGAAAATAGTAAACACAGCTGTGAGTCAAACTGAGCAATGCTCGTTCTTTAAAAATTGCATAAATAGAATGAGCCAGAAAATTGGAATAATAACATTTTTGTTTTCTTCACATTTCTTCCTGTTTAACTTTTTCTTGTGTTTTAAGATCAGAAGGCTAGTTTTTATTATACTGTTCTAAGTTCCCCATCATTTCCTGTATGCTCAAAACTTCTAGTTCATGCATGTGGTTTTTAAAAAAAAGCCCAATCATTTCAAATATCTTAAAGCCACCTCATAGTGATTTTTAAGAGAATTTGGCTAGCCAGATCTTAAATAAATAACATATATCCTGAAAAATAAAACTAACAAATTCTAGCTTCCATGGAAAAGTGTTTTATTTTGCAAATAAGCACACCACAAGGGTGTTTTCCTGTACAGCAATGACAATCGTAATCTCATGGTTCATTGATGTGTAGAAATGGCATGATTTCTTTGTTTTTATAAAAATTAATTTTGTGTGTGAAAAGGAGAAAAATTTCCTGACGTCGCTGGACATAAGAAATGCATGTGGTGCACATTCCATGTGTCATTGCCATACATGTTCATATTGAGTAACTCTTGAGAAATTACACAAATACTAGTGCACAAAAAGCACTTAAGCTAAATACTTGTTTATATTGTTCTTAATAAGCAAAAATTAGGACCAGCCCTAATGCCTATCAGCTGAAATCTGAATGGACAAATATACTATATCCAAATATAGACCACTAAATCAAGATGTGTACACATGCCTATAATCCAAGCACTGCTTGTTCAAAATTTACATGGGCTACATAGAAAACTCTAGTCTCAAAACAGGAAGAAGGGGAAAGGGGGGGGCTAAATAAATCTAATCTACTCTATTAATAAAAGGTGTTAATACATGCAGAAAAAATAATAAACATATCAATTTCTTCATACACCCATTTGTTGATGAATAACTCAGATATTTGCAAGTCTTAGCTATTTTGAACAGCGCCACAATATAAACACAGAAGTATAAATATCCTTTTGAAATACTGGTGTCAATTTCTATAGCTACATATATCCAGTTGTGGACTGAGAACACAATTACTGTTTGATCTCACTTACATATGGAATCTGAAAAAGCTGAATTTATAGAAACAGGGGTAATAATTACCAGGGATGGGAATTGGAGAAATGTGGAGATACTGGCTGCAGGGGATACACTTTTGGTAATAAGGTAAATAAGCTCTGAGGTGCTCATGTCTAATGTAATGACTATAGTTAATAATAGTGTTTTGTATACTTGCACTAAATGTGAAAAAAATGACTGCATGTGTCTGAATTTCATTTGTTCTACAGAATGTGAATGTGTTGTTGTTTTCTAGTTCATATAAAAAAAACTTTTAAATACTGTGACTAGAGAGGAGGCTCAGAAGTTAAAAGAAAACAGAGGACTAGGGTTCAGTTCTCTGCATCTACATCAGATGGCTCACAACTACCTGCAATTCTAGCTCCAAGGGATCTGATGTCTCCCCTGGACTACTCAGATATCTGCACACACTCAGCAGACATATAAATGTATATGCATATGTATGTATATGGGCAAATGGTATACTTTGCCCAGCATGTTCCAGGGTCTCATTCAATAATCAGCACTGAAAAAAGAAAAGAATTAGAAAAGAAAAATTACCAAAGAAACAATAACCTCATACACTTAAATAATAGTGAAACAATAATGTGATAAAAAAATTTTGTTGTTTTATGTAACCAGAGACTGCTCTTTTGTTTCCCGGCTGCCCAGACCCAAATAAATACACAGAAAATATATTAATTACAACACTGTTTGGCCAATGGCTCAAGCATACTCCTAACTAGCTCTTATATCTTAAATTAGCCCATTTCTATTAATGTGTGTATCACCACAAGTCTGTGGCTTACTGAAAAGGTTCTGGCATCTTTCTCCTTTGGCAAGTATATGGCATTTCTCTGACTCCACCTTCTCTCCCTCTCTCTCTCTCTCTCTCTCTCTCTCTCTCTCTCTGTTCATATTTCCCGCTTAGCTGTACTCTGCTAAATCATTAGTCAAAGCAGCTTTATTTATCAACCAATAAAAGCAACACATATACAGAAGAACATCCCACATCAGTTATATGTTACTTGTAACATCCATTCATTTTTTATTAAATTTTTTTTAATTAAAAATTTCTGCCTCTTCCCTGCCTCCCTTTTTCCTCCCTCCCCCTACTCCCCATCCCCCACTTCCCTCCCCCTTCCTCTCCAGTCCAAAGAGCATTCCAAAGTGCCCTGTGGGCAGTCCAAGGTCCTCCCCCCTCCATCCAGGTCTAGGAAGGTGAGCATCCAAACCCGCTAGGCTCCCACAAAGCCAGGACATGCAGTAGGGTCAAAACTAAGTGCCATTGTCCTTGGCTTCTCAGCAGCCCTCATTGTCCACCATATTCAGAGAGTCCGGTTTTATCCCATGCATTTTCAGTCCCAGTCCAGCTGGCCTTGGTGATCTCCCAATAGATCAGCCCCACCATCTCAAAAACAAAAAACCCAGGATAGCCAAAACAATCTTATACAATAAAGGAACGTCTGGAGGCATTATCATCCCTGACTTCAAACTCTATTACAGAGCTTCAGTATTGAAAACAGCTTGGTATTGGCATAAAAACAGAGAAGTCGATCAATGGAATCGAGTAGAAGACCCAGATTTTAACCCACAAACCTATGAACACCTGATTTTTGATAAAGGAGCTAAAAGTATTCAATGGAAAAAAGAGAGCATCTTCAACAAATGATGCTGGCAGAACTGGTTGTCATCCTGTAGAAGAATGAAAATAGATCCATATCTATCACCATGTACAAAATTCAAGTCCAAATGGATTAAAGACCTCAATATCAGTCTTAACACACTGAACCTGATAGAAGAGAAAGTGGGAAGTACTCTACAACATATGGGCATAGGAGAACACTTCCTACATATAACCCCAGCAACACAGACATTAAGAGCAACATTGAATAAATGGGACCTCCTGAAACTGAGAAGCTTCTGTAAAGCAAAGGACACTGTCACTAAGACAAAAAGGCAACCCACTGACTGGGAGAAGATCTTCACCAACCCCGCAACAGACAAAGGTCTGATCACCAAAATATATAAAGAACTCAAGAAACTAGACGTTAAAATGCTAATTAACCTAATTAAAAACTGGGGCACTGAACTGAACAGAGAATTCTCAACAGAAGTCCAAATGGTCAAAAGACACTTAAGGTCATGCTCAACCTCCTTAGTGATCAGGGAAATGCAAATCAAAACAACTTTGAGATACCATCTTACACCTGTCAGAATGGCTAAAATCAAAAACACCAACAATAGCCTTTGCTGGAGAGGATGTGGAGTAAGGGGTACATTCATTCATTGTTGGTGGGAATGCAAACTTGTGCAACCACTATGGAAAGCAGTGTGGCAGTTTCTCAACATCCATTATTTTAACTATATAAAATGACAGCATACAGTCATTTTATGACAACACACAGTCATACAGACCTATCAAAGTGATGAATAAGCTTGCAAGATTCTTGATAAAAACATATTCAGGCTATTTATAGATGGCAGAATTGTGGGAGGGCTGGCCATGGCAATATAACAAAAACCTTGGTTGTCCACCAATTGCAGACTTTCAGATGTGAGCACTTCATAAACCTAAGAGTGATTCTCTATGGTTCTTAGAAACTATGGTGAAGCACGATTAAGAAAAACTCAGAGTCAGAAATTGGGGTTCAACCTGGATATCTGAAAAGCAAAACAACCAGACCCTGGCTCTTACCTTGACCTCAGTCTAAAATGACGATCCTGTCTCCAGGAATCTCTGAATGGATGGTGTCTGAGAGCTGTCTTACCCCATTTTATATTCTTCTCTAGAGCTGTCATTAAAGCATGCTCCACTGGGATTAAAGGTATGCACCACTCGATTTCTATGGCAACTAGTGTGACTACTAGGATTAAAGGTGTGTGTTTCCATAACCTGGTCTGTAAGGCTGACCAGTGGGACTGTTTTACTCTCAGATCTTCAGGCAGTCTTTATTAAAATACAATTAAAATGCCACCACACTACAGCAGTATTTACATTGATTGGATCTCTTCTACTCCCAGTCAATGTGGACATGTTGAGAAAAGCCCAGAGCAATTCTGACTTCTTAACTTTATGTGAGCATTTGGCAGAATACATAGGCAATCCTACCTAGGAAATTCACACTGAAGACATTTGTTAGTTTGTGATCTAAGTATATTGGGAAAACAAGTAATCCTTTTGGAGCAATTGTGTGCTGGCTTTGTTGATACCTATTGCATTGCCAGCTGTGCTTTCTGAGCAACCTCATAGCTTTTGAAATCTGATCTTTGTGACTTGGGGAGTCAAAAGTGTCTCAAAGTAACCAAAAAAAAAAGAATATAAAAAGTGCATTATAATCTGCCCAGTTGTGCAAAGGAAGTTGTGGCTTATTGTTATATAAATGTAAGGCTCTGGTCCTAGACTAGTTAAGAAATAACCAGCAGCCCTTGGCAATTGCAAGACATGACTAATTATTTGTTTAACAAATACACTATATTACAGAATTATCCCTTCTATCTGCAAACATTTGTTATTTTTTTAAAAGAATGCTTTTTGATTATTTTATTTTTAGAGACAGTTTCACTCTTTAACCCAAGTTGGTAAATTCATAGCAAATCTGCATAAGTCTCTCAAGTTATACTTCTAAAGGAACAAACCATCACACCCAGCATTTTCAGTGTTTTAAAAAGAAACTTTTGTTCATATTAACAATCCTCAAAAAATGTAACATAATTAAAGTTCAACTGTGGAAAAGGTGTATTTACACAACGTCTTGGTCTTTCATTGAGTCTCTCATTGGCAAAACTCTCTTGACCTTGACTATGGGAGAAAGAGATGACCAGGACCCTTCCTCTCACCTTCGCTCCTCCTAATAGTGAATTTCTCCTGGGGTGTACTTGGACCATCTGACTGACTCACTGTTTATATAAAAACAAGATCCAGGCACTGTGTTGAAAGCTGCTGAAACTGGAGCAAACTAGTCAGTAGCAGCCTGACTAACTGAGACACCCACACTTTTCCAGACCAGGGCCAGTGTTCTGTGGCAGCAACTTCAGCCTGAGCACTATGCTTGAAACTGCAGAGCTACACTTCAATGTGGATCATGGCTACCTGGAGGGCCTGGTGAGAGGATGCAAAGCCAGCCTCCTAACTCAGCAGGACTATGTCAACCTAGTGCAGTGTGAGACCTTGGAAGGTAAGTCCCTCACTTCATCCCATTAAAAGAAACACAAACAAAAATGATATTGCCCTCTGGAAGGGAGGAAAGGGGGAGGCAATCACCTACTCAGAAGGTCAGAACAGGTTCTTAGTCCTGGAATTCAGATGCCTTTGGTTTAGGGACCTTGGATGTGAGAAAAAAAAGATTGATATCCATTTATATAATTTAATAGTTTAACATTCCCTTCCATTGTGAATGCAGGAGATAAACCATGGCCAGTGGTCTGAGCATCACCTGCTACTGATACCCACCCAGAAACCCACAGCTATCCCCTGATGTTCTTGCAAGTATTCTCAAATATATTAATGCTTCTTAGTTTGAATTTAGATGTTACTCTAATTTCAAGGATATTTTTACCTTGATTTGTAATGTCTCAGTTAAGAGCATATTTTACACATTTTAAATATATTCTGATAATTATACTTTAAAATATTGTGTTTTCTTTGTCATCCTAACTCTCTTTTTATCCATATAACTATAAACACTACTAGGTAATACCCTTCACCAACATGAGTCTATGGAGAAAGAAACAGCTAAGAGTTTTGGTTTAGAGAGATTTTTGTCTGGCTCCAGCTTTTCAGTACTGATTTGAGAATTTGTTTGAGATTTGCCTTTAACCGAAAGACAAGTGAAAAAGAAAATCCAGGAGTGTGGTGGATTAAAAGTCTTGGTTTTAATCTCTGCTACATCTAAATTGGTGACTGAGTTTTCAAAGTCTCTGAGCCTCAAAAGTCTTCCCTTATACACAGGGAAAGAATTCCTACTTAGTTATTAAGGAGAAAAATAGATATGTACCCAGTAAATGATAATTTTCCTTAAATCACATTTTTCTTAAACCTTAACAAAGAATGCACATCTGTAACTGTTTTATTATTAAAAACAGCTTTGTTTACTCATTTTGAGAAGCATACAGATTATACTAGAAGTAAAAGCAATAAGGGAAAAATTCTTGGAAGAGTAATGAATTAGGTGGCATACATGGGTTGAGGGTGGACAACAAACCATGTTTTCAAAAAAACCTTTTGAAGGTGACTTTGATAGTTAACTTCCTTGTAAGGCTGAAGGAAGCTGAGATCACCATTTTATAACAGTGACTAGTTATAGCCAGCATTAAGGGCTCAAGGTGATATCAGCCTTGTCCTGCCTTTCAATTTACTTTATAAATAGATCTTTCAAATGATATGTAATTCTATTGACTACAAACAATGATACATAATTCCAAATACAGTTCGGAGTTTGGTGACTAGAGAATGTTAATTGCTTATAGAAATGTCTGCATAAATTAAAGTACAAAAAAATCTTTAACACAGGGAAGAATGCATGCTTCAGAGAGAAGTCAGCCTTTTGGATAAATTCTATTTAGTTTTGAGTCAAGCCTCTACAAGCAATAAAAAATGCTAATTTAAATGGAAGCAAAACCTGAGCTGCCATTTGACACCAGACACTCACTGCTCATATCAGAGAGAAATCAAAGAAGTTGTATCAAAGTTGGAGAAAGAATTCTAGGGTAAAAAAAGTAAGGAGGACACAAATAAAGAAATAAAAGTTACAAGAGGGGCTGAAGAGATGGCTCAGTGGTTAAGAGTAAAAACTGCTCTGGCAGAGGACCTGAATTCAGTTCCCAACACCCTCACTAGGCAGAAAGGTCACCATCATCTAGGAACATCAGCTACAGGGGCATCTGATGCCTCAGGCCTCCAAAAGCACCCCCACTCACATACACACATATCCACCCCTCACACATGTGAGTACACATAATTAAAAATGAAATAAAAGTATTTTTTCTTTTTTAAATTTATACAATGATTTTATCATGGAACATTTTAACCAAAAGATTTACTGAAAGAGGAAAGGGAAGAGAAGAAAGAAATTTATGTAAAATGTATCTGGCCTAGAACAGTTGCCTAACTGGATTTAATATCTTTATTTTCAAGGCAAGTTTTCAGACCCTTTTTGAGACCTCAGGAATGATGCTTCTTGGAAAACTGTACATGTGCCCACATATATAACTTCACAAAAAACACTAAGGGGTAGTGAACCATGAGAAGGCATCCCTGTATCCTAGTTGAGAAATGCTGCCCAGTTCATCATTGCTTTATTATCATTATATCTCATGATTTTTTTCTTCTCAGTACAAATTTTTTTTCAATTATTCAATTTTCAGATATCTGTTTACACACTCAGAACTCAGAAGGGTGAGCTGACCAACCACAACCTCATAACAGCTTATAGGGACTGCTTCCAACCTTACATACATTTGTGTGACAGACAATTATTGGGAGATACCCAGAAATTCAGACACCAAAAACTAACCACATTTGAGTTATCATAGTTGCTGAAAAAATCCAGATGAGAAAACCTTTTAAGCATTTTTAAAGTATGTACCTTTGGGTATGTGTACACCACATGTGTGCAGGTGTCCACAGAGGTCAAAAGAAGGCATAGATGACTTAGAGCTGTAGTTGTAGAAAGCTGCACATCACTTGATATGCTGAGAACCTACATATAGCTCTGCAAAAGCAGCAAGCACTCTAAATCTCTGAAATATACCTCTAACTCCTTAATTAAAAACTTTTTGTCCTCATACACCTGAGTACACTGAGGCTTAGACTGGCTGTGAGCAACCTACAGGCTACCAACAACAGAAAATAGAGATATCAGTGCTTCTTTTTCCACTTAATTTATACTAAGAGACATAGGGTACATTGTGAGATTCGGCTCAGTGATAGAGTGCTTGCTACTTGCCTAGTCATGCATGAAGCTCTAAGGAACATCTCCAGCAACACACACACACATACAGAGAGAGAGAGAGAGAGAGAGAGAGAGAGAGAGAGAGAGAGAGAGAGAGATGACTCAAACTGTGCTGTTTTGATGCCAATTCTGTTTTACTAATAGAAATAACACAGACTGCCCTACTTAGTCTATTTCTAGGATGTTAGGAAGTAACAGCTCTGGAAAGCAAGGTATTTGTTGCCTTTGTGAATATGCAGGTACCCTTTGAGCCAACTCAGGGCTAAGAATCAATCAAGAGGATCTTCTGGGATGAAAGTTAAGTACTCAAGGACTTCTGTTTACCTTTGCAGAGTATGCACTATGTGAATTGTGAATAAAGAAGGGAAGGTAAAACTGTGCTGTCACAGTACTATGTTGAAGCAGGTGCATTTTGCAGAGGAAAAGCTAACTTACCAAAAATTGAAATTTTTTTCACTGTGTTAAATCCTGTAGTCTTTAAACCTGTTCTGATGTGATAGCAGCAGATTATTTTAGAATCATTTACAAAGAATACATAGTATTCAAGTAACTTTAGAAGACAGAAAATAAAATTGTCCAGTAAAAAAACTTTGGGAATCTTCATATTCAGGATTGTGCTGTCTTGTGGATATCACTGGACAAATGTGGTCAGAAACACTCACCCATTCCAAGTCTGACTCTGACTAACTGAAGCATGAACTAGTCATGGGAGTCAGTGCAAGTCAGTCTTTCCTGGGAACAAAAGAAGGAAGTGATTACTCTTGAAAACAACACACCATTTTCATCAGAATGTCAACTACAAATAATTGTGGAAATAGCTATACCTCTTAGAAAAAGACAAGGTGGAGATGCCAATACCTGAAGTTCTGTAATGAATAGGCTTTTCTGAACACAATGAAAGAGTGCACTGGCTCTGGGGTGTGGACAATACTCTAGATTGGATTTTCACATTATTCTCCTTGACACAAATTTTTGGAAGGTAATGAAAGATGCTTACTTCATATTCCTGACTATTAGGTCTCTTTAAAGGGAATTGATCTCCAGTCTTTTCCCAACTGCGCCTTTAAGTAGGAACTAATGCAGTTGGCATACATTAAACACTTTCTGGCTAAGTCCAAAGAAGAAAATATGGATAAGATATAATTCCTGGGGGGCTGGAGAGATGGCTCAGAGGTTAAGAGCGTTGCCTGCTCTTCCAGAGTTCCTGAGTTCAATTCCCAGCAACCACGTGGTGGCTCACAACCATCTGTAATGAGGTCTGGTGCCCTCTTCTGGCCTTCAGGCATACATGCAGAAAGGATATTGTATACATAATAAATAAATATTTTTTTAAAAAAGATACAATTCCTGCCTTAAAAGAACTCTCATTCTAGAAAAGGAAATGGTTAGGCGAATAAGAAACCCTTAAAGAGGACAGTTGAGCAGAACCCATCAAATTTCCAAATGCATAAAAATAGTGCCAGGAAGTTTCGCATTCCATCAGGAGGCTTACACACATGTGAGAGGACATATGTGCAAATGCTCTTCATTGTATTATTATTATTTGTATTATTATAACACAGCAAAAGATGGATGCTGTGTTAGTTACTTTTCCACTGTTGTGATAAAATGCCATGACCATGGCAACTTATAGAAGGGATAGTTTATTTGACCCTCTGGTTCCAGACAGATGAGTCCATGATGACAGACAAGACACATGGCAGCTAGAGTTGAAGTTGAGAACTTAACATTTTGAACACCAAACAGGAAGCTGAGAAAGAACCAGAAAGGGCACTGAGGCCTTGAAACCTCAAAGTCCACCCCCAGGAAGTACCTCCTACAACAAGGTTACACCTCCTTAGGTTCCTGTAACATTGCCATCCTCCATCTTAGGGACCAAGTATTCAAATGACATAACCTATAAGGAACATTCTCATCCAAACCTCCACAGGTGCCAATCAAATGACCCTCAGTAGGGAACTAGTTAATTAAGTTTGGGAACATTCTTACTGTAATGGAAAAATTAAAAATGCTGCAGGTCCCTGAGCAGTGGCAGTGGGTCCCAGGACCAATGTAATGGCACAGCACCAATGTAATGTATTAATTAAAGTACTGCAGGATCCCTGGATCCACAACAGCTTCAGCCGCAAAAAAGCTGCAGGTCCCTGAGAAGCAGCAGTGGGCAGCTTGTCCCAAGAGCAGGCAGTCCTAGGCAGCGACTGGTGCAGGTCCCTGAGCAAAATCAGTGGGCCATGTGGCAGCAGGCAGTGAACAGCAGGTTCTGAGAGCAGCCAGTCCCAGTTAGGGATGGCACAGTTCCATGAATGGCCGCAGTGGGCCATGAGGAGAGACAGACAGATGAGCATGCTATAAGACCATACCACGGGTCTCTGAAGGCAGCTGGTCCTGGGTAGGGAGCCATGTGGTGGGAGGTGAGAGACAGAGACATGGATAGGCACACCATTCAGAGTGAGGCTGAATATTTATTTAAGTGGGTTATGGAGGGGGAAGGGAGAAGGGGAAAAGAAAAGGAAGGCAGAGAAGGGGGAGGGAGGGAGGGAGGGAGGGAAGGAGGGAGGGAGGGAAGGAGAGACAGAAGTGGAAAGGGGAGAAGTGGGGAGAGGCAGAAGCTGCCTCTTAGAGAGGGAGACAGAAAAGGAAGGAATTCAGGCTAAAAGCAGGAAGGAAGATCTGCCTGCCTTAGTGGAGGGGGGGAAGTGAGTGTGGCTTGTCTCTTAAAGGGACAGAATAGATCATTACACTTATAATGGAATATTCTACAGCTGGAAAAACTTAAAACTAAAATAAGAAACTCCTGGATACTGGAAGTGAAAAGATTACCAAGATTAGCTCTCATGAAGTAAGCTAAGCAAAGAGGACCATTTGTGGGATGATATGTCTTAGCTTCTTAAAAGGTGTTATATTTTTGAAAAAAAAAAGTTATATTTTTATCTAGATGCAAAGAATATGTAATGATTTAAAAGAAACTAAATACAGTTATTATAACAATATATTAGAATATATAATATTATATATTACCTGAAAATAAGAGTAAATGAGTGGCACATAAGAAATATTGGAAATTTTTCACTGTATACACACACATACAGATTCCTTTTACATTTAAAATACGGAGGCCAAAGAGATGGCTCAGCAGTTAAGAATACTTGCAGTTCTTGCAGAGGACTAGGTTTTAGTTCCCAGCACCCATATCAGTTCACTACTCTCTATAACTCCAGGACCATTTGGAGTGGATACCCACTTCTGACCTGTGGACACAAACACACACACACACACACACACACACACACACACACAACTTTCATGAAAAAGTAAAAATACATATAGGAGGAAGACTGTTATTACAAAGACTTTTCTCTGAATCATTAGACACAATTTGTGCCACCTTCTGGGATTTACTTTTGTTTTATATTTAGATGAATATGCAACACTGTTGCTGTTCCATGGTACACTAGTGGCTTCCACTCAACTGTCAACTGACCTCTGCCTGTCCATCTTTCAATCCTTGGGTCAGAAGCTTTTGACATTTTTTTATACATATCTCTTCAGTCACAAATTCCCTTTACCTAATTTTCCTAGAAAATATGTTTCCCTTTTAACCCTCATTTCAAGCCTATTTCTAGAGGCCCTTTGCTATAGTGGCCCTGGTGACACAGAATTGGCAAACTTCAGCTTTGTGATCCTTAACATGCAGTGAACCTAATCCTGTACAGCATCTATGACATATGCATATATAACCTGCCAAAAGACATTAACCTCACCATCAGGGACCAGCCTCAACAAAAATATCTCTCGCCAGGGTAGAGGCATGGAGATTTAGAAATATAGTAAAGAATATGAAGACACAAATGAAAATAATAAAATGGAGAAACATATAGGATAGTATCAGGAGGGAATTCCAGTGAGTACTGAAAATATGCCCACATTTAATTTCCAACTGCTTAAAATACCCCCAAAAGGTAGGAGTAAGATAAAAGACTGTATTAGCATGATACAAAGAAATGAACATACCAATTGAAGGTCATGAGCTACATTCATAGTTAAACATTCTGTTGGTAGAACAAAACAAGTCACTGTCACACACTAGATCAAAACATTCTGTAGGTAAACTGCTCTCTGGGTGGAATCCCAAGTTATCTCTCTCCATAAAGGGAACTGGAACTTAATTTGATCCTTAGACTCTTATTTGAGGTAGGAACAAACTACTTCTCTATTCCTGGAGTACAAGAGCTGGCTATTAGCCACACCTGTTGACAATAACCTTGAAAGAGCAGAATTCTCTGCTCCACACCTTGGTGGGACCTTTGTCTGAGGTAGAAGCACAATAACCTTGAAGGAACTAGAGGTAAGTTTCAACTCTCTGACCTTTGATCAATGTGAAAATAAGCTCACATTTCCAGGCCTCCACACCTCACTTACCTTTCCTGCTGCATACTGAAGTGTTACATGAAGAAATAAAATACTATCTGTTGTGGATATTTGCTTTGTGCCGCATTTGTTTAACTATGTAAAGGTGTGTTGCATTTATTTATGTTGCAGAATAATTTTCTAAGTATGTAAAGATGTGTTGCTGTTTTACCTTGCCTGACTAAGGCACCTGATTGGTCTAATAAAAAGTTGAACAGTCAATAGCAAAGGAGAACATATAAGTAGAAATTTCAGACAGGAAGAATAAATAGGAGGAAGAATTTAAGCTTGAAGGAAGAAAAAAAAAGAGATGCCAGGGACATGCCAGGGGCCATACAGACAGACACATAGGAAGCAGGAAGGAAGGATATACAGAAAGAAAAGGTAAAAAGCCCCAAAGCAAAATGTAGATGAATAGAAACAGGTTAAATTAAGTTAAACAAACTAGTAGAACAAGCCTAAGCTAATGCTGAGGATTCATAATTAATAATAAGCTTCAGAGTCTTTATTTGAGAGCTGGCTGGTGACCCCCCCAAAAATTTCAACTACACCATCTTCTATCCATAAGCTATATTATGGTACAATATGTGTGTGTGTGGGGGGGGAGATAGGGAGAGAGAGAGAGAGAGAGAGAGAGAGAGAGAATATTCTTCCTTTTCTTTTTTGCACTACTGGGACTTGAACCCTCAGCCTGGAACATGCTAAACACATGCCAGGCAAGCACTCTACTACTAAGCTTCCTCCTTAACTGTAGTGTAAGCTTCTATAGGCAGAAAGTATACCTTACTCTGTTCCTTCTCCAGCCTCCTGAAGCCTAAGACTGTTTTGTGTAACACAAATCCAAGCTGTGTATACTTCCTAGCTCTGGGTTAAGCAAGCTGTGGAGCCATTGGCTTTGGAACTTCCTTATCTGATACTTAGATTTCACTTATCGGGTTTATCTCCCAATTTAGGAAGGGACCTAAAATACCTGGAAATGTTTTGTGAACTGTGAATTTGGTTCTGAATCATAATGCCTACACAACATGAATGAGATTTTTTTATTCTGCTAGATCATAAGTCCTGAAACAGCACTTAATTCCAGGTTTGGATTCTTGGTATTTGACATATGACTGTTGATTCTGTTCTACTTCAGTGAGAACTGATTTTAAAAACTCTCATTCCCAGGAATAAGAAAGTAGAGAAGGCTTTATGGTGCCACATATCTGCAATGCTAGTACTTAGGAGACTGAGGCAGGAAGATAGAGCTTGAGGTCAGTCAAGGCAAGTTCCTTTTTTAAAACAAACAAACACCCCCACTGAACTTCATAATGAAGCCCTGTACACTGATCTTCTGGTGCCAGATTTTAATCGCAAATTAAACCTAATGTTGTGGGTCATACATGTAACAAAATTTGAATTAAGTGCTATGAGGAATAGGAAGAATAGTAAGACTAATAAGTACCTAAGTGACTATTTAGCTCAGGATATCATTGGTAAGGAAAAAAATCACTAAAAATTAAAAATACAAAAATACTTTCAATTTACACATGAAAGTAAACCAAACTTGAAAATTGAGGAATACTTGTCAGAATGGCTTTGGAGGAAGGCTTAAAACAGGTAAACATTCTGGACAGTAGGGAAAGTCAGTGACTTACAGAAAGCAAAAGTCAAGTGAATAAGACTGGCAATAGCATTGCAATAACTGCTAGAGTTTAGGTTGAAAAAAAATGTTAAAGTTCCTTTAAAGACTGTGAAAGTCAGGATGCTGAGTGTAACACTGGGTGAGAATGAGAGTCATGCCCAGGAACAGACTTGCAGGCATGGAAAACATGGACACAAAATCTCGCAGAACCTCAGTTACTTCATCTATGAAAAGGGGATCAATGAAAAGTTAAGAAATGACCCATGTTAATCCAGGCGGTAGTGGCACATGCCTCCAATGCTGGCACTTGGGAGACAGAGGCAGGCAAATCTCTGTGAGTTCAAGGCCAGCCTCGTCTACAAGAGCTAGTTTCAGGACAGACTCCAAAGCTATAGAGAAATTCTGTCTTTAAAAAAAGAAAAAAAAAAAAGAAATGATACATTTTAAGATCATTTTATTAGTGGTAAAAACACTTTATACATCTAAAAAACTTGTTTTTCTTTAGGATTTATGAATCTTTTTTAATTGTTTTTGTTGAACTATATATTTTTCTCTTGTAGATTAGATCCATGTATTGTTGAGGGAGGATGTTTGTTCATTCCCAGTTGCCCATTATATGAAATAATTGCACAGAAACTATATTATTTACAATACTGTGTGGTCAGTAGATTAAGCACATTTCTGGCTGAATCTTAACCCATTTCTATTAATCTGTGTATTGCCATGTGGTTGTAGCTTCCTGTATAAAGTTTCATCTGATGTCTGTCTTTGGTGGGGCTACATGGCACCTCTCTGATTCAGGCTTCTCTCTCTCTCTTTCTCTCTCTCTCTCTCTCTCTCTCTCTCTCTCTCTCTCTCTCTCTCTCTCTCCTGTCCTCTATATTCTGTTAAGACATTGGCTGAGGGTAGCTTCTTTATTAACCAATAAAAGCAACACATAAATAGAAGGACTTTCCACACGAACTTATGTCTCTATTAGGGTCCTCTTTGCTTCTAGGTTCTCTGGATTGTGAATTGTAGGCTAGTTTTTCTTTGCTTTATGTCTAAAAGACACTTATGAGTAAATACATATTATATTGGTCTTTTTGAGTGTGGGCTACCTCACTCAATATGATGTTTTCTAGATCCATCCATTTACCCACACATTTCAAGATGCCATTTTGTTTTTTTCCACTGTATAATATTCCATTGTGTAAATATACCACATCTTCTTTATCCATTCTTGGTCAAGGGGTATTTATATTGTTTCCAGGCTCTAGCTATGACAAACAATGCTGATATGAACATAGTTGAGCACATGTCCTTGTGGTATAATTGAGCATCCTTTGGGTTATGCCCAAAAATGGTATTTCTGGGTCTTAAGGTAGGCTGTTTCCTAATTTTCTGAAAAATTGTCACACTGATTTCCAAAGTGATGGTGCCAGTTTGCACTTCCACCAGCAAGGGAAGAGTGTTTCCTTTACCTCACATCCTCCCAAGCATAGTTGTCATTAGTGTTTTTGGTCTTGGCCATTCTTACATGTGTAAGATGGAATCTCAGAGTTGTTTTGATTTGCATTTCTCTGATGGCTAAGGATGTTGAGCATTTCCTTAAATATCTTTCAACCATTTTAGATTCATCTGTTGAGAGTTCTCTGTTTATATCTCTACCCCATCTTTTATTGGATTATTTGTTCTTTTACCAGCAAAGTTTTAGCACATCTGTCTCTGCTGGTGGTTTCATGGCTTCTCCCCTGACTCTGTCTTCTCCCAGCATTCAGTTTAGTTTTTCCCACCTAGCTTTATTTCACCCTATTAGGCCAAGCCAGTTTACTTATTAACCAATTGTATTCACAACATACAGAGGGGAATCCCATATCAGTTTCTATTTGCTAATTTCAGCTCTCAATTTGTTTATTTCCTTCTGTCTAGTCCTTCTGGGTGAGTTTGCTTCTATTTGTTCTAGAGTGTTCAGGTGTTCTGTTAACTCACTGGTGTGGGATTTTTCCAGCTTCTTTATATAGACATTTAGTGCTATGAACTTTCCTCTTTACACTGCTTTCATTGTGTCCCATAAATTTGGGTATGTTGTGTGATCATTTTCATTGAATTTTAGGAAGTCTTTATTTCTTCCTTTATTTTTTTCTTTACCCATTTGTGATTCAGGTGAGCATTGCTTAATTTGCATGTGTTTGTGTGTTTTCTGAAATTAGTGTTGCTGTTTAATTCTAATTTTAAGTCATGGCGTGGTGTGGGAAGTCCTTCTGTCTATATGTTGCTTTTATTGGTTAATGAATAAAGAACTGCTTTGATCCTATGGCAAGAACAGAACAGAACTAGGCAGAAAAAGCTAGGCTGTATGCTGGGAGAAAGAATGGTGGAGTCAAAAAGAAGCCATGGAGCCACCGCCAGAGTCAGACATGCTGAAACTTTGCCAGTAAGCCACTGTCACATGACAATACACAAATTAATAGAAATGGGTTAAATTAATATGTAAGAGTTAGCCAATAAGAAGCTAGAGCTAGCCGGGTGATGGTGGTGCACGCCTTTAATCCCAGCACTTGGGAGGCAGAGGCAGGCGGATCTCTGTGAGTTCGAGACCAGCCTGGTCTACAAGACCAACAAGCAGCCCCTCTTACTACAATGGTGATCCAGTAAGATACATGGGGTTATTCCATTTTTTTTAATCTGTTGAGATTTGCTTTGTTACTTAGTATGTTGTCAGTTTTTGAGAAGTTTCCATGAAGTGCTGAAGTTATATTCTTTTATGTTTGGATGGACTGTTCCATAGATGTCTCTTAAGTCCATTTGAGTCATAGCATCTGTTAGTTCTCTTATTTCTCTGTTAATTTTATGTCTTGCAAACCTGTCCAATGGGATGCTGAAGTCTCCCACTATTACTGTGTGGGGTTTAATGTATGATTTAAGCTTTAGTAGTGTTTCTTTTAGATATGATGGTACCCTTCTATGTTCAGTATTGAGATTTCCTTTTGATGGATTTTTCCTGTAACTAATATGAAATGTCCTTCTTTGTCTCTTTTGATTGATTTTAGTTTGAAGTCTATTTTGTTAGATAATGGGATAGCTACACCAGCTTGTTTCTTAGATTAATTTGATTGAACAATTTTTTCCCAATCTTTTACTCTGAGACAATGTTTGTCTTTGAGGTTGAGGTATGTTTCTTATATGCAGCAGAAGGATGGATTCTGTTTCAATATCCAGTCTGTTACCTGTATCTTTTTATAGGTGAGTTGAGTTCACAGAGGTCACTTGCTTGAGCTCTGCTCTGGCAGAGGTTGCTGGCTTGGGCTTGTTCCCACAGATGTCTTTGGCTTGGGCCTGTCTCTGTGAAGATCCCTGACTTTGTCCTGGTCCCATAGAGGTATCTGATTTGAGCCTGCTCCCCTGGCAGTTGCTCTCTCACACATGTTCCTGCAGAGGTTGCTTTCTCAGGCCTACTCCAGCAGAGGTTGCTTTCTCAGACCTGCTCCCACAGAGGTAGCTAGCTCAAGCCTGCTCCCACAGAGGCTGCTGGCTCAAGCCTGCTCCCACAGAGGTAGCTGGCTCAGACCTGGTACCACAGAGGTAGCTGGCTCAAGCCTGCTCCCACAGAGGTAGCTGGTTCAGGCCTGGTACCACAGAAATCTCTGATTCAGGCCTGCTTGTTTGGCAGTCACTCCCTTGTACCTGCCCTGTGGAGGTTTCTGACTTTGGCCTGTTCCTGCAGATGTCCCTGGCTCAGGCTTACTCCCCCCTGGCTTAGGTCCAGTTCCATAGATGTCTCTGGCTCAGCCCTGCTCCCTTCATGGTCACTCCCTCTTACCTGTTCCTTCTCCTGCAGAGGTTGATGACTCATGCCTGCTCCAGTGGAGGTCACTGGCTTGGGCCTGCTCCAATGGAGGTTGCTTGCTCAGACCTGTTCCTGTGGAAGTCCTTGGTTTGGGCTCAGTCCCCTGGAGGTCCCTGACTCAAGCCTGCTCTGGCAGAGGTCACTGACTCAGGCCTGCTCTGGAGGAGGTCACTGGCTTGGACGTGCTTCAGCAGAGGTCCCTTGTTGAGGCTTCTAAGTCTTGTTTTAAATTACTCAGAGAAGCAAGTGACTATTACACGCCACTTATAAGAGCAGGACAATGTTAAAACAGTTCTTAGAAAAGAGTAAATTTTATGACAGAAGTTCATAAACAGGAAAGAGCCTAGGAAAATCAATTAATAGATTGGCAAAAGAATCTATGTGTCAGATGATCATCCAAAACAAGAAAAGGTAGGAGGGAAATTTTAGTGAAGAAATAGATGCCTATAATTCCAATAGGTGGGAGGCTGAGGCGGAAGGCTGTTGAGTTCAAAGCTAGCTTACCTACATGTGAAAACCCCCAAGACCATAGAAAGGAAGGGAGGAAGAAGCAAAAGAGGGAGAATTGGAGAGAGAGAGGAAGAGGAACTGGGAGAAGGAGAAGGAAGAGAGGGGGAAGAGAGGAAAGACAGGAAGGGAAGGGAGGAAGGGAGAGAGGGAGGAAGAGAAAGAAGATTTGATATACTAAAGCACTGAGGAGAATTATGCAGTTTTAATATTATATGGATAATATTAAGTTAGCAAATAGATGAAGTGCCTTGTTTTATATTAATTAATTTTCTCATAATTGTGAAAAATATCTGACCTATGCAACTTAAGGAAAGAATGTCTTAGTGTGTTTTACAGTTTAAGGAACTGTGTCACTGAAGACACAGTGAGTCAGTCTGTGGTCTGTTCCCATTTTTAGGATTAGAAGCAGAGAAAGGTCTGTAATTTTACTGAGCTTTACCCAATGGGCTTAGATTCTATGACCCAAAGTGTCAAGAGACACCTTTTTGGGGTGACTTCTGCCATAGTCCAGCCACAGCAGGCTTGTATGCTTCAGGGTAGGGGGCATGTGGAGTACAAATGTTAGGTGGAAGGAAGAGAGATAAGGAAGAAACACAGAGACATAGGATAGATAGTACAGGGAGGGCAACTCAGTGGATTCTGGTTACTGAATTCACCCACATTTACTTGTTATATGCTTTTATATTCTACTACAAAGTGGGGGAGAAGGCAAAAGACTGCTTTAACATGACAGAAAGGACAACCAGAACTGTTACTTTCTTCAGTACTTGAGACATCAAGAAATTATTTCCTGAGTAAAGCATTTGATGTTTTGAGCAGGAATGTGTAGTGAACACATCCCAGACCAAGTATCCCATAGGCAGTCATTCTGCATGTCAAACCTCTCATTTTAAAAGAAGGAACAGAAATGGGCTTGAACTCTCTGACCTTTGGTCAGGGTGGACCAGATTCACCCTTATGGGACATCTTAATGTTCAAAACACTAAGTAACCACACCCTAGGTCAGGGTGTGTAGTCACATTTGTTGGCAACAACTTTAAAAGAGCAAAATAAGCTCAAACTCTCTGACCTCCAGTCGGGGTGGAACAGGCACACATCTGTGTGTGTCCCCACACCAAAGGTTCTACAATCTCCCAAACAGTGCTACCAAACCCAAGAATCTGCGGGGGATATTCCATACTGAACATAACACGACATAACAATTTAATATATGTATTAAAATCTAGATAATTATTAAATCTAATAATGGAACTGAGTATATCAGTTGGGAAATTCCCCATTTAGAGAATAAAAGTCAACGTTCTTAGACAATCAAACTGTTTAGGGAGTAGATTAAGAGAAATTAACATTTTGAAGTAGTTTCTATATACTACACTTGCCTTTTTTTTTTAAACTGGTGATTAAATCAGATCTATTGCTTTATTTCACCCTTGCCATAGCCTGACTGTATCAACTCTAAACCCTTCTCTCTTCCTCAAGGCTTTACAGAGTATATGATAATGATTACATTGATCACAGCAAATTATAGCTTTTAAATGACTTTTTAGTCAATTAAATATGGCTTTGAATCCCAAGGTACTTACATGATTCTAGAGAGTGGGGTGGGATCAACAGTAACAAAAGTACGGCCATGGCCTTTCAAACAAGAATAGACAATAACATGAAGCTGGAATTGAGGCCAATTCTCTGCAATATAAATCATTAACATTTAAAGAATGAATGATGTAGTGGTGAGACTTGATTCTTTGAGTAAAACGTCTTCTACTTTCAAGACAACCTCCATATAAATCCCTCTGGACTTCAGCTTCTTCATCTGTAATTAAAGGATACTAAAATTGAGCTACAGAGGCTGCCCATCCCACCCTATATCTGTGTCAGCTGTTACTGGTCTCTTCTTTTCCTCAAGTTGTATAAAGTTTTAGCATTTTCAGATTTCTCAAACTATTTACTAAAGATTAAAATTGGCCAATGTAAAGCCATCTGTATTATTGAGAGTTCTATATAGGAACAGAACTAACAGAATGAGTGAATATTGTAATGGGTACTTCACTAGAATGTCTTACAACCCATAGGTCTGGGAAGGCCTCTGCATAATGCAAAGGTTGACAACCCTGTCGCTGTTTGAACTATGAAGCTGGATGGTATAGCGGTCCCAATGTGGTGGTGAAGGTCTAAAATATTCCTGGAGTGTCCCCTGGTCCTGAGTTGACAGGATGACAGCACTGGTGGTCAACAGCAGCAAAAGAGTAGACACACATCACCAGCATAAAGTGAAGGCTGCCAAGCAAAGGACACTTTTCTTTTAACCTCTGTGTATCTTGGTCTCTACCAGAAGGTGAAACTTAGGGTGGGGAAGAGCCTTCTCCCATTGAAAAACTTGGAAATCATCAGCTCAGAAGACTGCCTCTCAATTGATTCCAGATCCTTTTAAATCGACATTTAAAATTGATGACTCTGGTCTAGGTTTTTTGTGTTTGTTTGCTTGTTTGCTTGCTTGCTTGCTTGCTTGTTTTTAGCTGTGTGAAATAATACCGTTTCTTGGGTAATTTGAAATTCTTATGGTATGCTACAATATCAATATTTATAGTGACCTTTTCATTTCTTTAGAGATCAGCACTGTAGTCTAATTATATATACACTTATGTAAAAATCTAAGAAGATAATCAATATGTCTTCATTTTAAAGTTACCACAAATACCTCTTCAAGTTTAACTTGACTTGGGGGTTCTTTACATTTCAGATCTGAAAATTCATCTCCAGACCACTGAGTATGGCAACTTCCTGGCTAATGAAACAAACCCTCTCACTGTTTCCAAAATTGACACAGAGATGAGGAAAAAGCTCTGCAGAGAGTTTGACTATTTCCGGAATCATTCATTGGAGCCCCTGAGCACATTTTTCACCTACATGACGTAAGTGAAACTCTGCTAAACCCCAATATGATGGATGATGACCCCTAACGCTTATAAGTGGAAGAACAGGCCTGAGTGTCTGTGTTAGACCTCATTGCCTGCAATTTTGAATGCGTACAGATTTTAGTGACTTTTGAATTCACAACCTGTTTTTGTAATAGAGAAGACTTCATGAATATAAAGCTGATTGTGGAGGTGGTGATAACCTCCATCTACAGTGCTTTTGTTTTAATGAATACTGAGTGGAGCTAATCCTTAAAGTGTTAGTACTGAGGTAAATCTTATGTGACTTTTTATATCATTTTTAGGGTGGGAGAATGTTGTAGGAGGTCGCTTTTTTGTTCCAAGCTGCTGAGTCCCGAAATAATCACACAGAAACCATATTGATTACAATACTGTTTGGCCAATAGCTTAAATGTATTTCTGGCTAACTCATATCCTAAACTAACCATCTCCATTAATCTGTGTATTGCCACAAGGCTGTGACTTACTGGGTAAAGTTTAGGTATCTGTCTCCGGCATGGATACATGACTTCTCCTTTTACTCCACTTTCTTTCTCCTAGCATTCAGTTTAGTTTTCTCAGCCTAGCTCTATTCTGTTAAGCCACTGGCCAAAACAGCTTTTTAATTCATTAACCAATAATAGCAACACATATACAGAAGGACCTCCCACACCAGGAGAAGACTCAAAAATTGTTTTAAAGGTCATATTTACCTTTCTGGTCCCTTTCTCACAGTACAATTGCCTCCTGTCATAGTTGCACATTTTATTCTTTTCCCTTTTCAGTAGTTTCAACTTTCCATTCTAAGGTAAATTCTAATGCTAACAAAGTAATAAATGACAAACTATACCAGTTCTCACCTGAGACATTTGAAATAGCTTTGTACCACTCTAGCCGTCCCATCTAAAAACACTTACAACAGATATGCTGTGTATTACATAGATCAAATTTAATTAGAAGCAACAAAGTTATAACTAATAGACCCAAGTTCTACCAACGCTTAGCACTCAAACATGCAATGTATTCACAGAAAGATGTTAACAATGATGTAAATGCTGGATTGTATGGGTCTAAAAGTAGATAAATGAAATAAAGGAACAGGACTTGGTATAGAACAATGTGTTTAGCAGTAGACAGAAATCAGGAAAGTGTCTATGAATCAATGTGAGGATTGGAGTGCGTGTAAGAAGGACCTGGGAGAAAACTATAGAATGGAGAGATAGGTTCTGAGGAGCAGGAGAGGGTTAGGACAAATAGGCAGATGGCAGAGGGGTCTTCTAAAGGGGCAGTTCCAGCCTCTGCCTTTAAGACTGCCTCGTAGTATAACAATAAAGGTGCTTTTGTGTTCCCATCTCTCTTCTATTTCTTCATCATCTATTTTTACAGTATGTAAATATCATCGGCTCTGACTGTGAGTCTAGTGAATAGACAAAGGGACTCTGCTGAGCTGAATAAAGCTGGATGGATGCTGGCTGCTGTGCCTCACTTTAGATTGAGAGGAAAATGTCAGTTAGAAAATCTTCTCACACTATTTCAGATATGTATTTCAATCTAAAAATGACAACTAGAAAATATTCCATAGAAATAGAACCACATACCATAGCTAATATGGGTCAAATAATGTGAACATTCTGTCATTAGTACTGGACAAGACCAGAAATAAAGGGAGGCTTGACTGTTTGAGATTTCCTACTATTTCATGCTCTTGGAAGATCAACTTTACTTCATGATTAATAAATATTGCCAAGAAAAATATGGCTGAATTTGTTGCTTAGTGCACTTGCTTGCACAGAAAAGGCCCTGGGCTCTATAATGCATGTTGCATAGGAGGAGAAAAAAACAGAAGGAAGGGAGAAAAATAAAGAGAGAAGGCATGCGGAGAAGGAAAAATCAAGGAGCATGATTATAACTTAACAGGAGTTCAGAAAAGCATAAAAATTGCCCTATTCCACATATCCCTTGATCCCTACCCAGTTCCTCTCCCCAGTGGAACCACTTCTTATTTTCTTATGTATTTTTTTCATAAAATCACTTACATGTATATGTGTCTAATAGTGCATGCCCTAACCAACACTCAATATTTCAAATGTATATAGGCATCATCTTTCATTCTGCCCCCTTTCTCTCTCTCTTAATATTTCTTACTGATATCCCTGTGAACATTGTCCTCCTTAAATAATCATATAATTCTGTGTTATAAATATGCCATGACTCCATTTACCAGTCATTTCTCAACATGTAGCTAAACTATTTTTATTTCTTTACATTGAAAAATTAAATTGTAATTATCTAATTTCCATGAAGATATTTCTTTTCAGTGCACAGGACCTTATGTTTGCAAGGAAAGGGAAGTGCTCTGCTAGTGAGCCACATCCCTAGCCATCTAGGCATGTCTTGAGTTGATTTCTAGATTCAGTTTGTTGCAGTAGAAGTGATAAGTCAAAGAAACATGTTTTTCTTGATTTGTTTTGAGAAAGGTTCTCTGTATCTAAATAAGTAGTCTGAGACTCACTATGTAGCTCAGGCTTGCCTTAGACTCGTGATCCCCCTGCTTCAGGTTAGAAGTGCATTTTAAACTTTGGTAAATATTTCTAAACTGCTCACAACAAAAATAGCACCAGTTTGAATCTCCAAAATAGTATATAAGAAGGCTTGTGTTCTTATACAATTGCCAGCATTTTGTATTCTTTTAATAACTTTTACCAATCTGATAAGGTAAAAGCTCGCAACCTCTCCCTTTGATTTTCTGTTCCTTATGAGTAGAGCTGATTACTCCATACTTATATATTACTAGACTAAATTATTTACCTATTTTATTAGGGTTTACAGAAATTTTTAATTGATGTGCATACTTTGTAAATTAATATAGTAGTCTTTTTTAGAAATAATGTGTCAAAAAACATTGAATGTGATTTAATATTATAATACTTAGCATTGGTATTGTATGATTTTGGTGCTGAAGACCAAATTCAGGACTTCACACATACTAGACAAAGTGCTCTACCACTGACTATACCTCAGATACAGTAATCTTTATTTTTTTATATTTATTTATGGGCATTTGCATGTGTGTTTAGGACATTTTATGAATTTGTTTGTTTGTTTGGTTGGTTTGGTTTTTTGATACAGTGTTTTATGTAGCCCCGTGTGGTCTAGAACTTAGAATGTAGTCAAACCCACCCTCGAATTCCTAATCCTCCTGCCTTCACCTTTCAATTCCTTGGGTTATAGGGATTTGCTGCCCTGTATTGCCTAGTTTTTTGTTTTGTCTTGTTTTCTTGAGACTGTCTCACTGTAGAGCTCAACCTGACCTTGAATTTGTGTTCTTCCTTCCTACGCTTCTTAATGGTAGGATGACAGGCATTCAGCACTGCGTTCACATCTAGATCTGTAGGACTCTTTCAAAAAACTGAAAAGAAAGGAAAAATCTGTTCTGGAGATTCAAAGCATATGCTTCCACCACTTTATTTTGCATTTTCTCACACAATCCCACTAACAGCCAGGCTTATCTAAACTGTCTGACCGATCCAGAATTTACAGTCCTCTTGACTCAACCTACCAATTATCTGGGATTGATATGGGAATGTGCATCTAGGTCTTATGACTTTTGAACTTTTGGGGATTGAACCAGGGTCATGAGCATGTTAAGCAAGCACTCTCCCACTGAGCTCCCTCCCCACCCTTAATATTTTGAGACTAGGTCAAACCATGTACCTACCTGATCCTACAGCCCAAGATGGCTCTGGTCTTTTGATTCACCTGCCTCAACTTCCTGAGTGCCAGCACTGCAGATGTGTACCACTACATCTGGCTCCTACAGAGCGATCTGTGTTTTATCTCATCATATATCGTGCTGTGACTTTTCATTTCTGGCAGAAGCCTGCTGCTTTCTGCAGAGCTTAGAGATTTATTTCAATAACCAACTGTGTACAAATGTGGGAACAGTGTCTCACAGTTCTGAAGTATCTTCTCTTAAACTCCCTCCAAAATGTTCTGTGAAGTCAAGTGCCTATGTAGCCCCAATGAACTTCCAACGATCAGAATTCTATCTTTCCCTAGTAGAAAATATCCTGAGACAACACTGTAGTGCTGTTAAAGTCAACCCTAAGAAAGACAGTCTAAATTTAAATTGATTATCTTAAGCTGTGCACATTTTATGTGAGATAATTACTGTACATGAGAAACTTATTTTAAAAATGTGGAGCAGATATTTTTAAATTCTTCATAGCAAGAATATATGAAGGTTTTTCATACCATAATTATGCACAGTTTATGAAACAAAGGAAGAGATCCAGCAGCATGTTAGTGAAGATTGCTTAGTATAGACTAAAATTGTTTTTCTTCCTTCCTACTTGGTACTTTACAGAAGCATTTCAGCTGCTCTTCTCTTTTGGATGAGCATCTTTTTAAAATAATCTTTCAAGCATTCAAAGCATTCTACTACCAAGATGATAAAAATTTTAATACAATGACCAGAAAAATACAGCCTTCAAGACCTATGTAGCAGTCCTGACCTCCATCAAGAGTAGATCAAGAATATGCTGATAAATATTGTACCTACTGTACTGAACATGTACAAATTTTTGTTGTCATGCTGCTTTAAAATATAACTACATATACAGAATTTATATCATATCAGTTAATAGAAGTGATCTGGAATATAAGTTAAATATATGGAATGATGCATGCAGATTACATACAAATACTATGCTATTTTACCTACTTGAATGTCTGGGAATATTAGGTATTTGGAGTAGGGATTTGGAACAGTAGGCACAGGGATGAATACAATGAGAAATCTTGGGTTAAAGATGAGAGATACTGAGAATCTCAGGCTAATCTGAAGAAACCTGAAAGATTCATTTATAAGGGGTAACCAAAGTTCTTTACTGTCTCATCCATGGCCTACAGATTATCTGAAGGCTTTGCTCTTTGCTGTGTGTTCAGGTTCTATAGACTTGGGCCTTTCAGTACTAAAACCAGGCAAGTCCTTAGCAGTCTGGACAGGAAATGAACACCATGACTCAGGTTCACTGAGAATGTCTATCTGAACGAAGTAGATGTGTCCTTGAATGGTGAAAAGCCAAGACAGGATTAGGCAGCAACTGTCACAAACTCGGGCATTCAGTCAGGCAGGGGCGCCTACAGACTTAGAACAATAGCTATGATGTTAAAGGATCTGCAGAGAAGGCAGAACACAAGCAATATTTAAAATGTGCATATATTGAGGGAATAACTGAGACATGAAAAGAATTTGTGCTTAGAAAGAGGAACTCTTTTCATCTAGGTCTGGACCTAGATGTTTAAAGAGAAAGGAGTGGGGATAAGAAAAGAGCCTGGCCAGGTTCAGGGCTTTTATCCTAAGTAAAAGTCAAGAAAGGAGGACTTTCCCAAAGATGCCCAAGTTGACATGCCTTCCCTGTGCCAAACTGTGACCCTCTCTTGATAGTCACTACCATATATGACAAGGACTGCGTTCCTGCTGTGAGACCATAAGATGAAATGATTGGACGCTTCCACCGCAGCTGGCCAGATAACAAAGTAGTTTAATGTTCTGTCTTTATGCTCTTTTCTCATATAACCAGTGAGAGGGTACCAGCTCTTAGGACTGTTGTGTACACAGTGCTCAATCAATAACTGCCAATGCTGCTATCATAATTATTTACTGGGACACATTGAAAAATAATCTTCCTAAGTCTGCAGAGCTGTTATGTAAGTACCCAGTATTGTACTCCAAGAAGCCCTGTTCTAAATGTGCTGCATTCCTTCTTGTTTACTTATTTGTTTTTACTTGTTAATTCTTCCTACTTCATAAAGTGAGTGGAATGATGTATTTAGGGAGATAATTCTGTTGTTATTATAAAAGATGTGTTCAGGAGCTGAGACAGAGCATAGAAAATACAGAGGAAGTTATTTCTTAAATTTGCACTGGAAATCTTGGCAGGGGAGATAGGAAAGAGGGGATAGTTACATTGTGGTTAGACACTTTTAGGAGTTAGAGGTCTCAGAATTTAGTATCTAGATTTGTGATGAGTGAGGGAAAACAGCAGTAGTTACTAGGCAGTCTAGGAAAAAGGAATAAATAATTTACAAGGGTTTTATTTTTCTCTGTAGACAAAAGAAGTTCAAAATCCAATGTGAATTAAAGCATATACTGTAAATAAATTACCATTTATGTCATCATTGCTTGACATCTTTGTATAGTCTCTTTCTATTCATTTTTAAAGGACTGAAATCACTGTTGATTTGAAACGGTAACTTTCTTACATTCACTGTCACCTTTTTTCCAACATAAATAATGTTCTGACATTGTTTTTAAATGACTGTAGAGCCTTCCCTCTGGTTCAGACTATTTAGATATGTTAAGCTTTGTGTATCCCTTTCTCAAAACTTTGCTTATTATATACTATGTTCTTATTTCCACAGTCAAATTTCCAATAATATTTTGTGATAGGCAATAGTGGCAATCAATCTTGACTATTAATTTGACTGGATTAAAAGATGCCAAGAGAAAAGCAAAGCACCCCTGTAGGTGTGTCTGTGAGAGACTTTTTTTCCACCAATGGCTAGAACTTAAGGCCTCTCTCTGATCTAATCAATAGTTGACTCTATGGATAGGCTAATATTTTGAATAAATTATTGGAAGGTGATGGAGCTGGGCCCTGGTTGAAGGAAGTAGAAGGCATGTCTCTAGGGCATGCCTTTCCTGCCCCCTTCATGTCTTCATGATGTCACAGGATGTTACAGGTGTCACCTGATGTGTTGTGGTGATCAGATAAATATTATTAAACTTCAGGTAGACCAAGCTTTACTTCTGGCAAGCCTTTCTCAATTCACAAAAGTTGTGAGCGGTTTATGTTCAGCCTGTGTGAGCAACTGCAGCGAATCCAGCTCCCAGGCCAATGTGAGTGGAAGGCTCTGCTCTGCCACTGCTTCCCACCATGGTTAAGTAAAACTTCCGAAATGGTGAGTCAGTCAGTCTTTCTCTTGACTTGTTTACATCAGGCTCTGTCACAGTGATGCAAAGTCACTTACCTCAGAATCACTGTTCATTCCTGATTGTGAGTTTCCAGCCGAAAAGTCTTTCTCCCAATTTTACATAAGGCTCTGCCTGAAAGCTTTCACCATCTCCAGAAATTCCACCAGAAGCAAGGACGTGGCTAAACAGTCTCACCTGCAGTGACTAATAACGGCCTTATCATTTTAACCTCCCCAGCCCTATAAGAGCTGAAAACACCAGTGCTATTCTGCAGAATTGAAATCTGGTCTGCCTAAACTGGGTGATATTTGTTGGATCATCACATGTTTTAAGAACTACTGCAAGTAAGGATTTGTTCAAGAGTCTAATATTAAAAATAAATTCATAAGGGTTTTGTTTTCTAACTGTGAAAGAATTATTAAAGGTGCAAATTCCAAGATTGTGCTTCCAAAAATCATGGCTTAGTGGGTCTTGGAACATGTCTGTGAATCTGCATTTTATTTATTAAGTCTTACAGGTGACCCTGATGCAGGTTGGGAAATTCTCATAACCACGACTCTACACTATGCTACTTTGGGATCCCCCAAGAAAATGTCCTTTAGTCATTCAAAGCCTTGGTTTCCACTTAAGGAAGAAATGTCATTTTATACAATACAGAGTTGTAAGTTTAATTCTAAAAAGGGGTCAGCTTCGTATTTTGTGATAGCAACTGCTAATAAAATGCAGAGTCTTTGGTTTAAAAATGTTTAGTAATTTCAAGAGAAAATGGGATATGGTTAAACCAAATGAGGGTCCCTGGGTTGTTACATAAATCACAGATTTGTGAAAAATCACCAGTAAACATATGCACTTACACAATAATTAAGCACATCCAGTCTACCTTCACTCAAAAATCTTCAAACATGCAAAAAAAAAAAAAAAGTAGCAAATTTTACTTGTGAATGCCAGCACAATGTTCACCTGGGGGAGTGAGGAAAGGGTGCACAAAGAGGCAAACATCCAAGCCAAGCTTGTAGGAAGAGGTTGTATACATATGTGGAAGCGGTGAAACGAACAAAGAAAAAGAGACCAGTTTAATACTGCTGCTAAAATTAGCAAAATTCGCTCCCGAGGATTAAGGATATTAAGGGACTGGGTGTGGAGGAGTTTAGGATGTCTTCCATTGCAACAGATTTTCAAGTGGGATACAAATCTGGGCCAAAGGCAAGCTCTTTCCTTTGGGCTTTGTCCATGAGCTGCCTAACCATGAATTGTCCACCAGGGGGCGGGGTTGATCCTGGTAACCTGGTTTCCAAACTGTTTCTCCTTCTTTGTGATTGCTTAAAGAGATTTGAGGCTGTTTCATAACCTTTGTTCTTAGGATACAGATTAACATCTACCTTGGTAGCGATCCAGATATCTGTGGTCCTAGTTTTAGTTTATCTTCCTTATTTTTTTTACTGCAAAGAATCACTATGTTTTAAAAAATTAGTTTTTAATTAGAATTTAATACACACTACAAGGTAGTGAATTTATAAATGCTTTATATGTATTGAGCTCACTTAATTCTCACAACAACCATACTGAGTGGCACTAACATTACTGGGTTTTTTAAAATATAGGAATACATTAAGTACCGATGTTCCAAAATTCCATGGTAACCATACATATGTTTTGATTATATCTTTCCTACATATTCCATGTGAAAAGTTTCAGGTATACACATGTTTACATAGAAGGACAATTTTTTAAAATATTTATTTATTTATTATGTGTACAGTATTCTTCTTGCAGCACCAGAAGAGGGCCCCAGATCTTACTACAAATGGTTGGGAGTCCCTATGTGGTTGCTGGGATTTGAACTCAGGACCTTTGGAGGAACAGTCAGTGCTCTTAACCTCTGAGCCATCTCTCCAGCCCCAGAAGGACAAATTTATATCATTAGCTTTATTGTTTGTTGTAGACTATAGCACTGCATTATAGACATTGTCTATAGGTTGTCTATTTCATATTTATTATGAATTTTCCAGATAAATACATGTAAAATGTATTTTAGACAGTGAACATAGTATATTGTATTATTTTGGGTACACCATGATTTATTTAATCATTCCTTTTTATCTGGATTGATTGATATATCAGTTTTAAAAGGCCTCTCTGTAAATCTCAGATGACTGTGACTTCACAGTCCTCCAGCCTAGGATCCAGAGCACTGATATTACAGGCACCACCTCTAGCTTGTTTAATTTCTTTGGTATTTCAAGTGGCTCAGTAATCAATCTCACCGCAATTACACCTGTTCTTTCATGTGACATCATTTCTTTAGTATAGATTCTCAGAAGTGAAATTGCTTTGTCAAAAGATAATCATTTTTATATTTTACATATTAGCAGATTATACTTCTCTCCGATCCTCTACTATTCACTAGGATTTGTTTCTTCTCTGTGTCAGAAAGAAAAAATAACCGTCTATAAAACCTGCTCTGAGTGATAATTGAACACACTAAAGATGAAATGTTATTGTGCTTTACTATGAGAAGCAGACTGTAAGAGATGGTTCCAGCATGTTTAACTGATCTAACTGACCAAAAACATACTTTTATCTATTAATAGTTTTCTCACTTCCTGAGAAGCTTCAAGTTTGCTTGAAGAGGGGGAACCATCTTTTTCATATAATGATCATTCTGTGGATAGAAAAGTTACAGAAAATGCAGGAAATGGGCAATTTCCACTCCCATAGAAGGATCAGTTCACACACTTGTGTGAACATAAAGAAAAGAAAATGTTTATTGCATCCCTGTTCTGCTCTAAACCCGGAACACTCAAAAACATACTTAGTAAAGTCCTTGTCTTTGCAGATGGTTAAGAACTATGAATAGCTATATTTCAAATGAACACATGAAATAACTTACCCAAGAGCACACAGTTGGAAATGGCAAAATTAATAATCAACTCCAGATGATACATTCCATTAAATAGGTAATGAATATTTGTGAATGAATGTGCTGAGTATTTCTTACACTCATCATTGCTTCTGCCAGTATACATGCATAGAAACCAAGACACAGGGACAGAGAGAATAAACAGTCAGACAGACAGAGATTCCCTTCCAGCTGAAGGCATCACTCAGGTTTATTTTTATTTTATGTGGATGTGTGAATACCTATGTATGTATACCAAGTGATTGCCTGGTTCCAGAGGATGCCAGAAGAGGGTGTCAGATTCCCCTGGAACTAGAGTTACAGGCAGCTGTGAACTACCTGATGTTGGTACAGGGAACTCAATCCCAGTCCTTTTCAAGAGCAGCAAGGGCTCTTAACCAGCCCTGAGTTGTAAACATTTTTAAAAGCTAAAATAAAAATGCATCTGACTATTGCCTGAGAAGGTGAGAGGGGTTTGAAGTTTCAGCATTTTATGCACGGGGAAAAGACAAAGAACGTGACAGAGGTGTGGAAAAAATGTAACTAAGTTTGAGGAATTTTCAGCAAGTCTGGTCACTCTCTTAAATACTAAAGAGATGAACAGTTATAAAGTTTGTGTGATGCACAGTAAGCAACATCCTTATTTTTGATGTTTGCTATTATAGGCAATGCTAAATGAGAAGTAATTTTTCAGTATGTTATTTTTAGAAGGAAAATGAATGTGACAAACAAAAATTAAATCATTGTGAAAAATTAATTTTCACTTCCTCTATTTTTAAAAAGAAGCTTCAGGGAAATAGAAATGTTACTGAAAATGCAGAGGGAACAGAATGTTTGTGTGTGTTCTGATTCTCAGCAGTGTATTTGCAAACAATTCAGAATGTCAGGACTTCCCCATGGCGTACATCTGGTTGGGTCTGAATTGAGCAATTCCACGACTTAATTAGATGTTTATCAAGTCAAACCTTCACTTGAAAAATTATTAAGTCGAGAGATACAGTGTGGCCCTTATTGAGTCATAATGAATGACAAGTCAGCCTGTATGAGTAAACCAGTAGTTTCCATTGAGGAGTTTCACTGGGGGCTGAAATAAATTGTTTTAAAATGTACCAAATATGTCACACAACACACACACACACACACACACATATCTGTTGGTGAACAGTTATATCTGAAATTATATGGTATGTTCCTTTCTCTGGTTCCCATATGTGCAAACATGACCTAGTCAACATATCTAAGAACTCTGATCACCTAAGACAGTTGTCACAGCACAGATAGAAGGATGCTGGTGTGGTCTCTTAGGTAGAAAGGAACTGGAGCAAACTTTATGTAAAAATGTAAAAAAATCAGTCCACAAGATGACTCATTGAGTAAAGATACTTATCTTCCAGAACCTAGTGGAAGGAGAGAACTGACACCCTCATAGTGTGCTCTGACCTCCACACACACCATAGCATGCACACCCCAACCCATGAAGTAAACCTATGTAATAAAAACGTGACTTCCAGGATCGAGCCACATCAAAATAGCATACCTTTAGACCATATATCTAGTATAATCACCAAGTTATACACTGTTCATTTGAGGCCAAAGAAAGGAGTTCAGACTGAGTCTTCAGTGCTTCCATCCAAAACAAGTTCAAGTCTTTTTATGTACAAAAGTGACTGTCACTTAGGACAGCCACTGGTAAGCACTGCTTCCATTTTTGTCTGGGGGGTTTCATATTAGCATATGTCAATTATAAAATATAATGACCTCATTATAACATTTTTATTTATGCATATGATATACTTTAATAACACTGTATTAAAATTAATGATTTCATTGCCAAAGAGAAAATTAACATTTAGAATAATGACCATCCAAAGACATGAAGAGTTCAAAAGTACAGAACTGGCCACAGAGAGATGAGAGAGAGAGGGAGAGAGAGAGAGAGAGAGAGAGAGAGAGAATAAGAATTTCAACTGCTTTTTTCAAAATACCTATAAATTAAGCACTTAAAGCTAATCCCCCAAAGCATATCCAGCTTTCTGTTTTAATTATCTTTATTATTAGTGTGCGCATGTGTGAATACAGGCACACTCATGTAGATTTCAAAGGATAACTTTGGGGAATTGGTTCACTCCTTCCACAGTAGGTTGGTTCCAAAGATTAAACTCAGGTAAACAGCCCTGAACTATGACATCACCATGGCTCATGGTCTTTTAGATGTCTCAGCCTTCTACACAACTGCTAGGCTTCTTATTCCCACCTCCTACCCTCCAAGAGAAACGGTGAAAATTGAAAGGGTTCTTTTAGGCAATCTTGTCTCTTTCCAATTTCCTAGTGAACCTATATATGTTTTTCTTTAGGTTCACGTTATTATCTAGCTTCTCTAGCATCATAAACAATAGTGCAATATCCTATGTTTATAGCTAGCATCCACTTATGAGTGAGTACATGCCATATTCTTCTTTTGGGGTCTGGGTTACCTCACTCAGAATAGTGTTTTCTAATTCTATCGATTTGCATGCAAAATTCAAGACATCATTGTTTTTTACCCCCGAGTAGTACTCTAATGAGTAAATGTGCCACATTTTCTTTATCCATTATTTGGTTGTGAGGCATCTAGGTTGTTTCCAGGTTCTGGCTACTACAGATAATGCTGCTATGAACATCGTTGAACAAATGCTTTTGTAGTATGATTGAGCATCTTTTGGGGCATGATGGGTTCACCCACTGAAACAGTCTACCTGAGCTAATGGGAGCTCACCAACTCCAGCCAGACTGGGAAGGAACAAGCATAGGACACAACTAGTACCTCTGAATGTGGTTGACAGTTGCACGGCTGGGGCAGACTGAGGGGCCACTGGCAGTAGCACCAGGATTTATCTCTACTGCCTGTACTGGCTTTTTGGGATCCTATTCTCTTTGGATGTGTACCTTGCTCAGCCTAAATATAGTAGGGAGGGCCTTGTACCTTCCACAAATAAATATGCCTTACCCTCTCTGGGGATTAGATGGGGGTGGGGTGGGAGGGTGTGTGGAGGGAATGGGAAGAGGGGAGGGAATGGGAACTAGAATTGGTATTTTTTAAAAATCTAATATGCCTCCGAAAAAAAGAAAGGGTTCTTTTATTTAAAAGTAAATGTAAAACCACATATGAAGAAATCTCCAGCTCAATAAAAAGTTATAAACATTGCAAAATTTTTCATATTAAAGATGTGGTTTTTCACGTTCTATTTCCACTGCTGCAGACACCAATTTGTAGAAAAATCTCCTCTCAGAGTGTATGGCCTTCTTTAATTCGAGGCACTCTCCTGTGTTTTCTTATTATGACTAATCCTGAGGTCAACCATTCAAAACTGAATAAATATTTCCATTCTTAAGCTGAGGAAATGGAGTGCTTGAGAACTGACTTTTAAGTGGCAGAACTTGCCTTAGAATCATATTTATCTATTCCCAAGTCACGGCTCTTTCTAATGTGACGATCTTATTATGATTTAAATACCGCTTTGATATGCATGGGTTACTTTAATCTGCCCTATCGCCCTAGCAAGTCTGCCCCTCATGTTCTCTGGTTCCAAATTTGTTTAAAAGAACACTCAATTTCCCTCTGTTTTGATACTTGTTTACACACCCCCTTCAGTGTTGAGCCGTGCTCCTCTGTGTCACCAAACACATGTAGGTTGCCAAGCATGCTCTCACCTAACCCAGGAGTTTGCAGTTGCCAACCTCCCCCCACTCACTCTGATGACTGTCAACAAATTGCTGTCGGATTTGACCGGGTTGATCTGCAGGCACATACTCCCCAGCCCTAGCCTCGGTGCCTTCATCTGTAAAGTCTTGGCAGTGAATTGTCAGGAGGCTTGAATGAGAACTTGCAAAATGTTTACCACATAATACAAACTCTAGAATGACTAGTATTTACTTATAAGTTTTGAAGTAGGGTCTCACTATATGGCTCAATTTGACCTCAAACTTTTGGTCATCTACCTCAGTCTCCCAAGTGTTAGCATTACAGGTGTTTTCCACCACACCCAGCCTAAAATGTATTTTTTACAATTTAAAGTAGTTCTGAAATTGAGTGACTACACTATGATTTCCTCAGATGCCAATATCATAGGCATAGAATAAAATAATAAGAAAGGGGCTAAGAACAGGGAGGTTGGTGTAGACTGTGAATAGTAGTGAAAATTACCCTGCCAGAGAAGGTACTGATCCTGGATCTGTGACCAAATTTATCTAAATCTATCTGTGAACAAAATTACCTAAAGCAAGAGTTTGAACTAGGTAAATAACCAGGTGACTTGAAGTTAGTGACCATATTCATGGCCACAGAGCTTTATGTATATTACAGCAGGAGAAAGTAATCTATCTTCTGAGCAACGTCCTACCTCCAACAGCTGATGGTATTGATGTGTGATGGGGACAAGGAGGGAAGGAGGAGGACAGGAAAGAGATATCTCCTAATCATTCCTTTCCTAAACAATGCTATAAGAACTGGTGTTATTGCTATTTTAGAAACAAGTCTACTCGAAGAATGAGTTGAAATAAAATTCAAACGAATCCGTACTACCCTTGTTCTTTGTGATAAGATAAGAAGCCAACTTCTGTATTAGCAAAAACATAAGCACATGTGAAAAACACAGTCCACACCCTGTGCAGGTGATTACATGTATGCAAACCCTCCTCACAGTGCTGACTTAAGCTGCAGAATGTCAGGAATACATATGCTGTTATATTATAGAGGTGCAGTGGGGAATAGCAAGGGCCCGAAGCTCACCAAGGACTATTAAATGGTAGTAAATCCTCTGTCAGGTAATTGCCTTTGAGCCTAAAGGGACAGTTAGATAAACAATACCATGCAAGTATCATTTTCAACAGATAAAGAAGATTCTAAAATTTAATAATGTCTAAATTTGTTACTGCTGTTTGGGAAGCAAAGAAACTTTTTATGAAGGATAATTAACTACTTCAAGAATGCTAGTTAGAATTCTCAGTGTGGTAGACTGTAGACTTTCCATGGCAAGGCAGACTTGCTTTTCCACCATAAAATGAATTGGTGAGTAAGCATGCAACCCATGCACCAGGCTCCTGCAACAGCATTTCCAGTATCCAAATTCACCGCAATCCACTGCAAGGTGTCACTTTTCAAGTCTATATTGTGGTGCAGTCCCCACCATTGTCAAACATGGTTTGTTTGTTCATTTACCAGTGGACTGTCCCTTTCCTCCTCCAACCTCTCACCTCATTTTCTCCACTGCTTCTCCCCCCTTGGCATTACACATTGCCCTCTCTCCTCTTTCACATGAAGCTAATACTGACCTTCTAAATTGAAGATGTCCAGCCCATGCAAGGCTATTTTTTCCTTACATTAAGGTCAGCTTGTCTCCAAAGCTACAGAGAAACCCTGTCTTGAAAAACAAAAACAAAATAAAACAAAACAGAAAAAAAGGTTAGCTTGTGGTATAAACTCCCTCTCTTTGTCCTTCTCATTTCCTACTCATCTAAACATACACTGATCATCTTTGCCTTTCTCTCCCCCTTTCCTCTCCCACAAACACACTCTACTAAGTGTTTTTACTAGCTTAGATGGTCTCTTAGTTTCTGTAGCATATGGATGTCTGTGTCAGTGTCTACCTTAATGTACCTGTGGCCATTGACACTCTTTAATATCTCCTTATAACTTTCTAGAACTTTTTGGAGTTACTGCCCTGGCTATCCTCCGTCTGGCCATTTTTCTTCATACACTTTATCACAGGTTCCTCCTGTGGTCACACAGAATGAACTCTTTGCTATTATCTTAGTTAAGGTCTCCATTGTTGTGATGAAACACCATGAGGCTAGGAAAATGTTTATTTGGCTTTCATATCCTGAATCTCTGTTCATGGAGGAAGCTAAGGCAGAAACTCAAATGTAACAGGAACCTGGAGGCCGGAGCTGGTGCAGAGCCATGGAGGAGTGCTGTTTACTGGTTTGCTCAGCCTGCTTTCTTACGGAACCCAAGGCCACCAGCCCAACTGTGGACCTCCCACACCAATCAGTAAGCAACAGAATGTCCTATATGCTTGCCTACAGGCCAGCCTTATGGATGCATTTCTCAATTGAGGTTCCCTCCGATCAGATGCCTACAGCTTGTGTCAAGTGAACATAAAACTAGCCTGCACACATACTCTCTAGGGAGTGATCTTAATCCCTCTCATTCTTTGTCTTATAGCTTTAAACTGCCTCCCCTTGTCTCTAGATATCTTTAGTTTACACTTCTGAGGGTTTCTGGCTCTTTCTTGGTTAGCTCTTGTACACCTTAAACTCATTCTGTCTAGAATCTACATGTTTTGTAAATGTCTTCTTCCCACATTGTCTCTTCTCATCCAAAAACTTCCCAGTCTACTCATGGTCCTAAACACTGAAAACAGAGTAATACAAGGACTAAAAAGTACTGTACTTGAAGCAGACTGCCAGAGTTTGGGTCTCAGCTGTCCTATTTGTTAGATGTAGTTGATATCATGGGCTACATTTGCATCTATCTGGGCCACAGGTTCCTCAAATAGAAATTGGAAACACTAATAATACCAATATTACAGTGATGTTATGGAGAGTAAATAAAATAACTTTTATGAAGCACTACACCCTATATGTATGTATTTACCTTTTCTTCCATTTTAATATTAAACACATAGACCATAACATTCCCTATAGTTGAAAAATTCAGCATTCACCAATATCCTTAATACCCAACCTCCTCCCTTTATCTATCATGACCTACCATGAGCAATCTTGGGCCTACCCCAGTGATCTAGACTTTATGTGTGTGTGTTATCTCAGATGTTCTTCCTCCTTCCTTGAAAACCTCTATCCTCCAGGACTCAGCACTTTATGTCAAAAACTCAACTCATTCTTTAAACTTGAGTTTGAATGTCATTTCCCAGGGAATCTGACCTGTGGACTTCTTCAGGGCCCAACTACAAAATCACCACATACCCAGTTAATTGTTCTCTAATGCTTGGGTATTATTCCAGATGCAGCTATATGATAGACAATGTAATTCTGCTCATGAATGGAGCATTGCAAAAGAAGTCTGTGAAAGAAGTTCTAGCCAAGTGTCACCCACTGGGCCGTTTCACGGAGATGGAAGCAGTCAACATTGCAGAGACCACCTCAGATCTCTTCAAGGCTGTGCTGGTTGAAACACCATTAGGTATGGAAACTTATTTTTGTTTTTATTTGTTTTTCTTTTGTATTTTAATTTTCTTATTCATTTTACACACCAGTCGCAATTGCCCTTCCTATCCCTCCTCCTGTTCCCCCACCCTGTCTTTCCCCACTGACTCCTGTAAAAGGGTAAGGCCTTTCATGAGGAGGCTACAAAGCCTGGTTACATTCAGTTGAGTCAGGACTAAGCTACACTACTGTCTCCCTCATGCAGAAAGCCTAGTTTGGTCCCATGCAGACACCACAGCTGTCCATCTAGAGTCCGCGAGTTCCCTCAAGACTGGTTCAGTTCTCTGTAGATCTCCTCATCTTGATCTTGTCACCACCCCCTTGCTCATATACTCCCTCCTCCATCTCTTCAACTGGACTCCTAGAGCTTGACCTGGTGCTGGCTGTGGATCACTGCATCTGCTTCCATTAGTTACTGGATGAAGGTTCTATGATTACAGTTAGGGTAGTCACCATTCTGATTTCAGGAGAAGGCCAGTTCAGGCATCCTCTCCAGTATTGCTAGGAATCTTAGTTGGGGTCATCCTTGTGGGTTCCTGGGAGTTTCCCTTGTACCAGGTTTCTCTTTAGCCACATAATAGCTCTCTCTATCAAGATATCTCTTTCATTGTTTCCCCCTCTGTCCCTTCCCCAGCATGACCATCCCATTCCCCCATTTTCTCATGCCCTGTTTCCTCCTCTTTACTGTCCCACCCCCTGCCTCCAGTTTACCCAGGAGATCTCATCTATTTCTCCTTCCCAGGGTAATCCATACATCCCTCTTAGGAGCCTCCTTGTTACCTAGTTTCTCTAGTACTGTGGGTTGTAGTCTGTTTATCCTTTGCTTTACATCTAGTATGGATACTTATTTGTAAAATGGCCTGTGCATGTTAGCATAGTCATTAGAAAATGTACCTTCAATATGAAACATTTTTATGAAAGTAGTTTTATACTATACAGGTTCATAGTTGCTGACAGGACGTCTGAGCTGGGCATGGTGGCACATACATGGTGACTAAAGAAAGAGGTTGGCAAACCTGAGGTCAGTTTGGTTACACAGAGAGACTCTACTTCATAAAAAAAAATATCAAAAGAATAATCTACTTTAATCCCAGCACTTGGGAGGCAGAGGCAGGCGGATCTCTGTGAGTTTGAGACCAGCCTGGTCTACAAGAGCTAGTTCCAGGACAGGCTCCAAAACTGCAGAGAAACCCTGTCTCGAAAAAGCAAAAAATAAATAAATAAATAAAAATGAAAAAAAAGAATCATCTAGGCCTAGGGAGATGGCTCAGTTGGTAAAGCACTTTTCTTTCAAGCATAAGGACTTAAGTTTGTGCCACAGAATCTTGTAAGAAAATAACTAAGTATTGTCGCACATTTTTCTAATCCCAGAACTAGATAGGACTTGCTGGACCCCTAGCCAAGCCTATTTGGCAAGCTCCAGGCCTATTTCAAGACACGAGGTGGGTGCCTCTTAAGGAATAATACGTAAGGTGTCCTCGGTCTTCTACTTGTGCACACACACACACACTCACACACACTCACACATGTGTGTGGGCATCCATGTACATAGGAATATGTATACAAATATACACATACACAGAAAAATCATCTAACCTTGCTTTCTTGTCTCTCAGATGAAGACACGTGAAACAATCTGGTCTCAGTCATTTATAAGCCATTCAAATTAAGGAAGGGACTGGAGCTCATATCCCAACCACCAAATCCATATGCTTTCTACCAGGATATAGCAATTAAGTGATAAACTTGTACATGCTCAAACTATGTGTTCCCTTTCTGTTTTCCTTATCCTTTCATATTAAACTCTTATTTAATTCAGGTCATATCTAGGGAATATTTTGTTTAAAGAAGTTTATAAATGTCTTTGCTATGAGCTAGTTGAGAGCCTCTATTAACTTACCTAGATCAATTATGAAATGACTTAATTTCAGTATAACTGAAAAAATAAACTGATAAAAATGTCATTGTTCAAAATGTTAATGGGAAAAAATTCAAGCATTATTACCGTCAGAATTCTAGATGGTAGCAATTCATTATTAATCATAAGCAAAATAGCTTTCATTTTAAATTGGGGACCAGGAGCTGGAGAGATGCGTCAGTGGTTAAGAGCACTAGCAGCTGCTTTGTAAGACCTGGGTTCAATCCCTAGAACCCATGTGGTGTGTTCTAGAGAACATAGCAACCTCTTCTAGTCTCTGCAGGTACTGAGAATACTTGTGGTGCAGACATACATCAAGTAAAATACTCATGCATATAAAATAATAATTAAAATAATTTGGGGAGCAGGGTTAAGCATAGGGTATTTTGCATGCTAAGAATATGCTCTACCCATGAGCCCACACTCTGAGCCAAAACAGCCTTCAAACAGATATTCTAAAAAAAGGCAAGGGTGTGCTAGGTCACATTTAAGTATCTGTGGCTTAGCTAGTGCAGCCTGGTGGAAACAAGGTGAGTCTGGGATGAGTGAGCTATGAATCTGAAGCGAGACTTTGCAAGGTCCCAGTATAAAGACTTGGGCAATTTAATTTATCCCCACTTTCCTCATTTCAAATCCTAACAGTTTTGAAAATGAATTTAAACATAATTTTAGTAAAATAATGTGCCTGGTATAAATTTGGTTGCAGGTGGTAAATATTACTATAAGGTTGTGTTAGGGTATAAGGAAGGAATTGCAAAAAGGAAGCAAGTCTTAAATGACTGTTTCCAAGGTTGTGAAAATTAAATAAGTTAATGTGTATCTATTGTTTGGTACAACATGTAGTGCCTAAGGTTCACACATGGTAAATACTTAATGAATAACAAGTTCTATCATCCTTATCAATATTTGCCTTACCCAGTGTGGACTGCTACTCCACAGAGTTCTCATTAGCAGTGAGCACACATGGTGGCACTATACTTATTTCCTACACTTTATAGTCTGGCTTGTGATTCATATTCTTTTGCTTTCAGCTCCTTTCTTCCAAGATTGTATGTCTGAAGATACTCTCGATGAACTGAATATTGAATTACTGCGCAATAAGCTATACAAGGTAATTGTTCTTCCAGTTGTATTTTTCTTGATTACACAATATAACATACTGGAGTTCTTTATTATCAAAGTTACTTTGCCCATTGACCAGCTTCTGCAATTATGAAGTGATGCATATTTGGAACATAGTTTTTATTGTTTGGGCTCATGCATGCATGTCAGTTTATTCTATCCTTTGCTCTATATACAGTGCCTGAAATTCAAAATGTGTTTGTTAGATGATGGTAGATAGGCAGATAAATTTGTGGGAAAACCATATCATAGGCAAGCAGCATAGACAATAGGCATTCTCTTTTATAGTATCCATCTTTGCTGTAGATCTTGTTATAAAATTTTGAATCTTAAAATTAATCTATGTAATTTTAAACCTATGCCAGCATTACCAACTTGTTGACACAATGTCATATGTGCCACTGCATGATTGCCAGAATGTCTGAATTCTGTTGCCACCATTAGCATAGACTGTGTGCTATAGGGCAAGAAAAGTCTTCCAGTGGACACTCTCATAAAGTATATTAATATATACCACTGTGGTATATAAATAGTGTGTTAAGCTAAAATACATAGTCCTTTCAAAGGTATTTCATTATAGGCATTTTTGTTTTATAAAGAGACACTTGAAAGGAGGCACTCATGAGATGTAACTAAGAGAACATAGTGTTCTAAGCCGTTCATGGGCCTTAACTCGCTCAGCCTAGCAGCAAAGCTGTGATTTATGCAACTCTTGTTCCTCTTATAAACATGAGAAATGAAGAGAAATGAGGCTTCCTTGGTAGAAGGAACTTAGTATTGAGTTAGTTAAGTATTAGATCTGGAATACAAGCCCAGGCAGTCTAACCTGACAACCTAGGCTCTGCTTTTCAATATATTCACATAGTCAAAACCAATGTGTCTCATGAAATTTAATATCAGAGTTACTAACTCATTTGCAGAGTTCAGCAAAGTGCTTGGCACTCTTGTTGGAATAGCTGGAGTGAAGTACATAAATGCCTGTTAGGTAATTAGACACTGTAATAAGTGCAATTTTGTTCTTTTATTGAGTTCTTTTTAGTCTGGGTCACAGGTATACTAAATCTCTATTAAATTTACTGTGGAATATCTCCTATGTTAGGAACAATTCAGTTTCCATTAGAGCATTTCATATGCTATGAAAAGATGACCTAGACATTTCTAGAAGGAAATTATTCATTTCATGGTTTATAATCTTCTTTCTTTATAAGTCTTATCTTGAGGCATTCTACAAATTCTGCAAGGATCATGGTGATGTCACAGCAGAAATTATGTGCCCCATTCTTGAGGTAAGAAGGACCCTTTGGCTCTGTTTTTGCCAAATGAGACATATCAAGTAGGATGGATACAGAAGCACTTGTTATGATAAAGAGAGCTTTTGATGGGAATGCTCCTTCCCCCTCAGTGCAGGGAGTGTTCCGGTATGCAGACCTATGGAATGGAACTTGTGCTTACAAGCTAAGGAATAAACTATAAGGAATAAACTTTGTTATTACAAAGGCAAGGCATGGGAAATGAATGGATTATTTGGATAATCCATTATAGTCAGTTAGAGTCATCTGTCCTTAGCCTGGCATGTGAAGTGCTTCCTGGTGTCTTCCAATCTACCTGTCTATCCAATTTTACAGTAGCTTCCTTAGGTGTTTAAGGTGTAACCATCCTCCAAATACATCATGTGTTTTCTACTGCAACAATCTCCTCTGGTATGGCCTCTGCTGACTTGATGTCTGCAATGTTGCCTACCCTGTCATATTTCCCTTCTTAAAATTCTAACATCTTGCAACTAGAAAATACCAAAGAATATCTGGGACAACTATCTACATGTTACTTATCCTACCCTATCTTTCATTTCAAGGATTCTTATTGCCACGAACAATCCACTTGCAGTTCTTCTCTTACCCCTGGAAGTTCTAAAATGCTTTACAGGATTGGCTATATGCAGGAGCCAGAATGTAATTGCCTTTGCTTCCAAATAAAGCTACCCTGCTTCTGACCCACCCATAAGTCCCATGAGAGCAATCAAAAGGACCAGTGGAAATGCACTCTCTCCTGATAAGAAACACCTGTTCTAACAAAAGTGTTCCAGTTGGAGGTGGGTGGTCCTTGGACCTCCCACAGGGCAGGGAAACCTGCTTGCTCTTTGGGCTGAGGAGGGAGGAAGACTTGATTGGGGGAGGGGGGGAATGGGAGGTGGTGGCGGGGAAGAGGCAGAAATCTTTAATAATTAAATTAATTAATTAATTAACAAAAAAGGAAAAAATAATAAAATGAGAAAAAAAAGTGTTCCAGTAGAGCTGTTGCAAGCCCGGCTTTGTTATTAGCTAGTAAGTGTGGAAAGTGATGAAGGACAGCTCCAGGTCGTTCTTTTCAACTTTCTTAGGCTGGTGAACAGCCTTGGAGTCTTCTTAAAAGGCAGAGTGTGGTTCAGTAGGTTTAACTATAGACTGTGGTTTGAGAGTCTGCATTTTTAACTTTCACTGATGTCAAAGCTACTGAGTCACAACTTCAAGTAGCACCACTGTAGGAAATATTGTAGAGAATTCAAAAGTGATGAAATCAGTCAGGCTGTTCTGTTAAATTCAGTAGAGAGTTAGAATACTCTGTGTGATGAGCATTGACTCCAAAAATGAACAGCAAATAAAAAAGACAGGGCTCTTCCAAGAATTAAGAGTAGGAAAAGGAAAAGTACAGAGATAGATGTTAGAATGACATAGTAAGAATAAAGTACTTTAAGGACCTGGGAAAGAATTCCTGAGCCCACCAATATTTAAGATAAGAAGAGGAGGGCCCCTTGAGGGAGAGAAAAGGGGCCTAAGAGAAAAGATGTAAGAACTAGTAGATGGGGAGGAGTGTGGTGAAATGCGTTCCTCTGGACATGACATAGCTGGTACATACACAACTCACAGCAGCTGTGGTTACCTATGTGTAAGCTGCATGGGACCATCTCAGCTTCCAATCCCAGGGTGGAGTAGAGAAGAGTACCTGAGGCCCAACCCCTGCTGAAGAGCTATTGGTGGCTGATGTGGCTGCTGGAGAAGAGAGAATTACTTTTCTATAGAGATGTGGTGTGGTAGGAATGGGTGAATCTGGTGAATGACCTCATACCCATTCATATATGGGAAGCACAAACTCAATGGGTTAAAGGTAAATATATGTTTATATATTTATATACATATATATGGAATATATACAGTTATATATTTCAGAATAAAAGAGAATAGAGGATGATGGAATATTTAATGTGGATATAAGGAAAACAGAGAGATAGCAGAAACATGGAGAATGAAGAAATAGGAACAAAATCTCAAGAAAGACAGCATGATTATTGGAAACAGAATTGATGGAGTAGGAGCTCAGCAGTCTATGGTGTTCAGCATTGGTCATCAGTACACACTGACCTACTTAAGGATCATGAGGAATAAGACCTTACAAGGAAGATAAATCACCCCAAGTCACATGATTCTTAGTTACAGAGATTCTTAGAATCAGAGGTCGGTCATTTAATGGTAGGTCATTAAACACACACACACACACACACACAACCCAAACCATGAAATAAAGATGGTCTGTAGTATGACATTTAATTCTATAAAATAAATAGAACTAGGTATGTGGCTCAATGGTAGAGCTGGTGTGACAGGCATGAGGCCCTGGATTGGATGAAAGGACCCTGCCAAGGTATGCCAGCCACTAAGAGAACAAACACACCACATACAGCAGAGTTAATGCAAGAGGTTTATTGGGAGACGGGGATGAGGATAGCGGAGTGTGGATGCGAGAAAGGCAAGCAGATAGACAGAAGAGCAAAAGAGCAAAAACAGAGAACTGTGACAGAGGGACACTTTTTAAGGGGTACATGGGTCGCATAACTAAGGCAGCCTGGCCATCTTGGCAGGAACTGACATTGGTTCCTCAGCATCGCAAACGATAACACCAACAATAGTGACAGGAACAGTTAAAAGGGGTTAGTAACATGTAGTGTTGCACATTTTTGTTGTTCAAACACCTTGGCAGACATGTTTACTTGCATTGCCTTATTTTGTCCCTGTGTGCACTTTAGTGGTATTCTTACCACCTTTACGGAAAACACATTCATTACTCTTGTGACCTACGTGAGCATAACATGTAAGTAACTTGTTGCAGGGAGCCTGGGAAATTAAGCTTGGTGGGGTTTCAAGAGTCATAGGCCATCACAGGGCTGGGCAATCTCTCCAAGCAAATTACACCTTTTCAAGGGGAGCTAAAGGGACATAAGTAAGACATGCCTACATTGTAAGTAAACATGGAAAGCAGATCACTTCAGAGATGCAATTTTGTATGTGGCATGTGGTGTAAAAGATTATTGGATTTGCTGTTTTCATGCCTTTCACTTTCAGTTTGAGGCCGACAGGCGTGCTTTAATCATTACTCTAAACTCATTTGGCACTGAATTGAGCAAAGAAGACAGGGAGACCCTCTTCCCCACCTGTGGCAAGCTCTATCCTGAGGGACTGCACTTGTTAGCTCAAGCTGAAGACTTTGAGCAAATGAAGAGAGTAGCAGATAATTATGGAGTAAGTGATTTCCCCAGCACCCTGAGTGCTTTGCATTACTTCAGCATGGGCCCTTTGGAAGCTCACACATCCATTTAAACACCTCATCCAAACTGATATCCAGATGGCAACAAGCAGTGCCTCTTTCTGTAATTATGCCTCCCAGAGAAACACTTCAAGTTTTTAGGCCAAGCTGGCTGGCATCTTTTAAGATTCTGCCAAGAAAGCCCTTGTTTAAATCTCCCAGGAGTGGTTATCTACTGAGTACGTCTTGAAATACCTTATAAAGCAACTTCCCCAAGAGGCTGGGACAAGTTCCTGGAAGTGAGAGTTCATGTCAAAGTTACATCAAACAGCCTGACCTTAATCATTCTTTGAAATACCCACTGGAAGAAAAATATAAGATATCCTGAGTCAATTGGGAGCATGGGGATCATGGAAGAGGGTAGAAGGGGAGTGGGGAGAAAAGAAGGGGAGTGGAGAAAAATAAATTGTTCAATAAAAAAAATTTAAAAATATATCCACTGGGAAAGCAGAGTCAGTACAGAACATCTATAGGGACTAAAGGAGAACATGGGATATGTATGGGTTTCCCCATCCCCTTTGCTGAGAGGCAGAAACTGGGAGAGGAAGGGAACTGCCCTCAGCACTCTAAGACAGGCTGGAGTTCCTCATACATGGTTATTCTTCTTCCCCAGATTCACTTCCTCAATTTTGTGGGTAGTCACATGTATATCCCACAGTTCACTTCCTCAGTTTAAGAGTGACCCTGGTGTTTCCTTGTAGATTTCCAAATCCTTCCAGTAAAACACCCAGCAAACAGTATCTATAAACCTTCTTAGTCTTTCATCTATGATTGTGGGCAACACTTTAGTATAATGTTAAAATTTGAGCTTCTCCCCAGTTTTTACTCTTTCTGCACTTGAAATTCCATGAGATATATCAGGTGTCATCTCAAAGACTCACAAACCTACACTAGTCAAACTGCAAGGGTTCACTAAGCCTAGTGTTTTTATGTATGAAAATGACAATGTACATTAGGAAAAATATGGCATTTACCTTGTACTTGTAGCCCATTCAGATTACAAGTGAGAAAGTAAAAAATTTGTTCACCTCTTTGTTTGTTTGGATTTGTTTGGAGAATAGGGGTGTCAGGAAGTGAAAGGGCATTCAGGCCTTCTGTACAAATTTTCTTTAAAGGACGCACACACACACCAATATCTATATTTCTAAGGAAATGCATTTATATGAATTTATAAGAGATGAAATATCCTTTACATTTAAATTTTTGTCTTTGTTTTTAAGGTTTACAAGCCTTTGTTTGAGGCTGTAGGTGGCCCTGGGGGAAAGACATTGGAAGATGTTTTCTATGAGCGAGAGGTACAGCAGAAATGGAAATATTATGGTTTATATGCTTTTGTTGTTATCATGGGCTTTAAATGTTCTTTCGCTGATGGTCCATGTCACCTTTTCTTTCCTTAGGTGGAAATGAATGTTCTGGCATTCAACAGGCAATTCCACTATGGTGTGTTCTATGCATATGTAAAGTTGAAGGAGCAAGAGATGAGAAATATCGTGTGGATAGCAGAATGCATCTCACAGAGACATCGAACTAAAATCAATAGTTACATTCCAATTTTATAAACCAGTAACAAGACCTCAAATGCAGAAAATTATACATATTGAAAAGAAGCTATTGAGGAAGGAAAAGTGATTGTGTCTTACATTACCTAGATCATACAAAAGTACGTCATAACTCCTTTCCATGAATTGTATGTTCCCTGGGAGCCCAATAAACTGAACATGAAACCAAGTAGTACCTTCTTATTTTCAGCAAATCTTAATCATTTTTTCATGTTTATATCTCATTGCTCACTGGTCCTACACATTCATTTTAATTGACTTGATAGCATTTTTCATACTCCCATTTAGTTATGTTAGAATCATACCTAAACAAGTATTTCACTCTTCCTTTTCTATTCTCCCCAAGCTCAAACACTGAGTGTCTGATCTACTGGTTAGCTGTTCACTTTTTCCATCCATTCACAAAAATGTAAGGCTGTGTGTAGCCATCATACACTACGTTTGATGAAGGCACTAGGATTGATAAGCCTGGGAAAGACAGATTTCCAAGATGTTAGTGTTGCTAAATATGCTAATAAATTAGATTTTCTCTCTCCTTCTCCCCTCCCCCCCCACACATACACACACATTATATACATATATGCAGAAGAGAGTCAGAGACAGATCGATAAACAAAATATATACATATCTATGCCTGAGGTTCTGTTACACTTTATTTAAGAAGAAAATTCCACTAATTATATTTTGTTCCTTCAGATGAAAAAAGTCACAGATTTAGTATGGTTGCCTCATAAAGCCTGGAACCAGGGGAGAGAGCTGAAAAAAAAAAATCAAAGTATGTCCCCAATCTTGCTTTAAATAGAAAAAGTGTTCTTAGATATAGTCTGTATTTACTGTGCTTCAAGAATTAAACATGTGGGGGCTGGAGAGATGGCTCAGTGGTTAAGAGCATTGCCTGCTCTTCCAATGGTCCTGAGTTCAATTCCCAGCAACCACATGGTGGCTCACAACCATCTGTAATGAGGTCTGGTGCCCTCTTCTGGCCTGCAGACATACACACAGACAGAATATTGTATGCATAATAAACAAATAGATATATAAAAAAAAGAATTAAACATGTGCAGTCAACAAGATGACTCAGCAGGTAAGGGAGCTTGCTGTCAGTCCTAACTACCTGAGTTCAATCCCTAGGAGTTCACATAGTAGAAGGAACTTAGTACTGCAAGATTACCTTTAACCCTTACATATACAATACACAAATACACAAAAAAAATTTTTAAATAAAATTTAAAGGAACTTACAAAGATAATTTGAACATTCTTTGTATAAGCATACCTAACAAAGTATATAAATATACTATCTAGAATGAAATGCATTAAAAAAGGAGCACAACATTTTTCTGCAGAAAAAAATTATTTGTAAGTATAAGGAAAAGTAATGATTTGTTGGACTGAGAAGAAAGTCAAGTGCCTACTTCCTGACTGCAGACGCAATGTGCCCAGGTGCTTCACGCTCATGCCACCACACCTTATCAACAACGGCGCACTGTTCCCTCAAACCATGAGCCAAAATAAACCCTTCCCTCCTCTCTAAGTCCTTTCATTGAGTATTTTTGTGACAGCAACACAGCAAAGTAACTAGTACAGAAAACTGATACTAAAGTTGCTGAGATAAACTTTTATGTGTTTTATAGGCCTTTAAAGTTGGTTTTGTGAGAAATAGATTTGGGAAGTTATGGATTAGAATAGCCCTGGAATGTTTTAAGCAGGGCTTAATAGACCATTCTGATATGAAAAATCAGAATGTTTGAAAAAGCAGAATGCTAAGAAAAATCCAAACTGTAGAGTCACATCTCATGAGATTTCTGAAGCACTCTAGTGAGTACTCAGCTAGAAGAAATTCGTGTGATATTCTGTTAAAGAATCTGGCTGTATTCTGCCTGTGTCATGAAAACTTGACAGAAGCTGATTTCAAAGGAAAGTGACCGTTTATTTGGAAGAAGAAATTTTAGGTATAACATGCAGACCTTGTTATGGTTACTACTCATTGCTTTTATCAAAGTCTACAATGAAAGAAAGCAACAAGAACAGAAAGACATGAAAACACGGACTCAGGGCAAAAAGTAGTATGAACAATTTGAAATAACAGTCAAGGTAGGTGTATATTTGCTATATTTGCTAAAAAGATTAGCACCATTAAAGAGAGTCCTCTTACTTTGCCCTGAGACAATGAAAAAGGTGCCCTGAGGACATGACCCAACTCGTCAAAGGATCTCATTTGTGAAAATTAATTTGAAAGAATAATGTTTGAGTTGGGAATCCCAGAAGAACTGAAGGGACTCTACTCAAAATCAATTCCCTGGGGAACTGTTTGAATTTTCTTTTTGTTATTTTTGCTTTTTTTTCAGGCTCAGTCTCAAAGGTACAGCGAAACTACTGCAACCAAGGGACAGAGATTGGGAGGCATGATACTTCTTAAGCTAGGAGAAATCAGTTTGCATGTATGAAATATGTAAGAGTGATGGAGTCAGAGAGCCTTGCACCAAGGATCTAGAAACCTTCTAAGGCCAAGCAATACTTGACAGAATTATATTCCCCACAAGGAGGTCCTGAGAGACAACTGTGTGGAAGGAAGATAAAGGCCAAGCTGTGATGGGGGTTCTAGGATGTTGTAGATGCTAGGGATGTTATGGGATATCTACTGAAGTAAGTTATAGACACAGAGTGGAACCAGTCAGAGAGAGAGAGAGAGAGAGAGAGAGAGAGAGAGAGAGAGAGAGAGAGAGAGAGATCATAGGTGCTGAAGTCAGCAGAATGGGAGAAGCAAGAATGCCAAAGGCCACTGGAACCTAGATTATTCTATCATGAGCTCCAGATGCTGCATATGGGGAAACAGTGGTTGACATTTTCCCTTTTGGGTTTCAGTATTTCTTTTATATCCTCCTGTTCTTCATTTTTGAAATGGAAACACTTATTCTATGCCATTAGATATTGGACATATGTAACCTATTGTTGTATTTTATTTTATAGGGGCTTATAGTTAGTAGATTGTCTTGAATCTTAAAAAGAAACTGAACCATAGCAAACAAGGAGACAAGAATTTATTTACTATTCTACGTGAGGGGTTTTGGCTGGCTGTGTAGGCTTTTTATTTCTATCTTTGTGTTTGTTTGGAGACAGTCTTGATATGGAGCCGTACCCTTGGTCTTTGTGCCTTTAGATCCATGTATTCAGATTACAAAAATATGCTACTACACCTGATTTATTCTGTTTTTGAAGCTGTCACCTTCACCATTCTTTTCCCTATCCTGTTTCCAATACTTCATTAACCTCTTAGTTTCCATCTCTTTCATCTGTTTTACCACATCTTGGAATAGTATAGTCTAGTGAATTCCACTCCCCAGATGCCTTCCAATCAGCAGCCAGTCCTACTTACTGATTCATTCCTTCTACATATTTCTCATACCTTGTCCCTCCTCACTCCTTTTAGCATTGTCATCATGATCTTACAAGACCTCTTTCCAACTATCTGTGGTCAGGAACCTGTTAGGACTGGAGTGAGATTTAGTAGTTGCACAGTTAAGACATTTGCTGAACATCTAAGAACAAACACCATTGTTTAATGAGTTCTGGTGCTTCAGGAATGTGCAACAAAGAATGAGACAGTGCAGTTGGCCTGGATCCTGGTAAGCTTGACTTAAGAATAGTGTTTTTGGCAATAGAGGCATTCAGTTAATCAGTCGGAAACAACCAGCATAATGCATCTTGCTGGCTGCTCAGCATAGTGACAGTGTAACAACATAGAGAACAAGAGAAACCTTCGGACAGTGATGACTGCATGCATGCTGATCAGCTCTAAAGACTTCTTTAATATTAACAATCAGGATTATCACTTTGAAATGTTGTGGGTAATGTTTTAGATCCACAGCCAAGACAGACATGAAATGTATTGGGCTACAGTTGAGCAATAGTTGTCTGTTTGGTCTTGTTACTTTCAACCAAAATTCTCCTTATCGTGCGAATAATATTATGATTTATTTTTAGACACTTTTTTTCTGTTTGGAAGTACATACACACACACACACATTTCTAGGAAGTATAAATAACCTTTTCAAAGGACATCATTCTAAATGATTTTATCCTTTATACTCTATAATAGTTGAGTCCTGGACTTTTGATATCATTTTGGATGACAATATACATTCCACAAAACATGTCTTATATATACACAAAAAGAAAACGTAAAGCTTATATTAAGGGCCAAATCTTTCCTAATCATTTCTTTTTCACATCTTCATTATTTCATCCATGCTATCATCAATTATTTCCCACCTGATCTTCAGTTCTCAGTCACCTTGTGATGTAGTTTCCAGGTTCTACCACTGACTGAGAGCTAGACTGCTAACTGAAGTCCAACCCACTAGAGAGTGGCTCAACAAAGATGATGCCCGGATACTTATACTAGGGAAAGAAGAGAGGAAAGAGAATAAATAGGAAGGTCCATGTAAGAACACTGTGGACATCAGTGTTTTACAAAAGAGATTTTCCACAGACAATTTGAGTCTACCAGATTCACAAGTGCCATTTTAAAATCTATAATCATTGACCTCATCGAAAGTATAGTAAGAGTTCTTCAATAATAGCTGACTTCAGGCCTTGCAAGACTGGTTAGCTAAAAATTATAAGATGCATGTGACTTTCTTAAAACAATAAATGCACATGGCTTTCTGACAAACAACATGGCCCATGGTTTACTTATAAACAACAATAACACAGCACATCGCTTATGAACAAAACCATGACTATAGCAGAGTCACTAATACTAACTTGCTCTTCAGCGGTGAAAGTCACAATTAACATTTATTTTGTGAGTGCTGGCAATTGATATATGCTAGACATGTGTTGTACCATTGAGCTACACACCAGTCCAACTTCTCTTACGTTTTGAGCAGTGATTTCACATTTTTAGTAATTTGTACATTTCTATTTTGTAAAGGGCATGTGGTCCTGTTCATAGACAACACTAGGGAAACTAGGAATGTTAAACATGCAGACTTGTTTCCATGATAGGGATGTGTATACCATTTTTCCACCTAGAAGACTGGGAGTGGATGTACTTAATAGGTAATCTGTGCTATACATAGGGCCAGGCCACACTGGAATCCAGAGACTATTACGTTTATCTCATACTCTTCCTACCTAACCTTTATCTTAAACATTGCTTCTCAGTCAATAGAGCCCATCCTTAGGGGAGATGTCACATGTACCTTATAGCTTGGTGACCTCCTACCTCTACTCTATCTATATGACTGAGACCACAGCATGTCCTAGATCCTTAGGCTATAAAGCCCATCTTTGTGGAAGAACTCACTTGTGTTTTGCCAAAGTTTCTACGTAGAAATGCCTTAAGTTTTGGTGTGCACATGGGGTTCAGATAATTGTCACCGGGAAGTTTTTCTCCAAAATTGTGCTCTGCTTAAACATGTCTAAAATGAACTGCCTGGCCTCAGCATCTAGAAGATAGAACCAACAACAGCTAACTAAATTGTGTGGGACTGGATTCCCTTCTTGTCTCAGGCAGATAGTTACAGTGCTAGCCATGATGTTTGCAGAGACCACTCCCCCCGCCCCCAACATACATGCATTATTTGCTTTTGTAGGTTTTCTAAAATTAAAGCATATGATTATCCAAACTGAACTTGGCTATTAATGCTGAGATGCATGACTCACTGTTTAAGATGTTGTCTGGTTTACATTTGAGTTTGTTTCAATTTAGACTTTAAAACAATTTTGTTTTTCAAGAGAAGTTACTAATGCCTTTTGGGTTATCTCAGTAATATCATCAAGAACTTTTAAAAATTTAGATAGTTTAGGAGGCCTTTCCCATGTCCATGGGGTCACTGGGGCAAAAGATATTTTAAAAAGAAAAAGGAAACAGCTGAGGGTTTGGAGAGTTTTGCTTTGTTTCATTTTGGTTTTTTATCAGCTTGCCTTGTTTTGTCTTGTTACTGATGTGCAGGATATCACACTCGCTTTGAGCACATGAGTCAAGCACTAGGATACTCAGCTGTATCCACAACTCAGACTTTCGTAATAGTTATGATTAGGTTTTTAATTCATTTGCATATTTCAGAATATTTGAAGATACCTGGAAGGTAAAGGACCATGAATCTCACTTCAGCAGGCTAGATCCTCTGATTTGCCCTGTATCCTATCTGTGGTACATGCTGAGTAAATCATCAGAACCTCAGAAACCTGTTAGGAGGAGAAAAAGGGGGAGGCGGGGAACAGACAAAATCGTACAGTAATGTAAAGTGTGTGCTTTACACAATCAATATCACAATTTATGCCCTGTGCTGGGTGTAATTTATGAGATACTAGCCTTATATCAGCAATGAACATTTTAACATCAGTCCTTAGAATAAATTTAATAATTTGGATTCACACGTAGTTTAGGAATCTGATGGCCACTAAGACATAGTCTCTTAGAATAATGAATATCTTCTTCACAGCCACATAGTTTTGCATAAAATCTTTGACTGTAGGGCAGAAAACTCAATTGCAGAGACTGAGGAAGGAAGAAAAATTTCACTTTAGGCAGAAATGGAAAGGATTTTAATTATTAAAATAATTGACCTGTGAGATAGCTCAGCAGGTGAAGGGTTGAGTACAATCCCCAGGTCCCACATGGTGGCAGGGAGAGAATGGATACCACGAGTTGTTCTCTGACTTCCATGATGGAGGAAGGTCATTTGTCAATAAACAAACTGCCTTGGCCCATTTGATAGGCCATCCCATAGGTGGGTGGAGTAGACAGAATAGAATGCTGGGAGGAAGAGGAAGTGAGCTCAGATGCAGGGCAGCTCCTCTCAGAGACAGCCACCATGCTCTCCTCTCCAGAGCAGATGCGATGAAGCTCCTACCCAGGATGGACGTAGGCTAGAATCTTTCCAGTAAGCGCACCTTGGGGTGCTACACACATGAATAGAAATGGGCCAAGCAGTGTTTAAAAGAATACCGTTTGTGTGTCATTATTTTGGGGCATAAGCTAGCCATGCGACCGGGAGCTGGGGCGGCATGAACACAGCCAGCAGCTCCCTTCTACACTTCCACACCTGCTCTGTGGCATTTGTACCCCACCCACCCACCCACAAGTAAACAAAATGCAAGTACTCCATGTACTTTTCTTAACCAAGAGTGAGATGCTCTTATGTACTGAGCAGAACAAGCAGGCAGCAAGGAGGAGACCCCTGTGTAGGTGGAAAAGTACCCCACCCCTGGCCAGCAAAGTCCTCCTCCAGTCCTGAGGTGGGCGGAGGGGCTGAGGGCATGACTACTTTGAGCTCCAACTAAATTGAAATTATGATTCAAAGTACCTATAAGCTGCTTCTTAAAATTGATGTAGACACCAATCCTAGTTTTTGCAAGAATAATAGATGAAATTTTTGTGAATAGGTTAAGATAAGTACTGATAAGAGGTATTTCCTGAAGCCCATCTCTAGAATTGAATAATCGATTGGAGAAAATTATTTTTGAGGCTTTATCATCGGTAGAGAACGAAAGTAGCTTTCCCCTACTCCCTCGTTTTAACCTAGAGAAGCAGTTCTATCTTGCAGTCATTTGCTTGCTTAAAACTGAGTAAAATGAGCCAAGTGGGAGAGTAGGACACAGTGAGGACCAACATGGGACCTCCTCAGTAAACACTAGAGATCTAGAAAAACAGGTAGGAACTTCAATCTATCTGTTTCCAGAGGCAGCGTAAGTCTCGGCGTTGGTGTTGAGGAAGTGGTCACTGCTGTTCTGGCTGAGGACACTTTCAGGAAGGAGTGGGGAGAGAGTAATTGGTTCAAATCGGTAGCAGCTGGACTAGGCTGCCCCTGCCAGAGTCCCACAGAGAGGTACACTAAAGTCTGGAGTGGTTGGAAACACAACACAGGAAAAGGAAAGCCTCTGTACAAAACAAAACAGAAAGCAGAACTGCATTCAGAAGAAACCTCAGGAGGGCAGGACTTAAGAAAAAATAACTCCAGGTAAGAGCCATGAGAATTGCCAACTGAAGAGAAGTTTAGGAAAAATGGGCAAAAACCTATCTTATGGATGTCAATATTAATCACTTTTGAGTCAACAATATTTTAACAATTTTTCCTTCCTTTCCCTTTTCCTTTTTCTTACACTTTTGGGCTTTTCCTACATATTTATCTACTAGGTTATAATTACTACCACATAAGCACTTAATGTAATTAGGGAAGAATAGACTCAGAACAAGAAAATAAAAGCTCCTTTAACTGTAACTCACAGGCACTGTGAGAGCAACAAGGTTGGGCCGCTGAGGAGCAGAGGAAGCCAGCCTCGCCCCCAAGGCTGTGGCTTGGCATCAAAGGGTCCCAGAAGCAAGGACTTGAGCATTCTGCTGGGTTTCAGAGACTCACCTCAGACCCAAAGGGTGAGCAGAAAAAGGTTCCCATTTCTGTGGACAAAAGAAGCCTTCCTTTAAATAGAAAGTGTCTACTTTATTGCAGAAGCTGACATAAATTGCTAGGTTTTCTTTTTAGACAAAAATAAAGTGAAAACAGCCCCATTAACTTTTAGGAATCAAGTAATACTGTCAAGTGTCAGCCCAGAGCCAGAATTTAAGAAAAGGACATTTTAAATATTCATTTAAAAAAAACTAATGGGAAAATATATGGCACATTTATTTTTAAACCCAGAGCATCTCAGCTAGTGTGTCAGAGCACACAATTGTTCCTCCTGTGGATTGCAGGGTAGAGAGGGGTGTTCATCTCCCAGCCCTCAGGGTGCCACTACCTCTAGTATCCTCCTTTCTGTCTATCCCAGAGTGCTGTACCAATGTATCATGTTATTCATATGCAGTGATGTGAAAAACACTTGAGCAGTTTCAGCCAGGAAAGATAAGAAATTAAAAAGAATGCTTTCCCCAAAGAAATTGCTTTCAGGACCAACAGGAGCTATTTTTATGATTTTATGGTATCCTTTGTGGACTTCAAATCACCTGTTCTTCACGATTTGATTTGTGTTCACAAATTGAAGAGCATTCACACATGAGAAATTAGTATTTATTACATTATCTGTGTCAAGATGAGGCACTATGTCTTATAGCAAAATCCATACTAAAAATCCAAGCTAAAATATTTTCATGAGTAAATCAACATACATAATTTCATCTTAAAAATGATCTATTAGTTGGACAGTGGTGGCATATACCTTTCCTTCCAGTACTTGGGAAGCAGAGGCAGGCAGATCTCTGAGTTTAAGACTGATCTGGTCTACAGAGTGAGTTCCCTGACAGCCAGGACTACATAGAGAAATCTTGTCTCAAAACAACAAAACAACAACAACAACATTTATTTATTTTTACTTCATGTGTATGGGTGTTTTTACCGACATATATGCTTTTGCACCATACATATGCAGTGCCTCTGTAAGCCAGAGAGCATTTGGAGTTACACATAGTTGTTAGCTGCCATGTGGGCCCAATGAAAAAGAGGATCTTGCAGAACTAGATCCTTGGCAAGAAAAAGAAGTGCTATTAACCACTGAACCATCTCCTCATGCCCAGTAGGTATAATATCTTAATGTTTCTATTATCCACCAGTCTACTTCTATGGTCGTATCTTGAACTAACAACTTTAGTATACTACTTCAAGTATCCTTTTTTTTTCTTTATTTAATACATATTGTTGGGAAAAAAACCTTTATTTTCTCATTACTATATTTTCTCATTGCTAACATCTTTCCTAACAAAATCAAGAAATAAGTTGTGCAATTGAATTAGGATGCTGAAAAGTAGGCACAAATGGATGTTTAGAAATGTAGAGAATGCCTCACTTAACAATGCTCAAGTTAGAGTTTTCATCTTTTGCCCTACTTATTATTGGAAACTTTAAAGAATACATTTTCCTTTTTTTCTAAAACTTCAGTTGCTTATTCCACCTGACTTTGAAAAATTGATTACAGCAAATGAAATACAGTTGTCTAAGTAATATAGTATACAAAAATAACATCTTGATTTCTGAGAAAATGCACTTCTCGGCAGTTCCTGAGTAGCGCCAAATTATGCTACTCTAAACATCAGTGTTTACTCAGGAGAGTAGATGTAGTCTCTGAAAACAGTTTGTTCTAAACCTTTGCCATCATTTGTGTGTCCCACATCAAGGCTGCAATGATTTCTCCTCTCATGTGGCATTTTACTTGTACGTTTGCTTTCCCTATTTATTTACTGTCGCTTGGCTGCATTTTCTATAAAGACCAGGGACATATGTTACTTGTTGTTATTGAATAGCTACTCAAGTCAGACAATCCAAGACCATCATTATGTTAAACGTAGGTTATTTATAAAAACCCATAGACATTTTCACAGTTGGTTTTACTGACTGCAGCGGAACACAGTCAAGAAACAGAACTGTCTACTGGTCTGACTTAACTCTCCCCTTTCAAAACCTCTCTTCACGGTGGAAAAGAGAGCAGAATGAGTAAAGGCAGGCTCCCTTTCCTTTCCTTTACATTTGCAAGTAAAGTTCACAGACTTGAATAGAGTCTTTCTTTACTGAATTTCAACCAGTAAGGAGAATTAAGTGAAAATAGTCAAATGCAATCACCAGTCAAATTAGGCTACAGTCTCAATTGCTCATTCTAGTTCAAGGTGCCCTAACTCACCACATTGGTAGCATGGAGTCCTTGATGGCTCCTTGATCCATTACCCCAGACACATAGCACTTCATTTTGGTGCAGACTTAGTGAGTGTGTATAAATTCTACATGAGAATAGTGCTTCTCTTCCATGTGGTCACAACCATGAACCAGAGGGCTGAACTTGCTACCATTGTGGCAATATTTTCTCTCTCTTGAGCTCTTCTCAGTCCTTGGTAATATGACTATCTCTACCACATTTAGAGCAGGAATCTTCCAAAGGATTACAGTCCTTGGCAAAATGACCAGTTACCACTGCAATAAGAGTATTCTGGGAGAGAAGAGGAAGTAACGTGGAAAGCTCTGCTATGGCTTTTCATTTCACGACTCAAACCTCCACCAATAAGGCATTCCATAGATCACTAGCAAGAGCGTTCACACATGAAGTTCTGTGGCTTACTGATTACAGCTACAGTTAGAACTTCTGTGTCTGAATGGTCCACAGCAGTAGAGAGTTAGATACAGTATCAAGGAAGGAGTCATTTCCATCTTTATGAGTGATATGCACTCAGGAGATATCTGAATTGGGGGCTGAGGTATGTCTCAATGGTAAAACCCACTGGGGTCATACAGACCTGGGTGGCCTGCGCTGCCACCATGATGCTGTGCAGTCCCAAACTGTAGCCATAGGCCATTTCTTGGTCCAGGACTTTACCGCAGTCAGGGTTTGTGTCAATGTCCATGGCTCCTGTTACTACCGAAAACAGGGAGAATAGGACTGCAGAGCTGGCCCTGACTCTACCTGGCTGCAGCACTAGGGATGCCCTGCCCCTCCTCCCCCCTCCCTCATCCCTCATCACCAGGGCAGGTGTGAGAGCTGGCCCTGAGGTCATAAGAGTGGAAGAATTGGCACCACACCAGCAGAAGCACTAAGGAGGACAGGCCCTGCATCTCGCCTGGGCAGCACAATATAGCTGACCCTGTTAGCAGGAGCACGGGTGAGCCAGGCCTGGGAGAGTGAGAGCAAGAGAGCTGCCCCTGCCCCCTCCCTCATGTGTCATGGGATAGCAAGAGTAAGGGATATAAGCTCCCCCTCCCCTTGCCACCTGGGACAGGAAAGAGAGCTGACCTCAGGGGCATGAGAACAGAAGAGTTAGCCCTGCCCCTAAACAACCTTAGCAATCCAGAAAGGGGGCCCTGCACCTCACCTGGGAAAAATAGTAAAGTTGGCCCTCGTGGTGCAAGTATGAGAAGCTGGACCCTAGGGTGTGAGAGCAGGAGAACTGGCTCTGCTCCTTGTTATCTGCTATACTGGGTGAGATAGAACAGTGCAGGAGATCTCACCTAAGTGATGGCAATGAGGGAAAACCTGGCAGACTGACCAACCCAGCTACTACCCAGGCCCAGAACAAGGACTATGAGATAGCAGACCCCAACATCCACCTCATCTGTGAACTGTTGGAGCATGCAAAGGGGCTGGGCCTGTATATACAAAACTACAGCATCTTCATGACATGAGGCAACAATAGGATATCCAAAAGGAGCCCAGTATTGAGGGCCCAGTATTGAGAGTGTTAACAGAAGCCAGAGGCCTTGAACCAGACTAATGGCTCGTTGCAATGAACACTTACAACCAAAGATGTATGGACTAAAGGTAGTGTGACTAAGTAGGCCACACTACTGCTTCCATGCTGAGATTTTTTTTATTTGTTTATTTTATTTTGGTTTTAGGTTTTTTTGTTTTAATTTTAAATTTTGGGGCTTTGGGAGTTGTTTTTTTTCGGGGAGGGGTGCTGCAAGAGCAAAGGGCAGAAGCAAGGCGACAGAGAGTGGGATCCAAATCCTTGATGTGAAATTCCCAAAAACTCAATAGAAGAACAATGGCAATGGGTTTTTGATCCTATTGCACGTAATGGCTTTGTGGGAGCCTAGGTAGTTTGGATGCTCACTTTAATAGACCTGGATGGAGGTGGGTGGTCCTTGGACCTCCCACAGGGCAGGGAAACCTGATTGCTCTTCGGGTTGAGGAGGGAGGAAGACTTGATTGGGGGAGGGGGGGAAATGGGAGGTGGTGGCGGGGAAGAGGCAGAAATCTTTAATAATTAAATTAATTAATTAATTAAAAAAAATAAATGAGACACACAGCTATGTTTTATGTAGAAAAAAAAAGTAAGATAGGGCCCAAACCAATGTTTCTTTTTTGTATTATGTGAGTCAAGTCTCCAAGAGGGGTTACTATTAGGAACCTATATTGGCTCCTTTAATTTTTTCCTCTACTAGTCATGCCATTTACTGGATGGTTCGCGAGTTGGGCAAGGGACTGGAGATTGAAAAACACACAGAGACACAGGTCACTCTTGAAATAAGAATGCCCATTTTATTGTGTTCCAGTGCAGTTATATAGGGCTTGACTAATGGCTACACCCTACCTCTCAGGATAAACACTATGACCAAAGCAATTTTGGGAGGAAAGGATTTATCTCAACTTCCAGATAACAGTCCACCATTGAGAATAGTCAAGTCTTTTCCTGACTTGTTATTCTTTTCTCCACTTGGCTTCCCGTATCCATACCTCCACTCTTACTGTTTTTTTTTTTCTGTTATTGCCAAACCCCTGAGCTCATTTTGTGACCATCATACATGTTTTCTTTCTTTCTTTTTTTTTTTTTTAAAGATTTATTTATTATGTACACAGTGTTCAGCCTCCATGTATGCCTTCAGGCCAGAAGAGGGCACCAGATCTCATTACAGTTGGTTGTGAGCCACCATGTGGTTGCTGGGAATTGAACTCAGGACCTCGGGAAGAGCAGTCAGTGCTCTTAACCTCTGAGCCATCTCTCCAGCCCCCATCATACATGTTTTCTAATTATTATTTTTCTGTAAAAATTTCTTACCCTGGATTCTCCTTACTTTTAAGAGATTTTTGTTTTTGTTTGTGTGTGTTGTTTGTTTGTGTGTGTGTGTGTGTATGTGTGCAAATGCATGTGCACAGGTACATGGCTATACCTGCCATGGGAAGTATGTGAAGGTCAGAAAACAGCTTTATGGAATTGTTTCTCTCATTTAAGCTTTACACAGATGCCAGCGATCAAACTCATCACCAAATTTGTATAGCAAGCACCTTTATCTGCTGAACTGCCTCCCCAGTCCTCCCTTTAGGTTTTAGTCCCATTGCATTACTGTGCTGCCCAGCTCTAGAGGATACCATTCATATCTTTGGAATTGTGCAAGACTCAATTACATAACAACACTGCATAACACCCACTCAAATAATCCTCCAATCTTAAGTAAGCACACTGTATTCACCTTTCTTAGAAAACTGTCTATGAGTAATAATTTCAACCACAATGTGTAAAAATTAACTTTTTGTTTTATGATGTTGGTGTTGCTTATCTAACTGTGTTCTTTGAGAGAAGAGAATTTATCTTCTAGATTACTACTGCATACTCAGTATTCGGCCCAGAACCTGGCATCTGGTAGCAATATATATATACACACACACACACACACACTAAGCAGATTATTCACACAATAAAGTTTAATTTAAATCATAGAAGAAAGGAAAAAAACACAGCTAGACAAATGAACATATACATTACTGTTGACAAACATTTTGCTGCCCACATTTAGGGAAGGCAAAGGAACTAAAACCCAGAGATTTCCACTTCCCTACTCAGTGCCCCCAGAGAAATATATCCTCAGGACCCCAGGGTGGTTTGCCATAGGACCCTGTTGTTTACTTTACTGATTAATAACTGGGAATTACTCACCACAAAGTAAGCATCTACCATGTGTTTGTCGAGAGAACAAATTTCCATCAGCACCACAACTGACCGCTGCATTAAGTGTCTCCCTTAAGCATGGTATTCCCTGAGCAAGGGGGTTGAGGGGATAGGCAGGTACTGTGCATCTGCAGTGACATTTGTCAATACCCTACCAGTTGGGATTTAATAGAAATAAGTGTTAGAAATAAGTGTTCACCTAAGTAAACCTTATTCCCATGATCTACAAACACAAGAATCTGCAGAAGACATTTGAAAGAACAGAATGTAAATTCTTTGAGATTGCTTCATGACACCTCACCCCTCCTGCAAATGCCAATCCAAAAGGGACAGGAACACTGAATCCAGTTGCTTGTCTGTTCAAACACTCACAGAACTCACAAAATTTACAGAACTCATTCAGCAACTGATGGGAACTGATGCAGAGATCCAGAGCCAAACAGTAGGCAGAGCCCAGAAGTTGGGGATGAAGGATTATGGGAGCCAGAGGGGTCTAGGATACCAGGAAAACACAAGCCCACAGAATCAACTAAGCAGGGCTCATAGGGGCTCACAGTTACTGAAGCAGCAATTATGAACCCTCTAGGGAAACAGAGGAGGAACTGATGTGGGGAAGGGAGGAAGTGGGGGAAGGGACTAGGAGGGGTGGAGGAAGGGAAAACAGTGGTCAGATACAATGTATAAGAGAAAAATATAAGGCAAAAAAAAGAAAAAGCTTCACAGGATTCTAAAATATGTAGATAAGTGGTTAACTCTTGAGTTCATTTAAAGTGGGGAAGGGGAAGAGTGAATTACCAAGAAAGATTTACATTGCCTGCACCGTCTATTTATTTAGTGAATCATATTATCTCTCTTTCAAAGTGTTCCAGGAAAGCAGATTGGAGTAGAAGCTCTCAGTATTAACAGTTAATGAATATATTAAGGAGCAAGAGGCAGAAGATGTAGAAAAAAGAGAGGAATAGAAATTATTCCAAACATTTGCAAATGGCATTCAAGGTTAATTCCAAAGCCCTTGGCATTACTTAGCTCAATGTTTGTGCACCAGCTCAAAGCCACAAACCTTTCCTCCCATCAAGAACAGATATACAGACAAGATCCTCTTAAGCTAGAGGAATATATATCAAGATTTCCATAAATAAGTGTTCTTGGAGTCTCATGTTTACTATGTACTGTTTAATCTCTTTTGATTATTAGGTAGCATTTAATCTTTTTTATTTGCTTGTTGAGTAAACAAATTCCTATTTGGGACAATAGCTTCGCCAGCAACACAACTGACCACTGCTCTAAGGAGGCAAAAGTGGGACTCAGGGTCTGCCTCAAGCACAGTATTTGCTGAGTGGGGAGGGTGGAGTGGGTGTAATAGCCAGATAACTGTGCATCTGCAGTAACTTTTGACATTATCCTGCCAATCAGGAATCCATATAAAGACTGCTAGCTAGAAGCAAACCAATGAACAGTTTTCTTCACTCTTGGGAAGGAAGAGGGGAGGGAGACTTCAATACGGACTCATTTAGGCATAGGTTAAGATTAAGAAACAGTGTTCCAATATGAGCTGAAAGTCACATGGATGCAGTCCTGTGAACTCTGTAACTGCTATTCTCTTTCAGGATAAGGAATGCTTGAACTGCTTTCTCAATAGCATCCTCTTGGTACAAGCACTTTAATAATAAACCAGTCCCATATGCCTCATTGCAAACCAAGAGTTTCAAGTAGACCATTCCATAATGAGTCAGTTGAGTGACTCCAATTCTGTAGTATATACATAAACAGGAAGACCTGCAGAATAGAGCCCGAGTCATAAAAGATGAAGGTATTTTGGATGTGTGCCTATATTAGAGACTCAGTTTTTCCATCTATTGCTGCTTTTCTAACACTTGCTGGAATCTACTTGATCGCTATGGCGAAATATCGTAATAACAGAATACCTCAAAAACTTGTTTTCTTCATTATATAGAAGAACAGAGGTTTGAAAGAGCAAAGTACTGATTACTTCAGAGATCAGAACCTTTCTTCACAGTCTTCCTTCAGGTAACTGGAAAATGCCCAATCTCAAAGCAGCCTCTCTCTTCTCAGTCTCTTACTGATCTACCTTTCAAAATGAAGTGTCCTCGTTCTGCTAGGCAGGGCCTAGTGGATATAATCCTTATATAAATATTTAAAGTCTCATTGGCTATGAAGCAAATAAATACAATAAAACTCTAATAAAGTAACTGATTAGCGCAGAAAGGAAAGTGAGTTCATGAATCAGAGGAATTTGGGTCCATGAGTGCTAAGTACAGTTTCTGAATTTTTTTGGATTTAGTTTCTCCATCTGTGAAAGTGACCTAAGTATGTATAGCATTTTAGATTTCTAGCAGATCTGAATTAAATAACGTATTTAAAGGTTAGAACACTGCCTGTCATAAAATAGGTGACCAATAAAAGACCCATTTGTACCCACTTGGGATAGCCTTGCATTACAATGACTTTTATATGTGACAAGTCCACTCATTCAGCTGAACACACCAAGAAAGGGAACATTACCTCTTTTCTGGTTTGTAACTCCATTAGTTCATAGCATGTCATTGCTTAAAGAATTGTACCTACTTGTTAAGAAAAATGGTAAGCTTAATATTGATATTGCAAATAGACACAGATAATTGATATGTATGACTGATTGGTTGATTTATGGCTGGAATTTTTTCAGTTTATTTCAAACTTACAGGTATTGCAGATTATTTCTAAACAGTGAGAACTCTATCTTCCTTATTCACTTGGGTCACATTACTCTGTCCCTTTGCATAATGATCTTTCCTGTCACCAGTATAGGCCTCACTTCCTAAACACCCTGGGACTGTTTCTGAGCTCCTCTCACAATTCCAGTTATTTATCTCCCAATTCTCTTTCCTCTTTGCACTCCCAAGTCCTTTGTGACACTATGCGCTACCATGACAACTAAGCCCTTAGTTACATCTATCTGTCTTATTTCCTGGGACTCAAGGCTCTTCTTTTTCTTTCACTCTTCCCTTCTAGGCCTCAAATAAATCTGATAGAATTTTAAATAAATATAGTGTATTCTCACAGAAATTTAAGAGTTTTTTTTTTAATTTATCTGTGTGTATGCACGTGCATGTGAGTGCCCACAGAGGTTAGAGACTGGGGGGGGGGGAGAGATCCTGGGGACTGGGGTGGCAAGGAGTTGTGAGCTGCCTAACATGGGTGCTGAGAATCAAATCTGTGTCTTCTGAAGATCAGTAAAGGCTTTGACCACTAAGTATCTCTCTAGTCTCTCTAATCAAAAGGTAAATGATTGCTTCATTACTTCCTTGAACACATGCTTCTACGTAGAATGTGAATTCTTCCTTATAGATCAGTATGCCCTACTCACACAACAGATGAAACAACAACAAATGTGATAGAATAGCATTGGCCCTTGTTCCTTGCTCTGTCTCGGCCCATCCCAGGCTTTCCACCCCCTCTCTCAGCCTATATAAGTTTCTGCATGATGCAAGTAAACAAGATTCTGTTTTGACAGACTCCCAACTCAGTGGGTGTGTTTCTCCCCGGTGGCCAGGAGGGGAGGACTGGGTTCGTCCTACACACTCAGTCCCAGGGAGGGTCTGGCAGGTCCAGCTCTGCCCCCACTCTTTCTGCCAGAGAACCCTGCATAATACAATGAAAACACTCTAAGGAAGACATGGTGCAAGCTCCTATATTTAAGACACAGGGATGTTTCCAATAAATAATAGTGCATAGTAGAGCCTTGAAAACACATGAGCAAACCAAATCCAAAATCAGTAAACAAAAAGAAATAATTAAGATCATGGCGTAAGTCAATGAAATCAGAAAAACAAACTAAAAAGAATTAATGAAATAGAGTTGAGTCTTTGAAAAGATAAACAAGATTATTAAGTAAAACTTAAACTAATAAAATTAGATATGAAAAGGTTAACGTTATAACAGACATCAAAGAAATTTAGAAAAGTCTAGAACATATTTTATTTTGACTAATTTGGAAAACCTAAAAGAGATAGATAATTTCTAGATGGTTATGATCTACCAAATTTATACTGATATGAAATAAATAATTTAAATAGATCTATAAAAGTAACAAAATTAAAGCAATAATAAATAAAAATTCCTATCTAAAAAGTCCACACCCAGACCCAAATAGATTCAAGCTCTATCAGACCCTTAAGGAATTTATCATCAAGGTTTCTCAGAGGCAGTCAGTGGAGACTGTCTTCTGCCTCCTACCGCTCCTTATCCCAACTCCTTCAAGAGTGGTGTGCACAGACGGCAAAGAGTACAAACAGGAGCTATTTTATTTGTCAGTTCAGAACTGATGGGCTTTAAAGTGACAAAATAACAGAAAACAGACGCCACACAAGATTTAAAAGAAACAACAGTGAGATGCTTTCTGAGAAAGGGCTTCAACTCGAGAGCTCTCAGGAGTTTTGAGGGGCTAACTGAGAGCTGTCCCTTGTAGCCTTTAGGCCGGATGGAAGCTTTCAGAGCAGCAGGTGTGATACTAACAGGGATGTCAAAGATGTCAGGAGCAGCAGGTCTTGAAAGCTGGGAGCAGCTGCAGGAACGAATCCCCTTTTGCAGCTAAGTACAGACTCTTAGAGGCTGAGGCAGGGAAGAATCCCTCTTCTGCAGCCACTAGTGGAGTGGTGGTACAGGGGGGCCTCTGGAGAGTCTGTTCCCATAAGTCTTCCCTCTCCAATGAGTGAGTCACCTAAAGAGCCAGGCTCTAAAGTCTTCAGGCTTCTCTGTTGTAAGAGGACCCCTTGTTGGTTCCTGGCTGCTCAGCCCCCAAATAATCATGCAGAAACTATATTATTTAAATCCACTAGCCCTGGCTTCTTATTGACTAACTCTTACATATTAATTTAACCCATATCTGTGCATCACCGTGAGGTCATGGCCTACCAGCAAAGTTTCAGCATGTCTGTCTCCAGCTTCAACTCCATAGCTTCTCTCTGACTCCTAGCATTCCGTTTAATTTTCCCTGCCTCGCTAAGTTCTGCCCTGCTATAGGTTCAAAGCAGTTTCTTTATTCATTAAAGGTAATCACAGCATACAGAGAAGAATACCACATCACTTGTTGCTCTGTGTGTGCTCCTCTGATAGCAGAAGTCCCTGGAAGGTGGGCTCCTAGTCAGAGCCAAGATTTGGGAGCCAGGCTCTGAAGTTGTCCCTTCTAGGCTTCCTTCATTGCCTCTTGCAGTTCTGGGTTTACTTGCTTAGAACGTCCAATTTTATACAGGTGTTAGTTGGAACATAATTGGCTTAATGCAGGTGTGCAAAGGTGAAGAAATAGAACCAATAGGAGGAGCTAGCAAACCTGGTTGGGGGAAGAGGAAGAATCCTGAGCCCACCAGAAGTTAACAATCCTGTATGCTAGTCTTCATCTCAGTCTGGCTCATTGATATTTTCCACATAGTATTAAAGCTAGTTATTTTGTAAAATATTTGTAGACTGAAATTATGTCATGACTATTTATTTCCTTGAAGCACCAAGTAGCACATAGTAGTATTCCATAGGTGCTACTGGATATGTAAACAACTGGATGAGAAAGTGATAAGTGACTGAGTCATTCTCCAGAATAATTGTTTAAAAAGTGCATCTGGGTGTACTTCCCACTTTCTCTTCTATGAGGTTCAGTGTGGATGGCTTTATGTTGAGGTCGTTGATTCATTTGGACTTGAATTTTGTGCATGGTGATAGATATGGCTGAAAGACACTTAAAAAATGTTCAACATCTTTAGTCATCAGAGAAATGCAAATCAAAAGAACTCTGAGATTCCATCTTCCACCTGTAAAAATGGCCAAGATCAAAAACACTGATGACAACTTATGATGGAGAGGTTGTGTGATAAAGGGAACACTTCTGCATTGCTGGTGGGAATGCAAGCAAAAGCTGGTACAGCCTCTTTGGATGTCAATGTGGCAATTTCTCAGAAAATTAGGAAACAACCTTTCTCAAGACCCGGTAATACCACTTTTGGGTATATATTCAAAGGATGCTCAACTGTGCCACAAGGACATGTGCTCAACTATGTTCATAGCAGCATTGTTTGTCATAGCCATAACCTGGAAACAACCCAAATTCGCTTCGACTGAAGAATGGATAAGGAAAATGTGGTACATTTACACAATGCAGTACTGCACAGCAGAAAAAAAAATAATAACAACTTGAATTTTACAGGAAAATGGATAGAGCTAGAAAACATCATTTTGAGTAAGGTAACCCAAACCTAGAAAGACAGTTATCACATGTACTCACTTGTAAGTGATTTTTAAACATAAAGCAAAGAAAACCAGCCCACAAATCACAATCCCAGAGAACCTAGACAACAATGAGAACTCTATGAGAGACATGCATGGATTTAATCTACATGGGTAGTAGAAAAAGACAAGATCTCCTGAGTAAATTTGGAGCACGGGGACCTTGGGAGAGGGTTGGAGGAGAAGAGGGAGGCAGGGAGGCGAGCAGAGAAAAATGTAGAGCTCAATAAAATCAATTTAAAAAGGTGCATCTGGGGAACAAGAGGTAACTAACTAGATTGTGGTGGTTTGAACAGGAACAGCTTTCACAGGCTTATATATTTGAATGTTTGGTCATTAGGGAGCGGAGATACTTGACAGCGGAGATATTTGTGTGGCCTTGTTGGAATATGTGTGACCTTGTTAGAGGAAGTAAGTACGTCACTGGGAGGTAGAAAATAAGATTTCAAGGGCCTATGCCAGACCCAGAGTCTCTCTTTCTGCTGTCTGCTGATAGGAATGTAGAACTCTCACCTACCTCTAAAGCACCATGTCTGCCTATGTGCTGCCATGTTTTGTGCCATGCTTCCCACCATGATCATACTGGACTAAACCTCTGAAACCATAACCCAACAGGTTAAATGTTTTCCTTTATAAGACTTGTTGTGGTTATGGTGTCTCTTCAGAGCAACAGAAACCCTAAATAAGGCATAGACTAATACTCCTCCTCTTCCTCCCACCCTTATACAAATTAGAGTCATCCTAGAGCCCACAGCATGGATTTTATAAAGTACAGAAGCTTACCATTTAAAGGTAACATTTGGGAAAAAAGGAAAAGAGAAAAGACAATGCTCTTGCTTATCAAGAAGAAGAAGAAGAAGAAGAAGAAGAAGAAGAAGAAGAAGAAGAAGAAGAAGAAGAAGAAGAAGAAGAAGAAGAAGAAGAAGAAGAAGAAGAAGAAAACCGAAAACCTTTGGAATTCATTTATAGAAATGAAAACATCCCTGTGTTTGTTTGATAGCATGAATTCACTATCTGTCAAAATTAATGTATAGTTTTGTATGGTGAGCATGTGTGTGTATGTGTGTGTGTGTGTGTAGGATCCTCACTAGAAGGCAAAGAAAATAACATTTCCTCAACTTTCAGTCTTTTCCATCTAGAAAAACTCATGTTCAACCTTAACTTGGCCAAGCTACATAGGGAGTGTCAGCACAGATCATTTTTCACCTTGTTGAGTCTTTCCCACCCTTCTTAAGAATGTTTCTTCAAAATAAATGGCACAGTTGGAAAAAGTATTGCCATGGAGAAGAATGAAATGTGGAAGAACTGATGTTAAACAGTATGCCTTAGACTTTTGTCTAAGTCTGTCTGGGACCATTGCATCAAATGTCATGAATTCACGTGACTTACTAACAATGAAAATATGATTCTTACAATTCTGTGGCTAGGAACTCCAAGATCAAACACAAATCTGGTGTCTTTTGAAGTATGCTTTCTCACTAAGGGTCACATTTTCTAAGAGATTTGCAATATGATTCAGCAGTCTCTCTCTCTCTCTCTCTCTCTCTCTCTCTCTCTCTCTCTCTCTCTCTCCTTAACTATGAATGTTGGAAAAAGTCAAATTTGAGGAACATTTGTTAGCACCCACATTAACCTTAACAAACTATTTCCAAACGATTCATTACAGGTCTGGGGGGTCTAATTTTATCTTATTCAAAATCTTCTAAAAGAATTTGACCTCATAGTAATCCCTTCAGAAAACACACACACACACACACACACACACACACACACACAAACATTTTGGAAACCCTATCCAGAAGTATTAGGAGAATTTTTTTGAAAATTTTAGTTATTTGATGTCCAGGCTTTTTATAACTGTGTGGGTAGTTGTGGAAAAGAATTTATGCTTAAAGTTCCTTTGTTCATAGTTGCTGTATTCTGGACATAGTTTGAGTATGTTTCTATTGTTAAATATTAAAAGGATAGACACTTGATTGGCCATGGTGCTTAGGGATGGGAACATATGAATAATGATTAGAATTAGATAGTTCATTGGGTTGTAAAACCCATGGTTCAATCCTGGTAGCTTTAGAAGAAGAGAGGGAAAGGAGGGAGGGAGGACATACCTGAATGCATAATGTTCTGTGCCACCTGGAGCCCCTGCCAGTAAAAATACCATCACCAGATGTGGGCCCCTTTGAATTTTCAGAATTACAAGCTATAATAAATAAACTCTTTTTAATAGAGAGCTTGCTTCAGGTATTTTATTATAGCAATAAAAAGTGGAATAACACAATGTCAATACAAATTTATTTTATTCTACTTTGTGGTTAAAGTTCAAGAAGGTGTTCACAGTAATATGTACACACTTCAAATTCCAGCACTTGGCATGCATAGTAAGAAGGATGGTGAGTTTGAAGGTAGCCTAGACTAAAAATTAAGACCCTGTTTCAGGAAAACACACACAATCTCAAATGAGCTTTAACATCTTACTAATTTTCTAGTTAGCTATGATACAAGTACACTTTTTAATACATGTTCATTTTACATTTGGGTAAGAGTCACAGAAAGTTATGCCTTAGTAGCAAAATGCATCACTTCATTTTGGAAGCTTATAATCATAAATAATAAATAGACACATGTGCCATATATATTTTACATGCTGGGACTGAGTCAGGTCTCATCTGGACTGAGAGTTTATTAGACAGGATTATTATTTCTTAGAAAACAGATTTCAAGGAAGGACTCCAACTGTGACCTTTAACACAGACAGAGAATTCCAGGTGGTGATGTTACAAACAAATACATCAGATGGAGCCATGAATTGCAACCTAGTTTAATACACACATACATGCATACACACATTCATAAATACATGTGAATTGCAACCTAGTTTAATACATACATACATGCATATACACATTCATAAATACATATATACAAATTGTCAAATTTCAGACCAGGGAAGAAGACACTTGTTTATCAGAACAGGATGAATGAGTAATTGTTTTCTTGGACAGTTTCTTTTATTTCATATTTATTATTTTATAATTTTGCTGTTTGTCTATTTTTGATGCAGAGAGTGAGACTGTGTAGACAAGGCAGTAGCTACAAGGTACTAAGGAAAATTGCAGCTTTATCTTGGAAGCTGTGTCCTGGGCAGAATGCACCTTTGTGGTTAAACATCCTTGAAGTTGCAGATACATTCTTGCCCACTGCCACACATGCAGATGGGCCTGCTGCCTCAGAAGACCTGTCCTCATGTGACATCATGTGCCTTGTGGTTTTCATTCCACCTTGTGGGCTTTTCAAGAAGATTGTGGGAAGAAACTCCTTGAAAAGTGAGATTTGGACCATTGTGATGTGGGGGGTAAGATGGGGCATTTTACCTCTATGAATAATTTATCCATCTCATGAATGTTTAAAAAACTTATTAAAAATCAACAGCACATTGAATAAGAGTCGGGAGAGTGGGCACCCTTGCCTTATGTCATATGATCCTGGGCAACATAGAAAAGCCTTGTCTCAAAGGGAAAGAGCAAGGGAGATAGATGGGTGTGGGGAAGGGAGAAAATGGAGGAATTCTTGATACATGCTACAGTGCAGATGAATGTCCAAGGCCCTTGGGACTCAGTGACTGTGCCTCTTCAATAGCATTGTTCCATGAACAGCTGTCCCCCTCAATGAGAGAAATATACCCACAATCTTTCAATGGATTTTCTGAAAAGCAGTGAAAGGAGCTACAGTACTAATTCCTTTGAAGCCATATCTCTAAGATTTAGCCTTCAGCTCAAAATATTTAAACATAACTTATTTCTTTCTTTCTCACAAATTAGTAATTGTTTTATGTCATTTCCCTTATACTGACCTGAAGTAATTTCCTGCTGACTAAACACCAAAAATATCACAAAGTTTCCAGATGATTGTTTTTAATAAAATATAATTGCATGATTTTCCCTTTTACCTTTCCTCCTTCTAACACCTTCAATGTGGCCCCACTGCTCCCCTTCAAAATCATGGCCACTCTTTCTTTACAGATAGGAAAAAATGAAGGAAGAAGGGGGGAAGGAGAATGGGAGGGAGGAAGGAATGGGAGGGAGAGAGAGAGGGAGGGCAGGAGGGAGGGAGAGAGAGAGGGAGGAAGGAATGGGAGGGAGGGAGGGAGGGAGGGAGGGAGGGAGGAAGGAAGGAAGGAAGGAAGGAAGGAAGGAAGGAAGGAAGGAAGGAAGAACCTAAATATATAAATACGACATACTCTGTCTCTTTAGTGTTACTAGCACATGTATGATTTCAGAATTTGTTGGGGACTGCAGACCCTCAGACCCTGAATTTTCTATGACCCCTTGCCTGCCGGAGTAAACAACTTGTTTTCCTATGCTTCCAGCTGCACTGAGCACAAGACCCTCATGAGTTCCTGAGGGCAGGGGAGTAGTTTCTGGTGGGCTTGCAGCTAAAAAAATCCCTAGAGCTAGGACGTGGCCATTTAGTCAAGGAGAGCACTATATAAGCTGCCCTGGAACACAATAAAGGGAACATTTTTTATTTCAAGGATGATCTCTCTCTCTCTCTCTCTCTCTCTCTCTCTCTCTCTCTCTCCCTCTCTCTCTCTCTCTCTCTCTCTGTGTGTGTGTGTGTGTGTGTGTGTGTGTTTCAATCTCCAGCCCCTTGCCCGAGTTGCGAACCATCCCATAGTGCACGAGTTAAGCTACAAGAACTGACTACTTGGTATTAGATAATCAATTGGGGTCATCCTAGAGAAGATTATTTCTCTGGTTCTCAGCATCTTTTTGTCTTCTATAGTTCATCTAGAGATTGGAGCCCATTAAATTTTCCTCTTCTAATTAACTTGACTATTGGTGTTGTACTTGTTCAGGTCTTATTTAGGCAGCCATGTTGCTGAGCTATCATGGGTGAAGCCTCCCTGCCATTTCCAGGAGACACGTTCTCATAGCAGTTGGACTCTACTTTGTGACCTACAACATCTACAGAACTTGCTATCCAGCTCTTTAAAAACTCCAAAAGGAAAATGGGCTTTGAGGGTAGGTGTGAAGTCAGAAAGTGTGTAAGCCAGGATTTTTCAGTGAAAAACATTGCGCATATTTCCTGTGAGCAAAATAAAATATCTTTCAACGATACCTTTTCCCTTTAAAAATACAGAACTGTTGTGATAAGATTGGAATCAGCAGTCAATGAAATTCTGGATGGAATTCTGCTTGTGCTCTGTAAGAGCCTTGAGACTCAGAAAAGAAAGAGCCATTGGCTTTTATGAGGAACACTTTGTCCTGGTACATTTCGTTTGTTTTAATGAGTTCTGTTTATGGCAAGATACTGAATGTCTATTACATAAATTGAAATTTGAGGCTAGATAAGTATGCAATATTATTAGATAAAATTCCAGACAAGGTGAGACAGACTCAAACCTTAATCCAATTCAAAGAGCTTTCTTACAAGGGGCTCCAGGAACTTCCCATCATGCAACAGACCATTTTATCAGCAGGGACACAGCACAGTGTTATGTGGAAAGTTTATGTTCTAGCATTTTACCATGCTATCTTAAATTGTTGAATTTTCCACAGCATCCATTTGAATTCTATGCCTTTTTCTTCCAGCAATTTAGAATTAACAAGTGGTTACTATACTCTTGACACTTGTGACTTCACTCATCTGTCCACTTTACCTATTCATTTAGTAAAACTTTGTTTTAGATTTTCTGTTAATTTGTTTTATCGATTTTGTAGAACACTTTTTTATAATTTCTGTATGTTTCTACCTTGCACACCTGAATTCTGGGTGTTACGAATATGATTATTAAAAATAAATATAATTAATTAAAATTATAATTATTTAAAATATAATTAGTTATAAAATATAATTAATTTAAAAATTAAAAATAAATAAAATAATAAAATAAATAAAATACTTATTTTAATGTAATATTTGATATTTACAATGTGTGAATCACTGACTAAATAATAGGCTAAAAATAAAAAATTTTAAAAACTAAAAACTAAAATTTTTTATTTTTAGTCTATTATTTCATTTAATTCTAATTTTAAGAAAGCCTACTTATAGCTAGGTTTAGGACTGTCCTCTGAAATCTTGGGATGCTGATACAGAAGTACTCTAAGTATGAGGATAGCCTAGGGACCACAGTGAAGTCAAACAGGAAAGAAGCAAATAAATACAACTCAGGGTGTAAAGTCCAATGTACAGATAACTAACAAATTTCTAAATGGTTACTATCTTTTACCATTGTTTTGGTTTGAAGTGTAATGGTCCTTACAGGCTCAAATGTTTGAAAACTTGGTTCACAGCCAGTAATGCTGTTTGGGATTCTTGTGGAACCTTCAAAAGGCAGAGTCTTACTGGATGAAGTGAGTTACTAGGGACCGGCTTTGAGGCTTTGTGAGATGACCTGGGGCTATGGAATAGTCCTGTACTAAATTATGTGTAAATTATGTTCTGATTGGTTTAACAAAGAAGCTGACAGACGAATGGCCAGGCAGGATAAGGTTAGGCAGAAAAACCAAACTAAGGAGGGGAAGAAGAAGGGTGGAGTCAAAAGAGACATGAGCCAGCTGCCAGGGAAGCAGAGGTAGGAGGCAGGTAGCTGCCAGATGCTAGAGGTAAATCCAGGGACCATGTGGTAATACATAGATTAATAAAAACTGGCTAATTAAAATGTAAGAGCTAGTAAGTAATAAGCCTGAGCGATCAGCCAGCATTTGTAATTAATATCAACTTTTGTGTGTTTATTTGGGACTAAGTGGTTGGGACAAAAGAAAAACTCAACCTTCGATTACAGCCTGGCTTCTGTTCACATTCTGCTTCTACCATCAGACTCCCCTGCCTATCACCATATCTTCCTGACCAAGTAAGCCATGCCCTTCTGGTACTATAGTGAAAATAGACCCTTTCTCCCTTCAACTACATGTGTCAAGGTATTTTATCACAATACCAGGAAAGGTAACTAACACAGTCACTGTGAACAATCCATTTGACCACTTTGACTAAAGCACTTTTGGTTTGAAGGTGAGAAGCTTGGTAAATGTGTCTGTACTAGCTTGTTTTTCTGTCACTGTGATAAAGTACTGATCAAAACTAGCCTGGAGAAGAAAGGGGTTTATCTTAACTTACAGATCATAGCCCATCACTGAGAAAGGAAGGCAAGAACAGAGGCAGAGGCTCTGGCTGTCAGTGTAGTGATATTTCATTTGTATTATAATAAATAAAGTTTGCCTGAAAATCAGAGAGCAAAATATCCCTACTGGTCAGCCTTACAGACCAAGCAGTGGTGACACACACCTTTAATCCCAGGAGTCACACTAGTTTGTCATAGAAACCAGGTGGTAGTGGTGCATGCCTCTAATTCCATCCCTAGAGAGGATTATACAACAGGAGACAGCTCTCAGTGTAAAGGATTAGTAAAAATGGATGTAGATCCCCAAGTTGCTGTAGTGGCAGAAAACTGCAGGTCATGAGGCGGCAGTGGGTAACAGGTCCTGAGAGCAGCCAGTCCCAACAGACCATGCCGCAGGTCTCTGAAGGTGGCTGGTCTCAGGCAGAGAACCACATGGAGGGCAAGAGACAGAGACATGGATAGGCATGCCTTGCAGAGTGAGGTTGAACATTTATCTAGTGGGTTATGGAGGGGAAAGGGAGAAGGGAGAAGAGCAGAGAGGGAAGGAGGGAGAGAAAGAGGGGAGAGAGAGACAGAGGAGGGGAAGGGGAGAAGTGGGGAGAAGGAGCCGGAAAGGAAAAGACTCAGGCTGGAAGCTGAAGATCAGCTTGCTTAGACAGGTGGAAGAGGGAGTAGGCGTGGCTTGTCTCTTAAAGGGACAGAATAGATCATTACACTCAGTCACAGATTCCTGGAGGCAGGATTACCATTTTAGACTGAGGTAGAGGTAAGAATCAGTGGCTGGCTGTTTTGCTTTTCTGACTTTCAGGTTGAACCCCAATATCTGTCTCTGGGTTTTGATTAATCATGCTACATGTCAGTTCAGTATAGGGAGGCTGAGATGATAGGAGTGCTGGGAGGAGTTAAAACCAGCATGGGCTACAGAGTGAGAACAGTCACACAAAAAGCTATTGACAGAAATTTTTCTTTATTTTCAACCATTAATTTTTTACTATAAGAACACATTCAGTACAAAATGGGTGAGATAAACAGAAAAATGAGAAACACATCACTAATATGTGAAGCTACACAAACTAGGAATTTTACTTTTTGTTAAAACAGGGGTTTTGCTATGTGTAACAACCTCTTTGCTTCACTTTCTTTTTTCCTTCTTTCTTTCTCTCTTTCTTTTTTTAAATGTGTATGGGTGTTTTACTTACATGTATCTCTGCACACCATGTAGATACAGTGCCTGCAAAATCCAGAAAAAGGCATTGGATCCCCTGTGACAGTTAAAGATAGTTGTGAACATCCATGTGGGAACTGGGAATTGAAGTCCACTCCTCTGGAAGATCAACTTGTGCCCTTAATAGCAGAACCTTCTTCCAAACCCCTTCCTTTGCCATTTTAAAACTAGGAACTTCCCGTGTACTTTTCTATACACCATTTCAGTTTCAAGATTTGCCATCATTACTATTCTAGCCTACACTTAACCTTTATCTGGAACATGGTGTAGTAATTAAAGGCTATTATTTTTCAGTTTTCTATTTCTGACACTTGCTCATCAGATACATCAGGAATGCAAATATTAAAAAGTAATTGCAGATAGCAAGTCAACTTCTCAAACCAAACCAACTTCACTTTAAAGTGTATCAACGGCACATAAAACAGCCATCCACTGAGAAAGAAGAGAACCATATAGATATAATGCATCTTTGGAGACTTGACAAGGGGAATAAAGACCAAACACAGGCTGATTGTGATTCCTATGAATATGAAAGGTAAAAAAACCTGAAAAGATAAAATTAAAGAAAGCAATTAGATCTGAAAAGTCGTCTGTGTTAGCTGAATGTTCATGTAAGTAAAAATAACATGACACTGATGATCAAAAATAGGCTAAGCAAGCTTCTGAGTCAGATCAATGTGCTCAGGACTCAATGCTACAATAAAAGGAAATTCTGGAGACTCCTCATGAGTGGAGATGATCATAAGAACATGCTGATTGCTGATTGTTATGACCACCTGTATTCATAGGTGTCATGAACTTATTCAGAAGGAATTGCTGAGCCTGCTGGGGGTCCTGGCAATCTCTCACGGAAAATATTTCAAATCAGTAGGCAAGCCAAGAGAAAAACTATTTTTACCCTCTGTTAATCAAATTAGTATCAACAGTTAAATATTGAAATTGTGTAGGTCTCACAGATTAAGAAAGGAATATATCATGATAAAAAATCTTTTTTTCTGAAACAATGCTGTTTTTCTTTTGACAAAATATGAAGGATTCACCCTTGGTACCTGGATTGTGTAAGAAATACAAACATCCCACACTTAACATGGCTATATTACCCTTGGTTTTTGTTTCTTTGTTATTTAGTTTGTTGGGTTTTTTTTTTTTTTGAGGGTTCCACTAAGCAGGTTGGTCTTGAACTCATTGTTTTCCTGCCTCAACCTCCCAAAAGCCTCTAAATTAACTTGAATTATAGGCATATACAACCTGATTCTAGACAATCAATTTTTAAATGCCTATAAAAGACATAAATCTATACCCGAATTGTACACTAAAGCTGATTATAAATTATAAAAAATTTTTCATGAAAGGCTCATTTATTTGAGTCTTAAATAATGGTCTCTTCTTAATTGTTTAGAGGCACTTAAGAAAGATAAATCACTATCTCACAGCTCAGAATTTTTTTTTTGTTTGTTTGTTTTTTTTGTTTTTCGAGACAGGGTTTCTCTGTAGCTTTGGTGCCCGTCCCGGAACTAGCTCTTGTAGACCAGGCTGGCCTCAAACTCCCAGAGATCCGCCTGCCTCTGCCTCCCGAGTGCTGGGATTAAAGGCGTGCGCCACCACTGCCTGGCAGAATTTTTACCAGATAATTGAATGAAGTATGTAAACACTTCTGAAGGAAGACAAAAAATATTTAACCATTGGTGCTTAAGATTGCCCTGACCTTCCTTTTTGAGCAAATGTAAGTCAAATAATAGTATAATAATATATAATAATAGCTTTTAATATCATACCCTGTATTTTTGCATACATTTGTTTATATAATACACCTAAGATTTTTAGGGGCTAAGTATTGACTGTGTCCATTGTAGATATGAAAGATCTGAGGGTCAGCGGTGAAATAACAAGCTTAGAAAAGACAGTAGGGAAGTATACTTGAGGCCAAACTATAATGTTTATCTTGTGTTTCTCAGTGTATCAACAATACATAACTTCCCTTCAATTTATCTAATCAGTGATATATGCATGAGAAAACAGGAAAGAATCAAACAATTTTTAAAGATATAGGTGTATGGGTGCACCCCTCGCGGTCCTGAGTTCCTTGCTCGTGCTCTGTCTCCTGCTCTTGATTTGGACCTTGAGATTTCAGTCTGGTGTTCCAATGTGGGTCTTTGTCTCTGTCTCCTTTCATTGCCTAAATGTTTTTCTTTGGGTTCACCTTCTTAATTAGCTTCTCTAGGACCACGCATAATAGGCTCAGGAACTCACCAAGGCCAGCTGGCCTGGGTCTGAAAAAGCATGGGATAAAACCGGACTTGCTGAACATAATGGACAATGAGGACTACTGAGAACTCAAGAACAATGGCAATGGGTTTTTGATCCTACTGCTCGTACTGGCTTGGTGGGAGCTTAGGCAGTTTGGATGCTCACCTTACTAGACCTGGATGGAGGTGGGTGGTCCTTGGACTTCCCATAGGGCAGGGAACCCGGATTACTCTTAGGGATGATGAGGGAGGGGGACTTGATGGGGGAGGGGGAGGGAAATGGGAGGTGGTGGCGGGGAGAAGGCAGAAATCTTTAATAAATAAATAAACAATAAAAAAATTTTAAAAAATGCCATTGGAAATTCATATAAAAAAAGATAGAGGTGTAAATTAGGAAGCGAGGACATCTCACAGAAGGGCTTCCAAGGAGCTCATGGGCACCAACCATACACTAGACACCCCTGGGGCTTCTCTAGTCTTCCTCTGGACATTACTGTCAATGCATCAATTAGCATTCACTGGATGTCCAAATAGATGATAGCCTTGCCTAAAACTGGGGAAAAGTCTCATTTCTTTTTGTACTAAGAGAAGAGAACCTAGCAAGGTGCTTGAAATATAATCACATGACTCCTCAAATATCCAAGAGTTAAATGATGGCTGAATAGAAAAAGCATAATGATGTGGGAGTGTCTTTATCTATCTGTTGCTTTCATTGGTTAATTAATAAAGAAAACTGCTTGGCCTGATAGGGCAGAAATTAGGTACACAGAATAAACAGAACAGAATGCTGGGAGAAAGAAGCCGAATCAGGCAGTCGCCATGATTCTCCCACTCTAGACAGACGCAGGTTAAGATCTTTTCTGGTAAGCCAACTCGTGGTGCTACACAGAATATTAGAAATGGGTTAGATCAATGTGTAAGAGCCAGTCAATAAGAGGCTAGAGCTAATGGGCCAAGCAGTGTTTAAAAGAATACAGTTTCCATGTAATTATTTCGGGTAAAGCTAGCCAGGTGGCGTATGCAGCCCTGCCGCTCCCCACAACAGCATAAGTGAAGACTGAAAAGAAAAGATAGTGGTAAATCAACAGCATTGATGATGAGGACTGATGATAATGATGACGATGATGATGGCTTTCTTTCTCCGTAGGTTCTTTTGGCTTTTTTCCAAACAAATGGCCCCAAATATTTATACAGTTTCAACAGTTTGTGTTAACAGTTTTACATTCATATTTGTTTCCTTAAGTTTCTAATAATAATTATAAAAATTTCCAGTTTTTTTCCTTTATCTCCTTCCCTTTCTGTCCCTCAACTTCCCAACTGATAATCATTATTTACTTGATTCATACCCTTAATATTAGAAGCATAAGCAGTAGAGCAAGCAACAAAAGAGTTTTCTAACTATTATTCACATAGGCATAGGATCTATCCATAATGTCTTCATACTGCCAAGATTTTGTGTATTACCTTTTCTGTTATGAAAGAATGTCCTCCTTTTACATGACATATTTTCTCCCCTCAAGTAGCAGCAAGCTTACATAAAAATAATATAGTATTTGATAGTAAAATGTCATAAAGTTGAAAGAAAGGAATCTTTCAAAGATCAAAATAAGTCAATATTTCAGAACAGTAAATACCATTCATAACTTGACTTCACTTCTTCTGTCTATCATTTGCTAAATCTGCCCTTACTATAGAAGAAACAGCATGTGTAAATAGCTATGTAAGTAAACCAATTCCCAATGATCTGTCTTACCACCCGAAAACATCTGCCTTTCTCACTAACAAATCTTTAGACTGAATTTCAGACATTTTGTATTAAGTAAAACCTATTTACTACAAACAGAATGAAAATGGAGACCAGATAGTCTATGTTTGCTTCTTGGTTTGTTGAGCAGTAACACTTCTGCTTGAAGATCTGAACAGTCTCCTTCCAAACAGTCACATATCTTAATTCACATAGAACAAATTTACCCAGCCCACATTTACCTTATAAGGTCTGTGTAGATTGGGTTCCTGGTACCTGAGTTTCAGGATTCCTATCACGGATAACAGAGTCCAAATGGAAGAAGCAAAATAGAGATGGTTTATCAGTTCAATTAAGTTTGTTAAGACTATTGCAAGCGATCCCAAACTGACATTAAGAAGCACAGCTATGAACGGAGAGGAATGAACATTAAGGGTACTAAACATCAGTGGCAGCTGGCCATGCTTGGCTGCAATATATACCACTCTTGCTACCTCAAGTACATTAATCACAAGGTTGCTAAACAACAAGGCAGAAATAGCAAAAGGAACAGTCCATATTAATTGAGGGATGATTCTGTCAGTTAATGTAAGGGTCACAGAAGAGGAGTGGGGATAGGGGGAGGGGAGTGGGGGAAGGTGGCAATATTTGGGAGGAGGGGAGGGAAATGGGAAACGGGGAGCAGGTGGAAATTTTAATTAAAAAAGAATAAAAATAAAAATTAAAAAAAATAAATAAATCAGACGTTTACTAATATAAACCAAAAAAAAACACAAAAAAGTGTGTTAAAGAGAGAGAGAGAGAGAGAGAGAGAGAGAGAGAGAATATAATGATAAACCTTTATACAAAATCTAAAAGAAAAAAATCTATGAAAAGAATTTAACTTTTTTATTTCCTTTTTAGGTAGTATCTTAGGTTTGTGCCCATTTCAGTTCATCACCCTGCATCATGAATGGTTGATTTTATGTCTTTCTCAAAATACCAGGAACTTTTTAAGGACAAAGACCCCTCATATACCTTCTATAACATCAGTAGTTTACTCACTAACAGACACTGTAATAGTGAGCTTTCAACAAATACTTGAGAAATACATTATTTGTGTTGAGTGAATAACTAAAAACATGCTTAAGAACTAAACTAGAGTGCTGATAGACTTAGCCAGTGTCAAAAAAGTAAACCTGACAGGGTATAAGACTCACCTATAACACAGTGTAAAATGTCAAAAATGAACATAAACTACACCCAGATGAAAAAAATTTCTGATGCTTGAGACTTCTCTAGGCTTTTCTGGAACCAATGATTCTCAGATAGAGATGACTTTGCTTTTCATGAGTCATGTGGCAATGTCTAGAGAGTTATCTGATTTCCCATAACTGGAGAGAGATGGGAGTTTGGTCTTGGCATCCTAATGGATAGCTGCCACAGATACTGACAAGCATCTTGTGATTCTCTGGACAGTTTCAATGAACTGTGTGATCCAGGGCTTGGACTATAGGCCAAAGCACTTGCTTATCACATGTGAGGCTGAGTTCAATACTGAGTGCTCCAAAACAAAGTGGTCCAAAATGTTGATGGCATTGACATTCAGGTAATTTGCATTAAAGAAAGAAATAGAGCATATTCTGGATTTGTTATTTGTATTTTAAGACCTTAAGAACACTAATTCAATATGTCAGTCAATATAAAAAATATCAATAGACGGAATCCATGGGGATTTGGAAAAGGGAAATGAGGGAGTAGACATGATCAAAATACATTGCATACATGTATGAAAATCTCAAAGAATAAAGAAAACATATTGTTTAAAGAAATCGCCAATAGACAGAAATATCCATCATCTATTGAAATTCTGTCAAGTCCAATTTGTACTGTGAAAATGCATGGTAAGACAGATCACTCAATCTCTAAATTCTGTTTTCAGTGAAGTGAGCAGAGTAGAGCTTAATATCCCTGAAGGTAGGTGTTCTCTGAGCTCATAATTTTGTCCACAGGTAGTTGGTTTCCAAATGAGTCACCAATACATCATTATTCTGATGTATAGCATAAGAATTTTCAAATGTAAGTTCCTCTCCTCACTAAGTTTTCATTCATGTGTTCCAAATGTAAATGCTGCTAACATGTCTGATTCCCTTTCCAGAGATTCTCTATCATGACCCATATCAGTCTATCTGGGTCGTATGCTTGAGTTCTGTGTGTGCACATGTGTGGGTATGGAGGTGCTTGTGTGACTGGATGCTTACATTTGCTTTTGCTCACTTTCTACTGTATTTTGGTCATAGTAGTATACATATATACATACAATTATTTTAGTTACTTCTCAGTACTCTCTTATAATAACTGTAAATTATCTACTTTCATGTATTGATAGATTACTTGACTGTTTTCATTTTTTAATTAATGGGAAATGTGCTTTAAAGCTGAACTGCATGGCAACCTTCCTGTAATAGGAAAGCTGAAGAGAGGAATGGAGTTTCAAGCCAGCCGGGGCTGTATAGCAAGATTTTACTCCCCCCCACAAAGAAAAATGTACTTTAATAAAAGACACTCATAAAAATAATGTGAAATAATTTAATGCATGATATCCCCCACTGACCAAACCAAGAAATTATTTTAAGATATCAAAAATTACTCATGCAAATTGTTTCTTTTCATTTATTTTATTTTATTTTTAATTTTTGAGACAGGGTCTCATTATGTAGCTCTGACTAGCCTGGAACTACCTGTGTAGATCAGCCATGTCCAGTTTCTGTGCCTTCAATTCTAAGTATTTATATACTTCTCTTTAGAGTACATTCCTAGAAAATTTGTGAGCATACAATTCTTTTTTCTAAATTTTCATTTATATATTAGTCTTGTGTATGTTTGAGAGAGAGAAAGAGAGGTCAGAAGACAACTTTCAGTTCAAAGTCTGTTCTCTTCTTCCTCCGTGGGTTCCAAGGATCCAGATCAGATCACCAAGGTTTTGCAGCAAGTGCTCTACCCACTGAACTAACTCACTGGCAAGTGGCCCATAAGTATGTATTTCTTAAATAAGAGAAATACTACATAGCTATCCCAGAAAAGATTATATTAATTTATGAGTAACTAATTCGAAAAGTTCCTCTTACAGTTCATATTTCTTACTACAGTATTTATGCCTAAGTTCCTGTAGGCTGCTCGAACAAGGAAGCTTTCTTAACATCTGTTTCCACATCACTTCCTAACCATTTAGGTTATTTGCCTTACGTTAATATCCCTTATCTTAGCTGTGGCTCAGAAACCTCTAAAACACCACATGAGTACTCTGCCAACAATCTGGCAGCAAGGTTTTTGAAACTCTGGTCTTCAGGTTCAAAATGTTGGAGCCAGGAATCCTTACCACACTATTTCCACACTTCAATTCTAGAGAAACACCCTTCTTTTCTCACACATACAACTTTCACAATGAAGATGTTTTTTTGCTAGTTTGTTTTGTTTTGAGATAGGATCTCTCTATGTAATCCTAGAACTTGCTATATTGACTATAGACCCAGATAGGCCTTCCTCTGGGGTGGAATTAAAGGCAGACACCTCCACACCCAGCTTAAGAGCTTTTTTAAAAAAACAACAATAAGTCTTGCTGGACTTTATTAACAATTAGTGAAAACAGGACAGAGATCTGACATCTACAGATTAAACACCTTACATGTGACTATCTGTGCTCTTTTCTATATAAACCACAAGAACTACTATTATCATAGATTTCAATGTGCCTCAAATCAAATGTAACAACAATTCACATTATATTATAAAAATCTCATTTTCCTTTGGGAAACTTCACATATTTCTATGTGCTTGATTGATTTCTATATAAAAACATGCCTCCCACCTTTCATAACTCATAACAAGTCTATCTCTTTTGTTTGTAACCATCTCTGTAGTTATATAAATCATGCACCCCATAAGGCCAAAAAAAAAAAGAAAAAAATCACTCACAACCTCATCCCAACTGAGTATAATTGTTCATTGGTTCTCCCTGTTTGGAAGAAAACGTAGAACCTTTTCTATCATTAACACATCATAACCATGTGTTATCATCTTCAGTGTTGATCAACAAAAAGACTTTCTAAAAATCTCAGAATAGAGCCAGTGTGGGGGCTCTGCAGGGAAAGGTGCTTGCTGCCACACCCAAAGACCTGAGTTCAATCCCTGCAACTCACATGGTAGAAGATAGCCAACTCCTGCAAGTTGTCCTCTGACTTTCATACATACAATACAGCACACATGCACACACAAAAAAATATAAATAAATGCAATTTAAAAAAATTTTTTTCTTTTATTTATTTTTTATTCTTTTTTAATTAAAATTTCCACCTGCTCCCCGTTTCCCATTTCCCTCCCCTCCTCCCAAATATTGCCCCCTCCCCCCACTCCCCTCCCCCTATCCCCACTCCTCTTCTCCTCCCCCCACACCATTCCCCCTCCCTCTCGATACTGAAGAGCAGTCCAAATTCTCTGCCCTGCGGGAAGACGAAGGTCTTCTATCTACGTCCAGGAAGGTGAGCTTCTAAACAGGCTAAGCTCCCACAAAGCCAGTTCATGTATTAGGATTGAAACCTAGTGCCATTGTCCTTGGCTTCTCATCAGTCTTCATTGACCGCCATGCTCAGAGAGTCCGGAATCAACCCATGCTTATTCAGTCCCAGACCAGCTGGCCTTGGTGGGCTCCTAATAAATCAGTTCCACTGTCACAGTGGGTGGGTGCATCCCTCGTGGTCCTGATTTTTTGCTCTTGTTCTCCCTCCTTCTGCTCCTCATTTGGACCTTAAGAGCTCAGACCGTTGCTCCAAATTGAGAATCTGTCTCTACCTCGATCCATCGCCAGATGAAGGTTCTAAGGTGATATGCAAGATATTCATCAGTATAGGATAGGGTCATTTCAGGTTCCCTCTCCTTAGTTGCCCAAGGTACCAGCTGGGGACATATTCCTGGACACCTGCGAACCCCTCTAGAGTCAAGTCTCTTGCCAACCCTAAGATGGCTCCCTTAGATAGGATATATACTTCGCTGCTCCCGTATCCATCCTTCCTATATCCCAACCATCCCAATCCCCCGAGCTCCTCCCATCCTCCCCTTCTCATATTTCTCATCCCATTTCCCCTTTGCCCCATGCCACCTCACCCGCAAGTTCCCAGTTTTTGCCCTGCAATCTTGTCTACTTCCCCCTCTCCATGCGGATGACTATATGATTTTCTTTGGGTTCACTTTCTTATTTAACTTCTATAGGATCACACATTATATGCTTAATGTCTTTTATTTATGGCTAGAAACCGATTATGAGTGAGTACATCCCATGTTTCTCTTTTTGGGTCTGGGATACCTCACTCAGGATAGTGTTTTCTATTTCCATCCATTTGCACGCAAAATTCGAGAAGTCATTGTTTTTTACTGCTGAGTAGTACTCTAATATGTATATATTCCACACTTTCTTCATCCATTCCTCCATTGATGGGCATCTAGGTTGTTTCCAGGTTTTGGCTATTACAAACAATGCTGCTATGAACATAGTTGAACAGATACTTTTGTCATTTGATGTGGCATCTCTTGGGTATATTCCCAATAGTGGTATTACTGGATCTTGGGGTAGGTTGATCCCAAATTTCCTGAGAAATCGCCACACTGATTTCCAAAGTGGTTGCACAAGTTTGCATTCCCACCAGCAATGAATGAGTGTGCCTCTTTCTCCACAACCTCTCCAGCAAAGGCTATCATTGGTGTTTTTGATTTTAGCCATTCTGACAGGTGTAAGATGGTATCTCAAAGTTGTTTTAATTTGCATTTCCCTTATCGCTAAGGAGGTTGAGCATGACCTTAGGTGTCTTTTGGCCATTTGAATTTCTTCTGTTGAGAATTCTCTGTTCAGATCAGTGCCCCATTTTTTTATTGGGTTCATTAGCATTTTAAAGTTTAGTTTCTTGAGTTCTTTATATATTTTGGTGATCAGACCTTTGTCTGTTGCAGGGTTGGTGAAGATCTTCTCCTAGTCAGTGGGTTGCCTTTTTGTCTTAGTGACAGTGTCCTTTGCTTTACAGAAGCTACTCAGTTTCAGGAGGTCCCATTTATTCAATGTTGCCCTTAATGTCTGTGCTGCTGGGGATAAACGTAGGAAGTGATCTCCTGTACCCATATGTTGTAGAGTACTTCCAACTTTTTCTTCTATCAGGTTCAGTGTGTTCAGACTAATATTGAGGTCTTTAATCCATTTGGACTTGAGTTTTGTTCATGGTGATAGATATGGATCTATTTTCATTCTTCTACACGTTGACAACCAGTTCTGCCAGCACCATTTGTTGAAGATGCTCTCTTTTTTCCATTGAATACTTTTAGCTCCTTTATCAAAAATTAGGTGTTCATAAGTTTGTGGGTTAAAATCAGGGTCTTCTACTCGGTTCCATTGATCGACTTCTCTGTTTTTATGCCAATACCAAGCTGTTTTCAATACTGAGGCTCTGTAATAGAGTTTGAGGTCAGGGATGGTAATGCCTCCAGACGATCCTTTATTATATAAGATTGTTTTGGCTATCCTGGGTTTTTTGTTTCTCCATATAAAGTTGATTATTGTCCTCTCAAGATCTGTGAAGAATTTTGATGGGATTTTAATGGGGATTGCATTGAATCTATAAATTGCCCTTGGTAGAATTGCCATTTTTACTATGTTGATCCTCCCTATCCAAGAGCAAGGGAGATCCTTCCATTTTCTGGTATCCTCCTCAATTTCTTTCTTCATTGACTTAAAGTTCTTGTCAAATAGATCCTTTACTTCCTTGGTTAGGGTTACCCCAAGATATTTTATGCTATTTGTGGCTATCGTGAAGGGTGATGCTTCTCTGATTTCCATCTCTGCTCCTTATCCTTTGTGTATAGGAGGGCAACTGATTTTTTGGAATTGATCTTGTATCCTGCAACGCTACTAAAGGTGTTTATCAGCTGAAGGAGTTCTTTGCTGGAGTTTTTGGGGTCGCTTATGTACACTATCATATCGTCTGCAAATAATGAAAGTTTAACTTCTTCCTTTCCGATTTGAATCCCTTTGATCCCCTTATGTTGTCTTATTGCTATTGCTAGAATTTCAAGCACTATATTAAAGAGGTATGGAGAGAGTGGACAACCTTGTCGTGTTCCTGATTTTAGTGGAATAGCTTTGAGTTTCTCTCCATTTAATTTGATGTTAGCTGACGGCTTGCTATAAATAGCTTTTATTATATTTAGGAACGACCCTTGTATTCCTAATCTCTCTAAGACCTTTATCATAAAGGGATGTTGAATTTTGTCAAATGCTTTTTCCGCATCTAATGAGATGATCATATGGTTTTTTTCTTTCAGATTATTTATATGATGGATTACATTGATAGATTTTTGTATGTTGAACCAGCCCTGCATCTCTGGGATGAAGCCTACTTGATCATAATGGATAATTTTTCTAATGTGTTCTTGGATTCAGTTTGCCAGTATTTTATTGAGTATTTTTGCGTCGATGTTCATGAGTGAGATTGGCCTGTAGTTCTCTTTCTTGGTTGTGTCTTTGTGTGGTTTTGGTATCAGAGTAACTTCAGCTTCATAAAAGGAATTTGGCAATGACTTCTCTGTTTCAATATTGTGAAATACATTAAGGAGTATAGGTATTAGGTCTTCTTGGAAGTTCTGGTAGAATTCTGCATTAAAGCCGTCTGGACCTGGGCTTTTTTTGGTGGGAAGGTTTTTTATAACAACTTCTAATTCTTCGCGACTAACAGGTCTATTTAGATTGTTCACCTGGTCCTGGTTTAACTTTGGTATATGGTACTTATCTAAAAAAGTGTCCATTTCTTTTACATTTTCCAATTTTGTGGCATACAGGTTTTTGTAGTAAGATCTAATGATTCTCTGAATTTCGTCTGTGTCTGTGGTTATGTCTCCCTTTTCGTTTCTGATTTTGTTAATTTGCGTATTCTCTCTCCGCCGTTTGATTAGTTTGGATAGGGGTTTATCAATCTTATTGATTTTCTCCAAAACCAGCTTTTTGTTTCATTGATTCTTTGGATTGTTTTCTGTGTTTCTATTTTGTTGATTTCAGCCCTCAATTTGATTATTTCCAGTCTTCTACTTCTCCTAGGTGAGTCTGCTTCTTTTCTTTCTAAAGCTTTAAGGTGGGCTATTAGGTCTCCAATGTGTGCTTTCTCCGTTTTCTTTATGTGGGCACTTAATGCTATGAACTTTCCTCTTAGCACTGCTTTCATAGTGTCCCATAGGTTTGAGTATGTTGAGTCTTCGTTTTCATTGAATTCAAGAAAGACTTTAATTTCTTTCTTTATTTCTTCCTTGATCCAGGTGTGGTTCAGTAGTTGACTCTCCAATTTCCATGAGTTCATAGGCTTTCTGGGGATAGCATTGTTGTTGAATTCTAACTTTAATCCATGGTGATCTGATAAGACACAGGTGGTTACCGATATTTTTTTGTAACTGTGTAAGTTTGCTTTGTTACCGAGTATGTGGTCTATTTTCGAGAAGGTTCCATGAGCTGCAGAGAAGAAGGTATATTCTTTCTTATTTGAGTGGAATGTTCTATAGATGTCTGTTAAGTCCATTTGATTCATTACCTCCCTTAATCCTCTTATTTCTCTGTTAGGTTTCTGTCTGATTGACCTGTCCATTGGTGAGAGAGGAGTGTTGAAATCTCCTACTATTAGTGTGTGTGGTTTGATGACTGCCTTGAGTTTTAGTAACGTTTCTTTTACATAAGTGGGTGCTTTTATATTAGGGGCATAGATATTCAGGATTGAGACTTCATCCTGGTGAATTGTTCCTGTTATGAGTAAAAAATGTCCATCTCCATCTCTTTTGATTGATTTTAGTTTGAAGTCAACTTTCTTAGAAATTAGTATGGCCACACCTGCTTGTTTCTTAGGTCCGTTTGCTTGATAAACCTTTTCCCAGCCCTTTACTTTGAGTAGATGTCTGTCTTTGTGGTTGAGGTGTGTTTCTTGTAAGCAACAGAATGTTGGATCCTGTTTTTGTATCCAATCTCTTAGCCTGTGCCTCTTTATAGGTGAGTTGAGTCCATTGATATTAAGTGATATTAATGACCAGTGGTTGTTAACTCCGGTCATTTTTCCTTTCTTTCTTTCTTTCTTTCTTTCTTTCTTTCTTTCTTTCTTTCTTTTTGTAGTAGAGTTTGTGTGTTTCCCTTCTTCAAGTTGTGCTGGTGAAGGGTCATTAGATGTCTGAGTTATTGTGGGCATTGTTGGACTCCTTGGTTTGTGATTTTCCTTCAATTACTTTCTGAAGGGCTGGATTTGTGGCTACGTATTGTTTAAATTTGTTTTTATCCTGGAAAATTTTGTTTTCTCCATTTATAGTGAACGAAAGCTTGGCTGGGTATAGTAGTCTGGGCTTGCATCCATGGTCTCGTAGTTTCTGCAGTATATCTATCCAGGACCTTCTGGCTTTCATGGTTTCCATAGAGAAATCAGGTGTAAGTCTGATAGGTTTACCTTTATAGGTAACTTGACCTTTTTCCTTTGCAGCTCTTAATATTCTTTCTTTATTCTGTATGTTTTGTGTTTTGATTATTATATGATGAGGAGATGTTTTTTTTTTGATCCAGTCGATTTGGTGTTCTGTATGCTTCTTGGACCTTCAAAGGAATATCTTTCTTAAGGTTGGGAAAGTTTTCTTCTATAATTTTATTAAATATATTTTCTGGATCATTGAGCTGTAGATCTTCTCCTTCTTCTATCCCTATTATTCTTAGGTTTGGTCTTTTTATTGTGTCCCAGATTTCCTGAATGTTTTGTGATGAGAATTTGTTGGTTATGCTGTTTTCTTTGATGAGAGTGTTTATTTTCTCTATGGTATCTTCAGTGTCTGAGATTCTTTCTTCTATCTCTTGTAATCTGTTGGTGGTACTTGTCTCTGTAGTTCCTGTTCGTTTATTCAAATTTTCCATCTCCATCCTTCCCTCGGTTTGTGTTTTCTTTATTACTTCCACTTCATTCTTCAAGTCTTGAACCGTTTCCCTTACCTGTTTGATTACTTTTTCTTGTTTCTCTTGGTTTTCTTGGGTATCTTTGAGAGATTTATTCATTTCCTCTACCTTTTTGTTTGTAATCTCTAATTGGTTGTGGCAGTTTTTCACCTCCTGTTTAAGGTCCTCTATTATTTTCATAAAATTCACTTTTGAGTCGAATTCTTCTAATTCTTCTGGATTAGGGTGTACACTTCTCATTTCGGGATTCCTGGATCCTGGTGATGTCACGTTGCCTTTCAAGTTGTTGGGGGAATTCTTGCATTGGCGCCTGCCCATCTTTTCCTTCAAATGGAGCCAGGAGAGGCCTGATGTCTTGGACCAGTCTTTGCTGTGACTAACTCTCTAGGTGTATCTCCTCAGTGTAGGGGCAGGAACCGTTCCCTTCCAGATGAACTCCTCAACACCAAAACATGGATGCGTGGTATTCCAATGACCCGCGTAAAGAAGGCCGAATGCAAGGGGTCGGGCGGGGTCGAGTAGAACACAGGCGACACTGCAGTACAAGCTGGAGGTGCCTGCACTCCCTTTCGGGGGTTGCTGAGGCCTGCCCGCTAGGCAGGCACTCACTGCTCTGGTTGGGTAGCCTTAGTGTAGGGGCGTTTGTGCTCTCTACCGGGACCGTCCGCCCCAGGATAGTACACACTCACCCGTCCCGATGAAACTTCTCGGCACCTACACAGGAACTCCTGGATGCCCCAATGAGCCAGGGACTAAGGGAAGTAGGGCGCAGGCAGAGCAGGTCCAGGAGATCACAGCAGAGACTGCAGCCCCAGCAGCAGGGGCCCGCTTTCCCTGGCGGGGACCTTGAGGCCTGCCCTCTAGTCAGGCACTCACTGCTCTGGGCTGGTAGCCTTAGTGAAAGGGCAGGAAACTGTTCCACAGCTAAGGACCTTGCAGACAAGGCAGGCTTGGGGGTGGGGGTGGGGGCGGGTGTGTAGGAGAGAAAGCCCTGCAGCAGGAGCTGGGGGAGGGGCGTTTGTGCTCTCTACCGGGACAGTGTGCCCCAGGATAGCACACACTCACCCATCCAGATGGGACTTCTCAGCACCTATCCAATTTAAAAAATTTTAAAGAAGACCCCAGAATAGTCTATTATGTGGATTTCGCTAAGTTACTTATTTCAAACTTATTGCATATTTTGGTGATTTTTAACCTTATGCTACCATAACTGATGATATGATGGCCTTTCCTAAATGTGTATTTTTATATATAGTTCTGGAAAAATCAGTGAGGAAAAACAAATTACAGATAACAGAAGCTTCCTGAGTTTTCCATACAAGTTCAAATTATTGCGCTTCCTATAAAATTGTTGCAATTTTATGATATACCAGAGATGATGCTATAATTCTTTAAAAGTCAATATAGCCAGAGCACTGGCAGTCATAATGAATGCCAGCTTTTGTGAACCACAGCCTCAATGCTCACAGGCCAGTGACCGTGGACACAACCACAGCTGACACTATGAATGAACCCTGACACAGCTGAGAGAGTTAATGAATCAGTGGCTGTATTTGCCAAGGGTTGTGTTTGCTTTGTCCCCACAGAAGATTGATTCTATCTCATTTATCATGCTAAGGATACCTACACTCTTAATGAATCAACTCTAGTGTGGCACACTACCTGCCAGCCCCCTATGGAGCAGACTCATTGCAATTTAGGCAATTGAGGGGGTTTTATCCTAAGTCTTCCCTGAGATTTGAAATATCCACAAATAAACAAATGATCAGGTTAAAAAACTTGGGAATCCTGAATGTCCTGGTTTTACATTTGTATACAATGTAATAAATTACAATATGACATCTAACAAATATGTATGTAAAATACTTTATAAATATAGCTCCAGGTCAAAAAAGAGACTTACCTCCAGTGTCTCAAACACTCACTAAAACAAGAAGAGTTTCTCTATACTGCTTAGTCCAAAGCTACTGGGTGACAGATTTATCTCAGAAGGTAATCGCTTGAGGTGTGATGTTGGTTTTCCCCGTTTTTCACTTTTCCCAAATTTTCTTTTACCCCATATTTCTGCTATTCCTCTTTAAATAACTGTTCATTTCTCTTTGAGAATTTCTCGTTCTCTTTTTTAGAAAGGGTCTCTCTAAACTAGATATCTTCTAGCCTCAGTCTCCCAAATGCTCTGGATCACAGGCATATACCATTATCCTTGGCATAGTTTTTAACTCTCTATTCTTCAATTTGAGCTTTAATCAAAATCTCAGTTTATTTAGGATCTTATTTCAGCATAAAATTTGGAGTTAAGATTAAATATTTATTTTACATATTAATAATATTAATTATAGTAATCAACTGACCATTAGTGCTTACTTATTCAGCTGTTAATATTCCTTATTTCAAATTTACCATTCTTAGTGTCATATAGGTTACTGAGAATCCAACATTTCCAATTATTAATAGATATAATTGCTGATCATGTCATGTCACTATACCTGAGATCATGCAAACAGTAATTAATATTTTGAATCTGTGACACCCAATGACACTCAACTGACTTTTCCACATTGTCAGAAAACACATAGCTATTCTTTAAATGAATCTTCCTTCTAAACCAAGTCAGACTCTCATTACCCTGTTATTAAAACCTCATCAATTGAGTCTCTATATAGAATAGTGACCAGTAGGCAGCCATTCTGACAGGCAAAGTGATGTTTCACTGTATTGAATGGACTGTATTTTATTTACTATCTTGTTATTTGTACAAACCTGAAGAGAGGATTTCCCTGGGCATCAGAACTGTCAGGCAGGAAATGTTAGCCAGTAAATATAGCACAGTTACTAGAGGCAGTGCTGTAAATACGCATCTAGGAAATGTTTTGTTGGGTTTCTTCAGCTCCCCTATAATGCATAAAAGAGCAAGATCAGACTTGGGGAAAGATTACTTCTTAAACATATCTTTAAAATTGTATGTGTGTCAAGTATTGGACTACATTCTTTTCATTCATTCTGCTACCACACCCACACACATTCAAAGGCAATCTAGTGCACAATGAACCTTTTAAAATTCTAGAGTCTGGGCTCATGGTGTCTGTTCCATTTGCATCCTTCCCCAGTCTCCATGGTCCTTGAGTAGAATGTAGGCACTGAGTTCAAATAGTAGGAATAGAACATTGAACAGAAACTTCATGAGATTTAACCTCACCAAGAGGAGCTCCACATTAAGCAATCACATAGACAAAAGAGAATTTTTTTGTTTGTTTTCATAGAGGTTTGAAATGCCTTGAGTGTGGAGAAGAGTTAAGAGTCCATGATTTAGGAAGTCAAAGTAAAAGATCATTGAACTATACATTTAATCTGATAGTTAATACATAGTGAAAGATGTTTATTTCATACATGCACTATATCAGCCATGGTCTGATCTTTCTCCCAGAAGACTGATAATTACCTGCTACATATATAAGGCATCCCCCGCCTGAAAACACAAAATATTCTCGGAAGACTGCTTCTATTATCTGAGAGATCTCGGGAAACTCCCCATCAAATGCATTCTGAAGCCTTCCCATGTTCTCCTTCTTCCCTTTCACCAACATGACCACAATGCTGAGAGAAATGAAACCAAGTATGCCCATCTTCAGCACTGTGCTCACCATCTGAAGCCATGACAGCTCTTTCACGCCACGAGAATTCAGAATTCCCACAATCCACAGCACTGCCAGGACCAGACATTTCTTTGGCAGATTCGAAGAAGAACAACTGGAATAGAAAGGCTGAATGCCATACTCTGCAAGTAGCAGAGCTTGGCTAGCAATTACTCCTGGGCTCAAAAACAAGGAGGTCCAAAGTCTCAGGAATGCAATGGAGGGACTGAAGCATCTCTTGATAAAATAGTAGTGAGCCCCAGTGTATGGGAAGGCTATCCCAATCTCTGAAAAGCAGAGTGCACTGGTCATGGACAACACAGCACAGACAGACCAAATACACAAGGAGACTCCCACATTCATGGAAGAGTACTGCAGCACCCTCTTGGGAGACACAAAAATTCCTGCACCAATTATATTAACAATTAAAAAATTTACCCCCCAGAAATATCCAAGTTCTCTTTTAAGCTGTATTTTCTTCTCTGTATCCATTGCCACTGAGACAAATTTACACTCACTAAAGTACAGTTTGTGAATGTTTCTGCCTGTAGGTTCATGGATGTCCTGAAATATAATTGTTCTGTATTTTTGTTCTATTTTCATTAAATAGGGTCTATTTTTAATAATTAACAAAATGTGACACATTTCAGTAAAACAAAAAAGATACCTGTAAGGGTTTAGTTTGACCTTTCATTTAATAATTATCAGAATAAGAATTGAAAATGAGTTTTAAAGAAAACAAGGTTTCGGAAATAAGAACGAAGAGCTTTCTTGTTAAAGTTGCAAAGTACTTGGCTATGTTGAATCTACCACATCCTAGGACAAAAGAAATTGTCAAGATTAAGTGGACAACTTAAAAATCAAAAGAAAGATATGAGGAGGAGAAATTTCAAAGCTGAGACACCAGAAAGTTTTTCTTGGGTATTGTTTGTCTGTCTGTTTGTGACTGGGTCTTGGTGTGTGTGTGTGTGTGTGTGTGTGTGTGTGTGTGTGTGTGTCAGGTCTAAACTTTTAGCACTCCTCTTCCTGCTGCCTCTACATTACTGGGGATACCAGCATATATCCCCATATCCAGCTTGCATGGTTATTTTAAACTCTGCAGTGAAATAAGAGTGGATTTTAAGAAGAAAACAGATTGAAGGTTCATTGGAGACTACAGGTCTTTTCAGTGAGACAAAATATAAAGTCCCTATCATCTCAGCTACGCAAAAGGCTGGTGCACAAAGATCACAGAGTTCAAGGCACAGCACTCCCATCTTCACCAGGTGTGGTTCAAGTATGGGTCCAGAACGTATGGGTGCAAGGTGGCGCTCATTGTTCAGGTGCTCAGAAAGGTACAAATGAGGAATCCTTGGTGACATTCCCATAATGATAAGTCTGTCATGTATACAGTGTTTAAGAGTTGTGGGAACATAAACTCCCCCATCTACAGTACTTTGGGGATCAGGACATACATAAGTGGAGCCTCTGCATAAAGCCTTGCTGGATCAATACCTTCCCAATAGGTGAGGTCTGATTCCACAGACAGCATCCACTATATTAGTTGAATCAAGAAGCACAACATAGTCCCACTAGAAAAATGTCTAATGGAGCTATGCAAACAGGGCTACTGTACAGTAGGTCCTGGAGGTGAGACATGAGTCAAGGAAATTGTTCTCCAGGTTTAAGACTTAATGTTTTCTCTGTTAGATTTTGAGTGTAGCTGGTGCCAGTTTCCCTTTGTACCTGGCCATTGTCCCCCTTTAACTGGATTTGTCTGCCCCATGCCTGTCCCAGTAGTGTATTTTGAAAGTAGATTTTTTTTTCATTTCATAGTTTCAACACTAGAGTGAAATTGTCCTAAGATGGTTTGTGCCCTGAATCTGATGCATATTTGATTCACATGATCAGTCTTTTGAGTTGGTGCTATCATAAGTTAGTACTTGAGGCTATTGGAATTGAGTTAACATGTTTTATCTGTGACTATGATACATATTTGGAGCAGTTTGCTATAGTTTGACACTGTCGTATGCTGGAAAATGAATTCCCAAAGCTGCAGGTCAATGGTCTTGAAGAGAACCTTTGGAAGTTAAGGTTAGGTGAGATCATGGAGGTGGTGCTCCATGGCAGCATTAGTGGCTTTATAAGAAGAGACACCCAGGTGAAGATCTTTTCCTATTCTGTAGGCTGTGGTTTGTCTTGCTGACCATGCCCTTTGCTTTACAGAAGCTTCTCAGTTTCAGGAGGTCTCATTTATAATTGCTTCTCTCAGTGTCTGTGCTACTGGGACTATATTTAGGAAGTAGTCTCCTGTGCCAATGTGTTGAAGTATACTTTCCACTTTCTTTTCTATGAGGTTCAGTGTGGTTGGTTTTATTATGTTGAGGTCTTTTATCCATTTGGACTTGAGTTTTGTGCATGGTGATAGATATGGATCTATTTTCATTCTTCTACATGTTGATATCCAATTATGCCAGCACCATTTGTTGAATATGCTTTCTTCCATTTTATATTTTTTGCTTCTTTGCCAAAAATCAGGTGTTCATAGGTGAACAGAGGGCTGATGTCCAAAATATACAAAGAAATTAAGAAACTTATCATCAAAAGAACAAATAATCCAATAAAAAATAGGGAACAGACCTAAACAAAGAACTCTCAACAGATGAATCTAAAAATGGCTAAAAGACACTTAAGGAAATGCTCAACATCCTTAGCCATCAGAGAAATGCAAAACAAAACAACTCTGAGATTTATTCTTATACCTATAAAAATGACCAGAACCAAAAACACTCATAACAACTTATGCTGGAAAGGATGTGGGGTAAAGAGAACACTCCTCCATAGCTGGTGGGAGTGCAAACTGGTCCAGCCACTTTGGATATCAGTATGGAGATTTCTTAGAAAACAACCTACCTCAAGACACAGAAATACCATTTTTGGGTATATACCCAAAGGATGCTCAATCATACCACATGGACATGTGCTCAACTATATTCATAGCAGCGATACTTGCTGTAGCCGGAACCTAGAAACAACCTATATGTCCCTCGACCAAAGAATGGATAAGGAAAATGTGGTACATTTACACAACAAAGTACTACAGAGCAGGAAAAAAATAATGACTTCTTGAAATTTGCAGGTAGATAGATAGATCTAGAAAACATCATATTGAGTGAGGTAACACAGACCATAAATACAAATATAGTAAGTACTCACTCATAAGTGGCTTTTAGACATAAAGTAAAGTAAAACCGGCCCACAATTCACAATCCCAGAGAACCTAGACAATAAAGAGAACCCTAAGAGAGACATATATGACTCTAATCTACATGTGAAGTAGAAAAAGGAAAGATCTCTTGAGTAAATTGGGAGCATGGAGATCATGAGAGAGCTCAATAAAAACAATTAAAAAATAAAATCAACAACAATTTCTGCCAAAAAAAAGAGGCCCAGGATAGTTGCTTTGTCTTTGTTACCAGCTGTGAAACAGTGAGAGCACCCTCAGTTAATGCAGAGCAGAGACCACAACTGTGCTCTTATACTGCTCATCATCCAGAACTTAAATTAATGACTTGATTTTCCCATAAATGACTTGATTTTCATTATATAACAATGTTGTAAAGACTAGAAATTCCATTAACCAAAGAAGATTAAACTCATACTACAGATAGAGATTGGAAACTAAATACCTTCACATGGAACCTGGAGGAATTTTGCCCCTGATCCCTATGAGTTCATTCATTCCACTTACAAATCATTTACTGCCCTTGTAAAGTTTGCCTACAGCTTCCTCACCTCCACCTTTCCTATGTAAGAGTCAACCATCGGGGTCTTCTTTGAGTTTCACATTTTGTATAGCTCCTCGGTAGATGTGAATGTTAACAAATACATGTGGTTTTTCTCCTTTTAATCCATCTATTACCTGTGTATTTCAGCAATCTTAATGATTCAAACCTTCACTAGGATAGAAAAACATAACCTTTGCTCTACCAATGTCCTCCTCCTTCCTCTTCTTCTTCCCTTCCATTCAGTCTTCTTGTTTCTGCTTGGTTTTGTTCTGATACCGGGGATAGAACTTAGTGTTTTGTGCGTACTAAGTGACAATTACAGCACTGAGCTCCGCTTCAGTCCCTGTCTATGCGAATAAGGAAAGAAACATTCCACGTGAGAAGATCTGACAAGGAAACCTGAAAACTTACTTACCTGTTTTAATAATTTACAGATTGAGGGCAAAAGTTTACAATTTTTACATAAGGGATCTTTCTACTATCTTGCTCTGAACTTTGGAATCTAGTTAAATAATATGCACTTAGATTTTTCAGACATCCTCAGGAAAGAAAACATTGTTTAAATGTATTCCTTCAAGCTTTCTGTTAGAACTTTCCAGATTAAGAAAAAATTTTCTAGCTTGTTTCTCTCATTTGCATACTACCTAGCTGTGCCGTCTTGTGGAGGAAAACACTGTAAATTTAATCCTTTTTTCCAAAAAGGCTGATTTTTATTTGTTTTTGATTCAAGTAACTACAAATAGAGATCCAGAGTGGGTGCCCCAGGCCACAACAAACACTGGGCATCACCACCCTGACCTCCCACCCCTGACCCTGTCCCTGTCCCACAGAACAAAGGGAGATGATGGTCATACACCGTTTTCCCATCAAAGTGGACAGCCCTCCTCACTCTGCTGCAGCATCCAAGGTGCAGGCTCCCATCTTCCCTGATGAGGTTGGTAACCAGCCCACTCTGTCCCAGTCTCCCTACCCCTAGAGTGCCTTGGGGAGAACTGCAGGCAGAACTGCAGGATGAACTTTGGCGTTGTTAGCAGCAGCCACGGTGGTGTCTAAGAATGAGCATTGAACAAAGAAAAAAAAAAACAGTTGTCCAGAAGTAGTTTATGAACAGAGGAAAAGATAGAACCACAACCTGGTGGGCAGGGAAGAGCAAAATGAGGGGATCAAGGCTAGCTCCTTTTAGAGGCTGGGCAACAGTCTAGAGTGGGAGGGGGAGGTGAGTCTAAAATTTGGTGTAGTTAAGTAACAGTAACCATTTTTCCTAAACTTATCAGTTTAAAATGTTTATTGCATACCAAATTACGTTACTTAACTCCACCTTATTTTTCAGATATTGGTGGAGACATATAGTTCAGCTGACAGGAATAATATTAAAATAAAAAATGCTTTATACATATAAATAGAAAACATCAGTAAATAATAAAATATTAACTGTTGTCTTTATTTTTATCTTTTGATTTAATTTTTTTCAGTTTTTTGAGACAGGGTTTCTCTGTGTAATAGCCTTGGCTATCCTGAAACTCGCTTGTAGACCAGGCAGGCCTTGAACTCATAGAGAGCCACTTGCCTCTGGGATTAAGTTGTGTTCCACCATGACTCAGCTTGATTTCATTTTTAAAAGCTCCCACTAAGCCCCATTTATTTATTTTTTAAATAAGGGTATGTTAATTAATCTTTTTAGGTTAGTATACATTGTACGGTGTCATATGGCATCTGCATACATATGTGTGGTTATGTTTTGGCCTTGTTTGCTCCCCTCCCACACTGCTCTCCTCTATCCTCCTGTCCTTCTTCGGCTCTTTCCCCTTTCTTTCCTCAGATAGTTGTTCTCTCTGCTTTCATGTCATATATATTCCATTACCTTCTTTTTTACTCTCCCTTAAGATTCCCCCCTCCCTTGGAATCCCCTTTCTAGTTTCATAATCTAAAGACACATAAATATGCACACTTTTATTTATATATACATCTCATATGTAATTTCACTCTAGGTTCAGCATATGAAAGAAAATAAATGGGATTTGCTTTTCAAAGTCTATCTTATTTTGCATAACAAGATTTCTAGTTCCATCTATTTTCTTGCCAATGTCTTTATTTTTCTTTTTGGCAGAATAAATTTCCATAGTGCATATATAATGCTCTCTCTTTATCCATGCATCTGCTCATGGACATCTAGGCTGATTCCATTTCATAGTTATTGTGAATAGGGAAGCAATGAACATGGATGTGCAGGTATTTCTGTGACATATCAACCTATAGTATTTCAGGTATATACTCAAGAGTGGTACAGTTGAGTCATATAGCATTTCTACTTTAAGTCTTTTGAGAAATCTCCATACTGATTCTCATAGAGGCTGTATAATCTTACATTCCTGCCAGTAATGAATAAGTGGTCATCTTATCCCATATATAGTAACAGATATGAATCTAATTTCTTTCTTCTACATGTGGAAATCTAGTTTTACTTGTATCATTTGTTTTAAAGACTCCTTTCTCCAATGTTTTTGAAACCTGTTAAAAAAAATTATGCAGCTGTAGCTGTGTGGCTTTATTTCTGGCTCCTCAATTTTATTCCATTGGTCTACATGTCTGTTTTTGTGCCAATATCATTTACTATGGCTCTATAGCAAAGTTTGAGATCAGGTATTGTGGTAACCTCAGCATTTCTCTTCTTTCTAAGGATTCACTGGATAATTCAGAGTCCTTTTTGCATCCTTGTAAATTTTAGGGCTGTTTTTGTCAGCTCTGTGAAGAATATCATTGCGATTTTGATAAAGATTGCTTTGAATGTGTGGACTGCTTTCAGCATATAGCCATTTTCACAATATTAATTCTGTCAATACATGAGTATGGAAAGTTTTTCCTTTTCCAGGTGCCTTATTCATTTTCTTTCTTCAGTGTCTCAAAGTCTCCATTGTAAAGATCTTCACCTCCATGTTTGGATTTACCCCTAGGTATTTAGGTGTTCGTTTTCTGAAACCATTATGAATAGGATCATTTATCAAATTTTTGTTGTTAATATTTCTCATTTTTGTGCTGATTTTATATCTTGTTACTTCACTGAAAGCATTTAATAAGTTGGAGTTTTCTGGAAGATTTTTTTAGGGCCTCAACTACAGGATTATGGTGCTTGCCCATGGAGATAAACTCATCTTTTCCTGTAATATTTTTATTTCTTTCTCTTGACTTAATTGCTCTAATTAAGACTTTGAACAGTGTCTAGTGGAATTAACCACTTATTTCAAGCTTTCATAATTTCTCTGTAGCATCAAACTGGAGTCCTAACCTTTAAAACATCCGTTCTGTGGGGAGACTTTTTCAATCACTTTCTTTGGGGGACTTTTAAACCTAAATTACGACACCTAATGATTCACCTACATTAGTCACAAGCAAAACTCCTAGAAATAGGTAATTCGTTCCTATAACTATTATAAAGAAAAATAAAATGTCATTTACTCCATTCTTTGAATAAAACTAGACTTGCAATCATAACTAAATAAAATAAGCAGTATTAGGTTGTATTCAGTCTACCAAGAAAGTTAAACCAAATGGCTTTTCATTAATAATATTTGAAAGTTGCCTTAATCAGTGTTCTATTGCTGTGAAGAGACAGGATGACCATGAAACTCATAAAAGAAAACATTTAATTGGAGCTTTCTCACAGTTTCAGAATTTTGGACCACTATCATCATAGCAGAAAGTATGGCAGCACACAGACATAGTTCTGTAGAGTTGCTACGAGTTCTACATCCAGATCTGCACACAGCAGGAAGAGAGAGACACTTGGCCTAGCTTGGGCTTTGGAAACCTCAAATCTCACCCTCAGTGACACACATCTTCCAACAAGACCACATGTACTCCAACAAAAATCACACTCCTAATCCCTCTCAAGTGGCTCCGTTCCCTGATAACCAAGCATTCAAATATGAGAGCCTATGGGAACATTCTTATCCAAACCACCATAAAGGTTATGACTAAATGTTTCATAAAATTATAATGAATTTTTCTAGGTAGGAACTTAGAGATCCCATCACAGAAGAAAACAATAAGCCATGTTTCTTTTTTTCTGTCTGGACCAAGGTAGCTGTTATGGTTTGAGATTAATCTCTTCTCAATGGGCTGGCATTTGAACACTTTCTCCGTCAGCTTGTGACACTATTTTGAACTTAGACTATGCAGCTTGACTGAAAGAGATAAGTCAGAAGGCAGGCATTTGAAGACTATACAGGTCACTGGTTATGGCCTTCTTTCTTAGCTGTCTAGTCTGCACCATAGGAAACAGTTGCCGACACAAACTCCTGTCACCACAGATAGCCCTTCCACCCCACTTACTTTACCATGATAAACTGAGACCTTCTGAAACATGGAGATAAAATGAACCCTTTCTTCTTTAAGTTGTCTGTGTCAGGTAATTTGTCACAACAAGGAAGGTAACTAATACAGTTACATAATATTCTTTTTTAAAAAAAAAAGAAAGAAATTGTTCATTTCATTTTACAAAAATTCTTCCATGAGATTTTTTTAAATGAAGAGATATCATAAATTATTAACATATTAAGAAAATTTCCAGCAGAAAGAAAGAGAATGTGAGGTAGTATATAAATTCTGACCAAGGAATTCTTAAGGCATAAAATCTTACTGGTTTTTTTTTTCTTTCTTAGGCTAGTCATGTTTGGTTTTACTCTAGGTTTCTGGGCCATCTTGTCTCTGGTTTTGGTTACCCAAGCAGTGTCAGGTATGGTTTCCTTCCTGTGGAATGGGCCTCAGGTCAAATCAGGCATTGGTTGGCTACCCACACAGGTTCTGTGCCACTATTGTCCTTGCTTACTATGTAGGCAGAATAGATTGTAGGTCAAAGGATTTTTGACTGGGCTGGTGTACATATTTTTCTTTTGGTAGGCTGTAGAGTACCTTCCTGTGCCAAAGACACTAGAACAGAGGAGTGAAGGCTCCATGTAAACACCAGCTCAACTTCTCCATTTTCAATGAGTTGTCTTCAGCAATGGGTGTCCCCAATGTCAGTTTTCAGAGAACAACTTTTAGTCTTAGCATCAGCCTGGGTTGTTTGGGGATTTCCATGGGACTCCCTTGGCCAACAATTAAATTTCTTAAATGGCAAATATGCTAAAACTTGGCTCTGTAATTATTTTTAATGTACCCTAGATTAATTCACTCTTCACATGTCAAAAAATTCCCACATAAGAACTGGAGAATACAGAAATACATACTACATAGAAATCACTTTTCTTCTTCCCTACTGATTTTACATATAGGTGTTGATCTTTTTCTTAATGGCAAGCTCATTAAATTGATTAGAAATCTTCAAATCAGGCTTAATGGAAAGAAGGGAGTAGAACCATCAGGTTATATTTCTGGCTGAATGTTCTGGAAAAGGCAGGATGTGATTCTGAGGCCCTGTTTTGCCAAAAGATTTGGTAAAAAGGTGTTTCTCCCAAATTTGGAAACTCATAGTCCTCCTAGGATTCTGTGCAACCATCCTATTTGACATTATGTAGATTGTTTCAATTGTGGCTCATGAATAAGAATGGCATTAATTCATCTGTTTCTGCCTCTAGAGAGAGTCATAAACAGAATGGCCTTCAAAGTTCAACCTCTGAGATCAGGAAAGGTCAAACACAAACCAAGGAAACTATTTTTGATATCTTGGCCTTGAAAAGATCAGCTTGGTCCCTGAGAGCTATTTAAAACCTTCTCTTGATTCTCAGATGACATCAGCTCTTCCAATTACATGTTTGCAAGTCTCCCACTCCACAGCCAGGACCGCTGATGTCACAGTCAATGCCAGTCACTTTGAAAGGGGAGGCCACATAGAACAGAATAATCACCCAAATTAACACATCTTCAATATAACCAGTGTTATCTGGATGAATCTGATTTACTGGAAACAAAATACTTAAAATATAAAATATCTCCTGGTATGGGAAGTCCTTCGTATATGTGTTGCTTTTATTGGTTAATGGATAATGAAGCTGCTTTCAGCCAATGGCTTAATGAAATATAGCCAAGCAGGAAGAGATATATAGAGAGAAAAAAGGTGAAGTCAAGAGATGCATGTAGTCGTCAGAAGGGAAATATGTGAGCTGACAGTTGGAACCTTGTCAGTAGGCCACAAGTCTCATGGTAAAATATAAAATAATGGAAATGGGTTCATTCTAGATGTAAGAGCTAGCTAGAAATACACTTAAGTGGTTGACCAAGCAGTAATTTAATTAATACAGTTTCTGTGTGATTATTTTGGGAGTCTGGGTGGCCGAGAACAATCAGCCTCCTACAACAATCTCCTGAGGAGCTTGTTATTCAGTTCATGGATTCCAGAAGCAGACTGTCTGTGACATGTGGCACTTGGTTGTTTATTTAAAATGTTGTTAATGGTACTAAGTGCCTTCTAGATTTGCTATGAGAATAGAATGAGCTTAATGGTTTGTAAATGGTGAGACCCACTCCCTGGGACACTGAGAGTGTGTCCGTAGCAATTGGAATCATTAGTGCAATGCAGAGATCCTGTTCTCCATTAAGATTTATTCCCACACATTCTAAAGAATGCAAAGCTACAACTCCTAGTAAAAGAAAATTGGCATTGCTGTTTTATGTCAGCATTGGTCGAACTCTTTTCTCTTGCGCTAGAATAAAGAAGTCTCTATCAATCCTGGAATAGTGAGTATAAAGATTGGGACTGCAAATATTGGATGTACAAAAATTTGTAACGAATTTCATTTCTCTATAACTGAAATTACTTTTATTCTTTATCTCAAATTTCTATTGGGTGAAAACTTGTTTTTGCCTACTCAAGATATCTTAGTAATTTATAGTTTATAAAACATAGACTAAAGATGTAACTTTCTTTTCTCTTCCTAGTTTGTCCTTTCTTCCTAAAACAAAAATCCCTAAGACTTTTTTTCTTTAGATTTTACAGTGACATATTTATGGGGGATGAAGGATCTATATTTCAGTGCTGTCTTTTTTTCTGGTTAATTGTATCCAAAGTAGAGTTCTAACTGCCTGAACTCCACAGTTGGTGTCTTTCTTCATGACTCCTGTAAACAACCCTTGCTGGTAAAATAGTCTATTACCTTGGTATGGGTTTTTCTATAATGAGTGGTAGAAACTGCTTTGCAAAAAAGCATCAATCACTTGGATTCCTAAGGGGACTAGGTGGAAAAAACCTGGCATTCCCACCTTCACTTTGTACCTCTCCTTTATCTTACTTTCCTTTTACAATATTTTATCTAAGATCGCCAAAGGCACCTAAAGTTCTCCTCTTTGTCCTTAAACCTCAAGTTACTATTGATTGAAGTCATAAGTCTGATTGATAGACATCTTTATGACAAGGGACAAAAGCTACCCTCAAACCATGTCAGCCTCAGAGGACAACCACTACACAGATGAAGTTAATTGTCAAGGATGCCAATGCTATATACTGTGGAATAGAAAAATGTTCACGTGGGAACAAGATGGCTCTCCTTCAAACAATAAGGACTTCTTTAAACCACTTTGCAGAATCAGCTGAGACAATGATCAACTGAATCAACATGTGACCAAGACTGCTTAATTATGAACACCTTTTGTCCCTGCCCATTCTTCCCCTGTGTAAACCTGAAGCTAATGTCAGTGTCCTGAAAACAAACAGAATGCAGACACTGAATCTTTTTTTTTGCTGTAATTCTCAGTGTGGTCACATTGAATAAAGATCCTCTCTTTCTTTTGTTATTAATCATCTCTTTAATTGGTATACTGGGACATGTGGACATACCTAACCTTTTGAAGCTTCTAAGAACAGAGCTTTTGTTCCCCCAAAGCTATCACAAGTCTGACTTAAAAGATTCTGTTGTGGGATTCCCTGGCAAATCTTAGTTCTTATTCAGGAAGAGTTAGAGCAAGGGGCTGGTTAGTTCTTATTCCTTTTCCTCAAGCATCCACACCATTATTTCTACTAAAACCATCTTTTGTTTGCACTATATAATGTTAATTATCTATTTCTGCACAACACATTAGCCTGATACCAGTAGTTCTAAATTATTAACATGGATTATCTATTTCTGTCATTCATGAATTCAACTGAATGGTTCTAGTTTCGGTCTTTTATGAGGTTTCAATTAAAATGTCAGTCAGGACTACAGTTATTTGAAAGTCTGGATGTCAAGCACACTCAGGCCTCACTAGCAACTGACCAAAGATCTCAAATTCTCACCTGTGGACTCCTCTGTAGAGCTATGGAATGCAGCTAGCTTCCTCCTGACAAGACAAACAGTATAATGAAGTAACATTGTCTCTCAAGATAGAGCTTTAGAGTCCAAATTTTGGACAGTAGCTGCCACATATCATATCCACCACACTGATGCACTGTGAAAGAAGGCACAAGGATGTCAGCATCAGAGAGCATCACCATGGACATCTTCAGGACTAATTCTCATATGGATATTACCAAGTTTCTGTTCTTTCAGAATTCAAAATACAAATCATTCTTTCTGACCCCCAATCCCATCAGAAATGGTGTAAATTCTGGAATTTGCTATCTGAGTTCTTCTTCTGTTTCATATTTATTATCTCCCTATCTCTGGACAATTTAATGCTTCTACTTTAAACTCTTCATGTATAAAATGAAAATTATGATACTCACCACAAAGTTTTATGATAGGATTATAAAAGTAGCTTACCTAAGATATTAGACAGTCTTGTCACTGGCAAAAGAAGATGCAGTTAGATGTTGTGGACTATATGCAGGTCAAAGAGTTCTTTTCAGAGACCTCTACACAAGTGCAGCCAGAACTTTGAATTTATTTATTTATTTATTTATCTATTTATTAAAGATTTCTGCCTCCTCCCCGCCACTGCCTCTCATTTCCCTCCTCCTCCCCCGATCAAGTCCCCCTCCCTCGTCAGCCCAAAGAGCAATCAGGGTTCCCTGCCCTATGGGAAGTCCAAGGACCACCCGCCTCCATCCAGGTCTAGTAAGGTGAGCATCCAAACTGCCTAGGCTTCCACAAAGCCAGTACGTGCAGTAGGATCAAAAACTCATTGCCATTGTTCTTGAGTTCTCAGTAGTCCTCATTGTCCATTATGTTCTGCGCGTCCAGTTTTATCCCATGCTTTTTCAGACCCGGGCCAGCTGGCCTTGGTGAGTTCCCGATAGAACATCCCCATTGTCTCAGTGTGTGGGTGCACCCCTCGCAGTCCTGAGTTCCTTGCTCGTGCTCTCTCTCCTTCTGCTCCTGATTTGGAACTTGAGATTTCAGTCCGGTGCTCCAATGTGGGTCTCTGTCTCTGTCTCTTTTCATCGTTTGATGAAGGTTAATATTGAGGAAGATGCTTATATGTTTTTCTTTGGGTTCCCCTTCTTATTTAGCATCTCTAGGATCACGAATTATAGGCTCAATGTCCTTTATTTATGGCTAGAAACCAAATATGAGTGAGTACATCCCATGTTCCTCTTTTTTGGGTCTGGCTTACCTCATTCAGGATAGTGTTTTCTATTTCCATCCATTTGTATGCAAAATTCAAGAAGTCATTGTTTTTTACTGCTGAGTAGTACTCTAATATGTATATATTCCATACTTTCTTCATCCATTCTTCCATTGAAGGGCATCTAGGTTGTTTCCAGGTTCTGGCTATTACAAACAATGCTGCTATGAACATAGTTGCGCATATACTTTTGTTGTATGATAGGGCATCTCTTGGGTATATTTCCAAGAGTGGTATTGCTGGGTCCAGAGGTAGGTTGATCCTGAATTTCCTGAGAAACCGCCATACTGCTTTCCAAAGTGGTTGCAAAAGTTTGCATTCCCACCAGCAATGGATGAGTGTACCCCTTTCTCCACAACCTCTCCAGCAGAGGCTATCATTGGTGTTTTTTATTTTAGCCATTCTGAGAGGTGTAAGATGGTATCTTAAAGTTGTCTTGATTTGCATTTCCCTGATCACTAAGGAAGTTGAGCATGATCTTAAGTGTCTTTTGGCCATTTGAACTTCTTCTGTTGAGAATTCTCTGTTCAGCTCAGTGCCCCATTTTATAATTGGGTTGATTAGCCTTTTACGGTCTAGTTTCTTGAGTTCTTTATATATTTTGTAGATCAGACCTTTGTCAGTTGCGGGGTTGGTGAAGATCTTCTCCCAGCCAGTGGGTTGCCTTTTTGTCTTAGTGACAGTGTCCTTTGCTTTACAGAAGCTTCTCTGTCTCAGGAGGTCCCATTTATTCAATGATGCCCTTAGTATCTGTGCTACTGAGGTTATATGTAGGAAGTGGTCTCCTGTGCCCATGTGTTGTAGAGTACTTCCCACTTTCTCTTCAATCAGGTTCAGTGTGTTTAGACTGATATTGAGGTCTTTAATCCATTTGGACTTGAGTTTTGTGCATGGTGATAGATAAGGATCTATTTTCATTCTTCTACAGATTGACATCCAGTTTTGTCAGCACAATTTGTTGAAAATGCTCTCTTTTTTCCATTTTATACTTTGAGCTCCTTTATTGAAAATCAGGTGTTCATAGGTTTGTGGGTTAAAGTCAGGGTCTTCTATTCGATTCCATTGGTCGACTTCTCTGTTTTTATGCCAGTACCAAGCTGTTTTCAATACTGTAGCTCTGTAATAGAGTTTGAAGTCAGGGATGGTAATGCCTCCAGACAATCCTTTATTGTATAAGATTGTTTTGGCTATCCTGGGTTTTTTGTTTTTCCATATAAAGTTGATTATTGTCTTCTCCAGATCTGTGAAGAATTTTGATGGGATTTTGATGGGGATTGCATTGAATCTATAGATTGCTTTTGGTAGAATTGCCAGAGCTTTGAATTATATGGCAGAAAAGACTTAGAGGGTTAACTAGTGTGAAACAAAGTTTGGTTTTTATTAAGAAAATGGTATTATGGCTAGGCGAAGGTGGCACACACCTTTAATACCAGCACTCAAGAGGCAGAGGCAGGCAGATCTCTGTGAGTTAGAGGCTAGCCTGGTCTCTAAGAGCTAGTTCCAGGACAAGCTCCAAAACTATCAAGAAACCCTGTCTTTAAAAACCAAAAAGAAAAAGGAAAGAAAAAGAAAGAAAGAAAGAAAGAAAGAAAGGAAAAGAAAATGTTATTCCAAGTTTACAAGCTTCAAATTTCCAACAGCATTAAGAAAAAGAGCTGCTTAAGGAAGAAACTTTAGCACATAGTCAAAGGAAGTATTGATTGCTCAGGAGAATTTTGACAAGTTATCTTGACAACAGATATATCTATATGATTTTGTGACTTCCAATGTTATATTATTCAAAGAATGCAATCTTTATCTAAGTATAGAACATGAAGTAGCTTTGAGTGGCCAGAACCTTTACCTTTCCCACTGAGCCACTTCTCTGGTCACCAAAATCAAGTGAAAAAAATTCCATTGAGAATGAGGAAAAACAGAACCCTGCTTTGATTCTTATTGCATAACTGCTATGGTTTGAATATAAAATGTCTGTCTCAATCTGATGTATTTAAACAATTGGTTCCCAGAAAGTGGAATTGTTTTGGGGATTATGGGACCTTTGGGATGCAGAGTTGATGACTGTGTGGCCACTTGGATAGCCCTGTACTTTATAACCTAGTCCTGCTTCTAGTCCCAGGTGACATGGATTAATAAAAATGTTGCAGGATCCCTGGCAGCAGCAGGCAGCAGAAACGCTGCAGGTCCCCAAGAGGTGGCAGTGGGCCATGTGGTGGCAGGCAGCAGGCCCTGAGAGCAGCCAGTCCCAGGCAGGGATGGCTGCAGGTCCCTGAGCCATGGCTGGTCCAGGGCAGGGAGACACGCAGCAGCTGACAAGAGACAGAGACATGGATAGGCACACCATATAGAGTGAGGTTGGATATTTATTAAGTGGGTTATGGAAGGAAAGGGGGAGAAGGAGAAGAGCAGAGAGGCAGAGAAGAGAGGGGGGAGAGACAGAAGAGGGGAAGGGGAGAAGTGGGGAGAGGCAGTGAGAGGGAGATGGAAAAAGAGAAGGAACTCAGGCTGGGAGCTGAAGATCAGCCTGTCTCAGCAGATGGGGAGGGAGTGGGCATGGTTTGTCTCTTAAAGAGGCAGAACAGATCATTACACCAAGTCTCTGCTTCCAGCCTGCCAATGCAAAGTGACCATCTGCCTCACCTCCACTGCAGCAGACAGGTGCCAGTTCCACCTCATGCCTTCCCTCTTGTCTATACCTATCATTGACGATAGTCTCTGAACAATGAGGCAAGGTAAGTCCTTCATCCCTTAAAATGTTCTGTCATGTATTCTGTCACAGGGATGAGCAAAGTAACACAGTAGGCACTTTTCTTTCACAGGCACCTGGATCTCAGAGACTCCATTTTGAAATTCAAGCTGTTGTTCTCAGTCTGTAGGGACCCTAAAAGACTACCAGGAAGACTGACTCACCAAAATGCAAAACCAATGGTTATTATTGTTATGCCCAGATCTGTGAAGTCCCCCAAAAGCCAACAATGAGACCAAGTCCCGTATGTAAAAGCAAAGAGTCTTTATTTTATGTAAGTTTTCAAACTCTTTATTCAAATACCTTCAGTTCCTTAATTGCATATGTGTGCAGAGCTTTAGTTTCTCAACTCTGTGTGATCTTTTTAAGTTTTTTTTTCCACCTCTTCCACAAATGCTGGAAAGTTTTGATCTATGAGGCATAAGCGTAGAATGACCTATTTTTTTTAACTGGGTTGTTTATTTTCTTGATGTTCAGTTTTTCTTTCTTTTTTGTTTGCTTGTTTGGTTGGTTTTTTTTCTCTGTATATTCTAGATCAGTAGCTCTTAACCTTCCTAATATTGTAACCCTTTAATACAGTTCCTCATGTTTCAGTGACCCTCAATCATAAAATTATTTTCATTGCTACTTCATAACTGAAATTTCACATTGTTATGAATCATCATATAAATATCTGCGTTTTTTAATGGTCTTAGGTAATCCCTGTGAAAGGGTTGTTTGACCCCCAAAGGTTATGACTCACAGGTTGAGAATCACTGTTCTGGGGCTACTTCCCCCTTCTGTAGCCTGCCTCTTTCACTTGAATGATAGTGTCTTTTGATGTACAAAAGCTTTTTAGTGTTATGAGGTTCCTTTTTATTAATTATTGTTCTTATTTCCAAGGCCCAGATGGTAGCAAGGAGAACCATCTCCTGAAACTTTCATGTGTTCTTCACCTCCATGTGTACACAGTTGCACAAGTACACACATATATGAGAGAGAGGAAGTAAAATATAATAAATTTTAAATGAACAAAACAATATCAACCTATAATATATTACTTTTAAATTTTGAATGTAGGAATATTTATCAAGCATTTTACTCTGGAAACAATGTTGTTACAGTATTTTTAGCACTCATGGGTTTTCATGAATTCTCTTTTGTTGGAATATTCTTAAGAAGTTTCTCTTGCTTTTATAGTCTCCTGCTCCTATATCTATTCATCAACACATTGCATAAACACCTGATGTTAATCATACATCTGTAAAGTTTACTACTAGTAAAGTAGGTGTTCCATTGGAAAACAATAAAATTGTGTGAAAAGATGACATGATCAGTCCAGTGCTGGATTATGGTTTACTATGAAACCCCATAAAATGGTGCTGCATATTTCTCTGATGATACAGAAGACAAAGATGAGTTAATTATATTACAATGGAGCCATCGGTAAAGTGGTAGAATAAGACTGAATAGAGGCGATGATCTCAGAGGGCGTAAGTCAGGATTCTGGTCAGATGGCAGACATACTCCTGACTCATCCAGTCTCTTGAAAGCAGTAGGATTATTAGTTATGGGTAGTGACTCAGATTTTCCTCAGGGCAACACAGGTAAGAGAATCTTAGAGTAGGAAAGGGTCTCATAAATGCACAATACATATTGACTATGTTACAGTGATAATATTGCGGGCTAGTGGCAGGATTTAACAGATGCCTGGGGTGGGAAAGAATTAAAAACATCAATAGTTACAGACATTTTTGAGTTCTGCTTCATCCCTGTTTCCAAAAATCACTCCATGATTAATGCTAAGATTTCACCCACAAATTTCAAACTCCACAATTAAAGATTCATTCTTTTGTTCTTGATTAGTCTGTTTTGACTTTTTAGTGTATGGCAGTGGTTCCTGAGTATTGAACGTAGGGCCTTGTTTAAGTATTCTGTTACTGAATTGCTATCTCCACAGCTTTCTTTTTACCTTTTATTTATTCACATGAAATTGGCAGTCTTGAATTTCTTGTGCAGTCTAGACAGGGCTTGAACTCATTATTCTCCTACTTCAGCCTCTTGTGAAGCTACAATTTTGGGCTGCACTCCTAGGCCCAATATTTATATCTAATTCTTAATACTAGTCTTTAGGAAAAACATTAACTTTACACCTTTTAGGTTATTAATTAGTCAAGTAACTAAGAATAATGGAAAAACAAAAATAGATAAAAGACAATGGAATAGACCACACAACACAAAAGTACACCAATTTTCCCTTGTAACTAAGGCTATCCCTACCAACTTTAAAATGCAAATGTGTCTTACAATAACCTTAGTCATGAAAACGCATTTCATTAAATGTTTACTATGAGCCAGACACTGCTCAGTGCTTTGCCTTCTTCACTTATGTGTTAAATTATGAAGTGTCAAACGGTATTCTTAGTCATAGGCTAAAACAAAACAAAAAAATAAGTAATACTCCTGCTTTAGAATGTACATACTAAAGGGAAAAGCAAAAAGAATATATCAAAGGGCTATGCTGGAAACAAATCAGGAAAGGAATGGAGAAAGCATGACCTTATTTAATACAAAAGCTTGAGAAATACTTATTTGCCCTGACAGCTGTAGTCCATCAGGAGGAAAGTCAGAGAAGGAACTCAAAGCAGGAACCTGGAGGCAGGAGCTGATGCAGAGGCCATGGAAGGGTGCTGCTCTACTGGCTTGTTCTCCATGGTTTGCTCAGCCTGTTATTTTTATACAGCCCAGAACCACTTGCCCAGGGATGCCCCTGCCCACAGAGGGCTGGGCCCTCCCCCATCGATCATTACTCAGCCAATTGATGACGGCATGTTCTCAACTGAAATTTCTTTTTCTTCAATGATTCTTGTTTGTGTTGAGTTGACAAAAACAAAACAACTAGCACAGGTATAATCCAAAGAGTTCAAACTTTTAAGGTGCTTATGGTGTTTATCACAACAGCAGAAGGTAAACTAAGATGGCACTATTGAATGGATTTGCTAAAACTCAATGGTCTTCATTCACAAAATTTAAATAAATATTTTCTGAAATTTAAAATGAAAAAAAAAGAAATACAAATGAAAATCAGGTATGGTGGCATACAACTTTGATCTCAGCAGAGGCAAACAGATCTCTACAATTTCAAGACCAGCCTGATCTACATAGCATCCCAGAATAACCAAGACAACACAGAACGACCTTGCCTTTAAAAAAAAAATATTTTAAAGAAGTACTAATGAAAGCTATAAGCCTCTGAGATGTTAAAGTGGCTAACTCAAAGTCACTCAGCTAATGACTGAAGAAGCAGAACCCACTACCCTCAGAGACTTTTCTCATAACTGTTTTGTGATTCTCATGGCTGTTTTTATCTAATTATATTCATTACTTGATTTAAAAAAGTGCAAAGAGAAAGAGATTATCTTGGTTTTTTTTTTTTTTTTTTTTTTTTTTTTGGTTTTTCGAGACAGGGTTTCTCTGTGGCTTTGGAGCCTGTCCTGGAACTAGCTCTTGTAGACCACGCTGGTCTCAAACTCACAGAGATTCACCTGCCTCTGCCTCCCAAGTGCTGGGATTAAAGGCGTGCACCACCACCGCCCGGCAATCTTGGAATTTTTAAAGAAGGTAAACCACAAAGTGATAGCACTGCTGCCAGGCATGGCCCACTCTCACGCCCCAAGCCCTCAGCCAATGCTAACTGTCAGCACTTCTTGGTTGGCCCTGTGCCATTCTCACTGAATGAGATCCAAGACTTCTGACAATTTGAGAAGATAGTCTAGCACTGAGCTACACCCTCAGTCCAGTTTCTTATCTGTTTTCTGATTTTCCACTGGATCATGACTGCTTGACAAAAGTGACTAATTTCTTTATTCTGATAGTCATAGTATTAAGCGTAGTATTAAGTCCCCAGACAGTTGGTCACTAAGTAGCTATGAGCAAATACATTAGTTACTAATGTAGAATTTGACAGAAGCTTAGCTTCTCCCCTCACCTTGTGTGTGTGTGTGTGTGTGTGTGTGTGTGTGTGAGAGAGAGAGAGAGAGAGAGAGAGATCAGAGATTGAACCAAGAACCATTGTGAATGTTGAGCTACATTTGAAACACATAAAAAAATCACTTTTTTAAAAAGCTAAAATGGAAAGAGAATTTTAAGACAATCCTCTTAAGTAGTCCTTACTCCAAATGGTCTTTCCTGCTGTCTCAATATTTAACAAAACATAACAACCCATAGTTAGTTGTTATACCTGTGACCCTTTACTCGACTTCTCTAATCCTCGATATCTTTATAACACAATAGTAAAATGCAAGTAATTAAAACATATGACATTTTCTGATGTGAGGAGTAGAAATAATAATCCATATTACATTCTTATAGATGTGCTTTGTGCATGATCATTGCTGTCAATGATCACCAATAATCATCATCATCTTAGATACTTAGCATAAGCTTAAAATTACAGCATCTTTTCTGAAATGTTCCTTTAAGGAAATAAATCTTTGTTCAACAATTTTCTGAACTAATAATGTTACACACTCATTATTTCTCTCAATGTCTACCTTATACTTAAAGTGTTAAAAAAAAAACCAACTCCAAAGGAATAAGACTAAGAAGTTTAAAACTGAAATTGTAGATGGTGGATTGACATTTTGGCATGGTCATCCATGGAGAACCAGTTAAAGAAGTTCACTTGCCACTCAAGTGAGAAGAAGGGCAGAGTGTTAGTTCATAAATAAGCCATTAGTGGTTTCAAACATGGAAACATGACTAGCTGCATAATTGTTCAAACAAACCATACTTCCTCATGTCAGTAATGGCCTAGAAGAGCTGTCTGCCCTGTCTCTAAACAAGGGATCATTTTGCCTAAGGACACTTGAATGTTCTGATTAAGTAGAGCTTACAAGATAAGAAGCAAAGCAACAAACTAGAAAATTTAAGCAAGTTATTGTTGAGTGACTTCTCAGTGAGCTGGCAAAGATCTACATACTGATGTTCTGGGCACCTATAATGTCCTATAATGATAGTAACATTTTCCTTTCAGGGAGAGGGAGAGTTGCCTGAGACACTCTTCCCCTGTTGCTATTCCTGGTTATAGTTTCCCATTCAGGAAAAATGAAGTTCAGATTTGTGTAAGAAAATTTTATTGAAATAGACATTCTTGTCACATTTATAACTAGAGAGGTGGAGCATCATTAATTGGGAATAGCAAAGGTGTATGATCCTCTTGGCTTGCGGGCAATTCCAGCTACACACAAAATAAACACTACTGTGTTAAGAAAGGTAGTGAAAAATTAAGTTTACTTAAGAAATACCTCTACCCAGCCCATGTTACAAGAATCTCATAATGATAGATAGAAGATAGATCTGTGAGGGGATATCTAGACATGGAAATATTTTATTGATTCAAAATGGCTATGGCTCTCCTGTGAGCAACTAAGCATATTGCTGAGTTTTTTACTGAATTTTAGTGCAATGGATACCTCTCTTGTGTAGTCTTTAAAATTTTTCATTTATACCCATTATTCCACTGATTGTGATCCCTGCTATATATTATGAACATTTTAAGGTATACTGTTATAGTCTTTGGAAACTAGTACCTGCATTGGTTTCTGATTTAAAAAAAGAGTTCATCTTAATTGTCAAACTGATTGGATTGAGAGATGACTAGCAACTTCTATCTGTTGTGTCTGGGATAAATTTTCAAAGGCAATTAGATTGCAAGATCTCACTCTACTCAGCAGACCAATCCTTTGTTAAGTTTATAATATGTTACCCTTAATAAGTGATGGTGAAGAGTAGAAGATAGGGCTTAGTGAGAGGAGTCTCTGGGGAGATGTTCCTGGGGCTATAATCTGCCTTCTTTCCTTCCTGTAACTCTATTTCCACAATGATTCCTTTCTGCCACAGAGTGCCTGCTTTGTCCTAGACCCTAGGTATTTGCTTGATCTTTGGTGGTATCAGGAGGCACAGATATCAACCCAGGCCCTGGTTGCAGTAGGGCCACAGACCCAGACATGGTCCTTCATGGTAGCCTGGGCTCAGATGTCGCCATGGCCCCTGATGGCAGCATAGACGATCCAGATTAGCATGACTCCAGCAAAAGCATGGCCCTTGGAAACCAACATGGACTCAGGTGTTTGCTCAGACTCCAGTCATCCTCACAGACCTCAGTGGTTACTGAAGCCATGGACATCAATACAGACCCTGGATGCTGCAGGGCCATGGGCCCAGACATGGTCCCCAGCACCAGTGCAGACCTAGATGTCATCATGTTCCCCAGTGGCAGCACAGGCCACTCAAATCAACATGGCCCCAGTGGCCACATGGCTCTTGGACACCAAAATTGCTACAGGTGGCTGTTCATACCCTACGCATCCCTGTTGTCTAGATGGCAGCATGAGTCATGGACATCAACTTAGACCCTGACTGTTACATACCCAGATATGGCCACAGGAGGCAAAAGCCCAGGCCTGGACATCACCCAAGTCCTTACTTCTTCAAAACTGCCTTTTATCACAGCAATAAACTATTCTGCCTCTCTTTCTCTCCCATTTCACCACCAAATTCTTGCTCATTGATGATATTGCTACCCAATTGTCATGCTCCACAAGGTGCAGGGTGGACATGTGGATACTTTAGTCAGGCTGGACTGTGAGGATCCAGGCTGTCCTGCGGGTGTCTTTTGCCTGCCTGAGCTGCATGGCATCAGGGGACCTATGGATGCCTCAGTCAGGCTGTACCATGAGGACCCAGGCTGTCCTATGGATGTCTTTGTCCTGTCTGACCCACAAGGTGCTGAGTAAGCATGTGGATCAAATCTAAGGGTTTTAATGAAGATGCTGTAAATTTTAAAAGAAGAATTAGGCCCCCAAATACAGTCTCCTTGGGGATGAATTTGTTTTGGAATTCAGTAGCTGTAATTTATATTTGATGGAAGAATTACTGGTTTCTCATAAAACAACGAGAACTTCAGCATGATGGAATTGAAATGACATCATGTAGTTTGAACACTTTAATAGCTTCAGTGAGTTCACTTTTTATGACAGATACTACCTTTATTTATTTTAAATGTCACTATGCAACTAACATCATTCTCATTATAGCTTCCTGCTGTGTGTGTGTGTGTGTGGTGCATATGTGACACAGAGCACCTCTGGAGGTCAGAACAGCTTTCTGCAGTCAGGTCCCTCCATGAGCTCCTGGGACTGAATCCAGCCATCAAGCCTACCTCTCCAAGCACTTTCACCTGCTCAGCGGATCACTGACCATAAAGTTCCCTCTCATTTATTGTTCCTTTTGTTAATGATCCTGGTGCTGGAAGTTCTTGAACCCCACTACACATGGTCCATTCATTCTTTTCTACAAAAGCATTGTAAAGAACTTTAGAGCAAAACAAGGTGGTCTCAAAATTGTCTTCCTGTAACCATTAAGTGATGTACCACCTGTAACCATTAAGTGATTTTGTTAAAATAAAAATTATGAGAAAAAAAACACAGGGATCAAAACTAGGTAATGCAGTGTGCTAAGACCTCCTAACTCTTGACTGATGAAGGAAAGAAGCTTCACAAGAGCACAGCATATGCAAATGTTTACACCCCATGCTGCACAGAGAACACCAGTGGTTTGTTAGTCACATGCTTTCATGGTCCAGGGAAGAAAACTCAGTGGACCTTACAGAACTAATGAGGACTGTACTCAGGAGCAGAAGGAGGCAGGAGAAGCTGTGGCGCAGAGGGGTCGGGCTTATTATAAAAGGACAGAATGCCTCCTGATTCCCACTTAAAAATAGGGTTTGTTGGTTTCAACAATTTTTCTGGCTGACATAGAGGAAATAGTCACTAAGTGGAAGACTGAGTGGGGATCAACCTTGTCTAGTTAAGAGGGAACTGACTAGTAAAGAGGCCCACGTGATGGTCATGACAATCAAGAGCGGGGAAACTCACAGTCAGTGGTGAGGCTCAAAGATGTCTCAGAAGAACTTGAAATGTTAGGACTATTCTCTTAAGTAGAGTCAAATTCCTAGGAATTCTGTTACTCTTATCTTTAGATTTGGATTAAAACGATGTGACTTATATTCTGTCATAGAAGTGAGTGATGGAAAAAATGGGTTGAATAAGAAAAACTAACCATGGAATTGGGCATGTTTCAATGAGCCTCACTTAACCAGAGGACTTGTTTGAAGCCAGGAAGCACTCAGTCTTTCATTGTGTTCTCTGATACAGGGAAGGAAGCAGTGGACGCTCACAAACTATGATGTCTGTGAGTAAATCCTCCTAAGTACAATTTTGATCTGCATGTTTAAGCCAATGTACCACTACATCAAAGCCATGGAACCAAGTTTCATCCAATGAAATACTACCAAGTTAAAATTACAACTTTCATATCCATGTAAGGGCCTATGTTTTCTCTTCCATGGTGATCCAAGAGGCCATGTGTTGAAGATGGTAGTGCACAACAACAAACTTTCATTGTGTAAAATCTCCAAGGTCTGAGCATTCCTTGTTATAGGAGATAGCTGACCCTAGGCTCCAGGTACGACAGCATAGCATGGGCATTGTTGCCAATAGGAGACACCCTTCCCTTTGAGAGAGTATTTCCTCTTGTCACATCTTATGCCATAGATAATATCTTTCAATTGTGCTACAGAACACAGAGCATTGAGAAATAAAGGAAAAATAAACAAGAAAAATAATTTACTATGTTAACTGTTAGCTATTTCTTCCAAGTTTTCCTTCTGGAGAGAGGAGGGAGGCTTGTAAGACTCAGAACATAAACTTCTACTTAGGAAGTTCCTCAAATTTACAAGCTTCAAAAGGCCCTAAGCAGACAAGTCTCTCTTTGGCCAAGCTGTCTGGAAGTTGTGCAAGGATCTCTATAGGTGCAGCTTTCCTGAGTCGTGTTCCATACGATAGAGGACTTTTCAGTGATTAAGCTGCATTTGAGTTAACCATCATCCTGCATTTAACCACTATCTATACTCCTGTAAGAACTCCAACAAATCCAAAAGTATATTTATTGCTTCTTTGTTTGTTCAAGCCTCCACAGGAAAATTTATAGGACAACATTAGCAAATGAAAAAGAGGAAAATCAACCTACCAACATGCACTGTGATGAAGAAGAACAGAAAAAAAAATAAGTGAAACTGATGATTATATGAAATCACCCAAAGGCCAAAATGTGGCAGAAAAAGAAAGGTACCATTGTGCTGATCAAAGTGTAATAGCAGAGGTGAAATTTTTACTATAAATATAAAAGCAAGTTTGAAAGTCACCAATAAAATCAGTAACCAAATGAAAATATTAGAAAGGGAGTTGGTTCTTTAATGTATCCAATTTAAACAAATAAATATGAAGCACAGATTTCCACAACTCCAAAGTGATCATTGTGAAATTAGTGATTTTTTTTTTTCAAGACAGGGTTTCTCTGTGGCTTTAGAGCCTGTCCTGGAACTCGCTCTGTAGACCAGGCTGGCCTCAAACTCAGACAGATCTGCCTACCTCTGCCTCTCAAATGCTGGGATTAAAGGTGTGTGCCAACACCATCTGGCTCGAAATTAGTGAATTTAATCCATGCAGAACAAACACTCGCAAGGAATTACCACCAAGGAATAACTTTCAAATAAAGAATGATTCCAGTAGACTGGGCATCCATACAAACTTGAAAGGAAATGCTTCATTTAATAAACAACACTATTTCACATGCACTGGTAAAATAATATTTTCAGAAGTGTATTCATGATGGTTCAGTGGTTAAGAGATTGTCCTCCTCTTGTGGATGGCCTGAGTTTAGTCCCCACCCAAATGGATGGCCAGGTCGTAACTGCCTAATAACCTCAAGGAATCTGTTCTTCTTTTCTGGCCTCTGTGGACACCTACACACACACACACACACACACACACACACACACTTAAAAGAATTTTTAAAGCGATGAAATATATTATTCTGGCTAGAGTCATCTAAAATGAAAGAATCTCAATTGAGAAAATGCTTTCATAAGACCAGTAGTAAGGCATTTTCTTAACTAATGACTGATTGGGGATAGCCCAGCCCATTGTGGGTGATATTGTCCCTGGGCTGATGGTCCTGGGTTCTAGAAGAAACCAGGCTGAGCAAGCCAGTAAGCAACACCCTACTGGCCTCTGTATCAGATCTTGCTTCCAAGTTCCAGCCCTGTTTGTGTTCCTGTCCTGAACTTTAATGATGAACAGTGATATGGAAGTTTAAGTCAAATGGTTTATAAACCCAAATTGTTTTGGTCATGGTGTTTTGTCATAGCAATAACAACCCTAATTATGGCATATATCATGAATTTGTTTATTCGTTCATTTATTTATTATTATTATTATTATTATCCATGAACAATATTCCACTTTTTATTCAGTATGTCCTTTGGTACAAAGACAATCAACATTGTATATTCACCATGTTTTAAGATACTTTGAAGGTATGAAACACAACTGTGTTCCTCCACCCTAACATTTTTATAATTTACTTGAAAAATTTGAGTAACTATTTTTATAGTTCAATGATTACATTTATTGGTAACTTTAAAATTTTCTTCCTTGGTTTGTGTAACCTCTTTTGCATTGGTAGCTTTACCTTCTGCTAAGCAGAGGTAATAGGAAAATTTTCCAGGTAACCTGGAATATTCTTTTTATTTCTTTATTTTATTCTTTTTAAATTAAAATTTCCGCCTCCTCCCCGTTTCCCATTTCCCTCCCCCTCCTCCCACATATCTCCCCCTTCCCCCACTCCCCTCCCCCTCTCCCCACTCCTCCTCCCCCTCCCCCCACTCCATTCCCCTTCCTTGCAGGAAGTCCAAGGTCCTCCCACTTCTATCTAGGTCCAGGAAGGTGAGCATCCAAACAAGCTAGGCTCCCACAAAGCCAGTTCATGTATTAGGATCGAAACCTAGTGCCATTGTCCTTGGCTTCTCATCAGCCTTCATTGTCTGCCATGTTCAGAGAGTCCGGTTTCCAAATGAGGAGCAGAAGGAGGGAGAACATAAGCAAGGAAGTCAGGACCATGAGGGGTGCACCCACCCACTGTGACAGTGGAACTGATCTATTGGGAGCTCACCAAGGCCAGCTGGACTGGGACTGAATAAGCATGGGATGAAACCGGACTCTCTGATCATTTATTTATTATGTGTGTGAATGTATTCACAACTGTTTGTGTGAGCACCTATGCAGGCATGTGCATGCAGAGGCCACTTATTCCTTTGAGAAAAGATCTTCTCTGAACCTGGAACTAATATTTTCTTGGAAGGGCTAGAAGCCAGCATGCTCCAACTTTCCTCCTATTACCCCATCCTCCCTAAACTAGGATTGTACACATGTTTTTCATTCATTCCTGAGGTTGTTTGACATTCTCACATCTTCTTTGCATATAATCTTTATGAGCTTTGTTACACATGAATGCTGGGATCCGGTCCTCATGGTTGTGCAGCTAGCACTCTTTACTGCTTAGCCATTGCTTCAGCCCCCAATAAGAATTTATAAGTAAAGAAAATATAAGAAGAAGAGGGTTAGAAAGAGAAAAACAAGATGAGAAGAAAGAGATACTCATCAGGGATTAGGGTGACGAAAATTTGCTATAATGGAAACAAAAATGAGACTCTTTGCTTTCTCATTGCATGATACAAACCAAAGGGAGAAGCACATGAAGCAAATTTCCAATAGGAAAAAAAGCATAAAGCTCATAAAGACTATATTCATAGAAGATTCAGAATGTGAAACAAACCTCAGGTATGAATGAAAAATCATGAACAAAAACTGAATGCAGGCATAAAATTCATCCAACTATCAAAAAATGCTAAACTAATATGATCTAACAACAATAAAGTAATGTACAATTTTACCTTAGTAGTTGAGCTAGTCAGTGAGGATGAAGGTAAAAACTGTGAAAAGAGATTATGTTGTGGAGTCAGGAGTTTTATTTTGGGTTTAGGTCTGAATTCTGGCCAGCTTAGTGCGCCTCAGAGTTCATCATTAGTGATCCTAGGCAATCATGTCGGTTTTCTGTACCTCGGTTTCACACCTCAAAAAAAAAAAAAATGAGAAGAAAGTACTTCTTCTTGACAGGGTTTTAAAGATGACATGGTTTTATGCATGTGAATATTATACATTTAGGATTGTGCTTGAAAAACTGCAACCACCTAGGAAGTGCTATTGGATTTTTATTTGCTTTGTTGTTTTTGCTTTTTTTTTTTTTTTTTTTTTTGAGATAGGGTTTCTCTGTGTAGCCCTGGCTGTCCTGGAACTCACTCTGTAGACATCGCTGGCCTTGCACTCAAAGATCCTCCTGTTTCTGCCTCCCAAGTGCTGGGATTAAAGGCATGCACCAGACTACCTGTCTAAACAGCTTCTTTATTAAACAATCGTATTCACAGCATAAAAAGAAGAATCCACATCAGTTTTCATTGCCCCTTTTTTCATAATTAGAAAAAAATGTATAACATAATATACTTTCAATTTTATCTTCTTTGAACTCAAATACATTTAGATATAGTAGTCTTTATTTAGAGTGTGAGCTTGTTAAAATTGATGCCACTAGTTTATAAATATATATTTCCATCTGGACGAATGGAAAGATAGATAATAAGGATGATGAAGATAAATAAATGATAGATAGACAGATATGATAGATAGATACATACATACATAGATAGATAAATAGATATATGATAGATAGATAGATAGATAGATAGATAGATAGATGATAGATAGATACATAGATGATAGATACATATATAGATACATAGATTGATTGATTGACTGATGAAATAAAGTGTCTTCTGTATGGGTTTGCAGTAACTTTTAAATGCTTTTTGAAATTTTTATCATTGCTTAACTTCTTCATATTATCCTGTAACAGTAAAAAAATAAATAATACTACTTGAAAACTTGTTTATTATAGAAATTATACTGTATATTACTGTATTTTTAGATTTACATCATTAAGTATCACAGTAATGCTAACCACCAACTTGGCAGAATCACTTGGGAGATGGGCTCTGGAGAATTGTCTTGATTCCTGTCCACTATGGTTGGCACCACACCATTATTCTCTGACTAGGTTCCTGAATTGTACCAGTGAAGGAAGGGATAGAGCAGCAGCATGCATTCACTGTTTTCTGTATCCCCACTCTGGATGCAATGATTTACGCTTTTAAGATTCTGTGGCCTTTACTTTCTCATCGTAATGCAGAAAAATGTAGAAGAGCTTTTTCTAATGTACCAAATCTACATTTGTCTTTGACAAATCATTTTTTTTAACTAGAAAACAATGTCGACTCAGAAATCTTCACAGAAAAAAGTATCAAGAGAAAGTAAATTCTTTCATTGATAACTCCCCTTTTCTATTGTAGCATTTCTTTTTTGTGGTTCTATTTTATCATGGCTCTCCTTTTCAACATTCTCTCTACATATCTCTGCTTGCTGCCTGTGGATCAGGGTATAAATCTCTCAGCTACTGCTCTAGCACCATGCCTGTCTGCTTCTCACCATGATGAGAAACTGTAATCAAAACTGTAATCAAGGGGCCAATTAAATGTTTTCTAAGAATTGCTTTGGTCATGGTGTCTCTTAACAGCAATAGAACAATAACTGAGACAGCAACTTTGCCTTCACTCTGTCTTGAATACTCTGTTCCCAGCTTCCATAGGAGATGACTTTATTGTTCTGTTCACGTGTTGTGTCCATGATGGAGCCTCTTATGATCATTCTTCTGAAACTCCTGCCCAAGCTGTCCTTTTCCCACTGTTTTTATTCTTTTTCCTAGTAGACCATCTAATACATTGCTTACCTTATATGTACTCTTCATTGTCCCCCTCTGTTAAAATCTAAGTTCTATAAAAGCTAATTTTAGTCTTCACTTATTCGCTCTAAGTACCTGGTAATCTGTAGCATATGGTTGGCACCCAAAAGCAATTCTGAGTTAATAAGCACATAAAAGTAGAACCAATAAGTATACTTTAAACTTCTGAAAATTAAAGTAAGACTAAAATAGTCTTAGAGGCAGCACTTTAGAAAAACTAGTCAGGCCACATTTTAGGCACAATTCTTATACTACATTAAAATGTCATCATATTCACAATACATGCATATTTCATACTGGAGGTGAATTGATCATTTTTTGTTCATACACAAATGCCTTTAAATTGGCTTATCCTCCACCATTAAAAAAGTATCAATTCTTCTTTTGTTTAAATAGCTAAAGCTAGCATGGTTAAAATTCAACATCGTCTATTCAGTGCAGTTTAAAGGCACACAAAGCTATAGAGATTATTAAAGCCTCACAGAAACATTCTCAAACCCTTTAGGTACTCATTATAGAGGAAACAGTCATAAACACAGAAGGAATTTGCTCTCAGTGCTTATAGTAAATAAGTAAATGAAGTTTATTGCTTTATTTTGAAACTTAGTAACTCCCTCCTGCCCTGTCTTTTTAACTGCCCTCATTGTCCTTGCATGTCTACTCCTGTACTGTTTAATGTGTTACCTTCTCTGATAGATATAGATACACGTCTTCGACCATATTTTTTTCTTCCAACAAAATCACTAAAATTCTGCCTAATTTAGATTATGGATATGTATCTGAGATCATTTTTTTTTTACTCAGAGGAAATAAAACTTGTACAAAGAAATAAAGCTTAGAATTTATGTTAATTAAAAAATAACAAGAAACATTTATCATCCATCCTTTCAGCTTAGACATGAGAGACAGTAGCATAAATAATTTTCATGTAACTCTATTCAAAAGCTTTTGAATAACTTACATACAGGAAGCATTTTATTTCAAGCTATAAGTGTTGCCCGAGCCCACAGTGACACTTCTTCAAACGTAAGCGTCATTGCTACTGACAACTGCAATGCCAGTAGTGGTGAGAGACCTGGAGAAGAACTTTCCCAGTACCGACAACTCTACTAAATCTGCCTTTATTTAGAGTCTGGTGCTGAATCATGTTCTCCCCACTTCAGCAGAGGAAACAAATGAAAACAGCTGATTCCTGCAGAAGGCTTACTGTCCATGTAGAAGTTTTCTATTCTGCCTTCCCCTCAGATTACCATCCTGGCATGCCTTTCTTTAACACAATAGAAATGGCTGTATCTTGGATCCACAGAATCGATGTGACGTGGTTTCATACATCTTTCCTTCTGGGAGATCACCAGGTACTCAAAATAGTCCAAAAAGGTCTTCTTTACATTTTACTCTCTCCCACTTGTCTGTGAGCTATGATTAAATTGATAAATGTTTGATTTATTAAAGTTTGCTAGAGCTCGCAGACATGATCTCCTAGATTTTTGACTGAATCCTTTTCTTTTGTATAATATTACAAGAAGAAATATCTTAGGCTTGTTCCAACTTCCTGTTTGTCCTCTTCACAGTGTTTTTCCTTTCATGAAATTAGCCATTCCCAGGCATTATAGACAACCTATATTACAGATGTATTATAAAATATTATAAAAAACACTTCAAAGACCATAAAAATATGTCTCCAGTGACTCAAAAGTCACCCATTTGAGTAAGCAGCTGAGACGGGAGAGACAGCATCCTTGTGTGTGTTCAGTTACTGTGGTCTTCCTGGGTACACAGGCTTAGATGGGCACCAGCTACCAAAGACAGAAAACGCTAACCAAAAAGGAATATAAAATGGGTCTCTAATTTTAAAGCACAGGGGATAAAAAAAAACAAAACAGTCAGGCAAATCTTTAATCTCACCATGATTTTTGAAAACGTGAAAATATTCCTACCAGCCTCAATTAGTGACACAACTGGTGCAGGGTTTTTCTTTGTTGGGTTGTGGTTTTATAATTAGTTTTGGAATAAAAATTTATGTCTACAAGAGATTATTTTACACTAACATTCTCATAATATTTCTTTTGTAAATTCATGCCTGGGTTAACCTCTGAATTTAGACTTTCTGACTGACTGAGGAGTCATCTATCACATTGCTCACTAGCCATCTGCATTCCTCATTGCTAGTTGTGATCCAATCACTCCTGAAATAGTTGGGCACTCAAACAAAGAAGTTAACTCAACTCATAGCTATCGTTTTATCTGAACCGAGTGAGCCATATATTTAAGCTGTTCATTTGAAATAACTAAATGTACAAGTAAATAAAGAAATTATCTAGAGGTCCTGTGTTCATTACAGAAGGCCTGTGCCTCTTTCACCTAATACTCAATGATGTTATCTTCCATACCTACAATATAATATCAAAACTAGGGATTTAACATCAGCACACATGTGAATACTTCTATATCATTTAATTGGAAATGTACATTTATAAAACCACTGTTTCAGTCAAAACTTTTTATCACTGCAAAATTCTTACCCCTGATACCTTTTTATAATTTATCTGTTTCCTTTCTCTCCCAGACTATTGTTATTCTGGACAGTCATTAATCAGCTTTCATCTCCATAATTTTTCCATTATAGACTATTATCTAAACATGTAGGTGAGATCAGATACTATGTGACTTACTGGGATTTTTATTTGCTTAGCATAAAGCTCTTTAAATTATCCATATTTTATGTTTAATGGTATTTTCTTTTTCTGCTAAGTACTATACATGGTGCTGTTTGTTATCAATGGTGGTATTCCCTGGAGACAGATTGCTCAAGCACTAACTCATAAATATTCATTTTGTTTGCTTACATTTTATAACTATTATAACAATTGCTGCTCTGAAAAAAATGGTACAGATTTAAATAAGTATTTAGTATTAATAAGTATTAAGTAAATAAGTGTTCATTCCTGGAATAAGTAAGGAGAAATTTAGTTGCTGGATCATTTTGTAAGTGTACACTTAATTGTTTTAGAAGACTACCATTTTTTTCAGAATGGCTGTAACATTTTACATATAGCAGATGATATTAGAAAAAACCCTGTCCTAAGAGGTATGCATTACCCATATGATGAGTAATGTTGAACACATTTTATATATTCACTGCCTTTGTATATCTTCTCAAGAACTATTTCTTGAGTTTGGCTCATTTTCAGATTCTAATTCATTTCTTTAACATTGATGGTTGAGAATTATTCTTTGTATCTCCTAGATACACAGAACACAAATGGTTCTCCTAGTCTGTAACCTGTGCTCTCATTCTTTCAACAGTGTCTGTTACAGGACAAAGGTTTTCAATTTTTATACAAGCATTTATTAATTTTTGCTTTTATGAATCTTGTTCAAAGTATGTTGTCTAATAACTACAGGCTTTCAGCTCTGAGGTTTTCACTTCTGTCATTTTCTGAAAGTTTCACAGTTCACAGTCTATGCTTTACATAAATCCACTAAGTTCATCCTGATGTGTTTTTCTGTAGGGCTTGAACTTTACCCTTCTTAGCTCTTGAGCATAGTGCAGCAATCAACAGGGATGAGTGCATATATCCACGGAAGGACTTAAAGTCCTGTAGGTATAACCTAGGGCTGGTATAGGTGGGTCATATCCTATATTTAGTTTTTATTTTTGTGAAACCTCTGTGCTTATTATGTAGTATTTTCCCTGGCTTAAAACCCATAAACATAATACACACATATATCTATTCCTAGGTTCTATATATGGTGTGTGTGTGCATGTGCACGTGTGTGTGTGTGTGTGTGCATGACAAGAAAGTAGAAGGAAATTGGCTTAAAGGGGAAAAGAGAGGAGGAACAAGACAGCACACTGGAGGTAATGAATTCAAATGTAATACCTACACACAATTAACTCTTAGTCAGAAAACAAATAAAATCATCACATTTGATATCAAATGCATAGAACTGGAAAACATTATATTAAATGAAAGAAGCCTGACTCAGACAAACCATGTATTTTTCTCTCATATGTCATCTTAGATTTTAATTTTATGTATGCATGTATATGTGGGGAACAGAAATCATGGACTAAAAAAAGGATTCATGAGAAAGGAGGATCTCAAGGACATGGGAAAAGAGAGAGTAATAGACTACAGAAAGCAGAAAAGCATAAGGGGAAGAAGTGGATCACAGGGGCATAAGGATCAACAAGAAAAAACACATGAAAATTTCATCATGAAATCCATTCGTTTGTAAATTTTAAAGACTAATCAAAATAATCAAACAGGTTAGTTTTATTAATTCAGGTGGGCCTTACCCACCAGATGAGAGACTCAAAGGGACAGAAGACTGAGTTCCCTAGGTCAAAACATCATTGTCCTGCCATCAATAGCAGGACTTGAACTGTAGCTGTCATGTGACTTTTCCTGGAAGATGGCTATCTCTGTTTTCCCTGAATAACAAACTAGACTTTCTCTGACAGTCTAGAGAAAATACTTCACCTATGACAAGCTTAGTGAAGCAAGGAGTCTATGGGGTTCCTTGCAGGAATATGGGGGAGGGGTTACCTTCAGATGACTCCAAGACACAATCCCCAAGGTGCCCAAGATGCCAGCATGGGAAATGATTCACAAAAGCCTATTCTTGTGGCTCCCTGCATAACCCGTATACAGGCAGCACATGCTAGTCAGTCTCTTGTACGCAGTAGAGGCTTATGTGACGATGGGGAGGATCCTGTAACACCCGGGATCTTCTTGGTTATCTAGGAGTTGTGTTTCTTCTGTCTTGTTTGCCCCCTCTCTCCAGGGGGGAAACATTTCAGTTTACAGGAAATAGCAATACATCACAAACACTGGCTCATTGGTAAGGCCTTTAGATTAACAGCAAATTCTGAAAATGTAAAACTTGACAGCCTACCTAATTATGCAAGACAATTCATTAAAGTATCTATGCATGGGAATGTAGCTCAATATTAGAGCACTAGTTTTCTATACAAACAGCCTCAACACCACATAAAAAGTAATATATCTATCTGCCTATCTAATCTATCAACCACTCAATTACTTATTTCCTAGAAAACTTCAGTTAATATAGATTTTATTAACTTGTAAGTATTATATAAATCTCTTAAATTGATGTTTTACCAATTCTAACAAAGTGTAGAAATCATGCTTTACATTAAGCCATTTATTATAATTCTTTTAAATTTTTAATTTTTATTACATTAATTAGTTAACTTGCTAGGGGTGCACCTGTGGAGGTTTGCAGACAACTTATGGCAAACAAGTACCCTTACTCATCTCTCAGGCACTCCTCCCGCCTTCCTTTTTTTTCTCTCCCTTTCTTTCTTCCTGTTCTTGTATTGGGGGTCAAGTCCAGACCTTGTATATTTTAGTCAAGAACTCTACTACTGCACTAGACCTCTATAGCCAATAATACAGTCTGAAGCATCTCCTCTGTGCTTTGTTTTAGCTTAGCTTTGTGTTTTTATCTCTTTTTTATTAAGATTTTTCTGTCTGTCTGTCTGTCTGTCTGTGTATGTGTGTTTTGTGTGTGTGTGTGTGTGTGTGTGTGTGTGCCGGCATGAGTTTATATATATCATGTGTGAAAGGACCTGAGGAGGCCAGAAAGGGAACATTAGATACCCAGGAACTGGAATTACAGTTGTTTGTGGGTCTGTTTGGTGTGAGCGCTGGGAACTGAACCCAATCCTCTGCAAGAGCAGCAAGTTTTTAAACACTGAGTCATTTCTCCAGCTCCAAGGTCTTTTATTCGTTTTTGTTGTTGTTGTTTTATGGGTTTTGTGTGTGTGTGTTGCTTTGATATTTTCACGATATTCTAAGATACTTCTTTTACTTGATGGTACAGATTTCTTTGTGTCACCTTCCTTTAAGTTGTTCTCCTAGGAATGAACTCATAACAAACCCTCTTGGCTCCTTTTTTCTACAGTGTCTTGATTTCCCTTTCCTCCCTCCAGGATATATTCATAGATGTAGAATTCTGAGTTGTCAAGTTTTTATTGTTTTTTTTTCAGTATTTGTCAAACATTTTTCTATTTGTTCTTGGCTCCCATAATTACCATAATTTCACCATCACTAAATCATTTCCAGGTTGTTTATTCTATCCACAAGTCTGGCCCTGATGTGTCTTGGTGTAAATTTCTTTGGGTTTACCCTCTTTCTTGAATTTTTTTCTTTGGTTTTGGCCTTGGTGCTGCTCTTCTACTGTTTCCCTATAGTCATTATTTCTTTGACTGTTACATCCCCATCCTGTCTTCCAGCAACTATAATACAAACATTTTAATAATTTCACATCCCAGGAATTCTCATATATTCTTGTCTTTGTTTTTCTTACTTTTCAGATTACTCAAATCCATTGCTCTGTATTGAAGTTCAACTATTCTTACCTTTGTTCTCTCTAATCTTCTATTGAGTTCATTTTCTAATTAAAAAAATTTCCTTGTTTTTATACTTGTTATTTTAATTTTTCCTTAGTTTTCTCTTTTTAACTTTTCTTCTATGAATTCATTTTTTACATATTTATAATTTTTCATTCATTTTATGTGTGTTCTATTGCTTACTGAAGGGCTTTTATAGTTGCTGTTTTTAAATCCTTATCAGATAATTCTAACATCTCTTGTATGGCTGTTTCAACATGATTGATTTCTTGCCACATTCAGATTAAGATCTTCCTGATATAGTATGTAAAATTTTTATTGAAACACGTTATTATGCAATGAGACTGTATCTTATTTATATTTTGAACGTTAGCCGGCCTTCTACAATATTGCTTCAATGCTTTCTTAGAATTGCCATCATTCATCATGTCAAGTCTAGATTTTCCACTCAACCTCCATTACTACTCCTGGGTGGGAATGAGAGTTCAGGTTCCTCACCAGGCCTTTCCTGATGTCCTCTGGCTAGGAGGAGAAAAACAACTGTATTGTTTCCCACATGGTCCCTATTGACAAGGTGAGGGGCACCCAACCACCACTGCTGATTGGGAGCTAAAATCCTGAGTCTCCAAGGAAAGAGGAACTGTGCCTTTTCACGATAAGAGTATGGTGGAAATCCAATCTGCCTGCTGGTCCACACTCTGAGGGAAGGCTCAGATCAGAGGAAAGGAAAGTTAATCAGAGGAAAAGCCAAAAAATTCCAGTCTTCAATCAATGGGTGGGGCATTAGGGTGGCCATCACAACCTACCAGAGGTAAAACCAAGACTTTCTCTCTACTCAGCAGGATTTGTTGGAAGGGTGAGTGTGACTACCCTTAACCCCTCCCCACCTGTGGTGTTTGGTTGAATTATTTACATGTTTTCTGCATTGTTTCACTATGCTTTTCCTGACCATTGACTAAAACAATGAGACTATTCTTGGGACTTTTTTTTTTTTTTTTCTGAAACATTGGCATTAAGGATTGCCAGCTTCCTCAGGGCCCATCTTTTCTTATCTGAATTTTCACTTTCATAGGTTTGTTCACCTATGAAAAGGTGATATATGATAGGGTAAGCTGACATATGAAACGGGAAATTTCGCGTAGGTCAGAGGCTCTGATTAATTTCCTGAGAAGGCTGATGTGGGTGCTAGGAACTGAACTTGGGTTCTTTATAAGACCAGTATCAATCTTAAGTGCTGAGCCACTCTTAAAGTAATATTTATCAATTTTTGTATTTGCATATTTATTACATGGATGAGGGCACAACAACCCCAGAAAGTTATTTTTTCATTTATTTAATATGTGGAGTGGGGGCTATGACTCATGGAGTCAGAGGATGACTTTGGGGTGTGGGTTCACCCCTTCTGTCACCTAGATGTGAGGAATTAAACTCAGGTCATCACATGCTGCTGAGTCATTTTTTTTTTAAGTGATAAAATCCAATTATGTTGTCCAGGGACCTTCCTGCCCCACTCAACACAGGAGCTGGACTACAGGTGTGTGCCTCTGCTTTCATTGTTTGATATTTATATGTTGTCATGTCATAACAACTTGCACAGCCTATCTAGGATGTGAATCATTCTTTTGTCCAGCAGATCCATGCTCTGCATACCCATTATAGACTTATAAGCCAGGATGACTATCAGACTGTCATAACATCACTGTGCTATTATTCAACTGACCCTGATTTTTTCATATATGCTTCTTTTTCATTGATTTTTATTGAGCTCTACATTTTTCTCTGCCCTCCTCCCTGCCTCTCCCCTCCCCTTAAGCCCTCTCCCATGGTTCCCATGCTCCAAATTTACTCAGGAGATCTTTTCTTTTTCTATTTCCCATGTAGATTAGATCCATGTATGTCTCTCTTAGGGTCCTCATTGTTGTTTAGGTTCTCAGGAATTGTGATTTGTAGGCTGGTTTTCTTAGCTTTATGTTTAAAAACCACTTATGAGTGAATACATATGATAATTGTCTTTTTAGGTCTGGGTTACCTCACTCAAAATAATGTTTTCTAGCTCCATCCATTTGCCTGCAATTTTCAAGATGTCATTATTTTTTTCTGCTGTGTAGTACTCCATTGTGTAAATGTACCACATTTTCCTTATCCATTCTTTGGTCGAGGGGCATTTAGGTTGTTTCCAGGTTCTGGCTAAGATAAGCAATGCTGCTATGAACATAGCTGAGCACATGTCCCTGTGGCACAATTGAGCATCCTTTGGATATGTACCCAAAAGTGATATTACTAGGTCTTGAGGAAGGTTGTTTCCTAATTTTCTGAGAAATCTCCACACTGATATTCAAATGGCTGTACCAGCTTGCATTCCCAACAGAAATGCAGGAGTGTTCCCTTTACCACACAACCTATCCAGCATAAGTTGTCATTGGTGTTTTTGATCATGGCCATTCTTATAGGGGTAAGATGGAATCTCAGAATTATTTTGATTTGCATTTCTCTGATGACTAAGGATGTTGAGTATTACCTTAAGTGTCTTTCAGCCATTTTAGATTCCTCTGTTGAGAGTTCTTTACTTAGATCTGTACTCCATTTTTTAATTGGATTATTTGTTCTTTTGATGACCAATTTCTTGAGTTCTTTGTATATTTTGGAGATCAGCCCTCTGTCTGATGTGGGGTTGGTGAAGATCTTTTCCCATTCTGTAGGCTGTCTTTTTGTCTTGTTGACTGTGAACTGACCCTTATTTTACACAAAAAGGCCACAAAGCACATGAATAGTGGCAATTCTGACATGTAACAGTGAATTCATCAAATTCTTCAAGTGCAAGGTGAAAATACAATAAAATCTTGAGAAACCGTATTTACATAACTTTTATTGCAATGCATTGTTATTGTTTTTCTATTTTATTACAGCTGTTATTTTATTACTGTGTCTAACATATAAACTAATTTTAACATATGTATATAGAGGGAAAAGCCAATATATATAGTGTTTAGTGGTGGCCTTGGGCATCTTTTAGTGTTTTTTTTTTAAACATAACCTTCACATAGTAAAGAATTATTATATAAGTCAAAAAATTAACCCCCAAAACATTGATTGTTATGTCATTTTTGGGGTAAATGAACCTCACTAGTTCAATTTTTTTCTGTGCCTTTCAGAAATTTTTTTAAAGTATGATGTCATTCATATTGTTAGAGTCAATAGGAAGAGTGTGTAAAAGTAAATTTACTTCATCTTCCAGGAAGCAGGTGTCCTCTGTTTGGAATTTTAAAACATTGGACTATATCATAGAGTCATACAAAGACTTTGTCTCACACAGTCCGAATATGCTGAAATCAATGCCCAGCCCCTCAGAGGAAGAACATACTTGTAGAATGTACCTCTAAAGGGCTAATTAAGTTCAACCAACAGGATGAAGGCAAACCTGTAACTAGGTACTTAAAGGAGAAGACTGAAAAACAGGCTGAACAGGATAGCCATGTGAAAATACAGGAGGAAAATGGTTGTCTCCAAGCCAAGAGAGGTCTTGCCTCTAGAAACAAAGCATTATACTTTAAGCAGCCTAATTTTTAGTACTTTGTTAATGCTGCCTCAGTAAATAGACAGAACCACGGCATTACAATAAGATATTGATTTTGTTTAATGTTTGGGGGAAAAGTTCTGCATGAAAAATTTAGTTACTCATTTTTCTTTCTTTTACTTTTCACTTAGACTAAAAATTTACAATTGTAGCAGCCAGCATATGTTCCCCCAAAGAATTACTTTTCTCTAGGGGAGATACTCTTAAAAAGTATTTAAAAGTAAAAATCTGGAAATTCATCTGTTTCCCAATCTGTTCTACAGCATACCAACTAGAATCTCTAAATGCATGAGGGAGATACCTGTCTGATACAAAGATGGATAGTTCCAGAAAAGAATCAAATCTGGGGGATGGGACAAATGTGACTGCAGTGATGTGTGCACAGAAGCAAGACTGACTATTAGACATGGAGACAGAAGATTAGGAGATAAAAAAGAAGAGAATAAAAGGAAGGGGTAAAGAAAGAGCAGAAGATAGAGAGATGCAATGTGGGAAAATAAAGAAGAAAAAAGTCACAAATCCCCTTTTTCTTGTTTATTAAACATTACAGACAGAATTCCATAGAATTCTTTCAAAATGGAGATTTCTCTACTGTTTGATAATAATGTTTTAGAGGAAAAAGCCAATGATGTACAAAATGAAAGAATGCTCTGAAAAAAACCTGTCTCTGCCTCCTGAGTCCTGGGATTAAAGTTGGCTGGGCTAGAGAGATGGCTCAGCAGTTAAGAGCACTGCCTGCTCTTCCAAAAGTACTGAGTTCAATTCCCAGCAACCACACAGTGACTCAAAACCATCTGTAATGAGATCTGGTGCCCTCTTGAGGAAGAGACCTGGTTGGTGGTCCTTATCAACTTAGACCATGAAACCCAATATAGACAAGTTCAACAGAACCACCATATAGGGGATGCCCATACATGATTCAGCATTACCAGGGCATAAATTACATTTGAATTTCATTCATCACTACCACCAACTGACGCCTTTATTTTAAAAGGGTAAGTGGCTATAGCTATGTGCTTGTATTTCTGGTTCCTCTATTCCATTCCCTTGCTCTTCATGGCAGATCATATGACAGGAACATTCTGTATTATTACTATGGATATGAAATTCAATTTGAGATCTCATATCATACCTCTAGCATCCCACTTTTTCTAAAGATTGAGTTCATCATTCAGGGTCTTTTGTGCCTTCATATCGACTGTAGGATTGTTTCTTCTGTACTGTAAAGATTTTGATAAAACTTGCATTGATTCTACAGATAACATTTAGTAACACTGTTTCTACAATATTAATTCTGCCATAATCATATAGCTCTTTTCATCTTCTAATTTCTTCTTCAATTTCTTTTTTTCTTTTTCTTCTTCCTTTTACCTTTCTTTCTTTCTTTCTTTCTTTCTTTCTTTCTTTCTTTCTTTCTTTCTTTCTTCTTTCTTTCTTTCTTTTTGGTGTCTTAATGTTTTCCTTGGAGAGACCTTTAATCTCCTTTGCTAAGTTTATTCCTAGACACGTTTTCCCCTTGCAGCTATTGTGAATGGGATTTCTTTTCTGATTTCTTATTTTGGTAAACTCAAGTTTGTATACAGAAAAACCACTGCCTTCTCTGTGTTCATTTTGCAGCCTGCTGAGTTGCTGAAAATGATTATTACTTCTAAAGAGTTTTATGGTGGGCAAGCAGATTCTTGAGCAGAAGGTTGAATGGAATTACAACCTCTGAAGTTAGTCACATCCTGACAAGGCAGTTCCTGCCGTGAGAATATTGTCAGATGGTCCTCAAATCTTCTACAGCTCATATGAATTTTCAAGCCCAACTATCTTTTAAAAAATTCATATCTTTCCATTAAATAGATTTTGTCTCAGTTAAGTAGGTTTAGTTTTTGCTGGCTACAATCAAATTACACTAATGTACACATTCTTAATCTCCCTTTTCCTTTAAGTCTGAGTCTAAAAGATTTTGATTTATAATTTAAATTTTATTGTGGATTCCTATGCACACACTGGTAACACCAAGGAAGTCTTTAACAAGTGATAAGTATAATTAGAAAGGATTTTTCTCTTCGAGACCAACCTGGTCTACAGAGCTAGTTCCAGGACAGGCTCCAAAGCCACAGAGAAACCCTGTCTCGAAAAACCAAAAAAAAAAATAAATAAATAAAATAAAATAAAAAAATAAAATAAAAAAAGAAAGGATTTTTCTCTTTCTGGTCTCCTTTAAGGAAGTAGTAAATTGTGAGCACTAAAGTCTTGATTACATGTTGACAACCAGTCATCAAAGGTCTGCTTAGCACTGAACCCCACAGTCATGGTGTCTATGGGATTTTATCTTCAAAGGATGGAATTTGCATCAGCAGAATAATCTATATAGGAAGTACATGTATTTCTGAAAATAGTTTAGTCACATTCTAGAAGTTAAATCTCTTTTATCATTTCCTTGAGGGAAGGAACATGAAAGGATCTTAGCTGTAAATTTCACACCACTCATGGCTCCCTGAGAAAACAGGGATATGCAGTGTCTATACAGAAAGAAGCAAGAAATGTGTTGGGTAATTTTCTGTAAATCCTGACTTATCCTATAATACAAAATTCATCTTGCAAACTCATTTTACTTCCTCTATAAATTTTCTATTTATCATTTTGATATTGTTATCTAGATTTTTTTAATCTGTTTTGAGAAATATGTTTCTTTGTAACTTTTATTTACTATCTTTGGGAAGTGTAATTCTCAAGGCATAGTTTTTGATGTGTGTGTGTGTGTGTGTGTGTGTGTGTGTGTACTCTGAATTGAAACACTCAAAATATCTACATTTTGTAAAAAACAATCCTGTTCCACCTAGCATTTGTAAAACTGCATATGAAGGGGTTGTACTCATCTGGGGACATAGCATATTTTAGGAAGTGTTTAAATTTGGAAAACCTTATCAAAATCAAACGTTTGACAGGTATATTTGGAGCACTTAGTGTTGAGTGAGGTTTCTGTCCTACCTGGTCCTACAATCGTTAAGTCCCAAAGAAATCACAAAGAGGTCTACATTAATTATAAACTGATTGGCCTATTAGCTCAAGCTTCTTATTAACTCTTATAACTTATATTAGCCCATTATTCTTGTCTATGTTGGCCATGTGGCTCAGTACCTTATTCAGCTAGGCAGTTACATCTTACTTTCTCTGTGTCTGGGTCACGACTGCAGACTGAAACTTTCCTCTTCCTGAAATTCTCATTGTCCCATCTCTACTTCCTGCCTGGCTGGCTACTGGCCAATCAGCATTTTATAATACGAGTGACGGGATGAAAGACCATTGTCCCACAGCAGTTTAGCCTAAGGAATGTGGACAAGCAAGTAGGATCACGACTATTTTCAAATATTTATCTGAAGAAGTTGATAGATCTCATTAATTTATCATGATTTGAGAGAGAGAGGTGCAGGGATAGTTCTCTTTTCTAAAAACCTTTAGAGAATTCCTCACTAGAGGGATCTAATACATGCTAGACAGGTCATAGACATGCATACTCCCTACTAATCATGAGATGCCTTGACTCTGCAACTCTTCTTCCTTGTAATTTGGATCACTTCTCATTTGAATTTGAAACACAGTTGATGATGCACATTTGTATATGCATCCTACAAAATGACTTTGTGCTAAAAGTTAAGAATGGTCTACAAGATAAAAAAAATTAAGTAATAATTTTTTTTTAACAGAAGAGCAGTTATCAGTTTATTTTGACCCACGGTGCCAAAAGAACAGTCCATTGTGCGAGCAAAGGCATGGCAGCTGGTATGGGTCTATCTTGGTTACTGATCTATTTGTGCAATAGACACCATGACCAAACAACTTATAAAATAAAGCACTTAATTAGACTTACCTTTCCAGGGGCTTAGAGTTTCTGATGATGGAGCAAAGGCATGGTGGCAGACAGTAGGAGGAAGTGGCAGCTGGAGCCCACATTGCCATCTGATCTGGAAGCAGGAGGCAGTGGGAGCTAATTCAAATAATGTTATCCCTCTAAAATCTCAAAGACTTCTCTGAGTGACACACCTCCAGGAAAGCCATGTCTTCTAATTCTACCCAAATAGTTCCACCAACTGGGGAACAAATACTCAAACATATGAGCCTATGCAGCTATCATAATTTGAAACCATCACAAGCTCCGTGCTAGTGGCAGGAGCCTCATCAGGAGGCAGAGAACAGAACTGGAAGTGTGATTGGGCTGTAGCTCATACAGCCCCATTCTCAGGACTCCCCTCTCCATTATGCAGGCCAAAGGACTTATCAAACCAGTGCCACCATCCAGGGGTAGGAGGTATTCAAATAAGTCATCCTCATTTTCATTGCATAAACGAATAGTGATGTTTTCCTTAGGCATTTAAGAATATGAGGATCACAAATTATAGACTCAGTGGCCCCTATCCATGGCTAGAAACCAATTATGAGTGAGTACATCCCATGTTCTTCTTTTTGGGTCTGGGTTACCTCACTCAGGATCGTATTTTCTATTTCCATCCATTTGCATGCAAAATTCGAGAAGTCATTGTTTTTTACCGCAGAGTAGTACTCTAATGTGTATATATTCCACACTTTCTTCATCCATTCTTCCATTGAAGGGCATCTAGGTTGCTTCCAGGTTCTGGCTATTACAAATAATGCTGCTATGAACATAGTTGGACAAATGCTTTTGTCATATGATAGGGCATCTCTTGGGTATATTCCCAAGAGTGGTATTGCTAGGTCCAGGGGTAGGTTGATCCCAATTTTTCTGAGAAACCGCCACACTGATTTCCAAAGTGGTTGCACAAGTTTGCAGTCCCACCAGCAATGGATGAGGGTACCCCTTTCTCCACAACCTCTCCAGCAAAGGCTATCCTTGGTGTTTTTGATTTTAGCCATTCTGACAGGTGTAAGAGGGTAAACCCAAGGAAAAACATATAGATATCCTCCCAGCTATGGGAAATAGACATGACTGATGGGCAAAAAATTGGAATCTTGGGGGTGGGGTGGGATGGGGATGAGGGGTGATGGGGAGAGAAAAGTGTGAAGGAGAAGATGAGGGGAACTGGGGGAATCGGGGTGATTGGGGATAAAGGAAGGTTGGATAGGGGAGCAGGGAAACTCATACCTTAGGTAAGGGAGCCACCTAAGGGTTGGCAAGAGACTTGAACTTGGAATGGCTACCAGATGCCCAGGGCAATGTCCCCAGTTAGTTCATTGGGGCACCTGAGGATAGGGAACCTGAAATGAACCTATCCTATAATCATACTGATGAATATCTTGCATATCGCCATAGAACCTTCATCTAGCGATGGATGGAGATAGAGCCAGAGACCCACACTGAAGCACCGGACTGAGCTCCCAAGGTTATAATGAGGAGCAGAAGGAGAGAGAACATGAACAAGGAAGTCAGGACCATGAGGGGTGCACCCAACCACTGAGACAGTGGGGCCGATCTATTGGGAGCTCACCAAGGCCAGCTGGACTGCTACTGAAAAAACATGGGATAAAACCGGACTCTCTGAATGTGGCGGACAATGAGAGCTGACGAGAGGCCAAGGAGAATGGCACAGGAACTTTCATCTGGCGATAGATCGAAAGAGAGACAGAGACCCAATTTGGAGCAACGGTCTGAGCTCTTAAGGTCCAAATGAGGAGCAGAAGGAGGGTGAACATGAGCAAGGAAATCAGGACCACAAGGCGTGCACCCACCCACTGTGACAGTGGAACTGATCTATTGGGAGCTCTCCAAGGCCAGCTGGACTGGGACTGAATAAGCATGGGTTGAAACTGGACTCTCTGAACATGGCGGACAATGAAGGCTGATGAGAAGCCAAGGACAATGGCACTAGGTTTCGATCCTAATACATGAACTGGCTTTGTGGGAGCTTAGCCTGTTTGGATGCTCACCTTCCTGGGCCTGGATGGAAGTGGGAGGACCTTGGTCTTCCTGTAGGGCAGGGAATTTGGACTGCTCTTCAGTATCGAGAGGGAGGGGGAATGGACTGGGGGGAGGAGAAGAGGAGTGGGGATGGGGGAGGGGAGTGGGGGGAGGGGCAATGTGTGGGAGGAGGGGGAGGGAAATGGGAAACGGGGAGCAGTTGGAAATTTTAATTAAAAAAGAATAAAAAAAAGAAAAAAAGAATATGAGGAGGTGTGCACAGAATGAAATAAATTAGCTTTTAAATTTAAGATGAGGCACTAAAATTTTTGTGATGTGTAAATGGGGTTGCCCTCTTAACTAGAAACTAGGATTCCAGATAGATTTCAGGAAAGAAAAAAAAACTGTTATTTCAGTAAGTTTAATAAAGAGTAAGTTACATGGCTAATAGAAAAGGAAAATAAACAGAAATAATGGAAAAATGGGAGAAGCCACTTATAATTTGTCAAGAAATAGAAATAAAGGAGCTGTGTCATCATAGACGATGCTACCTCTGGGCAGATGGAGTTCACCTGTGGGCATGGAAGCAAGCAGGGCCAGCTGGTCAGATGGTAGACTCCAGTAACTTGAATATCTCTAAGAAGCTCTGTGGCCAAAGACACTTGATTTTCTTTTTAATGTAGGGATGTGCTTCCTAAAGTAAATTATGTGTAGTTATAGTTTAAAAATGCCTGTTACCCTATGCTATATACTATGTATTTGTGTAGTAAATGTAGATCTATGATCTAACTTCTGGGGAAAAGGTATAGAGAAAGTTCATATTAATGATTTTTACCAATAATTCATCATTATATAGAATTTGAAAAATCAGTTCTCTGATACCTCAGGGAGAAAAACATTCGATGGTAATTTTATTTTATTTTTTTTTGACACAGGGTCTCCTTTATAAAACAGGCTGACATTAACTTCCAATCTTCTTGCTTCAGTCTCCGAGTGGTGGGATTATAGGTTTGTGTTACAGGTCTGCTTTATTTTGTGGTTTTGACAACATGTAATTGAGCTTATACGCCTTCCTTATAATCTATTGCCATATTTATTAGAAATATAGGAAGTGGCTTCCTTCTTCAGAGGGATACTATAAGGAACATAAAAATTGCCTGCGTCGCATCCCTGTATTTGAAGTCCTCAAATACTATTAATAAAAGTTATAGCTATTGTCACATATAGTGGTGTTTTCACTCTTCATTCAATTCATGTTCAAGGTATTATGTAAGAGAATTTATTCCTGACTGAGTGGGTAAGGAGCTTTTCCCAGAAGTAATTTTAAACATTAAATGTTTTCCTTTAGACACCATAGAAGAAAATTGAAGAAACATTTAAGTTAATTTTAATACAATCCCCTCTAGCAAAATGAAAAAAATCAATTGAAGTATGTCTATATTTTATTAGAATTATTTAGGATTATTGGGATCAAAGCCCAATAGAAATTAATTGTGCTTGATCAATAGTATAGAAACATTTTTAAATAGCAGTAAAGTTTTTTAAAATGCAGGTAAAGCTTTACATATTTTTCTGAAACAATAAAGGAAACAATAGGTGAACTAATGGCGGGAAATGGGCTAAAATTAAGTATTTAGCCAATACCATTTGTCAAGGAGAGCTTATAGGCTATTCTTTAAAAAAAGGATATAGCCCATGTTTATCATGTAGGAATTAGATTGATTAATCAAAGACCTACTTTTAGAACAATGTTGTTAAATCTGAAGGAACTGCTAAGCAAAGTAGAATGAATTGTGTCTATGGAGTCAGCCTAATTATCAATGTTTCATTTGACAAATCTCAAGGCAAGAAAATATCAACAATTAAAAGACACCAGTAACATCTTTGAGTTGATTGTTATTTACAATTGAAAAAAAAAGTCATAAATGGTGCACTTCCAGGTGTGTGCAGGAGTGGAGAACATGATGGAGATTTGAAAACCTGATGAAAATAATTCTCCTTAAAGTCTTCCAGGAGAAAAATAAATCTTCAACATTGTTCTCTCCTTGAGTCTGTGGAGTCTGGGTTAACACATGTAACGGGGGTGGGGGAGAGGTGGTAGATATGCCCTTCTGATATATAATTTGAGAAAAGAAAGCCTTTCTCTACTACCCCAAAATATCTCTACAGTCAGTCTCAGATTTTCACCCCGTAATTATATTCTTTCTTCCCCCTAAAGAGGTCTTGTGTTTAGTTGCCTTCTGGGACTGGAAAACACTCTTGGGGGAAGAAAAATGTATCAATTAACACTTTAAGGAGAATTCGTTACTAAATAAAGAAGTGAGAGAACTGGAGCCACAGAGAAGATTGCATTAGGAAAGAAATTATACCTGAGACGATTTTCAAACACTTCTCAGGCATCCCTTGGGCTTTGCAAGTGAATGTGTACTACTGTCGATAATCATAAATGTTTCTGGTTTAATAATCCCGTAGTGCGGTATGCCAACATGCTTACTTGGATTGCAGATTTGTATCTGTTAGTAATATGAGGCAAGAGGGCAGTTCAGGAAGAGGAGTGTTTTACATAGCCTCCTGGCGTGCAGATTGCATGCCCACTCCAATGCCCTCTTCTAGAGTCCAAAGGTCACCCCCCCCCCTTTATAAGGTAAGTTTCTTCCTACTGGTTTTCAGACTCTCAGTACTTTGTACCTATTCCAGGTGCTCATGCCCCACTTGGGAACTTAAAGGTAAACATAAGCTCTCAGACTTTAGATAGAGTTTTTCACCCTCCCTGGATTTTTAGGGCAAAGCTTCAGGGCAGGAAGGCAACTCCCCCAAGTGAAGAATGTTCCTTTCATTCTGCACAAAGTTTCTCCCACTGCACAGCAGCATCTTTCCTAAACTTGGCGAAGGTTAAGTTCTAGAGACTAGAAGTCTGGGAATTTGTTCAAGTGGGACAGATTGACTACATAGCCTGGGTTTTCACATCCACGCCTGGTGTCACCAAGAGCTACAACAATTACAACAAAACAGACAAAACCTAGCATCCACTAGTAATGTCTCTTTTTTTATCTAATTAAGTTTTATAAATGGTGAAATTCCATGGTTTAACAAAGGTCAAGATACATAGAAAAGTTGAAGGAAAAAAAAAACAACCCTATCATTGGTTTTCTTTATGAAAAGACCAGGAAGACACTAATATGGGGAACCCCAGAAGCACTGAGGTCAAAGTTCAGTCAATATTATTCACAGTTTAAACCATGTTAGTTACTTTTTGTTGCCACTGTGACCAAAATATGTTACAAAAACTCTTTAGGGAAGGAGGCTTTATTTTAGATTGTGGTTTCAGAAGATTTAGTCTGGAGTTACTTGCCGGGTGTACCAGAATAGACCATCACAGTAGTGGGGCAGAAGCTTGCAGTAGAGGACAGTTGTTTACATCATGGAGGACAACAAGCAGAAAGAACAATAGGCAAGGGTTAGGACTAACATTTCCTCTGTTTACCAATTTCTCCAGCTAGTCCTTGACTCCTAACATTTTCACAACCTTCCATAATGGAGCTTCTGGCTGACAGGATTAAGCATTCAATGCACAAACCTAGGTAGGAGCACCATCCCAATCTATAACAATATCCACTTGTGGAGGTAATTTTAATTTTTCGAAATTTAACACCAGGGAGTAGGGGCTCTGATCATCTTTTGTTCTGGACTCTTCACAAATGTCAGTACCTCCTGTTAAAGGTAGGAGTGGGTTTCTTTGCCAAGAAATGTAACAAGCGTATTGTCTCTCTTTGTCTTACTACTTAGGACAAAAGTGGTGTGGATTTGCTTGCAGTACAATTAGAAAATTCAGTTCCTTAATGATATGATTCCTCAGCATGGACACAAACCTATTGTATATTCATCCTCCTCCTACAATATTCCAGTTTCCTTGCTGCTTAGGGAATGAACACAAACATGAAGTTCATGCTGATTTGTACTGTAACTGATACAGTCCTTAATCTACAGCCCAGGAAGCTGATGTCCTCTACCACGGTCCAGAAAACAGTAGAAGGTAAACTTGGAAGCTTAAAGTAAAATGAAATATCATACCACACAGTTTATTATAACTTAAATTTTATAATATATTATAAAATTTATAATATATTACTGGTATGATGGGGGTGCGCGTGCACATACCTTGTAAAAGGTCAAAGGACAAGTTTCGGGAGTCCTTCTCTTCTTTCACCCTGGGTTTCAGGAACTGAACTCCAATCGTTAGTCTGGGTAGAAAGTACCTTTACCTGACAAGTCATCTTGCCAGCCCCCTCTCACAGTTTTTTGTTTTGTTTTGATTTAGTTTCTATTGTTGAGGCAAGATTTCTGTGTATAACAGCCCTGGACATTCTAGAACTTGCTTTGTGGGCCAGGATGGCCTCAAACTCACAGAGATCTGCCTGTCTCTGCCTTCTGAGTGCTTGAATTATAGAGGTGTGCCATCACTGCTCAGTTTATTTCACAGTTTTTTTAAAATTCATTTATTTTTATTTTATGTTATTAGTGTTTTGCCTGCATGTATGTCTGTTTGAGGGTGTCAGATTTCCTAGAACTGGAGTCATAGACAGTTGTGAGCTGCCATGTGGGTGCTGGGAATTGAAACTAGGTCTTCTGGAAGAGCAGTCAGTGCTCTTTTTTATAGTCATCTCTCCAGCCTCTCATTCACAGATTTTAAAAGCTGTGAAATTCCTTCTTGTCTTTTAGAAACAATTTATTTTATCTTAAAATTATGAATATGTGTGTGTGTGTGTGTGTGTGTGTGAGTTTATGCACATGAGTGCAGGTAACTAAGGTGACCAGACCTAAACACTGCATCCCCTGGGACTAACTAGAGTTGGTTGTGAGCCACAAGGTATAGATGCTGGGAATATAACTTGGGTCCTCTGGAAAAAGTCCTCTTAACCTCTGAACTATCTCTCCAGTCCCTGTTCTTGTCTTAATGAAGTCTCAGTATATTACTTTATTTTGCATTTATTTATTTAGTGACAGGCTTATGTTGCCCAGGCTTACTATATAGCTGGGGACAAGCTAAGCTTCTCCTGCCTCCACGTTCCAAGTGCTAGGATTACAGGCATGCACCATGACACCTGACCAACTTAGTCATTTCTATCGTAGATTTATTGACTAGAACTAGAATGGCAAGGTTTATAAATAGTAAGTAAGTAGCATTTCAGTTGACAGGCTGAGTTACGCTATCATAATAAACAACTACAATGAGGAACTTTAAATGTCGAGTAAAGTCTTGTGTGCAGCTCTTCCCAGTTTCCATAGGTTCTCTCAGTGTGGTCAGTTTCAAGCTACAGAGCTTAGAGAAAACAAACATAATTAGTCTTCTGAGTCAACTCAAATGGCATGGGCTTTGTACAAAAACTTTGTTTTGTCAATTGTGTGGCACAGAGAGAAGAATAAAGCTTCAGGATAGCTCCAGTTATTTCTGTTAAGAATTTCCAGTGGGCATTGTGGTGCACACCTTTAATCCTAGTGCTTTGAGAGGTAAGTCTCTATGAGTTTGAGGCCAGCCTGGTCTACACAGTGAGTATTAGGACAGTTAGAGCTACATGGAGACCCTATGTCAAAACAAAATAAAATTAAACAGAACAAACAGAGTTGTCATAAGTCACTATTATTTTCCTTTCTTTTCTTTCCTCTCCTTTAATTTTCCAAATAAGGTCTCGTGTGGTCTATGTAGGCTGGCCTTGAACTCATAGCTGAGGATAACCTCTAACCACAGATGCTATTACCTCTATCTCTTTTTCACTAGGATTACACACACACACACCACCACATCCATTGGCGCAGTGATGAGGATCAAACAGAGGGTTTCATGTATGCAAATAAAGCACTCCACCAACTGAGCTACATTGACCAAAGCAGATCACTTGGCCAAACCTGAGGATTGAAAAGCCAGAAAAGATTTCATTTCTGTGATGGGCTCTTTGTTCAGGCCCCAGAATAAGCTGAAGACTGACACTCCCCCATCCCCTAGGAGAAGATGAAGACCGAGGGACCCCTGTTTAGAGAAAGTATTGATTAATGGAGACACAAAGTTGCTGACTGAGTGGAGATCCCTAAAATTCTAGGGGAGCTCCTCAGGGTAGTGAGGGGTGGCAGTATGAAACTGTGTCTCCATTCTCAAATGGCTAATAGGATCACAGAGCGGCTGCTGAGGAGGATCTCAAAGGACTGCCATTGATAAGGTGAAAATCTAGAATGCCAGGATGCATGAAGGTAGGCTGTTATCTGTACTAAACAAAATTAGAAATCTTGTTGAATATTCCTTGTGTGGGAGAGGAATAAGGTGCTACCTAAATCACACAGGCAGGCCTTTAGCCCAATTGATTGCTATTTTAACATGAAATATCTGCTTATGAAAGGAATATTATCCCACATCTGCAGCCTTTACAATGACAGTTGCTAATCGTGTTGAGATTCTTAACTAACAAGAGGCTTCAACAAGACTCTGGGATCAAGGGACTGCTTTTCCTTCTTTGGGTCTCCTTCATTTTTTCCCAGCTTTCTATTCTGTTTCAAGCAGTACCTGAAGGTGATGGTAAGGAATTTCCATATAGTAGACTGGGCACTACACAAGTATATTCTCAGAGTTGGGAGGCTGAAGCATGAGAATCCTAAATTCAAAATCAGCCTGGTCAACTTCGCAAAATTTTGTAGAAAAAAAAAAAAGCTGGGCTTAGAAGTATAAGCCTTTAGTCACAGTTCTTTTGAGGGACTGAAGCAGGCAGATCTCTTTGAGTTCAAGACTTATTCAGCTACATTGTATGACTGTCTTAAAAACAACAAATTAACAAAAAACAGAAAAAAGGAAAGAAAAGTAGCTCTGTCGGTGAAGAATTGTAAACCCAAGGTGAACAGGCAGTACCAAATTCAAGACAGCCTAAATTACAGACTGAGTCAATTTAGGGAGAGTTTATCCCAAGATAAAATGTTTAAAAGAAAAGAAAAAGACAAAAAGCATGGGGATATAGCTCAGTGGTAAATTATTTTTAATAAAAGTTTTTGTATATGTGTGTTTTGTTTTTCAGATGTAATGTAGAGACTCCACTGTAAGAGAGAAGAATTAAAATATGCAGTCAATTTGAAGTTTATATACAATGCTCAGGTGGAATGGATTTAACAAAGTGCTGAATGCAATCAGGAGTGGTCAAATCCTGGATTCCCCTTGAAGCTACAGAGCATTGGCTTGATTGTCATGGATGTGGGTATAATAGATAGGCAAATCAGCTAGCACTCCAGTCTGTGTTCTGGCCTCCACTTTATAAGGATTCACTTTCAAAGGGGCTGTCGTTTCTTTCTTTCTTAAGTTTAATTTCTATTTTATTTTGTGTTTTTTTTCTTCTGTCCTTAAATGGACTTTGTTGGAGGTCATGAGGCAGTACTAGCAGGTCAAGATCATCTGAACATAGCTCCCTTAACTTTGTCCAGTGCCTAATAATTTGTCCAACAGTTTGAAGACCCAAATTCATAAGAATTAGAGTGGTTGTGGTAGCATTATAATGATCTTGTTGTAGGGCAGTGGTTCTCTTATAGATGAAGCACCAGAGAAACGGGCTGAAGCTTGTCTTTGAGGGTAGATGGTAAAGAGCAGTGCAGTTTCTTCCTATTGCTGGAACCTGTCTTTGGAGTTTTAGCTGCCATGAAAGAAGTCTAAATGAATCTGTCCTGATATGAGGAAGGGTCAAGTCTCACATAGAAGCCTTATGTTAAGAGAAATATTCAACATCTTGCTAAGGGCTAGTAAAAAATGTGAATGAATTTTTCTTTAGGCATTTCCAGAACTGAGGCTTTAGATTAGCTTTGACTTCCAAGTGTTTTCTTTGCTGAAGCAGAAACAAACTATTCACTCAAGCGAGCCCTCCTCCTATTTCTAACTCACAGAAGCAATCTCTTTAATACGTGTGTGTGTGTGTGTGTGTGAATGTGTGTTTGTGTCAGTGTGTGTCTGTGTGTGTGTGTGTCGTATATGCTTGTGTTCATGTAGGTGGACTATAAAAGGGTATGTGTGGAAGCCAGAGGCTTGTGCGGAGCTGTCTTTCTCAGTCCATTCTCCACTCTACTTTTGGTTATATGGTTTCTCGCTGAACTTGGAGATCACTATTTTGACTATACTGGTGGCCAGTGGCCCTCCACGATCTCCCTATATCCACATTCTGGTACTGGAGCTATAAGATACTGCTTGCCATGGGAGCTTTGACTTGGTTGATTGGGTTCTGAACTCAGATCCACACACTTGCACAATGATCACTTTTTCTACTGAGTCATCTCCTAAGCCCCTTACACCCTTTTAAGCTAGTAAGTTAGTGCAGTTTTTATACAGCAATAATAACCAAACGTCATTGAAAGAAATGACATCTCCAGATAGAAAAGAGGCACTTTTTTTTGTGAAATGACTGTTTTCTTAAAGATCCTAAATTTTCTTTTTTTTTTGATTTTTATTAATTAATTAATTTAATTATTAAAGATTTCTTTTTTTTCTTGCTGATTTTTTTTATTAATTAATTAATTTAATTATTAAAGATTTCTGCCTCTTCCCCGCCACCACCTCCCATTCCCTCCCCCTCCCCCAATCAAGTCTTCCTTTCTCCTCAGCCCAAAGAGTAAGCAGGTTTCTCTGCCCTGTGGGAGGTCCAAGGACCACCCACCTCCATCCAGGTCTATTAAGGTGAGCATCCAAACTACCTGGGCTCCCACAAAGCCATTACATGCAATAGGATCAAGAACCCATTGCCATTGTTCTTCAGTTCTCAGTAGTCCTCATTGTCCATTATGTTCAGCGAGACCGGTTTTGTCCCATGCTTTTTCAGTCCCCGGCCAGCTGGCCTTGGTGAGTTCCCGATAGATCATCCCCATTGCCTCATTGTGTGGATGCACCCCTCGCCGTCCTGAGTTCCTTGCTCGTGCTCACTCTCCTTCTGCTCCTCCTTTGAAGATCCTAAATTTTCAAATTTTTCTTCCCAACTGAAGTTTTATCTAAGTGTTTGGTCATGAATTAAATCAAGTCAGCTATATACTTTTGTGCCTTTCTCAAGATTTACAAAGAAGTTGTCTAGTTCTCTAGACAAGTTCTGTTACCTAATCCTCAAGCGTTTTTCAATTCTAACTCCTCTCTGAAATCTTTATTGACCATTCTAGACAAACACGATCTCTCATTGTTGCACTCTAATGGGTCTGCTTATGTCCTGTCTCAGTAGACCCGACAGGTCTGGACCTTAGCTGTGCTTCTTTGTATTGTGTTGACCACTCACTCTAGAAGGTTGTAAATAATAGATGTTCAATAAATACTATTGACTTACTCACTAATGTAAATATAGCCACAATATTTTAAAGCTGATTATTTTGTCCTTCAACTGCATAAAGTTTGTTCTACTGTTTTGCTATCAAAACAAGATTGTATATAAAGTTATCCATATAAAGTATATATCTATATAGTTAGTATCTTCAAAACCTCTGTGTGTGGGGGTGGGTGTGTGAGAGAGGGTGAGAGAGAAAGTGTGTGTGTGGTGTCAAGGTTTTATATTGTAGTACACTGGGTCTGTGTGTGTGTTGTTATAGGAATCAAACCCTTGGGCCTTGTACATACTAGGCAAGTGCTCAACTATTGAATTCCACCTGAAGACCATATCTTCGTTAATAGAATATTTTTCACCATGATTATGCAATCTAAAAGAAATGTATGTGAGGCATGGTAATGTCCAAGCCAATAAGTAAGACATGTTGGAAAGAGCTGGGCAAACTTTGAATTTAATCATACAATTTTCTAAGAATGGAAAAAATAGAGTGAGGAAAGGCAACTGACACAGTGGCAGACAATTTGTTAATTAGTAAACAAGCACTGTATTATCACATATTGAGCCATGTGACTGATATTCAAAGGGTGAAGTACATGAACTATTTCATCTGCTTCCTAAAACAGTGCCCACTTACACTTCCTTGAGAAATGTGTTCTACCAGCTGTGAGAATTGAGGAGTTAATTTATTGAGAAGAAATAGATAAAAGTTGGAGTCAAGGAGATTTAAAGAAATCTCAGAGACAGATGGGAGGAGAGAGCATTTATGGCTGAGGGCTTGCAAAGCAGAAGCAAACAGCAAGGACAGTTACATAAATCATTCTTCTTTCTCAGAAAACATGCCTTATCGGATTTGACTTGAGAAGAGCATCAAGCATGATGGGTGAAGATCAATGCCATTTGTTTTCTAGAAGTGTTTAACATGCAGGCATTCTAGACAACGACTGTTAGAAACATCATGCTGGAACTGCAATGTATGCTGTTGGCCTGTGTACTGAACTCATGGTCTTTGTATATTTGGGTATTTACTGAGAGCATAACAAGAGCCAGACATTTTTCAAGGTACTAAAAACACAGCAATGGGGAAGGAAGGAGAAGCAGATCAGTCTCTGCTCTAGAATTTGGGTTTCCCTGATGGGCCAACAGTCAACAAGCAAATAAATACAATTTTCAGATGCTGACACGTGCAATGAAAAAATTAAACCAGAACAGTAGGATTAAAGACTACCACTGACATTCAGAAAGAAAATCCTCTCCAAAGTGCCAAAGCAGCCCCAGTGATTCTACAGCTCTAGGAACCTTAATGGATTTGTGGGTCAAAGTCAGAAACTGCACTCATACTATGAGACATCTCTGAAGTTCTCTGACTAGTTCTGGTACATTTTCTGACCACAAAACATTTACTATAGTAGCTTGGGGCTGTTCCAGTAGCTTGAGTCTCTCTCAGCAGTCACGCCTTGACTGACAAAACCACTCCCTCCAAGCTTGTTTATTTTCCCTGATCATTTTAATGCCATTGATATCAGATTGCACTTAACCTTGAATCTCACCTCTTCTGTACTACTGTATCCGGAATATTCTGCTTGCTTTCTGAGACAAGTCAAGTCTGCTTGATTTGACCCAGGACCTTACCCTTTTTAATTGTTGTGTCTTGGATGGAACATGCTGGCAATGTGAGTCACAAAAATGTGATTCTAGCAGAACTTGGTTTCCCTTCCCTATGTCAACACCAGGAATTCTGCCAGCATGTCTATTTTCACAAACACTCTACTGTTTCTGTTCTTTGTTTCTTCCCTCTCTAGTGCTGAGAATTAAATCTATGGTTTCACACAAGTTCAGCCACTGAGTGATACTCTAGCCCCCATGGTATTTTATAAATCTATGGTAGATTAGAAAGGTTTGCTAACTGAAGGTAAGAAATTATATTTTCAACATTGGTTGTAAATGATCTTAAATGAGATAACTAAATTCTGTGCCTGTTTGTTTGCAAGAAAATTTCACCCGTTGTTTCAAAAAATGTCAGGTGTCTAGGATGCCCACTTACAGACATAGGTAGGGCAAAACACTGGCAGCTGTGGGGACACCTACCGGGCCAAGACATATAAGACCAGGTTTGTGGTCACACTGGCAAAGAATTTGAAGAGCCGTGTCAGTAATTTTCATCACTATGACAACATACCTAAGAAAGGGAACTTAACAGAGACAAAGTTTGTTTTCCTGACAATATTAAAGGTGTCAGTCCATTGTTTCTTGGCCTGTGGTGAAACAGTACATCATGGACAAACTGCTTACCTCATACTGGGCCAGGAAACCAGCAGACAGCAGGAAGTGTCAGGGACAAGTTACATCTTTCTGAGGCATTGACCTACTTTTCTTACTAGGCACACTTCATTCTTCACTTCTGCTCCATAATGTCATATTCTAACACCTTCGAGGGGTTAGTCCATTGATTTGAGTGGAGCCCTCATAATTCCATCTCTAATTGAGGATTGGCTCTACTAGCTGGAAATGAAATCTTTTAAAAGAATTAAAATAGTAACATTTTAATTCAAAAATATTTTATTTATTATTTATAATTTCATACATATATACGATTATTTTGATCATATCCACACCCAACTATTCTCTTCTACTGTTCTAAGACATTTGCCCCCAAACATGCCTCTCTCATCTTCAGGTCTACCTCTTCTTTTTTAACAGAGTTCAAGTAGAACTGCCCGAAGGCATATAGGCACCCCACCAGTGGCCACACCCTCAAAGAAAAATGGCTTTTCTTACCCTAGCACCCATTGACTGCCAACAGCTCTTCAGTGAGGAGTGGAGCCTTGAAATCCTCTTCTCTATTCATGCTAGAATTATCAACTGGCTTGACCTTGTGCAAATAACTGCAGGTTCACCAGTAGAACTACTAGATGTCCAGAATAGTAAAATGTTAACATTTTTATGACTTTTAATATAGTATTTTTCTAATTCTCTGAGAAATTTATATAAGTGTACAATGTATTTTGACCTTAACTGTCCTCTTCAACTTCCCAAGTATGTATTCTCTGTATTCTTTTAAAAATTATAAAAATCTAATTCACTGAGTATAATTAATACTGCCTATATATGCATGGGTGTTGGACCATCCACTGGGGAATGGACAACCAACCAGTGCCATACCCCCAAATAAAAGTGACTTCCCCATTAACCCCTAGTAACTCCTCAGCTAAGAGTGGAGCCTCTGGAACCTCTCCACAATCCATGTTGGAATTGCGGCTGGTTTGCTCTTCAGAGGCTTCATGCTCTTGTGACTCCATGAGTGCAGAAGCCGTGTCCTACCCAGAAGTCTGCATCTCACAGCACTCTGCCCACTCCCTCATACTTACTTTCCTTCCACCCACTCTTCCATGATGTTCCCTGAACGTTGAGGGATGGTGACTAAACCTTGAACACATGCACCTTTATGAGGGATAACATATGAAGACACTTTATGTCAATGTATGTTCCAAATCATTTGCTTGAAAATCTCTAAAATGTACTTTAATAGGGAAGGTGAAAAGAGAATTTACTTAAAGGATAAGTGAGAATCTTACTTTATCCAACTACAAATAGTACTATAGAGCCTCATAAATTTGAAAAATCCCCAGAAAATTGACTTTCAGTTTTTCCTCTTCAGACAATACTATTTCCCTTTTCTGCATCTCTCTGTAGGTTAATTTCTTTATGGAGCTGGGCTTCTTCTCCAGGTCCTTGCTTTCTGCTCTTGGACAACTTCCAGGTAACATGAGAATTTCAAGCCACTGTGATGTCATTTGACACAAGCCTGACCAGATACTGCCACTTCCATACCCCCAACTCATCAGTGAATAAAACTCCAGGTCTCTTAGTTAAAATTCTTATGAAAGATAATCTGATTGGCGCAGCGAACCTTGAGTTTATATTCCCTGGTTTCTACATGGCAATCCTTTGAGCTTGGCGAGTTTATGATCCTGTGGTATAAATGGTAGTCATGGGTATGTTAAGAGGGGAGGTCTTCTTATATAGTGATTAGGGTTAAAACTGAGGCAATGGTTACCATACAGTGAAATTACAAAGACTTGGTGACGCTATGGAATTCAATAAGCATCCACAGTTACCAAGAGGCCACTTTTTGGGAGAGTGGGGCAACAGTTTCATTTTGTGCAGGTAGCTGCCTAAAATGCAAGTTCTTTTGTATAAATGTGTGAATTGTCATACCAGGAGCAGAATATAGTTCAAAATTTGTTCATTTTCCAAAGGGAAAGTGTAGGTTTTTTTTTCTCTTTATTCTTTACTCTTTAGAGTGCCCCACACCCATCTCCCAAATAAATACACAGAAACTTATTCTTTCTTATGAGTGCCAGGCCTTAGCTTGGCTTGTTTTTAAGCCAGATTTTCTTAAGTTAAATTATTTCAATTATCTCTTGCCTCCAGGCTTATATCTTTCTCTATTCTATATGTCTATCTTTATTTCTTACTTCAAGCCTTGTTGTGTAGCTGGGTGGCTGGTCTCTAATATCATCCTCTCCTCTTTCTTTTCTCCTTCCTCAATCTTCTCTTCCCAGATTTATCCTCCTATTTATTTTCTCTGCCTTCCATCCCCACCTAATATTTCTTCTGCCTAGTTATTGACTGTTCAGCTCTTTATTAGACCAATCAGATGCTTTAGACAGGCAGAGCAACATAGCTTCATAGAGTTAAACAAATGCAACATAAAAGAATGCAACACCTAAAAAAAAAAGAATGCAACACTTTTTTGCATCATTAAACAAATATTCCACAGAATAAGCAAATGTAACACATCTTAAAATAAAATTTTACAACAGGAAATCTGACTGCATATATGCAAAAGACAAACATTTAAAAAATATTAGTACACTGGGATTTAGCACAGCAAAATAGTAAGCAATAGTGAACAATGCCATGAATCAAAGATAGTTTACAAAAAGCTAGAATAGGAGCCAGTGACCTAGACTGAAGCAGGCCTGAGACAGCAAACTACATGGGACCAGGAGTGGAACCAGACCAGGGAAATTTATGGAAACAGAACTGAGCCAGCAATCTAGGCATCCACTGGTCATTAATATCCCTTAATATAAATGGAATCAACTCACCTATATAAAGATACAGGTAACAGATTGGATAAAAAAAAAAAACAGAATCCATTCTTCTGCTGCATACAAGAAACACACCTCAGCCTCAAAGACAAACATCACCTTAGAGTAAGAGTAAAAAAAAAAAAAAAAAATTTCTACTCAAATGGATCTAAGAAACAGGCTGGTGTAGCTATCCTATTAGCTAACAAAATAGATTTCAAACTAAAATCAATCAAAAGAGAAAAAGAAGGACATTTCATATTAATCACAGGAAAAATCCATCAAAAGGAAATCTCAATACTGAACATTTATGCCCCGAATACAAGGGAACCCTCATATGTAAAAGAAACACTTCTAAAGCTTAAATCATACATTAAACCCTACACACTAATAGTGGGAGACTTCAACACTCCACTCTCACCACTGGACAGGTCTGTCAAACTGAAAATTAACAGAGAAATATGGAAACTAACAGATGCTTTGACTCAAATGGACTTAATAGATATTTATAGAACATTCTATAGATTGGAGATTCTATCCAAGCATAAAAGAATATACCTTCTTCTCAGCACTTCATGGAACCTTCTCAAAAGTTGACATCATACTCGGTAACAAAACAAACCTCAACATATAAAAAAAAATTTGGAATAACCCCCATGTATCTTATTAGATCACCATGGCTTAAAATTAGAATTCAACAGCAACACTAATTCCAGAAAGCCCACAAACACATGGAAATTAAACAATGCTCACCTGAATCATCAATGGGTCAAGGAAGACAAATAAAGGGAGAAATTAAAGACTTCCTAAAATTCAATGAAAATGACCACACAACATACCCAAATTTATGGGACACAATAAAAGCAGTGTTAAGAGGAAAGTTCATAGCACTAAATGCCTACATAAAGAAGCTGGAAAAATCCCACACTAGTGAATTAACAGAACATTTGAAAACTTTAGAACAAAAAGAAGCAAACTCACACAAGAGAGCTAGATGGCAGGAAATAATCAAATTGAGAGCTGAAATCAACAAAATAGAAACAAAGAAAACAATAGAAAGAATCAATGAGACAAACAAAGAGTTGGTTCTTCAAGAAAATCAACAAAGTAGACAAACCTTTATCCAAACTAACCAAAAGGCAGAGAAAGAATATCCAAATTAAGAAAATCAGAATTGAAAAGGGGAACTAACAACAGACACAGAGGAAATCCAGAGACTCATTAGGTCATATCTCGAAAACCTATACTCCACAAAATTGGAAAACTTAAAGGAAATGGACAACTTTCTGGATAAATATCACTTACCAAAATTAAATCAAGAGCAGATAAGCAAAAAAGACCTATAACTGCTAAAGAAATAGAAACAGTCATCAAAAGTCTCCCACCCAGAAAAGCTCAGGACCAGATGGCTTCAGCTCAGAATTCTACAAGATTTTCAAAAAAAAAACTAATACCAATACTCCTCACATTATTCCACAAAATAGAAACTGAAGGAACATTGCCAAACTCTTTATGAGGCTCCAAATACCCTGATACCCAAACCACAGAAAGACGTTACTAAGAAGCAAAATTACAGACCATTCTCACTTGTGAATCTTGATGCAAAAATACTCAATAAAATACTGGCAAATCGAATCCAAGAACACATCAGAAAAATCATCCACCATGATCAATTCATCTTCATCCCAGAGAAGCAGAGATGGTTCAACATATGAAAATCTGTCAATGTAATCCATAATATAACGAAACTGAAAAATAAAAACTACATGATCATCTCATCAGATGGTGAAAAAGCCTTTGACAAAATGCACATCCCTTCATGACAAAGGTCTTGGAGAGAGCAGGGATACAGTAAACATACCTAAACATAACAAATGAAATACACAGCAAGCCAATAGCCAACATCAAACTAAATGGAGAGAAACTCACAGTGATCCCACTGAAATCAGGAACAAGACTAGGTTGTCCACTCTCTCCATGTCTATTCACTATAGATAGAGCCAGAATCCTTTACAAGACCAACCCTAACCCAGGAACCTCTACAGGAACAGATCCAGACCAGGGACAATATCATATGTACTCACTCATAAGTGGTTTTTAAACATAAAACAAAGAAAATCATTCTGCAAATCACAATCCCAGAGAACCTAGACATCAATGAGGACCCTACAAGGGACATACATTGATCTAATCTACATGGAAAGTAGAAAAAGATAAGATTTCCTGACTAAATTGGGAGCATGGGGACCAAGGGAGAGGGTTGAAGGGGAGGGGAGAGGAAAGGAGGGGAGCAGAGAAAAATGTAGACCTCAATAAAATCAATAAAATTTTAAAAAGAAGCTAGAGTGGCAGTCTTTCTTACATTTGTACACACTGATTCTTCTTTCCAGAATGCCCATTTTATTGTAAATCACCCTATTCTTTACAAAACTGTACTTACTCTTAAAGACCTAGATTAATAATCATGTCTAGAAAGTCTTCTCAGAGTCTTTTAATAGTCATATTTGATCATTTTTCTTTTTAGTCACTGATAATTGAAGTAAAATGTCCATATGGACAAGAATCTCATTTAATTCTTCCTTGAACTTTCAACATCTATTATAAAACTTCATGGATTTTAAATTAATATTTATGATCAAAATCAAACAACCAAGTGCATTGGGTAACAGTTTCACTTTATGCAGAAAGGAAAGCAAAAAAATCTATGGATCTGGCCACAAAGTCAATGGTGCACATTACTTTTAAGACATTCACAATGGGATCACTTGCATTATCCCCATGACTATTTCTCTCGATTTACAGATATATCTTTAAGAGATTTCTTATGTCTACATTGCCACAATCAGTGCTTTTCTGCAACTGCATCAAAATAATAAAACATGAAAAGTCATTCTCTCATCTTGTATATGATTTGTATTTTCAGTGTGACCTTTCTCGCAAGAGTAATGTAAATTACCCGGAGAGCTTTCCTAACCAGTTGACTCGTGTAATGGAGTCAAGAGACCTACCTTTCAGGATTGCTGTGCAGCTAGGCTGCACGGATACAGATAAGTACGTGCTTTTACTCAACAAGCAGTAGCTTTGTTATTGGGCCGGTGTGGTGCCTAGGGGAAGGGAACAATTTGATTACCGACACAAGTGCAAGTTTTTTCCGTGTGACCATTTGCTAATGGACCCTAAATCAAATGTTAAGCGAGGTCAAGGAGTTGTCACTAACAGACTACTTTTGCTGTGGAGTGGAGTAAGCAAGTGACCATGGGATTACTCCTGAGGCTGTGCATGACTCTGCAGCTGACTCAACAGACAGCTTCCAAAGCCACCCACCCGCTTCCCGGCGACTGCCCCGCCCCCTTTCCGGCTCTGGACACGCCTCTTTCCTCCTACTGGTTGGCTTGCATCTCCGCTCGACCGTCGCGAAAACCCGGAGAAGTGGACTCATCCTCATTAGCGCTCGGCGGGCGCTCGCTGCGCATGCTCGAGGGCAGCTGGATTCCGGGTCCGGACTAGAGGCTCGGAGCGGCCCCGGCGGGGAGGCGCGCTTGTGCGCGGCACGGGCGTCGCGAACACGCCGCGCGTCCACGAGAAAGGGAGGTGTGGGCCCGGGTGGGGTGGGGGGAGGGCCGGGTGTCGGCGCGCTTGGCGTGCGGGATCCGGGTGGCTGCGGGCGGCCTGGGCTGCCCGGCCGACGCCTGCTGAGAGATGGCGATCTTGGGCGCGGAGGGCTGAGGAGGCGCCGCCGCGGTGGCCGCGGGCCCCGGAGCCGCAGCTACGCGCGGGTGAGCACCGTGGGACTCGGGAGGGAGCCTAGAGGGCGGCCGGGCCGGAGTTGGCTGGGGTGGGGTCGCGAGTCTTGCCCCGGGCTGGCCCTGGCACCGGCCTGTGCGGGTGACACCGGAGCCCGGCGAAGTGTCTCGGTGACTGCGGCTCGCTAGCGTTCCTGCTTCCCTGCCTCAGAACTGCTGCCCTTACTTTCACCCGGATCTCACCAGCGCAAGCCGGGACGCCAGCCTCAGAACGTCCTTTTCTGACATGTTTTTAGCATTCAGGCTTTTTCACTGACTCTGCACCTCCTCCCACTAACACCCCCAATCTCTACCTTTGGTGACCTGGTAGGTTCAAGTGACCTTGCAAATTTTTCTAATCCTCGTCTTGTGTTTTGGGCCCTTTCCTTTAAATCTTCTTTTAAAATTTAAGTGTTGTTAGAATTTGGTACTTTCCCCATCTCCTTTACAGTCTTTAAATGATCAGTTTTGTGTGCCTAAGGACTGTGTGTTCCTTTCCTTTACTCATAGGTTTGGAGTTGAAATTCCTCTTCTTTAAGCGATCGTAAGAAACCTTGATTATCAAAAAGAAGGTGTATCTATTATACTCTTGAAATATTTTACTCTTCCACCATAAAATAATCCACAGATGTCTGGTATTTTTTAATTAGATTTTGATCTTTTTGTGTGCAGTAAGATTGAATTTCTACTCTTAAAATGCTGCAAAAAATAACGCTCAGAATTATTTTCCCACTCTCGTTTGGTGGTTTTTTGTTTTTGTTTTTTCTCATGAAAAACCCATTTTACAGTTGTCCGTAGGTTTCTGCGAGAGTTTATGCTTGTATATAAATCCACTCGACATGTCTCACCAAGTCAGTTTGTAACTGTTAGTAAAACTCACCTTTTAAAAAAGATATTCTTTCGTTTATCTGACTTGTTTTAGCCGTGAAGTAATATACTTAAACTGACTGAAAATTACCATTTTTAATAGTTAATATTTTAAATTCAAAGTACAGTGACCAAGTGTTGGGATCTGATGAAATTGAGATGTGTGAAGAATGTGACTTAACTCTTTGAAACACAGATTTTCAAATAGTTTTTCACATGACATGTAGAGCTGCCTTTAAGACGCTGTGCTTTTGAAACCCAGGCCATGACTGATCAGGTCTCTTGCCTTCAAAGAGATGTAATCCCTCAGTTGCCTTAAATTTCTTTTATATCCTTGCAGTTATTAAGCATGAACTGTATGGCATGGTGAAGTTATTTTGGGTATATGTAGATGAGATGATTAGCAACTTCTCTCTTTACCTAAGTAGGAAGGTATGTATGTTAGATTATACACAAATGCACCTTTTATGTATGAGTAAATAGCAGGATCTCACTATGTAGTCCAGTTTGGCTTTGAACTTGCCATCTTCTTGCCTCAGACCTAAACTCACAGGCCTTTACATGCCACCATGCCCAGAATACCTTTGTGTGTGTGTGTTTCATAAATATAAAAGTCTCTCAAATCTAGAGACGGTAGTTCTCAGATAAGTTAAGGGCTTTTTGTTTTGAAGATGAAGGACTAAGTTTTCGTAAGCAGGGAAAAGTAATTCAAGAAGAAGGATCTAAGAGATTTGGATGGAGTCTAAAGGATTTATACTTAGGATATAGGGTAATAAAGCATGAAATAAAAACCAGGACCAATGATAAAATTATTTTTTCTTTTTGTTTTGCTTTCTTTAGCTTTTTGTTTTGTTTTGTTTGAGGCAAGGCTTTGCTGTGTAGCTGTGACTGGTCTGGAACTTGCTGTGTAGACAAGTCTGGCCTCGAACTCATAGAGAACTCTACCTCCCTCTGCCTTCAGAGCCCTGGAATTAAAGGGGTGTGCCACCACTCACAGCATAAGAGTATAGTTAATGTCAGACTAATGACTAGGTTACTAGACAGTGAAGGGTCCACTGATGATTTTTGAGTTTGGAGTGAAACAATTTTAAACCTTTGTAGCATTGTGTAATATGAGTTGAGGTAGGAAGACCCTAAAGATTCATAAGCGTCAAGATTTCCATCGTCATAGGTAGCAAGGCTTTGAATAAGTGGAAGGACAAAGAAAGTAGGGTAGAATTTGGTGATCAGGTAAATGAAGCAAGTTAAAACAATTGGAAGATGACTTGTTGGGTAAAGGTACTTTCTGCCAAGTCTGATGTTTTAATTTCGATAATAGGAACCCACTTGGTAGTAAGGTAATCTATTCCCAAAAGTTGTTCTCCGACCTTCATACTTGCACAGTGCCAAAAGCACAGAATCTTCTTGCACCCATAAAAGAATTTTTTGAGTCAGAGTCTCACTATGTAGCTGTCCTGGAACTCACTAGGTAGACCAGGCTGGCCCTGAATTCAGATCTGTTTGCCTCTGTCTCCTGAGTGCTGGGATTAAAGGTGTACACCACTATGCCCAACTAAAGTAATTGTTTTTAAAAACAGTTAAAAGTTTTGATTCAGGTCTGTAGAGAGACTAGTGGTAGCATAGAAGTGTTACCCATAGTATGTGTGCATAAGGTTCATAGTATTTGGGGGATTACTAACCCTTGTTGAAACTAAAGAAATCTGTTGGCCATATGCACCTATGCCTTGTGGATGTGATTTTAGGGTAATCCATGGACTACAAGAAGCTTCGACATGAAACCCATGGGCTGTCTGTTGTGCTAGGGGCAGCTTTCAGAATAACTGGAGAGTTAGTGACCCTGACTGTAGAAGAATATTGTGCAAGAACCTAGAGACAAATAATGCACTGTGTTGTGGCTCACATTTTCTATCTACAACATTGCTTTTTATTTGTTATATTATGGAACAAACTTGCCCAAGAGTTTAGTTATCTGTTACAAGTCTAGTTTCAAGTGGTAAAATAGAATCTGGAGTTTGTTGGCAGTGGTGGTTTTTTCCTTCCTTCCTTCCTTCCTTCCTTCCTTCCTTCCTTCCTTCCTTCCTTCCTTCCTTCCTTCCTTCCTTCTTCTTTTGTATGATTTAATGTTGACTGGATATAGTTAACATCTTTCAAGTGAAGATTCCTCCCAGTTAAGATGTTATGATTCTTGGGGCATAGGTTTTCATTGGAACGTCTGTACTCATCTTTCCTTCTGTGTTCTTGAGAACTGGTGAGACTGAGGGATGATACGTGTGAGTGGAGAACAGATAGCAATATCAGTTCAGACAGTTTAATTATTACCGTCTATGCGGCTCTCAATTGGGAATCAGGGAAGACATGGTAGAGAAACCACCAGGGGAAGAAGAAACGAAGATCATCTTAGTCTTTTCTGTTTCTGTTTGCGTTACTTAGTAATATGCCTGTCCTTCATTCAGGAGGACAGGAATGATATGGGAATTCATTTTCAGAGGCTTTTCTGAAGAGGATTAAGTAGCTAATTCTCACTGCAGTAGTTACAGCATAGTTTGATTTGTTAAGAGTTGGCTTCTCTGCACCCATGTGCAATTGTTTCTCTGGTAGAAGGGATTGTCTCCCTGTTATGAGTTGGTTTCTTTTCTAACTATAGAAATCTTGACTTCTTAATCATTAGACAGGGTCTCACTGTGCAACCCCGGCTGGTCTGGAATTCCCCGTGTGGACCTTGAACTCATAGAGATCTGTTTCTGCCTCTCAAGTGGCGGCACCAAAGGCTTGTGTTAGCACACCTTGCAAAATCGTTTTACTTCATTGTATGATATATTTATAATGAACAGTAGAAAACTCAATAAATTGCCTGTTCAAAGTGGTGTCTAAGGAGCTAGTCCCTAACACAGGTGGAAGAATGTCTGACCAAAACACAAATGGATTTTCCTTTATTTGCTGGTATGGAGATGAATATCTCATGGCACAATATATTTTTTATTCTTTTTATGATAGTCTTTATACTTTTCATGTGATTCTTGCAACGTGATAATTAGGTGGGTAGAAAGAAACCATCATGTTCTAATCTACATTGTTCACTGCAACTTTAAAGGTTAAGTGTCCTGTGTGGCCACTTAGCACCCCAGTTTAGAATTAAACTACAACCTACATTTCTGTTCTTAATTCAGTATTTTCTCCACCAGATTTCTGATCTTTTGCCTATGGCGAAACTTTAAAGTTGTAGGGTATATGAGGACTACCTGTTGAAAGTATTTGTAGTCTTCTTGTGTTGACATGGTAACCTCATTTGACGTGGCTACTGGTTGGTAATTTGGAAATTTATAAATATTTTATCACCGAATAGTTAACCTTTAGTCAAAGATAAAGCAGACATACAAAAATGGATATCCTCTCTAGAAGAAACATTAGTAAAATGTTGACAATTTACTTTGGAAAATTTGTTGATTTTTATTTCTGTTTTTGAAGATGAAGTTTGATTATCTTATATAAAAGCATAGCCTTGGAAAAGTTTTATTTATTTATTTGTGTGTGTAGCATATAAGTCAGAATCTTATTTCAAAGTGGTATTGTGATGTTTTATAATTTTACCATTATATACTCAACGTTATATATTACCCCTCTCCATGTATAAAATATTATACACTTTGAATTCATACTTAAACATTTTGGTGTTGTAGATTGTTCTTAAAGCAGTATGTCAGATGATTTCTAAGTTACAGTGAAGAATGGCATGTGTTGCTTTGGCGTTGGCATTTCCTAAGTGTACTGTTTATTCATAACACGTACTGTATGCTACTGTACCTCAGACATTGTGCTAACTGCTGGGGTACAGTTTTGAGACAATATACTAGAAGCCTATTCTCTAGAACTTAGTGCTCATTAAAGACCTTGGCATCAAGAAAAGCATGGACTTTATCTGCTGTTGTTGGTAAAGTAAAATTAATGACACCCTTTCTTTTCCTGTGGTATTTGGGCAAGTCATACAGAAACACAAGGAGCTCAGTAGCATTGTTTCACCTTCCTATTGCTCTGTAGCAGATAACTCTAAAACCAAAACAACTGTCTTATTGCTTACAGGTTGTCCCTCTTGGGTGTTTTCTGGCTTTGTTTATCATCACTATAGTGGCTATATTCAACTGGCATTTCAGCTGGGGCTGTACACACTCACCTTTTGTAGTTCTTTACCTCCATGTGGCCTTCACAAAAGGGTTGTGAGCTTTACCTTGTAGTTTAGGGCTCTGAAGAGTACAAAAGCTGAAGGAACCAGGCCTTCTTAAGGTGTGTTTCTGGGACTGGCACGAAATCAGTTCTGCCTCATGCTGGTGAAATCACAGGTTTGGCCTGTATTTGGGCAGGGAGCTACTACTACTGTACATGCCCTTGGATCTATTTGGGGCGACCCTGTAATGGAGTATGGTAGAATTTACGTAAGAACAGCATCAGTTATATTATGTAAAGACACATCTTCTAGAAGACTTTGGAAATTGAAACTTAGGCTGCTTACTGATTTCTTTAATTGAAACTTTGAGCTGGGCCTGCCAGAGGGCAAGGTGAGTCTAAAGTGCAAATGACTGCATGCTTGCCTTACTGCACAATTAGAAGCAGTTGGTTTTGTCCTTGGTTAGAAAAGAGCTGTGTGATAGTTAATATTGTCAACTTGTCTGAATTTAGAATCACACCTTTGGTGTGTCTGACCTTGTTTAACTGTAGAGGGAAGGCTTTGAGTGCCTGCAGCACCATTCCAGGGGCTGGAGTTGTGGACTGACTAACTAGGAGAGAGTAGCTGAGCACCAGGTCTCTGCTTCCTGAATTTGGCTGCAATGTGACCTGCTGGTGCATGTTCCTGATATCACGATTTCCCTGCTGTGAAAGACTGCCCCAACAGATCCTTCTTTCCCTACTTTGCTTTTGTCGGGTTTTTTGTCCCCCAAATGAGAAAGGTAACTAATAGTCTAGAATGTAGCTTACTTAGAGAATGCTTGCCTGGCCTGGTATATCACAGAAGTGGGATGCTCTGTAGTTACATCTGTCATTCTAGGGTAGCAGGGAGACTGGCCGCTTCTATTTGAAGACAATGGGGCTTAAGAAAGTGCAGGCCCCATGACTCCAGATTGATTCAGAGAAATGATTTACCCAGTGTCATGTGTTGGTCAGACAGTACCCTATGTAGAGAGTGACCTGTGGTCCCTTCACCCCTTGTGATTAAATGTGAGACTCAAGGGAGTGGAGTTGCTTGATCATGCTTGAACAACATGTACCTCACAGATTTTTTTTTTTTTTTTTTTGAAATATCTTGGAAAAGGTTGGTAGGAACCTTCCTATTGGAGGAAAGATGCTGTAGGATCCCAGGGCTTACTGGAGTCTGCTGAAGGAGGGAAGCCAGGAGTCAGTGCCCCTTCCTTCCTGGTCCAGTAGGTCAAGTGCTGGCTGGGCTTCTCTGCTCTCTAGACTCTATAGGTACTTTGTCTTTGTTTCCTAGTATCTTTCTGCATTGTTCAAATTAGCTACTGAGTAATGTCATGATTAATTGAGGTGAAGGAAGTGAATGTTTAGTTTCTATTACTTTGTATCTTAGATTAGTAAGGTAATGCATTTAATTGAAACAACTATACTCAAAACCTGCCCTTGCAGCCTATAGCAAATAATCTTGCATATTTTAGTGACTGAGTGTGCTGAGAAACATGATTTAGGAAAGACTGGGCTGCAGGCGGGATGGGTGGAATTATATTAAGGTGTTTCTTGGCATTCTTCCTGCCCCTTAATTACTTGGATAGTTAAGAAATGTCCCAGCAGTAACAGAATTGTTAGGTATTGTAGTTTTGTATAACTAAAGAAAGCATGTTCTTTGGATAACTGTTTAGTACACTTATAATTACTAAGGTGGGTGGAAGCAAACAGTTGAGTCCTGACTTGAAGTAGAGTACTTTGGCATAAATCCATCCTAACTTGCCAATATATACTACTCTTTGTATGCTCTAAGTTAGAGTGGAGAGGATAGTTAAGTGAGTTTTTTCTCTGTAAGATCTTCTATACTGTAAATGTAGACAAATTAAACCAGGCATGGTTGTTTACTTAGAGGTCAGGGCAGAAGGTCTTCCAGTTTGAGGCCAGCATGGTGTGTGTGTCCGTCTGTGTGCTTGTGTGCGCGTACACATACACACACACACACATCTAATGCCATATCTGAAAAACCTAAACAAACAGTAATACAGCAACAAAGGGGACAGAGTAGATTGCTTCCATTGTGTAGCCTTTAAGCACAGAAACTCTTGACCTAGGAGTTAAGAGCAGTAGCTAGGCAGATCTAACTTTTGTTTGTGCTGTTTAATTGTGATGTTGCCTCAATTCCTTTATTTGCAAAATGTAAAGAATGTCTTCATTTTGGGTTTTAATTGAGAAGGTATTTATAAAGTGGAAATCATAGTAGCTTCAATATTATAGGCCCCTAAATCTTTATTACTTTTAATTATTAAGTTGACAGTTCAAATGAGTAGGTAGTTTTCTGTGGGCCACTCATTTTGTTAAGGACAGTGAGAGGTTAGTTTTGGTGTCTACAAATGTGTATATCAAATCTTTCTCTGAGTTGAACAAATAAGTTGTAAAAAAAAATTAAGGATTATTCTGGGAAAGATCCTGACTCAACAGAATGGTGGTACATCAGTTGGCTGTGATTAGGCTGTACAACCCAGGGGTCAAAAATTAACATTGTCATTAAATTAAATGTGTGGACCAGTTGGTCAAAATTTAGACTGTGTGTAGCAGTCATGGGGTGTGGGGTGGGGGTATTTGCTATCATGGATTATTACTGTCTTTCAGGACCTGGATTATATGGTCCTGAGAAGGTTTTTCAGGGCTCCTCACCTGAGTAAACACCTCTGATGTTGTTATACATGTTCACTTGATTAACTGTTGGCAGAGACTGATTCTGTAATTTGGGACCCTAATGTGACTGTTTTTCTAGGTTACTTACTACCAATGTGAAGAGTAAATATAAAGAGAACTTAACATATTAGCCTTCCAGATGTTTTAAAAGGTTTAAGATAATTGTCAAAGATGTAATAGAAAACAACAGAAATCCCATTCAATGAAAAAATTCCTTTGAATGAAGACCTTTCTTCTTCTAAATTCAGTCTTGAAATATCTTAAATTAGATATTATAATAATTTGTTGGGTAGTCTTATTACATTTTACTTAACTCAGATAAGGCAACTCATAAATAGATACATTGATTGAAGTGTGTCAGATTGGAATTTGGGTTTTTGGATAGAAAGTAGGTTAACTGTGGGTGTGGTAGGTCTTTTGGGAAAAAGCCATTTTGTAGCATAAGGACATTTACTTGGGGAAAAAAATCATTGAAAAGGATTTAAATTTAAAGTAAGTGAAAGTGGATAAAACAAACAAACTTCAAATTCTTTTTACATGTTGTTAGTGGCTATGTGCTTCTCTGTCATTTAAACGTTCCTCAGTTCTGTGACCAACAGGACCTCTAAATTCAATCATATTTAAATTTTTTTTGTTGTTATTTGTTTGTTTTTGGAGTCAGGGTCTCATCATCGAGCTCTGTCTGTCAGGGAACTCATTATATAGACTAGAATGGCCTTGAACTCACAGAGACCTGCCTGCTTCTGCCTTCCAAGTGCTGAGAGCAAAGGTGTGTGCCACCACACCTGGCAGACTTTTTGTTTTTAACCTTTTATGTGAATGGGTGTTTTGCCTATGTGTATGTGTGTGTACCGTGTGTGCCTGGTGCCTACAGAAGCCAGAAGAAAATGTCAGGTCCCCTGAAACTGAAGTAACAGATGACTGAGCTACCATGTGGTGCTATGAACTGAACCTGGATCCTTTCTTTGTAAGAGCAGTCAGTCAGCGCTCTTGCTGCTGAGCCATCTGTCTCTCCAGCCCTGAGTCAGATCTTTTATTGTAACAGTAGATCTTTAAATTGGGGCAGTTCCTGGAAAAACCAAAAGTATGGTTGTAATAAACAGAGGTTACTGCAAGTATATTGTGGGGGAAAACATACCAAGCCCGTGGTTCCTTAGAAATAGGAATGCGTTAGGTGGCATTTCTGTTGGACAAGACCATTGTTTTTGTGCTTATTTTCAACAAGGAAAGGGCAACAATAGATTTTCTTTTAGTCCTGTAACCCGTGGAATATAATGTTAGTATTTAGATGTGAACATCCAGAATGCAAGGTATATATTATGTTTGGAAATTTTATTTTTCTAGGTTAAAAGTTTTGGTAATAAATTTTTTAAAAACTTTTTTCGTAATTTAGATTTTTATTTAAAGTGTGATCTAATAAAAACCTAGACCTTGTATAAAGGAAAACAAATCTAGATTTGAGTTCTGGTACTCATTTTATTCATGGCAATGCTTGTGTAAACACGACTTAAGTTTTACTGTGTGTCTGTTAGCTATTCATATGTGAAGTGAGAATAGTGGCACCCAGTTTATAGACATATAGGCTGACTTAAGCCTGACAGCATTGCTCTGGGATCTGTTTGTGTTACAATTTCATTCATGATTTAGCTTAGAAAGATGGACTGGTAGACCATTCAGAGTAGGTGAGAGCCCTTGCTGTGCAACAGTGAGGACCTGAGATCAGATCCCCAGCACCCATGTAGAAAGGCCCACCCATGTGCATATCTCACCCCAGTGTTAGGTGTGTGGGGTGGGGTTGGTTGAAAACAGCAAAGAATAAGGTAGAGGAGCTATTGAGGGCAACACCCAATGTCCTCTGGCAGAGAGTGCTTACATGTACATACATGCATATGGGGTACTCTCATACACCCCCACCCCTAAGGAAAAAAGCATGAAAGCATCAATCAGACAAGGTATTCCACATCCACACACAGTTAAGGTCTGAGATAGTACCTGTGAGAGGAACTTTCAGTCTTAAGGCTTTCTGTGATTTGAGTTTGTAGATAACGAATTGTATTTTTACTGTATTTTAAACTTAGTAAAGATTACTTTTTTTTTTAGGGACTGAGTTTTAGCTTTTTAATTAGTTACATAATTTTGAAAATTGCTTTGCATTTTGGTTTCTAATTTTCTCTAAGAGTGAAGTCTATTTAATGAGAAGTTGTATCTTACTCTGCTTTAAAATTCTTAAGGAGAACTGTAGTGTAGAACAGCGGGCCGCCCGGCTAGATTAACCCCCGAAATAACCACACAGAAATTGTATTAATTAAATTGCTGCCTAGCCCATTAGCTCTAGCCTCTTATTGGCTAACTCTCACATCTTGATTAACCCATTTCTATTAATCTGTGTTTACCATGAAGTCATGGCTTACAGGCATGAGTCTAACCAACGTCCATCTTGGGCAGGAGAAGCATGGCGTTTGCCACACTTCCCTTCTTTCCAGCATTTTGTTTTGTCTACTCCACCCACCTAAGGGCTGCCCTATCAAAGGGCCAAGGCAGCTTCTTTATTCAACTAATGAAATCAACACAAATACAGAAGGACCTTTATAAATAATATATAATGTTGCATATCTGTTATTTGACTAGCTCTGAATTACATTGAAATTCTTTTGTTTGTATTTTGTTGTTTGTTTTAACAAGATTTGCCATTCAGTCCAGGCTGGCCTTGATCTCACTTCTTCCACCTCTTAGGCATTGCTTATGTTTTTGACTCTAGAAAGAGTTTCTCCACTTTCCTAGGGTTAGTGTTAGCAACTAAAAGGTAAAACAGTTTCCTGTTGGTGACCTCATTTTTCAGATAAAAGAGAAACAGGTTACATATATACAAGTATATATTTAAATTATTAAGTATATACAAGAGCTAAAGTTGGACGTAGGTCTGTCTGACTTGAAAAGTGGTTTGTTTTTTTTTTGTGTGTGTGTATGTGTTAACTTACCCCAATATGCTCTTCTGAAACTAAAAAAGAAAACGTCACTTTGGAATTTGAGATTAGGAAATGTCCATGACTGTGAAAATGGTGGTAAATTAGAATTTGTAATATACTTAGACATAATCAAGAAATATTTCAGGGGAACTGAGCTTTGGTTGTGATAGCCTAGGGTCCAGGGCAGGGTGGAAGAGTAAACCTTTCCTATGGAAGTGGGTTTGGGGAATATTCAGGACTTTGTGTTCCCGAGTCTCTTTCTCTGCTTGTGAGCTCCTCTTTAACTCGTCTTCATGACCATGCTTTCTGCTGCTTCAAGTTGCAGCTTATGTAGTCGACCTTCTGTATTGGTTGGTCCTGCACTCAAGGTTCAAGCAACCTTGTACTGAAAATGTTTGAGGGAAAAATTCTCTGTGTGTGTTGAACATATTCATGATCACCCCCATCTTTTTCCCCCAGAACAATACAGTATAACATATTTTACATAGAATTTACATTGTGTTTTTTAAGTAATCCGCAGGTGACTAGAGTATATGGGAGGGGTGTGTGTAATTTTATGCAACTATTGTGCCATTCCATTTAGTTGACACCATATCTGTGGATATAGGTATTCCGTATGGGTACCCAAGAATAACAATATTTAGGCAGTGTCTCCTATGTGTTAGCTGGGATTCAGTCTCAGAGTTTGAACTAAAGTTTTGATATATTTAGTTTTGAATAGTATTTTTTGAATTGATATTATGCAGCATTTGAGTAGGGAATCTGTTTTCTACATTGCTCAATAAGGCAAGAGGAAAAATTACTAAATGCGTATCTCTTGAAGTTAGTATTTTCCTATTCTGAAGATAATATTGCATATTATAAGTTGTTGAGAAATAGCACATTAGGTGTAATCCTTTGTTGATATAACTGAAGCTTAGTGTCAGTGTTTTTATGACAGAAAAAAAAAAAAAACGGAATGCGAACTAGGCATGTTGGCTCACACTTGTGACCCTAAAACTCTGGAGACCTGGAGTAGGAGGATTGCTAGTTTTGAGGCCAGCCTGAGCTTGAGACCCTGTCTCAAAAAAAGTTAAAACTAGGAATCACTTCTTAAATTAAGTATAGGAGAAATTGTTAGGCATTGAAGTAAAACATATGCTGAATTGAAATTTTTAATGATGATCATGAGGGTAGAGTTGGTGAGGGAAGGAGGTCAATGTGGACACAGTCACCAGTTTTGCGTTTTTTCAGTCTAGTTTTTTTTTTTTTAACATCTTTGGGCTAAAAACTGGAAAGATTGCTGCTAAGTTCGACTATGTTTTTCTGACAAGTGTTTTCTAGTAAAAAGAAAAAAAATGCATGCTTTTTTGTGGCCTTTCTTGGAAAAGAGTTAAGGTATTTTGTTTTGGGGGAATTGATAACAAAAAAAAAAATGTAACTGTTTAAAACATCCGTTTTATGGTGCAATATCACCATCTTGTGGTGTTTTAGGATATTGTTCAAAAATTTCCAAACATGAACATAAGTTACATATTTAATGTCTTGATGTTAGTTAGGTAAGGATTCCACCAGATCTGTATTTGACTATTTTTGTAAATGGGCTGTGGAGTAAAAATAAAAAGTGTGATTGAGGAAAATAATAGTATAAAATGAAATGGTTATGATTAGATTGGCATGGTAATGGGTGACTTACTGCTATTTCTTGTTTTATGAGATAAGTAGTACTTTTAGTAAAATAATTAAAAGCCTTAAAAAAGTCATCAGTTTTTTTGTCATCTGTTTCTTATTTTATTCTTAGTTTCTTAGGAGAAACTAAAGTGCAGAATAATTTAAGTATCCTGTTTTAGCTATTTATTGGGACTTTAAATTTATTTTATTGTAAAATAGTGCTTTCTAGATTGATGACTCTTGGAAGAAGGTTTTTTGCATTAATTTGTATACTTTATTAAAAAAATTTGATGATAATTTATTTCTTCCCCTTGATGTAGTGTCTCATTTAGCTAAGGCTGCTTTTGAACTCCTAACTCAAGTGACCCTTGTAAGTCAATTGGCACAATAAGGGAGGAAGGTATATGGTTGTACTGATGATGGTTTTGAGGTAAAGAAAAGAGACAGTACTACAATACAAAACCACCTAGAAGACAGCTGGAAATGTAGCCCTGAAGTAGAGTACATACAAATAAAGGCTCCATGGCACTGCTGCTATTGTCCTTAAGAAAGAAGACCCAGAGGGGCATGCCTGAGAAGAAAAGTGAGCACAGTGGTAGATACAGCTTCTTTGGGGCCCATCAGATCAGGATGAGAGTCATTTGTGCTAATGAAAAGTTGAAAATTGGCAAGCTCAAGAGGCGAGGTGCTGGTATGGATATGAAGATCTTCCCTTGTCAAGGGACTATTCAGTTGGAGTGAAGGCCTGGGATGGGAAGGACAGATGGACTGAGTGTTAAGTTTATGTAGGAATCTGCATCTTTAGGAGTCAAATAAGTGATTATTTAGAGTTTGTTAGAAATTTTTCTGAGAGCTTAGAGAGACATTGGTGTTTCTTTTCTTCCTGTCTCTCATATGCTATCCTTGTGGTGTGATTTAAGCCTTGCTTAGTTCTATATAACTGATCTGGTTTTCTTTCTACACTTTTAAGAAACAGAGAAATTTCTTTGTCACAGGATTCTGTTAGTTTGAGATCCATAGAAAAAGCGAATAAAGGTAGAGTCATTACCTTGGTCACTAAGACTATTGAATGTCCCAGTTTCCACAGATTTGAGGAGTTTCCAAGGATGGAAAACTAAAATGTGGATGGTCCTGGACAAACAAGGCTAATTTCCTATCTTTGTCATGTTTTATAAATTTATTAAAATACTTAGCAATATTTTTATACGTTATATTTTATGTAGAGGCAACATTCTTGTTTTATTTTAAGTTAAATCTCATATTCTACAGCTTACATTTTTATAAAATAATTTTTATGTGCTTTTGAGTTGCTAAATTGGGTATTTACCAGGCTGATAGGTTCATCCACATTTATCGTTTTTACATTTGCTGAGTTTTAAGTTTTGTGCTATTGATACAATAACTGCCTCGGTTCAGGATTTGTAACTTTTCAGTTCCCCGTCTTTGGCCAAGCATTTCTAGTACTTGATGCTTCCTGCCATATCTTGTTACTGGGTTGTTTCCTTTCTTTTAATATTGTCTCTAAAACTAGACTCCCTGTTGTTGAATCTGTACTTTTTCTTCTCTTGTTTTCTATCTGTGCTGTTCTTAAAGATATCAATGCATGTATTCATTCATTGATCCAGGCCTAAGGAGCTGTGACAGTATGTCACTGGCCTTCAAAAGCCTTAATACTATGCTGAGTGCATACTGAGTGTGCAGACAATTCAGGTCGTTCTAAGCAGATATTTTTGGGAGGAAAGTGTTGTTATTTTCTTTTATTGCTTTGATTTACAATGGCATCTTGAAGTGAGCAGACAATTAGATACATCTTCTAGAGCTGGCAGTGCATGCTGTAATTTGAGCACTCAGGATCTGAGGGCAGTCTGGGCTAGCTAGTGATTTAGTGAGACCCATTCTCAGAAACAACAACAAACAACCCTTTTCCCATTTTCTTCCTCCCCTCCCATTCTTCTTTTTGGTGCTGTTTTTGAGGCAGTGTCTCATGGTATAACTCTGGCTGTTCTAGAACTCATTATGTTGCCCTACCTAGCCTTGAACTTACAGAGAGTCACCTGCCTTTGCCTCCTGAGTGCTGGGATTAAAGGTGATGCCACCAAACCTAGCTTCCTTTCCCAGTTTCTAAATGAGGGTTTGATAGTTCTCTAATTTTAGAGTACTAGGAATACAGCTTATTGCCTATATTTAGGATTCTCTTATATTCTGAGCAGTTGAATAAAAATCCTGTGGCATTTTCAAAGTGTTGAAGTGGACAAAATCAGCTTAGATGTACATGCTGTCTCCTCTACACATAGATTTTAACCTAATATTATTCGACTGAGTATCTACTTTGTTGAAAAGTATAGTGAAAGTCAGACTTTGCTATTTCTCTTGCCTCACTTACTCTCTGAGTTCTTGAATCTGAATTGGCCCTACAGTCTTTTTCTATTCTCACATGCTGGATACCAAATACTATTGGGAAATAGCCATGCCAACATGCAGATTGTTGTCCCTGTAGGTTTATGAAAAACACTGAATTAATATTGCTTGGTGGTTGATCAGCACTTTTTCTTTGCCCTCTCAGTAACTGTGGCAGAATATTTCCCCCATGAGCAAGCCTGTTATCTTCTGTGATTAATGTCTCTGACGAACTTACTTCATATATTTCTTCTCCATTGACCTAATCCTAGCTGTCTCTGATAAGGGATATTTACAAGTTTTTGAACATCATATCCCAAATGAAAGCTGTCTAACTTCTTAAAATGAGAATAACAACTAGCTTTTGATAGGTGGTTGTTTTGCACCGTGCAATCAAAGTCCTAAGGCCTGCGTGTTATGAGTCAGTCCTCCTTCTAGCATGAGGTGATGGCTCTGTTTTTCTTGTTATACTGATGCAGAGAACTTAGAACATGGCTCTTAAGTGGCAGGACTGGAAAGGAAGTCCTCAGCATTCAACCACAGAACTGGCTCTTGAAAACTTTGCATTATCTCCCACATGTGCTCCTCTTCTCCCTCTGCTGCTGTGACACCAAGGTCTACCTGCACTGACATGGAAAATCTTAGTTTCAAATTAACTACATTTTTATTATTAACCCACAGCTATGGCATGTTCCTCCTTTACCCCAGTACTTCTTTCATATTGCCAATGTGCTTGTTTAGTTAAACTCACTCCTTTGAGTTGCCAAAGTTATCATTCCAAATACAGTTTTCCTTATTGAAGCCCTTCAGTATATATGAGCAAAAACCTACAGTTTTGTGCACAATGTAGTTAGGATTTTATTTCCCTCTTAGCTTCTTTGTCCTCTTGTTCCACTGCCCGGCCATACCATCAGCTCGGTGTAATTCTGTCTTGAAGAATTGTACGAGGGCTGGAGAGATGGCTTGGTGACAGTAGTACTTACTTAACTGCTTGTGTAGAGGATCCTGTAGTGGTATATTAGTTTTGTTTTGATAAATAAAGCTTGCCTGTAGATCAGAGGGCAATGTAGTTAGCCATACAGGCCAGGCAGTGGTGGCACACACCTTTAATCTCAGCAGCCACACTAGCTAGCCATAGATGCCAGGAGGTAATGGTGCAGGCCCTTAATCCCAGCACTAGAGAGGATTATAAAACAGGAGGAGACAGGAATCAGTCTCAGTCTCAGCCTGAGGATTCGTAGAGGCAGGATTGGCCATTTCGGTCTGAGGTAGAAGTAAGAGCCAGTGGCTGGCCTCTTTGCTTTTCTGATCTTCAGCTTGAACCCCAATATCTGTCTCTGGGTTTTTATTATTTGTGCTACAGGATCCAGGTTTGATGCCCACTGTCCACATTTGACAACTCACAACTACCTGTAATTCCAGTTTCATGAAGCACTTCTGGCTTCTGTAAGCATCTGTATACACATGTGACATACATGCATGCACAAATACGTAAAAAATATTTTTAAAGAATTGTGAGACTGGCGAGATGGCTCTGCCCTTAAGAGTAATGGGTGCTCTTTCAGAGGACCCAGGTTCTATTCCTAGTGCCCCTATGGTGGTTCATAGTTTTCTGTAATCCATTTCAGGAGATCCTCTTCTGAACGCCATAAACACCAGGAATTATGTGGTATATAGATACACATTCAGTCTGTCTTAATTAGGGTTTCTATTGCTGTGAAGAGACACCATTACCATGGCAACTCTTATAAAGGAAACACTTAATTGGGGCTGGCTTACAGTTTCAGAGGTTTAGTCTACTATCATCATGGCAGGACATGATGGCATACAGGCAGACATGGTGCTGGAGGAGCTCAGAGTTCTACATCTTGATCTGCAGGCATCAGAAGAAGACTATCATGCAAAGCCTAGCTCCAAACCTGCCTCCTTACTGACACTTCCTCCAACAAGGCCACACCTCCTTCTAGTGCCACTCCCTATGGGCCACGCATTCAAACATGAGTCTATTTCAGGCCAACACAGGCAAAACACCCATATACATAATTGTTTGTTTGTTTATCTATCTATTTATTTATTTATTTTTGAGACATGGTAGACTCATACTCATAGAGATCTGCCTGCCTCTGCCTCCTGAGTGCTGGGATTAATGGTGTGTACCACCGTGTGTAAAAATTACATGTGCAGGTTATTTTCTCTGTGATGCCTCTGCTACTTGACTAAAGGTTATCTGCTTTCCTTATGTGCTCCAAAGGAAGTACGTGGCATTCTGTGTCACACTGAAAACTTTTGTGTTTGCAGGGTTGTCTCCTCACCAGACTATGAGTTCCTTGACAGAAGAAATCGTATCTTACTCATCTTTATATCCTCAGTGTCTGGCACAATTCTTGATACACAGTAAGTGAAATGTGTATTTAAATGAAAATGATGTAGCTAGTAGTCAAACTAATGCTAATTGTTAATTCTTATAAATCAAAATAAACCTATATAAATCAATTAATGCATTTTTTTTTATAAAAATGAAACTTTTACAGGTTGCACATCTTTAGTCTCAGCACTTGGAAGGGAAAGGCAGGTGGATCTCTGTAAGTTTGAGTATAGTCTGGTTTACATAGCAAGTTCCAGGCCAGCCAGGACTACACAGAGAGACCCTGTCTCAAAAGGAATAAGTAAAAAATTTACAAAGTGAAGCTATGTACTTTAAATACTTCCTGAGATTCAATTTTTGAATCATTTCATCATGTTTTCCAGTATGTATGTATGTATGTATTCTTGAGTCTAAGGATTGGAAAGTTTATATAAAATAAAGGATAAATAGACAATTAATCAATATAGAGAAATCGAGCAGTCTTACAACAGGCTGACAAGTCCCCATCTGTGTAGTGCTTAAACTTACAAATTTCTTCTCAGAGAACTAATCTGATCTGCTTATCTTTAGTCTCAGCAAATACCTGTCTAATGGAATAATGAAGTCCTTAGCTTTTGTTTGTTTTTTTTTAAAGTCTACCTCCAAATTAAAAGTATTTTCTAGCCTATCTGTCATTTAATGCCCAGAGAAAAAAAGTGTCTTTATTGGAAGGCTAATTAAATGGGTGAAAGACATACCTTTCACCTTGTTTTGATTATAGACTATAGAAATCATCCTTGATGGATTAGTGATTTACCCTCTCCTCTGTCTACTTTCTTGATTATTGGACCTGGGGTGATAGCTCAGTGAGAAAAGCATTTGCTGTCTAGGCATGAAGACCCAGTTGGATCCCTAGAACCAGTGTAAAAGCTAGTCAGATTTGGCAGCTTCCTATAATCCTAACACCAAGGAGGTAGAGATGGAATTACCCAGGGCAAGCAGGACAGTTAGATTAACAAGAATTGGTGAGTTTGGGGTCCAGTGAGATACTGTCAGAAAATAATGAAGGCAATTGAAAAAGACATTTGAAGTCAACTTTAGGCATATATATAATCACCACCTTCTCACATACATACATACACATGTGCATACATACCAGGATTTTTGCCAGTATTCTACCTATTTGATATCTATTAGATATGTCCCCATTCTGTGCTTCTTGCCAATGTTTCATGTTAATTCTTCTAGATTTTAGTATTCTAAAAACTTAAAATGGTATCCTGTAGTCTGAAGTTGTATTTTTTGATAGACAATGACATTCTGTATTTCTTCATGTACTTGTCTGTTTTATAAAAGTTTCCTTGTCTATGAAATTCCAGTCAAGAGTTTGCCAGTTAGCTTTATGTATTATCTTTTTCTTATTACTTGTAAACAGTGTTTGTGTCTCATGTGTGCACACATATGTGTTAGCATGCATGCACATGCTGTGTGTGCCTGAGTGGAAACCAGAGGACGGTTTAAGCTGTCTTTAGGTACTGTTTTCTCATTCAGCCCCCAACCCCTAAACCCCATTCTGGGTTCTTATTTGTTTTTGAGATAGGCCTCTTGCTTGCCTGGAACTCACCATGTAGATAGATTAGGCTGCACCACCCTATCTGACTCTTTTTTTTTTTTTTTTTTTAACATAAATTCTGTTGGGCTCAGGTTCTTGTTCTTGCAAGGCAAGTCTTTTACTGACTGACCTATCTTCCCAGCCCTTGCAAACATTCTTACATAGTTTAGATGCTAATCTTTAATTATATTTTGTTTTACAGGCATTTCCCAGCTCTTAGCTTGTCTTTTGATGATCTTTATACTCTTAGTGAAAACTTTCCATTACATTTAGTGATTTTGCGTGTGTGTGCATGTGTGTGTGTGTGTGTGCGTATTTAAACCAGGATATGTGTGTGTATGCGCACGCGCGTGTGTGCATGTTCACCAGGATATGTGTTCAAGCCTATGTGTCAGAGGACAACTTGTAGAAATTGATCCTTTTCTTTCATCATGTTGATTTCAGAGATTAAACTTAAGCCATCAGGCTTGATGGTAAGATTTTTTTTACCTGCTGAATTATCTTTCCAGCCCTGAAAAAATAATTACTAAAGTTTTCTTTATGTTTTATGATAAATAGCAGTGCTCAGATGTAATCAAATTCTGCTTTCTCTCTTTTTAGTAAGACTTGTCTGTCTTGTTTAAGAAGCCCTTTTGTCCTAGAAGAAATGTAAAACAATAACAGTTTGTCTCATGTTTACATTGCTAGGTTGTATTTCATATTTTCATTGTTAGTTAGACAGTCATCGACAGTTTAACCATCTTCATCATTGTGGACTGTAGTTGTTGGCTTTTTCACTCTTTGGCTTTTTTGTTCTTTGCTCTTTTTGGGTGCCTGCCACCCAGCTCCCAAATAAATTACACATGGAGTCTTATTCTTTCTTATAAATGCCTGGGGTTAGCTTGGCTTGTTTCTAGTCAGCTTTTCTTATCTTAAATTATTCCATCTATCTTTTGTCTCTCAGCTTCTATCTTTTTTAACTTTCTTATCGCCTCTAGAGTACTCCTCTCCTCCTTTTCTTGCTTCTTCCTTCCTCTTCCCAGATTTTTCCTTGTTTATACTCTCTGCCTGCCAGCCCTGCCTATCCTTCCTCCTGCCTTGCTAGGCCATTCAGCGCTTTATTAGACCGTCAGGTGTTTTAGACAGGCAAAGAATCACAGCTTTACAGAGTTAAACAAATACAGCATAAACAAAAGTAACACGCCTCAAAATAGTTTTCTACAATAGTAGGCTGCAGGTAGCTCTCTGTTCTTGCATTTAGGGCTTTTCATACCATTTTCAGTTTAGCCTGGGTTTTATTCTTTGCTGGTAGCTGGGGCTCTCCAGTCAGTTATGACTGCCCATCACCTGGTTCCTTACACGTGGTGTTTAAGCTTCTGGTTCTCACAGAGCTCCAAAACCGGGGCCTTTTAAACTCCTTTAAGTTGTGTGTCTGTCATATGGGTATGTTCTTAATATGCATTTTTTTTTTTTTAGGTAGGACTCTGTTTTTTTTATCAATTTTGCTAGCTGTTTATGTACTACTGTTCTGTTAGTTTTTCTGGGAGACATGGAAGAAACATCCATTCTTTTCAGGTAGAGCACTAACAACAGACCAAAGAAACATGCATTCAAGTTTAGCTTGGTGAGTCAATGAGTTTATTGGGGTCATTTTCAAGAGCATGGTTGGAAAACATGAATATCTCTGTAGTTACATCACTGTCTTGTAAAAACTGCATTCCCAGAGCCAGCTCCCTAACCAATTTTTATGTAGTTCTTCTCAGCAATTGCTTATTGATTGTGTAATCTTGGGGAGAGATCTCGTGAATCTTAAAAATGTCTGAAGTTTTGAGTCTTATGTTCTAAGCCTATCTTTTCAGCTAAGCAGCAGGGTTTTTTTTTGTTTGTTTGTTTTTTGTTTTTTGTTTTTGTTTTTTTTTAAATAAGAAGTAGGTTTTGGAGCTGGGTGTGGTGGCACATGGCTTTAATCACCTGGGAGGCCAGCCTGGTTTACAAAGTGATTTCCAGGACAGCCAGGTCTGTTACATTGTCTGGAAAAACAAACAAAGAAATAAACAAAAAAGGGAAATAGCTTTGTCTTTATTTAAAGATACTTCGATCACTATCTTTTTTTCTATTTATTACCATCTCCTTACTGTTTTCTTCAGGTTTATTATGCCTAATTAACTTATGACTTCAATTTCTGTTTTTCCAGGTCACTCGATAAAGCTATATATACTTGCTTGTAAGCATACTATTTGATAGTTCACACATTTTTATATGTAATATTTTTGTTGGCATTCAGTTCTTTTTATGTGAAAATTGCCCTTATGTTTTATTAAATGAACATAATTCTAAAAATTTTTTAGAAGTAGCTTTTAATTCTATTTCCATAAGAAATTACCTTTTGATACTGAGTTTTAGTTGAATTTATTATGGTCAGAGAACAGGAAACTACATTATTTGAAATTCAGTGAGATTTTCATTATTGTATTGTCATTTTACAAAGTCCTTAAGAAGAATGCTTATTTACTAAGAATTAGAATGCCTACAGATTTCTGTTTTTGTTCATTAAATCCTTCCCTTTTGTGTTTATGTCGTCTGTGATTAAATGTGAAAAATTTGATCTTGTAGTTTTTATAATTTTTGAAACTTCTTCACACCACTAATAGATGATAAATTTTGACTTGTGGTTAGAGTTTTGGTTTACTGTGAAAGAGAGAGAAGCATAGAGAGAGATTAGGAGAAACCACAGGTGTTGGCATCTATTTAGCAAGATTTTTTTCTTCATCATCAGTCTAGAGAGCAGCATGTTCTTACGTGGATCTTGCAGTTGAATATCCCTCAGCTTTCTTAGACCCAAGTGTAGATTTGCAATCTTGATCTCACTCTCTTTCAGGATCCTCTTGCTGCCTTCATTCATTCTACAAAGGGCATACTGTTTCTCATTCTCCTGGTTGATTCTTTCTGAGAAGTTGAGCAGTGTGTGCTATGTTTGAGCACTAAGATCAAGTAGATAGTTAACACTTGTCTTATCCAGATATTCTTTTGGAGAGACAATCTCAACTTTTAGCTACTATTAAGGCATATTAATTGTGTTTCTGCTGCTGTGATAAAACAACCAAGGCAGCTTACAGAAGAAAGAATTTATTTGGAGTTTAGGGTTGAAGAGTGGTAATAGACTATGATAGCAGTGTGGAGATAGGCTGCTGCAGCAGCAGCTGAAACTAAAACACAAAGACCCACAAATAGGCAGCACTGAGAGCTAACTTGAAATGGCACTTTTGAAACAACCCCGTACCTTTTCCAGCAAAGGCACACCCCTTAATCCTTCCTCCTCCCCAAACAGTGCCACCAACTCGGGGCCAAGTGTTCAGATGCCTGAGACTTATGGGGGACATCTCATTCAAACCACCACATCAGGTTTAGGAGACTTGGAGAGTAGTGGGTCTTCCATGTCCTATCTCTCCTCATGCATTCTGATTCCTTACAAAAGTTCCTATCCTTGTTCATTCTGATTTCTAGATTTCTTCACTTTGCCAACTTGGATGCCATCATTCTACTGGTTCACTTCACTGATACTTCAGTTTCTCCTGCTCTTCCCACTATTGCTCTTTCTACTTCCCACTCCCCACGTAGTCATCAGGTATATTTCACACACAAAAGATGCTGGGCTGGATTGGGATGTATCAGCAGGAGTCATTTTACCTAAAAGTAATCAGAAGTTTCACATTTGAGTTTTTGGAATGGATGTCATAACTGATTCACATTCTGGATCTTTGTTGGTCGTAAATGAAAAGGGTCCATTGTAAAAACTGCAAGTAGTTCATGTGTGTTGTAATGGAAAGTAGAACTGTGGTTAAAAGGAAGGAGGGTTGGTGTTAAAATAGCTGAAGCAGAAATGTAAGAGATGAGAAACGAAGAGCTTACAACTGAATATGAGATAGCCTAGGAGAGAGACATGAGAAAGACAGACAGGTTAGTATTGGGAGACTGGCAGGCTGTGCAGTTCTGTGCAGCTCGTTCCTTCCTACCCTTGGAGAATGTATGTTAGGCACTATTGCTGTTTTACATTTTCCTGCTTCTAATACAGCCAGTTATAACAGACTAAGTAAAAATAGTTTCTAAGAAAGCTTCTACTTATTCTAGAAAAGAGACTTAAATCATTTTGTAAATCAGGAGTTAATAAGAACTACTGTAGCTGCCTTCTGATGGCTCTGAGGAACAGAGAGAGCTTAGTATAATTAACACAGCATGGAGACACATTGAAGGTAGCAAACAGTTAAGATCAACAACTTACAAAGCTGGAGGCAGAGATGGACAAAGCAGGATTGGTGGACTTTGACCACCCGTAGCTGATGAACTTCATGTGAACAAAATACAGTCATCTCTTTGGTTGGGGCAGGAGACATGTATAGAGTATATGAGCCCTCCAGTGACTCAGCCCTTGATAGCCTAAAAGACTAACCAGTCTCATAGTGATTATTTCAGTCTTGGCCAGTTTTTGCCACAGTTTTATAAAAACCACTAGAGAAAGACGCTTAAGGCATTTTCCTCTCTTGGGATCTCTTTCCACTCTTGGGAGTTTCTCTCATTTTCCCTATGTTCTTAATTTCCTTCAGTATCTTTTAATAAAGCTTGCTTTTGCTCTGCTTGCTTCTCTTGAGTATCCAGGTCTTTAATCATAATTGGTATGAGAGTCAGGAACTATTGTTCCAGGTTGGTCTTTGGTAACAGTGAGTATCTGGCATCCTATTTGCATTAAACACAACCTTTGGTGAGAGATGTTGTCACATTATTAAAAACCCTGAAATGTTACCATTCCTGTAGTCATCCCATGGGTCACACTGCCTTTTCAGTTTCACAATTGATTGTGCCATCGCCATAGGCATTTCAGTGGTCCACACTTACACCATAATCCCACTTCCTAGCCGGGCAGTGGTGGCGCATGCCTTTAATCCCAGCACTTGGGAGGCAGAGGCAGGCGGATCTCTGTGAGTTTGAGACCAGCCTGGTCTACAAGAGCTAGTTCCAGGACAGGAACCAAAACCACAGAGAAACCCTATCTCGAAAAAACCAAAAAAAAAAAAAAAAAAAAAAAAAAAATCCCACTTCTTACGGAAGACACCAAGTGTTTTTCCTGCAGTCAACCGCAGTTATAGCAATCTGTTTATATTTTGCCTCCATGATAATTAGAATTGCTCTCTAAGTTTTGAGATATTGCTTCTTTTAGGTTGAAACTCATCAAAGCTATTTTTGAAAAAATAGACTGCCCATTCTGTATAAGTTTAATTGTTAAACCGAATTCAGTCTTGGTCAAAAGAATCACTTGTCCCTGACTTTGTCCTGTACATGATCAGCAGTATCAATTTAATCTCTTTTTAAAAAACAAAACAAAACAAAAACCTCTTCATTAATGCTATAGGCAGTTGAGTCCAGATGTGAGTATAGAACCCTGGTCTTTAAATTTTAATGTATTCAATCCCAGCACTCAGAAGACAGAGGCAGATGGAACTTGTGAGTTTGAGGCCAGATTCGTCTACATAGTAGTTCCAGGACAGCCAGGGCTACCCAGTCAGACTTTGCCTCGTGAAAGAAAAAACTGAAGCAATCAGAATCTTCTGACTTCTCTTTGTTGCTGGGCTTGTGGTCAATTGATTGATATTTAGTGCTCCAAAGGATTCTTTAATGGAGGTTCCTGTCACATCACAAATTAAATTCCCTAGAAAGCAGCGTAATGTCTAAATTTGTGAAGATGACACTGGCTAATATGGGATTCTTAAACCACCGGTTGAATAATGGGTAGGATGTAGCAGTCAATTGGAGATGCCCTATACCTGCTGTCTTCATCACTGTGCCAAGATGCTAAGACATCTGCTATTGGTCATCCATTCTATTACTTCAGTGGATTAGTTTTGGCATATTTAGCAAGGCATCTACCAGGAAGTAGGATTCCCCTTGGTTTATTTTCTTGCTAAGTTACCATGTTGGAAGAAAGAATATGTGATTTTGTTTGTTTTTCAAGCATTCCAGTTTGGCTTTATGTTTTCTAACTAAAATGAACCTTTTATTATTTTCCTTAATAATGCTGTTCTCTTTCTTTCTGGATTCCCAGCCTTCATATTTGTGTGTTTATTTTTGCTTTCATTTTTTATCAGTGTCTTTATTTTATGTTTTTTATTTGCATTTGAATCTATTTCTATGTATTTATTTTTATATTTGAATTCCTAATTTGTACTTTCTAACCTTTTTGATTGAACTTTTTAAAAAAATCTTTATTTTCCTTTATAATTTGGAAACTATCCTCCCATTTCTTTATGACCAACTTTGAAAATCTGTCAAGAAATCTTTATAGTATAATATTCAGCCAGATTGCAGTACCTCTGCTGGACAGTAATTTTATCTCTGCTCTAGTCTTTACATTTCAACTATAATTAAACATAAAATGTTCTTAATATTTTAAACATGTTTATAGATTTACTTGTATGTTTAGCTTCCTCTTTCATCTTTTTCTTTTTACACATTGTATTAAACTTCCAATAATTGCATGAAACATATCCTTTTCATTTCTTGAAGTAAAGGCCTGCTATGCAGTTTTTTTAAATGCCTTCTGTGTTCCCCAAAGAGACTTTTAGTGGTTACATTATTTTATTTTAAAAAATTTATTATATGCATATGAGTGTTTTCCTGAATGTGTGTAGGTACAGCACATGTGTGCCTGGTACCCACTGAAGGCCAAAAGAGGACATTGGATTTCCTTAAACAGGTGTTAAAGGTGATTGGAGTCCCTGTGTGGGTGCTGGGAGTAGAACCCTGGGTCCTCTGCAACCACTGAGTGATCTTTCCAGCCCCTGTTTAGTAATTAACTGTAGACCAGCTCAGTCTGTTGAAAGAGTTCAGTCTGCTTTCTAAGCATCTGTGCTGCCCCTGAGGATATTATACTACTCTCCTTTTTATTGTAAGCTGTTTTCTCTCTGCTTGTTTTTAATGTGAATCTTTGGATGCTCCGAAGCTTTATTACTACTGTGTATCTAATGTGAATTTCTTTATATTGCTTGTTTTTTAAAAACAATGCAATGTTTCTTGAAATTTCAGATATGTCTTTCACTAGTTTTGAAAACTAAATCATTTTCAGTCCTGTTTTCATTTATGTGAGATTATGCATATCATTATTTTGTCTTTCAAAGTTTCTTGTTTTTGTTCATTTGGGTTATTGTTTGTTTGCTTGTTTGTTTGTTTGTTTGTTTTGAGAAAGAGTTTTTCTGTGTGGCCTTGAATGTCTTGGAACTCTCATAGAATTCTGAACTTATGCCTCTTCGGTAATTAAAGACTTGTGCCAATACCACCCAGCGTAGTTCAAGTTTTTCACCTTTGGTATTTTCCCTCCCTCCCTTTCTTCCTTCCTTCTGCCTTTCTCATTGGGTTTTTGGGGGGTGAGTTTATTTTGAATTAGTTTATCAATATACAGTCCAAGCTATTGACTTTCTCATTTAAAAATATTTGCCAGCTAGAATATGTTTGTCAATCCTCTTTCTTCAAGGATATGAAAGATAACTAACTCCATACTTCCAGGGTAAGTTACCCATAGTGAGTTCTTCCCAGAACACAGCATGGGAAAGAGAGGATAAGCAACTACAATGGTGGAATAAGACACATATTTCCTTACACATATGACTAAGGTTAGCATTGACATCATAATCATGTTTCTAAAGTATGTCCTTGATATGTAATAAATATAAATAAATCTTACAGTTATGCATAAAAAAACATTTCTGGTGTTGTTCTTTATTTCAATCCTGCAAACATAAATTAATAGTGAAAAGAACAGCCAGATCCAAGTTAGGGATGTTTTATAAGATATTTAAAAATAATCTCAGACCCACCAAAAATAAGGAAAGGCCCTGGGCTGTGGCCAGTGGTTAAGCACTTGCCAAAACTCTTGGTTCATATTTAGAATCATAAAAGAAAAACCAAATAAAATACAAGAAAAATGGGTGTGGAGTCTGAAGATTCATGGAGACAGGATCTTGCCCTTTTACTCTGAAGATTTGGTAGAGAATATGGCAGAACAGAGTGATAAATAGCAGGCAACAGCAGGATCCTTCTCAGCTGTTAGGGACAGAGGATGACTTGGCCACTCTTGAGTTAAATACAATGACTATTTCATCACCATCCAATCAGGCCACAGAAATGAGGATGTATCTCTGAGGAGAGGGAAGACTCTAGACCCTGAGCCAGCTATTTCCACTGGACCTGGCCAGAGCCAGCATCCTCCATTTGAGCAAGCCTGAGCCAGTGACCTCAGCCTGAGCAGGTCCAAGGCAACAAACTCCACAAGAGCAGGCACAAGAGAGCCACCACTAAGGGAGCAGAGTATTATTTTTACGAGGTCTGTGATGAATTTTGCTGGGATTGTGATGGTCATTGCATTAAATATGTAGATTGCTTTTGGTAAGGTTGCCATTTTTGCTATGTTAATTCTACCTACCCAAGAACATGGGCAATCTTTCCACATTGTGGTGTCTTCTTCAATTTCTTTCCTCAAAGATTTAAAGTTCTTGTCATACAGGTCTTCCACTTGTTTGGTTAGAATTACTCCAACGTATTTTATGTTATTTGTGGCTATTGTGAAGGGTGATGTTTCTCTGATTTCTTTATCAGCCCATTTATCATCTGTGTAAAGGAGGGCTACTGATTTTTTTTTTTTTAGTTAATCTTGTATTCTGGTACATTACTGAAAGTGTTTATGAGTTGTAGAAGTTGCTTGGTAGAATTTTTGGAGTCGCTTATGTAAACTATCATATCATCAGCCAATAGTGACAGTTTGACTTTTTCTTTTCTGATTTGTATCCCCTTGATCTCCTTTTATTGTGTTATTGCTCTAGCTAGAATCTAACAAACTATATTGCATAGATATGGAAAGAGTGGACAACTTTATCTTGTTCCTGATTTCAGTGGGATCGCTTTGAGTTTCTCTCCATTTAGTTTGATGTTGGCTATTGACTTGCTGTGTATTTCGTTTGTTTTGTTTAGGTATGTTTATTGTATCCCTGCTCTCTCCAAGACCTTTATCATCAAGGGGTGTTGTATTTTGTCAAAGGCTTTTTCAGCATCTAATGAGATGATCATTTGGTTTTTATTTTTCAGTTTGTTTATATGGTGAATTATGTTGACAGATTTGCATGTGTTGACCATCCCTGCATCTCTGGGATGAAGCCTACTTGATCATCATTGTGGGTGATTTTGCTGATGTGTTCTTGGATTTGATTTGCCAATATTTTATTGAGTATTTTTGCATCAAGGTTCATGAGTAAGATTGGTCTGTAATTCTCTTTCTTAGTAATGTCTTTCTGTGGTTTGGATACCAGGGTAATTGTAGCCTCATAAAGAGTTTGGCAATGTTCCTTCTGTTTCTTTTGTGTGGAACAATTTGAGGAGTATTGGTATTAGGTTTTCTTTGAAAATCTTATAGAATTCTGAGCTGAAGCCATCTGGCCCTGGGCTTTTCTGGGTGGGAGACTTTTGATGACTGTTTCTATTTCTTTAGCAGTTATAGGTCTTTTTAATTTGCTTATCTGGTCTTGATTTAATTTTGGTAAGTGATATTTATCCAGAAAATTGTTTATTTCCTTTGTTTTCCAATTTTGTAGAGTACAGGTTTTCAAGATATGACCTAATGAGTCTCTGATTTCCTCTGTGTCTGTTGTTATGTCCCCCTTTTCATTTCTGGTTTGGTTAATTTGGATATTCTCTCTCTGTGTTTTGGTTAGTTTGGATAAAGGTTTGTCTACTTTGTTGATTTTCTTGAAGAACCAACTCTTTGTTTGTCTCATTGATTCTTTCTATTGTTTTCTTTGTTTCTATTTTGTTGACTTCAGCTCTCAATTTGATTATTTCCTGCCATCTAGCTCTCTTGTGTGAGTTTGCCTCCTTTTGTTCTAGAGTTTTCAAATGTTCTGTTAATTTCCTGGTGTGGGATTTTTCCAGCTTCTTTATGGAGACATTTAGTGTTATGAACTTTCCTCTTAACACTGCTTTTATTGTGTCCCATAAATTTGGGTATGTTGTGTGGTCATTTTCATTGAATTTTAGGATTCTTTAATTTCTCCCTTTATTTTTCTTCCTTGACCCATTTATGATTCAGGTGAGCATTGTTTAATTTCCATGTGTTTGTGGGCTTTCTGGAATTAGTGTTGTTGTTGAATACTAATTTAAGCCATGGTGATCTAATAAGGTATATGGGCTTATTCCTTTTTTTTTTTTTTTTGTATCTGTTGAGGTTTGCTTTGTTACTAGTAAGTGGTCAATTTTTGAGAAGGTTCCATGAGGTGCTGATAAGAAGGTATATTCTTTTATATTTGGATGGAATGTTCCATAGATGTCTGTTAAATCCATTTGAGGAATAATATCTATTAGTTCCCATATTTCTCTGTTAATTTTCTTTCTGACAGACCTGTTCCGTGGTGAGACTGGAGTGTTGAAGTCTCCCACTATTAGCGGGTGGAATTTAATGTGTGATTTAGGCTTTAGACGTATTTCTTTTACTTACTAGAGTGCCCTTGTATTTTGGGCATAGATGTTCAGTATTGAGATTTTCGCTTGATGGGATTTTCCTGTGACTAATATGAATTGTCCTCCTTTGTCTCTTTGGACTGATTTTACTCGGAAGTCTGTTTTGTTAGATAATAGTATAGCTATACCAGCTTGTTTCTTTGGTTCATTTGATTGGAAAATTTTTCCCCCTGCCCTTTAGTCTGAGTTGATGTCTGTCTTTGAGTTGGAGGTGGATGATTCTGTTTTCGTATTCAATCTGTTAACCTATGTCTTTTGATAGGTGAATTGAGTCCATTTATATTAAAGTACATTAATGACCAGTAATTGTTAGCTCCTGTTATTTTAGTTTTCATTGTTGATGATGTTATTGTATGTGTTTTTCCATTCTTTGGAATTTGCTACTGTGAGATCATCTACTGTCTGTGTTTTTGTGGATGTAGCCAACTTTTAAGGTTTGGAGTTTTCCTTCTAGTACTTTGTGTAGAGCTGGATTTGTGCAAAGGTATTGGTTAAGTCTGGTTCTGTCATGGAATATCTTCTTTAGTCTGTGTGTGGTGATTCAAAGTTTTGCTGGGTATAGTAGTCTGGGCTGGCATCCGTGGTCTCCTAAGGTCTGTGTAATGCTTGACTATGACCTTCGTGCTTTCATTGATTCGATTGAGAAGTCAGGTGTAATTCTGATAGGTTTGCCTTTATATGTTACTTGGCCTTTTTCCTTTGCAGCTCTTAACATTTTTTCTTTATTCTGTATGTTTGGTGTTTTGATTATTCTGTATCCAGGTTTGGTCTTTTCATCGTGTCCCATTTTTCCTGAATATTTTGTGTTAAGCTTTTGTTAGATTTAATGCTTTCTTTGACCCATGAGTCTATTTCCTCTGTTGTATCTTCAGTGCTTGAGATTCTCTCTTCCATGTCTTGTGTTCTGTTGTTCATGCTTGCATTTGTGGTGTTTGATCGTTTTCTCATAATTTCTGTTTCAATAATTCCCTTGGTTTTTTTTTATTGTCTCTATTTCAGTTTTCAAGTCTTGAGTAATTTCTTTCATATGTTTGATTGCTTTTTCTTGGTTTTCTTTAAGGGATTTGTTGGTTTTTCCTTTTTTTTTTTGTTTATCTTCTCCTCCATTTCTTGGAGGGATTTTTTCATTTCCTCTTTAAGGACCTTAAACATTCTCTATAAGTTTATTTTTTAGGTCATTTTCTTCTGCCTCATCTATATTTGGTTGTTCAAGTCTTGCTGTTGTTAGTGGTTTCATGTTGCTCTTTGTGGTGTGAGTGGGTTCTTACCTTGTCTACTCATCTTTTTGGGGGAAGTGCAGCTGGCAGGTAGGTCATTCACCAACTCATGTGCCTGGTGTCTTTATATTATATTTTTATAGTTTTTTCTTGATTGGCCATTATTATTTCTTCATTTATTGATAAAACTAGAATTTAAAAGTATAAAGTTGTTATTTTGAAAGTTCTTGACAGTCAGAAACTATTGTATTGAATTTCTACTGACTTTTACTTGTAGGTAAAACAGATTAGTTTTCTAATTAGTTCTTCATTCTGGGTAAACTCCATGGCTATGTTTGGGTATGATCCTAATGGTATATGTCAGTGGGTTGTTGGTGTTCTGATATAATTTTGTCATGGGTCCTCACAATGAGGCCTTAGTGTTAAGAAAAGCCTCTCTGCCGACACAAAAAATTCTAATCAAACCAGATTACGCCAAATCAAATACCTGTGTTTAATAGACGGTGGTCACTGGTGACCGGGAGAGCATGGTCAGGGAAAGACAGAGGGAGTGCACACTCAAAACCATGTGTTCCTCTTTCCAGCTCAAGCTTAAATACCCTGTGGGGTCAGTGCTTGACAGGCTGGGAGTTGGAGTCCAAGCGCAAAGCTCTTGGCAGGCCAGGAGTGACACTTTGAACTCAATATTACATTTAGTTCCTGTAGTAATAGGAGCGGTGGTGGGGCTGTGTCCCATCACCCAGCTAGCTTTATACCCGAAATAATTACACGGAAACTGTATTCTTTTAAACACTGCTTGGCCCATTAGTTCTAGCCTCTTATTGGCTAGCTCTTACATATTGATCTAATCCATTTCTAATATTCTGTGTAGCACCACTAGCTGGCTTACCAGAAAAGATCTTAACCTGCATCTGTCTGGAGTGGGAGAATCATGGCGACTGCCTGACTTGGCTTCTTTCTCCCAGCATTCTGTTCTGTTTACTCTACCCACCTAAGGGTTGGCCTATCAAATGGGCCTAGGCAGTTTCTTTATTAATTAACCAGTGAAAGCAACAGATTAGAAAGAAATCACTCCCACATCAAGTTCCCTTCATCTTTCAGTAGGCTCAGTTCTTGTCTCTTGACCATACACTTTAACTATCAGCATTCACAACCAGGATAACATGTTTGTTTGTCTATACTATTTATCATTTTATTTATTTATTTGTGTGAATAAACAAAATGAGGTAGTTAGAGGACAACTTGTCAGGTATGAGGATTGAACTAAGATTGTTAGCCTTGGCAGCAGGTGCCTTTATATATTGCTGTTTATATATAAATATATATGTATATAAAGACATATATATGCTGTATATATGTTTCTTACTATTATTTTATTTCTTTTTTTTAAAGGCTGCCATAATATAAGTGTGGCATAGGCTTGATAATTTCCACACTTAAGAATATAACAGAATTTGGAAAATGGACAGTTGGTTTTGAGCTATTCAGGAAGTGTGTATGTTAAAGCAGGAAGGAAGATTTTTTTTATAATATCTAGTAGACCAGACTGCTAGAAATTGAAAAAACCTTTAATTTTCATTGACTATATTCCCTTTGTTGATAATTTAAGTGTTCCATTTCAATTGATTTTTTAAAAAAATTCATTCTATTTTTTTATTTTTGAGATTAATATATTTCTACCTTCTTTTCCCTCCTGCCCCCCTAATGTCACTATCTTTCGAATTCATGGCTTCGTTTTTACTAATTTGTTATTATGTGCACATATGTATAGTTTTATGCTTACGTATTCTGAATGTACTTTCTTCAGTCCATATAATGGACTCTTCTGTAGAATAAGCATATTGACCTGAATGAGTTCTTGATCATAGATTAAGTAACTCTTGTGTGTGTGTGTGTGTGTGTGTGTGTCTGTATACACAGTCTATGCAGATCTAAGTAAGTGAAGAGAATATAATGATTTTAGAATATTGGTCCCTAAATTTAGAGAAAATATCTAAATGGAGCACAAAAAAGATGACAAATTAAGGGGAAAGCAAGATAAGTATTAATACTCATTTGTATTTCTCAATATTTCCCAGAATATACCACTTTAATCTTTAGTAGGTTAAAGATGGGTAGAAGTTGAGTCTTGAGATAAAGAAAGGTGTAGTTAACTCTGCTTTTTCTTTAGTTTTTTTAAACAAAATTTAAATTCCTGGTTAAGTGTACAGTTTATATTTTCCTTAATCTAATTATTGTACTGCAATTATTTAGGAAAAGGTTTTATTTCTCATGAAACACACACTGAAGTATTCAAGAATAAAGGGGGTATATACTAAGGAGATTTTAATAATATATAATATATATCATGTTTGCATATTCATGTACATATTCATTTTTAAATCCTCATATGAGCAAGGATTCCTAGTATTATCATTTACTTTGTTGCTCAAATTGACTCAGATATTGTTAAATAGCTACACTCTTATATAATGTTTCTATACTGTCTTAATTTTAAAGTAATGAAAGACAACTGAGAACTTGTGATGGATAAGAATTTTCATTGATTCAAATGAATGGTTTTAATCATCCAGAAGATTGAAATATCCTCTCTGATGTCTGAACATATTATTTCATTTTTTTTAAATAGAGTCAAGGTCAATTTTGGGACATGGCCACTGCTTCACCAAGGTCTGATACTAGTGATAACCACAGTGGAAGGTTACAGTTAAAGGTAACTGGTAAGTGATTTTAGTAATAATGTAGTATTGTGATGGGTAGATGAAGTTGGATTTTGCATACCTAATGAGGCAAATATATTCCATAAGTGATGCTCTTGAGACATACACAGTGAAGTTGGACTCATACTAGGCAGCACTGGGTTTTAATGTCTTGCCTTCATGTTGCCTTACCTTGACTTTATCATTTTGTTCATTTCTGTTTTTAAAGTAAACATCAATTTGTAAAATTCATGATCTTGATTTCACAATAGCTCGAGTAATAGAAACTACTACTTATGACTATAAAAGAGGAGACCAAGGTCCTGAGGAACCACTCTGCCTTCTCTTAGTAATGAGGATGCCGGTTTGCGGTCTTAAGACTTTTATCACAAACCATGTTCTTTGTATAGGTCTTTTTTTTTTCCTTTTTCTTTTTTTACCCCTTCTGATCTTGGAGATTGAAGCCAGAGCCTTGTTCATGCTGGGTAAGTAAGTATTCTACCACTGAACTACATCCTCAGTCGAGCTTACTCCATTAGTCCTTTTATTTCAAGCAATCAGGTACTATCCTTCAAGGCCCCTCTATTATTGAAGTCTGGTCTATCTGTGAACTGGGAGAATCCATATCTCCTTTAGTCTTGCCTGTGAATGATCAGGCTGCCAGCTTGGCCTGGATGGCACATTAGCAGCAGAGCTACTGTTGAATGCCTTATATTCTTTCAGGAGTTGGAAGCTTAGGTGGTTGGGATCTTGACCTGAGGTCACCCTTCCCTTTATCTAGTGCTAAGCAGGAGTCTTCTTCGTAATGAAGTTAATCTCCCTATTTCTTTTAACACAAACCTTGGCTGCTCATTAGATCTCCTGATCCTTCTTTCTTCTCCAAACTGTACATTTTGCATTTATTTCTGCCCAATTTGCTCATTTTCATTGTTGATGTGAATAAGCATTTTTAATAATAATCACATCACAAATTCATTATTATATTGTTTTGAAATTGCCTCCACTAAAGAGATTAGACAAATACTTTTTAATTTTGGCCTTAGGCAAATTCTTAGGACAAGGGCAAGAAGCAGCTAGAATCTTTGCCAAAATTTCACACAAATGGCCGTAAGTCCAGTTGCTAATGTTGTTCTCCTCTGAAACATCTCTTGAGCTGGGCTTCCATGACATGCATTGCTCTCAACACCACTCTCTTCTGAGCTCCTGCTAGGATGACTTATAACTCTGCTTACAGTCTCCAACTGCTTTTCTAATCCAAAGTTTAAAGATTTTCCACATTCCTCCAAAAACCACTTGTTCAGATTCTTCACAGCAACAGTTGACTCTCTGATACCAACTTCTCTATCACTTTTCTATTGCTGTGATAAAACACCATGGTCAAGGCAACTTACAGAAGAAACAGTTTATTTGGGTTTATGGTTAATGAGAGGCAAGAACCCATTGTAATGAGGAATCCATGGCAGCAAGTGGCGTGCATAGCATCAGTAGCAGTAAGATCAGAGCTATATCTTTTTTTTTTTTTTTTTTTTTGTTTTTCAGAGCTATATCTTCAAAAAAAAAAAAAAGTACAAAGCAGAGAGAACTAGTTTAATTTAGGGTTTTTTTGTTTTGTTTTGTTTTTTAAGTCAAGGTCTTACTATGTAGCTTGTATTAGCCTGAAACTGTGTAGTCAAGACTAGAACACTAGTAATACTTTGTGTTCCTCCTGCCTCAGTTTCACAAGTACTGGGACTACAGGCATGCACTAATAACCATGTCCGTCATATTTCCTTTCCTTTTCCTTTCCTGTTTTGAGACAGAATCTCTCTGTAGGACCCAGGGTGGCTTCATGATCCTCCTTTAGCACCTTAAGCATTGGAATTGCATGTGTGTACCACTGTACCCAAGTCTCCTCTTTATTTCTCCTCTTAATCTATAGCTTATTGAAGGGAACAAACATACAAGAACAGTGTGCTGTGGGTGTAGCTCCATGATATAGCACTTTCCTAATGTGTCTGAGACTTTGAGTTTCATCTCAGCTTCTAAAAACCAACCACCCAATCAACTAATAAAAATATCCTAAAAACAGGAAAACCATGATCTAAAGTCAAACAGAAGGTAACCCACTGTAATATGATAATTTACTATGCCGTGAACATAAGTATAATAGCACGTAGAGATAAGTAATTTTCAGTATTGTAGACTTTAAGATTTCCAACATGAATGAATCAGATTCAAAGTTTTTAAAGTATATAGAGTACTTGCCTTAAAAACTAACAGATTGCTATGGTAGGGTTTGTATATTTAGTTTTTGGTATTGTGTCTTGTGGTACCTCAATTATACTTAAAAATATACACACAATCCCAGGGGATGGTGTTGCCCACTGTGTGCTGGGCCCTTAACCTCAATTAACAATCTTGATTAAGATAACACCACACAGACATGCCCAATGGCCAATGTGATCTAGTCAATTTCTCAATTGAAACTCTGTCTTTGGATGACTCTCCTCAGAATTATCAAGTTGTCATTAAACTTAGCTAGAACATCAACCTTAATATCAATTTGTTAATTGTTGTAGGCACCATATAGTTACTCAAATTTCAATGAAGAAGCATGTCATCTTTAGTCATAAATACCTCCTGGTTTCTCCCAGCCTCGGGCTAACACTGTTCTAACTGATATGTTTCTGTAAAGACTGTTATGTAATATTAGTCCCTTCTAAGCTATGTAGCACAATAGAGTATGGGGTCAAGAGTGGGTAGGAATGTGCCAACATCAGTGCTTTGGAAAGTGCTTACTTATAGAATAAAGTACAAGAAAATTGTGCAAAAAAAAAAAATATATTGATTTTTACATTTATTTATGTATGTGCATATACACGAGTCATGCATGGTACATGTACAGATCAGAGAACAGCTTGTGGGAATTTCTACTATTTGGGTTCCAGGGATTGAGATTATTAGGCTTGGTGGCCAGTGCTTTTACTCACAGAACCACTCCACTGGCCCTTAATTTCATTCCGTGGTGAGCAATTTTAGTGTTCATGATATGCACTGTAGGTGATTTTTCTCAATCATTTAATTATTTATGGCCTAACCATTTTTCTCTTGTTGATTTCAAGAGTTACCACCTTACTTGTTCTATTACTATTTCTTATATCACTATTAGACTATCTACTTATTTTCATTTTATAGTACATACATTTGGAGAAGTCTTAATTAGCTCAATTTTATGTATATTTGTCTCTGTACTTGTCTATTTCCTTTTGCTCCTCATTTGAATTTAAGCTCCCCTTTTCTTGTGTTTACCCCAAACATTGAAACCCAGTAAAATTTTGTGTTATTGTTATAAAATGATATATTAAATTGGAGATGATATAAAGCTTTCATCTTAAAATTCTCAGATCTAAGAATATATCAAATAATTTTCTTTCTCTTTGGTGTCCATTGTTCAAGTTTTGTGGTAATTTTTATGTGGATCATATACATTTGTTACTAAATGTTTTTAGGGACATTACTGTTACTGGACCTTTTAAATTAAGGAACCCTATCCAATGTCTGCTAATTTTCAATATTTACATAGTGTTACTATGAAGAGCATTTTGAGTATAACACGAAGGTGAACAAGTAAATGGGAAAATATAATTTACTCCATTCCCACTAATTAGAATTCCTGTTTAAAATAGTAGCATTCACTTTATTTAAAAACATACCATTAATTTATGTGCACTATTAAGCCACCATATTACAAATTTTTTATGAGATTAAAAAAAGATATTTTAAAATATTTGTTGAGGGGGGAGGCGAGATCTATTATGCTAACAGCTTTCAGTACTATTAAGCACTTTGCCAGATAAAGATACACAGTGGGATATCTTCATTAGTCGTAGTGCAGGTGCAGTCACCATACTGGATGCGGGGAAATTTATTGTTGATGATGGTGCTTTTGCATGCCTTCAGTCACCAATCCTAAGAATTGGGTATTATTGTTCCCCTGTTTTTCAGGTGAGAAAATGGAGGGGCAGAGCCGTTAATTGACCTCCTTCAGGTCAGGATTCTAGTAATGGCAAAGTTAAAACATGAATCCAGATATGTTACACTTGTATGCTTTTAACATGATCCTGTGTTGCCTTCTCTTTACTGACAGTGTGTGGATAGATAGGACCTGTATGTTTTAAAGAAATAACTTTTATTTGGAACGAAACCTTCTATTTTGGGGAGGTTCTTGAGAGGTAACAACTCTGGCCCCTATATCAGTGGTAAACTTAGAACAACTTGCAACGTCAGAGAATGGAATGAGTTTTACTGAGACCCTCCTAGTAGCACTTCAGACATTATTTTAAACATTACACTCTGTTGCTAGTATTTTAATAGGCATTTGCTTATAATCTTTTTTGTTATTCTTTCCATGTTAATAGAGGAGTAACTATTTCAAACACTTTGCCTCTCACACCACTTTCACTTTGTATTTCACATTGGTTTGCTTGATTAATTTCTTTCAGTAGAATGGAAACTTTCGTTTTATGTGTGACGAGTGCTTTTTTTTCTCATCTCAGAGCAGGGTAGAGGTGATCATAATCACTGGTTGATTGCACAGTTCTGTGTTTGGAATAACAGTTGCAATCATTAAAGGCACATGTTTAAGCTAAAATAATTTCTTACTATCTTGGGTAAAATAAATTTAAAATTCCCTTTATGTAAAAGGTTATGATGAATTTTTATTTCATGATGACATTTTGATTTTCAAATTTTTTAAAATAAGTTTTTGTTTGAAACTTTTTTTTAGGTAAAAATGTTCAGTATTTTATGATAAATGGGCCACAGTTATATAGTGAATACCATCCAGATGAAGGCATTTACTTTTCTCACAGTCCTTGATACAGTTTGAAATTATATTTACATAGCAGGTAAAGATAGAAACCATTCAAGTATGTAGTGCACACTGATGGCCCTTTGAACGTGGGAGACAGAGAATAGAGGCTTGCAAATTCAAGTGAGCTTGGGTTACATTTGGGAGAGCTTGATCCCAAATATGTATCAATATATAAATCAATAGGTAAACAGATATCACATCTCACTATACTTTGACAGGAGTGTAAATAGTCTGGCATTTATTCAGTAGAGACTTACTGTACTACACAGCAGTTCTGATATGTCCAAAGTAAATGAAAACACGTTCACAGCAAAACTTTCACATGAATATTTATAGACATCTTAGGTACAACAGCTACAAAGTAATTTAAATGTCTGTCAACTAATAGATAAATAAAGTGTGGTATATCAATAATAGAATAGTACTTGGCATAAAAAGGAATGAAGTATTGATGCTACAGTATTGGTGGAACCCGAGAGCATTATAAGTGGAAGAGGGCAGTCATGAAAGACTGTGTATGATCCCACTACACAGAATTTATAGGAACAGAACAGGCAATCTATAGAAACAGACTGCGGATGTTGGTAGAAGATAGGAAAGTTACTACTTAATGGTCTGCTGGTCTTTTGGAGAATTAACAAAAATGTTTTTGAATTAATTTGAATGTTCATACAAGTCTGAATCTTTTAAAAAGAATGAATCGATTCAAATGGATGAATTCTCTTGATAAATTGATTACTGAGAAATTCAGATGGCTTTCAGACAATAGTAGCTTCTCATCTTGTCAGTGTGATATGTACTAGAGGTGGAAGAACGCTTCTGTTTCTGTTGGTTTAGTAGTTGGCAGTGCTGATCTTTTGGTTCCATCTACAGACAAATAATTATTGTTTTCTGTTAGTTTCTAGTGCCAAATTAAAAAGAAAAAAAAACTGGTTTGGAACAGCAATATATACTGAAGTCATTGTAGATGGAGAAATTAAGAAAACAGCAAAATCCAGTAGTTCTTCTAATCCAAAATGGGATGAGCAGCTGATTGTGTGAGTATCTTATGTAAAGGCTATAAAATCTTCACATTGCATGTCCTATGTTTTGTAGAATGACTTCAAGTAATAAAGTTTTTTTATTTATCTAAGAAAGAATTTAAAAGAGATATGTAGAGAGAATAGGTGAAGTCAGAGAGACGCCATGTAACTGCTGAAGGAAATAACTGCCTAGAACCTTTCTAGGAAGCCACATACTCATGGCAATACACAAATTACAAGAAGAATATGCCTAAGCTGTTGGCCAAGCAGTGTTGTAATTGATACAGTTTCTGTGTGGTTATTTGGGTCTGAACAGTTGGGAAATAAATGAGCAGTCTCCATTTACAGATGTCCATCAACAGATAAGTGTCTGTCCTTCTGAGCTGATGCCAGAATTTCCTAAGTTGTAAAATAAACTTCCCTGCTTTGGTTAAAAAGAAAGAAATAAAGAAAACAAAGAAGGAAGGAAGGAAGGAAGGAAGGAAGGAAGGAAGGAAGGAAGGAAGGAAGGAAGGAAGGAAGGAAAGAATTTAAAATATGAAGAAATTTTTTAATTTCACTTTTCTCAAAGAGGAAGCATAATAATTGTGTTTTTGTTTTATAGACAGTTATTTCCACATGACCCTATTTACTCTGAATGTTTAATATAGAAATAAAGCCAGTCATTTTTAATTTTGACATTTTGAAGTAAAATGGTATAAAGTTACATGTAATAGAAGAATTATAACTAAACTAATGCCAGTCATTCTAAAGAGCTCTAAAAATGGGGTCCCACAGGAGAGATTTTTTCTGAGGTCTCAGTAAGACAGTGCTTTGCTGCTCAGTGGGTGGCTAACTACAAAAATCCCAAAGTAGTTTTATAATGTGTTTGTGAATATTTGTTATTTATATTTCTGATTCAATTAGTTTACTGTTTCATGCAGTATTAAACTGAATTCATCATTTTAGAAAAATCACTGCAATAGATAACTTTAAGAGAATTAGCACACAACAGTGATGCCGTGTTTATTTTTGTTATAATGTTATTCATGCAGAAATGTGACCCCACAGACCACCTTGGAGTTTCGAATTTGGAGTCACCACACTTTAAAAGCAGATGCTCTGTTAGGAAGAGCAACAGTGGACTTGAAACAAGTGCTGTTAACACACAACAGGAAATGTAAGTGGCTTTCTAACCTTTGTTTATATATTATTTCAGAGACTTTAAACATATCCTTCTACAGTCCAGAAATGAAATGTTGTGTTGTGTTTATAAAGAACTTACAATGCCAATGGTTGCTTTCAGAACTGTGTTGTAATTGAACAGTGGGCAGTATTTTCCCATCCTTTCCCCACACTGTAGATCATCTATTAGTTCTTTGATATCAGTTACTCCCACTCATTTACTGTTACTAGAACAGCATCTCTGAGCTGGATAGAGACCTAACTCTCAATTGGGCAGGTCAAGCTCCCCCCCACCCACCAGGTTGGGGAGGATCGCCTCTAGGAAGATCACGAGAGGACCAGAAATTTTCCCCTAATTATTGGTACTCTCACTTTCCCACTCTGAAGAAGTAACTGCAAGTTCCTTAATACTTTTGGCATCTCTGGCCTATGTCAAAGATGAAACAATAGAGAGGCAATGTCTCAAAAAACAGCCACATAAAATAAATCATAATGTACCCATATTGGATAATGAAATAATCACTGATGAGTTTTTAAAGAAAATTGTTTTTTTAAAACTTATTTACTGATTGTTTTTCTAAGATTTATTAACTGATAAATTATATTTATGGAGTCAAAAGTCATTTTATGGTTTACATATAAAATTGAATAATCAAATCAAGCCAATTGATATATCTGTTCAAGTACCCTTTTACCCTTTGTTCTGATGCATGTTTAAACATTTAGTAATTTTGAACTTTACAGTACATAATTACTTACTAATTGACCACACCCATAGTGTATTTCAAGTGTGAAAACCCCATTTTCTTTGTGTATTTGAAGTGTTATACTCTTTCATTGTTGTCTTCACAAGTTCTTCTCATTTCTGAGTAAATTTAATATATATTCTGTGGGATAGAAGTTGAATCACAGTGGCTTTGCATTTAAATCAGAATAGATTTAATGGGAGGGAAGTATTTGGCCTTACATAAGAAAAAAACACAACTGTGTCAGGTGAGTGCTATGACTTTCGTGCAGTTTTGAATTCGGTTTTTATAACTCTCCACTGAGAATGAAGTTCCTTTTTACTTCCTTTTTGATGTTCTTTTTTTTTGGTATTTATATATATTTTGGGGGGACAGTTGGTTTTTGGGTATTTGAGACAGGGTTTCTTTGTGTAGTCCTGGCAGCCCTGGAACTCACTCTGTAGCCCAGGCTGGTCTGGAACTCAAAGATCCACCTTCTTCTGTCTCGATTAAAGATGTGTGTCTCCTGATGTTCTTATTTTTCCATTTTGTAAAGAAAAGTGAGGAAGCTGAGGCTAAGTAAAGCTTGAATAACTTAGTTTTTATGGCTAGTAAGTGGCAGAGGTGGAATTGTCAACAAGTCATTTGACTCTCAGGATGAAATTGTGCCCCCTTCCCAGGCTTTTGGGCCTCTCCTCAGGAACAAGTTTTCACAGCTGTGTGCTTATTAGGTAGATAGAATTAGCTTATCCTCTGAAGGTTATACTGTGCACAGAAGCACTTGAAGATGATGTCAAAAGTATGGAGCTTGGGAAGAAGAGTCACTCAACTGTCCATGAATAGAATTATGCCTGTTGTTGTTTATATAATGTTTACAGATAAAAATGCAAATAATTGCTTTTTCAAATGCAGCAGTCAAGTTCTGGAATACAGCAGTTCTTGGATTGAGGTATTTTAAACATGCTTGTGTATGTGGCACTTGTTTTTAAATGAGAATTTTCTTTTTTCTAGTAGAAAAAGTGAAAGAAATATTAAAACTTTCTTTGGAAAACAAGAATGGCATAGTGCAAACTGGTGAATTGACAGTTGTGCTTGATGGATTAGTGATTGAACAAGAAAATCTGACAAACCACAACTCTTCTCCCACCAGTAAGCTGTGCTTATGTGTTTTTAAATTTAAATAAAGAAAATTGACAAGAAATATGTAAAAACTGAATTGCTTTCCTTCTTGATGTTTAGTAGAAACCCATCAGAATGGTGATGCCTTACATGAGAATGGAGACTCCTCGACAAGGACAACTGCCGGGTAGAGTGCTTTATATATTAATATAAGATTTCTCAGGCATCAAGTTTGTGTTTTTAATTTACTTTATTTTCTGTTAGCTCCAAATTCATGACCTTCCTGCTTCAGTTCCTTGATTGTTAGGATTATATTATGGGGTGGAGGTAGGAGTGTTTAAGATCTTATGTAGCCCAGGTAGATGTCAGATCTACTGTGTAATTGAGGAAAACCTCTAACTTCTGATCCCCCGCTTCTGTACTGTACCAAGGTTCCTCTGTTTACCTGTCCTGGCAGTCCTAGAATTCACTCTATATATCAGGCTAGCCTAAAATTGAGCAATCTACCTGCTTTTGCCTCCGAGGTGCTGGGATTAAAGGTGCGCATTACCACTTCCTTGCAGAAGTTTTAATGCTTAGCCTCATTTTAGTATTTGTCATAAAATTTAAAAGCCTACCAGGGCTACATTAAAATACCCCATTTTAAAAATACCAAAAATAGGCCGGGCGGTGGTGGCGCACGCCTTTAATCCCAACACTTGGGAGGCAGAGGCAGGCGGATCTCTGTGAGTTCGAGACCAGCCTGGTCTACAGAGCTAGTTCCAAGACAGGCTCCAAAGCCACAGAGAAACCCTGTCTCGAAAAACCAAAAAAAAAAAAAAAAAAAAAAAACCAAAAATATATTAATAAATAAAAATTTCAAAGCTTAAATATAAAGATGTTATTTGCCAAGTATCTGGGAAAGAAGCTTTAAAATAACAATTTATTGAGATCTAACACATAAAAAATCATTGTTCTGGCCTTTGTCTATAAAAAAATGCTTCTCTTACAAAGCATAGTGCCTCAACTATTCACTTTTGCTGTGGAATGTGGTAGTGCTTTCTTTCTTATTGAAAATGTTGTTAAACAATCAATATTTATGATTTGTTGGTTAATAGAGTGAGTAGTGTGGGAGGGAGACCTTATTGATTGGACGTTCTCTTGTAGTTCACAAGATAAATAGCCTACAGATTTTATTCTACCATTTTAGAACTTCCCTGCCATTCACATTTTGTGATTGCTAAGTAATGATTTGAAACATATAAATGAAATGAGAGTATATAATAATTCAAATATGGTGGAGTCAGAAGTCCCAAATTATAAAAATGTATTCTTACATAATTGACTTGGTACATCTGGAAAAATATGCCAGTAAAGGGCAAAGTATAACCTCTTTGACTATGCACAGTTACTGATAACATTATTCTTAATTGCTGTTGGATGCTTCTTATCAAAGCACTTAAGCAAGCTATATATGTGGCACACACCTGCAGCTTGAGATAGCTGGGAGGTTGAAACAAGAGGACAACAAGTTTGAGGCAGCCTGGGTAGCTCAGTGGGGTCCTGTCTCAAAACAAAAGCTGTGAAAAAGGGTCAGGAATATAATTTCTTAACAGAGCAATTGCTTACCATTTGCAGAGACTTGGGTTTGGTTCTCAGTACTGCCTTTTATTTTGGTTACGAGTCTAGCCTTAAACAGTTGAGCCATCTCTCCATCCTAACCAGTAGTCTTTAAAATAGCTTTGAAACTATGCTTTCAAATTGTGTATTTGCTTTATATAAATAAGTCTCCAGATTATAATTTGCACTGAGAAAAATTAATGACTGAAATAATCTAACAGTTTGTAGATCAAAATATATTAATATGTGACATATGTTTAAATTCTTTAAATTACAGTTTTTAATAGGGGTTTAAATTATTACCACCTAAAACCTAATCCTGCTTTATACAAAGTCAATCATGCCTTGAATGCTAGCACTTGAGAGGCAGAGGCAAGAGAATCGCTGCAAGTTCAGGCAGGGATTACATGATGTGGGATTCCCCTCTGTATGCTGTGAATACCATCGGTTAATAAAGAAAACTGTCTTGGGCCAGTGCAGGGAATAGAGGTAGGTGGGGAAAACTAAACTGAATGCTGGGAGAAAGGAGGAGGAGTTTAGGAGAAGCCATGTAGCCCTGCCAGAGCTGGACGGAAATTTACCACTAGCCTGGTCCTTCTAGGAAGACCTGTCTTAAGACAAAACCACCAAAGCTTATTGTTTTATTTTATGATAGCACATCTTGTTTTTAAAAACGAGTCCGGTGGTGCCAGGGGACCTTTCAAGGACTCTCACTTAGACTTCTAGATCACTGATTCTGTATGGCTAAGGAGTGATACAGACTTGAGAATTATCTGGAAGTTTTGTTCAGACCTTAGCTGTCTTCATTGCTAAATGTAATTCCAAGGTTAGAATTAGTTTTTGGATATTTCTTATAATTTCATGAGCCTTTGAAGCTACTTTTAGAGCATTTAAAGTAGCCCAATATTCTTATTTAAAATGTACAATTTGAACAGTGCTTGAAGGCCTAGATAAACTCAGTATACTTGCTGTGTCTGCCAGTGTCAATCCTTACAACTGAAAGTAGTGTAGGTCAGTGTGGTAACAGCAGACTGTGTCTTTTTCTCTGCGCTCTAACACTCCCCCTAAATGTCAGAAAGTCAGTCCTTTTATTTTTATGTAAACTTTGCTGACATACTGTTTTATTTCACTTAACTCATTGAAGTTAGAATTTTGTTTTCTCTTTGAAGGTTGGCTGTTGAAGGTACTATTGGAATAGATAATTATGTACCAACAAATGCTGTTGTTTCCAACTCATGCTGTTCACATGTAGTTAATGGAGAAAACACACCTTCATCCCCGTCTCAGGTTGCTGCCAGACCCAAAAATACTCCAGCTCCAAAACCACTCACATCTGAGCCCACCAGTGATACAGGTAACCTTGGTGGTTTGGCACATCGTTTGAATGACAAAGAAATTTATGTATTTAATGCCTCCATTTCCTTTATTATGTTATCATCCTTCATCTGCTGCAATATAGCATATAAAGCCATGATACCTGAAGATTCTTTTGAAATTTTTAAATCTTCTGGAGTATTTAAGAAGGTATTCCTAAGACAATTGAGAAATCACATTTTATTAAGCAAGTACTAATATGATGTAAGATTCTTACACTTTAGACCAGACCAGAAAATACTATTTAATTAGTGACATAAATATATTTTTGAAAGAACTTGAGTGAATTCTTTGATTTTTTTTTTTTTAGGCAAAAGTTAATGATGAATGGTTTCTTTAAACTGAATTTAGCATAAGAATTCCCCTGTATATTAGAAGTGTATGCTGTGATTTGACATAGCCATCAGTCCTATCCTCTTACCTTCAATGGGTTGATGACTCTTATGCACCATCACAGCTATCTCGTTTTTACTGATTTTCAGTATAAAATAAGTTTCATAAAGTTTGGCTCTTGATTCATAAAAGCAGACTCATTATCTATTAATAGAAAAAATAAAGTGAAAAATTCACAAATCAAAAAAAAAAAAAAGGAAAGAAAGTTTTATATTTCCCTAAGGGAATAATTACACTGCTGTAGAAGAAATGCCCCAGGAAGACTTTATAATGGCTTTGGATTTGTCTGAAAATATACCACGATACGAACAGCCTGAAGTGCTCCATACTTCCCAGAAGGCAAAAACACCAATGAACTTAGTTGTTTCTCTTTCAGAAAGGAAAAATGACATAGCATGATAGTATAGGCCAAGTAAAACCCATCTTATGAAGGGACAGGGCCTTATGAGCTCCTACTTCTAAAGAATTATTTACAGTGATGTCTTCTGGAGAGTTAGTTTCCTTTAAGGGTGTGGCACCACACCCATGAGTATATGAGAAGCACAAAGTGGACTTTAAAAAGAAAAGAGGGCATAAAGTTGGAGGGAGTGAAGAGTAGGGGGCAAATATGATCAACATATATTTCATGAAATTCTTGAGAAATTAATATTATATATTTAAAAGCTTATCTTGTAACACATTCTGAACACATCAGTTCTCCTTGGTCCAATTTAAAAATTAGAATGTGCAGTCTTCAATATATGGTCTGAAAAAATAAATACAGAACAAGCAACAGTAGTTTTATCTAAAGACAGAAGAAAGGTTTATCTGCTCACCATACTTTACATGGGTCTAATGCTTTTTAGATTAAAAGGCCTTTAGTTTACCAGAAAAAATTAACATTTTAATGTTATTTCCTTATGGACTCCTCTAAGTGGTTATAAAGGTAAAAAAACAAAACAAGTTAAAACTCACATATTAGCAAACTGAATGAGTTTATTTTATGTGACTGTTGTTGGATTCAGGAGTTGAAGGAGTTGCATCATCTCTTGCTGTAATTAGATGTCATGACCAATAATTAAGTCAATTCCTTATTCATAAAAAGACTCAAATGTTAAAAAAATGTGGAATGGTCACTTCAGAAAGGCCATTTAAATGTATGGAATTTGAAGAATTTGCTCGTATTTCAGAAACATTTATCTGTGTGAGTAGATTAGTGAAAGTACTTACTACCCTTAGTTATTGCATATTTCAACGTTGGGCTTATTCAGATGTTGATGAAATGTGAAAGAATTAACCTTTGTACAACTAGCATTTTAAATCTCTTTGCATACTTTATACTTTGTTGAATATTTTATATATTCTATTGGGAATACGCTCATTATTCACATTCTTCTACCTGTCTTTACCTGAAATTTCAGGGGAAAATAAAACACACACATAAAGAACTAGCAATGAAGATTCAGTCATACATAATGCCCTGGCATTTGTGAAATTATAAAGAAAGATAGGGCAGTCTTAACAGTTGCCATCTGCTTGCTTTACATGGGCTAAACACCTAATTCTATTTACCAGCCACTCTCAAAGTCATTGGATACATAATAGTATTTTCTGTTTGCTCTGAGGAAATTGAAGTGCAGAGGGGTCATAGGCATTAATATCCAGCTCTGTGGCTTTCAGCTTTATACTTGTAGGACAAATAATAGAAAAACAGAGACAGCCAAGGAAGTGAAAGATCTATTTGACAAAAACTTTAAGGCATTGAAGAAAGAAATTGAAGAGGATACCAGAAAATGGAAGGATCTCCCTTGCTCTTGGATTGGGAGAATCAACATAGTAAAAATGGCAATTCTACCAAGGGCAATTTATAGATTCAATGCAATCCCCATTAAAATCCCATCAAAATTCTTCACAGATCTTGAAAGGACAATAATCAACTTTATATGGAGAAACAAAAAACCCAGGATAGCCAAAACAATCTTATACAATAAAGGAACTTCTGGAGGCATTACCATCCCTGACTTCAAACTCTATTACAGAGCTACAGTAATGAAAACAGCGTGGTACTGGCATAAAAACAGAGAAGTCGACCAATGGAATCGTATAGAAGACCCGGATTTTAACCCACAAACCTATGAACAACTGATTTTTGATAAAGGAGCTAAAAGTATACAATGGAAGAAAGAAAGCATCTTCAACAAATGGTGCTGGCACAATTGGATGTCAACCTGTAGAAGAATGAAAATAGACCCATATCTATCACCATGCACAAAACTCAAGTCCAAATGGATCAAAGACCTCAATATCAATCTGAACACACTGAACCTGATAGAAGAGAAAATGGGAAGTACCCTACAACATATGGGCACTGGAGATCGCTTCCTATGTATAACCCCAGCAGCACAGACACTAAGGACAACAGATATTCGGGTTGAACCTGAAGATCAGAAAAGCAAAGCAGACAACCACTAGAGAGAGTCTCTTCCCTTTATATTCCTCCCTCGGTCCAGCCATATCGCTTCTGTCTCCACCTCCCTAGTGCTGTGATTAAAGGTGTGCGCCACCACTCTTTGGCCTGTATGGCTGACTAGTATGACTGCTTTGCCCTCTGATCTTCAGGAAAGCTGTATTTATTAAAACACAAATAATATACCACTATATATACTACCTTTTGTTCATTTTTAATTATATAGAGCTTCTCAAAAGGCTAATGTTTATCTTTTATATTGAGATGGGCTTCCCAAAATATTTTCTCAACCTTTTCACCTGCTGAGATTTTCTTAAAAATAGTGTAGCTGTCCTCATATCTTTTAGTTTAGAGGGCTTTTAAACTTTTTATGTTGGTCGCAACCACTTAGCTGATGTCTTTGTCTGATAGCTCATTTCTTACTCATAGAATTAATTCAGATAGCTTTTTAAGAAATTAGCATTCCTTATTTCTTTAAGATGTAGGTACCAAGTAGTATTCCCCAACCGCTTTTGAGGAGATGGATGCTGGGTATTGCCACAGGTACTTACAGATAGGAGGCAAGCACTTTAGCATCAAACTTCATTTCTAATATTCCTTTTTTCCATTCAGGACTCTGAACCAGACTTTGTTACTGAATTTGTGATACTGAGTGTGGAGCCCCATATGCTCTCTCATTCACCACCAGGTCTTTGCTAGATGCAGCCAATGCTGTTGTATACTATTGAAGATCTTGAATGTGAGCTCAGCAAACTTCTTTTCTCCAGGAAGTTATTCTAATATACATGTAATTCAAAGTTTCTGCAATCTCTTGATAGTGGTGGTCATACCTTTAATCCTTCAGGGGCAGAGGCAGTTGGATGGATCTCTGTGAGTTTCAGGACAGCCAGAACTGCCCAGTGAAATCCTTTCTTGGAAAACCAGAAAATAAAAATTGTGTGTGTGTGTTTGTTTTGTAAATTTATTTGGACTGGCACTAGGTTATCTATTTCCGCCATGATTGGTTTCTAACCTGCTCAGGTGTTGGTGTGATTTATAATGCATATGCCATATTACTGTTCCAAATTCTAAACTATGAATTCTGGAATACATCTGTCTCCAAGGGTTTCAGATAATGGATGTTGGCCAATCTTAAGGAGTTCAGAGAAACGATAACTTCCCACCAGAGGTAGTATTATACATGAAGGCTCTTTCTCCCTCTTGATTAAGAAGATTCCTTTGAGACGGTTAGTTGCCATAAATATTTATTTTAGATTACAGTGAGGTGAGATAATGAATAAACCTGAAAAGAAAAGCTTAACCTGCTAAAAAGTGACAAAAATATCCTCAAAGTTAGCATCTCTATGTATAAAGGTGACTGATATTCTTAATTTAGTGCCTTATAACTTAGTTGAAAAGGTTAAATAATATATTAAAACAAAGATGTCTGCCATAGTTCTTGGAAAGTGGTATGTAATAAAAATACTATATTCTTTTCTACTTTAATTCTCTCTAATTTCTAGTATAAGATTATTTTTTCTAATGTATAATTATTACCATAATAGATGTATAATAGATAAATGTGATTTAGTATCAGACAAACCTATTCTATAGGTATGTTATATTTTTTTCAGTTTTTATTAAGAAGTATAAATACTGAGAAAACTGCATAGAAATGTATGGGCAGATCCTGTGTACTGGCTTCTACTGATATCAAGTCTGCTTGTTATAGTAAGTTACCGTAATTCAGGAAACTGGTGCTAATCAACCAGAGTTTGTCACTGTGAGCAGTTCTGCCTACGTGTGTTGTGTGTTAGTTGCTTAATTGCTTCGCAGTGTGTTTCATCTAACTGTCATTATTATTATGTACAGTGCTGGTGTGCTGTTCCTACAGGGCAGTCTCCCAGGCTTTTCCTTTGTAGATGTAGCCACTCTAAAATGATTTACCTGTAAGGAAATTGCATAAGCAAACAGCCAATTTTCATGTCATTGTTTGAAAAGTAATAACATGGTCCTGTGATCTAGTTATGTTAAGATAACAAAATACTCTAAGACTGTGTAACTTACAAATAAAGTGATATTTTAATTGTAGGACTCGGAAGGCAGAGGCAGGCTGCCCCTGTAAGTTTAAGGCCAGCCTTATCTATGTAGTAAATTCCAGATCAGTCAGGACTACATAGTGATACTCTGTCAGGGGGATGGGAGATAAGAGAGAGATTTAGTTAACTGCTTTCTAGTCTGAAAGTTCACATTCATCTCCTTTGGAACTCTGGTGAGGACCTTATGTTGGATGTCCTTGTGGCTGGAATATTTAAGTAGGAAAGAAAAAGATGACCTGATAGGAAGTCAGAGAATGACTAGGAGTAAGACTTAATGTTTCATATATAGCAGCTTACTCTCTTAAGAACTGACTTGATGTTGTGTGACAGCTACCTCGATCCTTCCAAGGGCAGCAGATTCAATGACCTAATTATTTCTCTCTCACTCAAAAAATGTTCTATATACACACTTTAGACCATAACAAAGTCATAACAAGTGGAATTCAAATACTCTAGTATTTTTACCTTTTTCTACTTTATATGAAAGAATTGTAACCCCCAAATCTTAATGACTAAAAGAGATTAGACTGTTAAACCAAACTGGGGGCGGGTATCACATGCCTGGAGACCTAGCTACTTGGATGAGGACAAGGTAGGAGGATTTCTTGAGTCCAGAAACTCAAGGTCTGAACAACTTAGCTAAACAAACAGTAATGGAGATCTCATATATTTGCCTCTCCTATTATATTTAAGAGTTTCCCAGTGACATCTTTGCATTTGTTACAACCAGAAAATCATTATGAATAAATTGTTTTTGACAAAATGCATAATTTGCAAAATCAAACTGTAATTTAATAAAGAAGAAGAGGGATCATGGAACAATATTTTTTGTAAGAAGTATCACATAGAAACAGTGGATGGAAATTATAATTTAATTAAATTTCATTTCTTGAGGTACACTAGTTAGGTGGGTTTTAGAAAGCATAGTGCCATTCCAATACTGTACAGAAATATTTGACTGCTCCAAAATCCCCTGCACTTTACTCACTCCTCCCCAGTCCCGGAGAATCACTGATCTTTGTGTTGTCTCCCTAATTTGTCATTTCCAGAAGATTTTGTGGCTAAATTGTCGAGTATGCAACCGTCTCATATTGACTCTTTTCACTTAGGAATGTGCACACCTCAGGTTCTTCTGTGTCTGTGAATTTTATTCTTTTTCTTTATTATGGTATCACAAATGGTGATTTGTTTATTTAATCAAATCACCTGTTGAAGCAGCTTGGTCTCTTGAGTTATAAGCAATTAGGAATGTAGATTCTATCCAAATTTGTGTTCAGGTGTTTAGTGTGGTCATAAACTTTGAACTCATTTTGGTTAACAAATGATATCAGTAGAATGTATGGTAGTTTGATGGAAAACTGTCCAGTCGTTTCCAAGTTGACTGTGCTGTGCATTTCCACCCACAAGGCATGAGAATTCCTGTTGTTCTTCATCCTAACCAGCCTTTCTGTTTAAGCAGAGATATTGTCCCACCTTCTCACCCAAAGATTGTTTATCTATTCTTAGTCATTTTCTTTTCTTTTATTGTTTTTTTGTTTTTTTGTTTGTTTGTTTGTTTGTTTTTGGTTTTTCGAGACAGGGTTTCTCTGTGGTTTTGGAGCCTGTCCTGGAACTAGCTCTTGTAGTCCAGGCTGGTCTCGAACTCACAGAGATCCGCCTGCCTCTGCCTCCCAAGTGCTGGGATTAAAGGCGTGCTCTACCACTGCCCGGCTAGTCATTTTATTTTTATAAATGCCTTTTATTATACACCATGATGGCACATGCCTGTAATCCCAAGTGCTTTTGGAGGATTAGTTTCCAGGCCTGCCTGGAGTAAAAACAAACCAACAACAAAAACAACAAACACCAGTTCAGTATTTTTTGTTTTATTTTATTTTATTTTTCTAGCAGACCTTGAATATGGTTCTAATGCTGAACTTAGGCTCTTCATTCTTCCAATATATTGTATTTAATTTATTAGTTCTAATTTCTGGTTATTTATTGTTTATTGTGTATGTTCTAAATATTCTCCTTTATATGAGTTTTACCCTTTTCAGTGTTTTTTTAAAATTTTTTTCAGCCTTAATACATTGTCAAATATAATCAGCAATATTTTTTGGAATAGAATGATTTTGATCATCTTTACTTTGTTCATTAGTATTTTATTGAATACGCTTTAGCTAGTATTGAAAATAATCTTTCTTTTATCCTTTGCTCAGTTACCATGATACATTTCCTAACATAATTTGCTAATATTGAATTATTTTTGGTTATGTATCATGTTGGCCTGTGGTTTTGGGGACATTGTTTGATATGGGTTGAAAAGGTTTTTTTTTTCTAATAGAATATAACATTTTAAATAATGCAAAAATTATCTATAAAGCTTAAAAGAATTTTTTCAAACCCTGTCCATCCCTTATGTATGAGGGAAACATTTTACCCATTACCTTTTCATTTTGACTCTGATTAAACATTTTAAGTTTCATTCATTTGCCTAATATATTTCACACTCATTTCAATAAAGTTCTGTGTATTTCTGATTTTACTTATATAATTTTGTTTTTCTTTATCAACATTGTCATTTTTTTAACTTTCCTGATTATAAAGTCATTGGATAATATTTTTAAAATATAGATTTCTAGACAGTTCTCTATAAATGTCTCTCAAACATATTGATGCCCCTGTTAAAAAGCAAAAGCTGAGTGCCATTCACTGCAGCCTTTTTTTGTGTTGCTCCCCAGGTAGCAGATGCAGTAGTTTTAGACCAAAGCCACTGATCTTGGTCTCAGCGGCTCTACTAGCCAGTAGGTGCGAGTGCCAGATGCAAAACCACTGAACAGAAATTCACAGTGGAGAAATCCTGGAACTCGGCTGATGCTAGACACCGTAGTGCGTTTGGAGTTCCAGGACCATTTGTGAATCCACTTGGAGGATAGGACAACTGTTTGGGGGTGGTATGATAGGTCCCATGCAGTATACCACCCATGAGTCTGACAATTCTGTAAACCATGTTCATGTCCTAGTTCCCCTACATAATCTTGGATCAATTTCCCACTTCATGAATGAAGTTCATGATTGTTTCAGGGACACTACAGGGGTACTTGAATGTCTCAAGGTAGACATTCACTGAAGCAGTACTGCGATGTTTCCTTCAAGTTTCTAGGAGACGAGAAAATGCAGAGACTTGTTTGATAAGTAGCAAGCTCACATGCTACCTTGTCAATACAAATCTCCCTTCTGCAGCATGACAGATACATGCTAGGAAGTGCAGAGAACTCTTCTGCATCCACCTGCCTTGCAGATCTCACGACTATGTTCAGACTGCCGTCTGGCACACTTCCAGTTTACATGTGTCTGTCTGTCCTCTGTTGTACTTCAGTGTTTTCAGTGTTTTGATTCGCTGCAGCAGAAGGCAAGCAGATGCTTATTGACTCTAATCCACCATCTTGAATTTTCTCACTTGCGAGTTTGACTCAATTTTATGTGTACATGTAGTCTAAATGGATGTTATACTTGAAATAAAATTAAAAAAAAAATAAGATGTCAGTAAATTTCAGCAGTGGGTTGTTTCTTAAGTAAGTGTAGAATGGAAACTGGGCTTGATGGTCCACCTGCTCAAGTAGATGAGGCAGGAGGATTTCAAGTTCAAGACCAACCTGGGAAACTCATTGAGACATCTCAAAAAGTTAAAAAAAAAAGTTAAGAATACACTGTTGGATTTTTTATAGTCCTCTATAGTACTGTCTTAAGAACTAATGCAGACATGTGTTTCTAATTGGACAAATGAGTTTTTGTTTAGCTTTGTTTTCAGACTAGCTGCCACTTACATATAAGATAGGAGATTTATAGTTTATAATTTGGAGGGAAAACACTTATTTTCTTAATGTTGGTGTGTTGCTTGAATTTAAAGTTATTTGTCTATACACTTAATTTTATCATTTACCAATTTATTCTTAAAATCCCTAATGTTTTTTTTTACTTACTTAGTTTATTCTTAAAAATTGATTCCAAAACATCTCTTATTATTTTATGTTCTTCAGTATCTGGTACATGGCTCAGTTTGAATAGGCATTGAGGAAGTGTAGTAAATTGACTAGGTAATTTGATCATAGGTCATTTTGTTATTTTCCCCTTGTAGTTAATGGAGAATCATCTTCATCTGTCTTAGCTGATAATACTTCCACCATGGGTACTCCATTACCGTCTGAAGAAACCACCTCGACTTCCCATTGCACTAGCATCACCATTCAGGAGCCTCCTGTCCAAGGACCCCCGGCATCCTCAGAACACAGTGAATGTATTCCCTCTACCAGTGCCGAAACGGGACCAGAAGCTCAGAGCCTCATAGACCCTGATTCTGATTCCAGAAATGATTCTGTTTTTGACAAATTAAGGCAGCCAGAAGGGTTTGCGGAACCTCTGAGGCCACGGTCTAGAAATGCGAATAATGAATCTTTGCCATCAGGGTATGTCAAGAAAAGGTTTTTAATGTTTGCTTCCATTTAAGTAAAAATTTCTGATGAAATATGACTACTGAATATGTATATGAAATGTTCCTTTTGTTTAAAAAAACAACTCTTCGGGGCTGGAGAGATAGCTCAGCAGTTAAAAGTACATACTTGCAGAGAGCTCAAGTTCAGTTTCCAATATCCATGTCACGATGTTCACAATTCAGCTCTAAGATACTATGCCTGTGACCTCTGTGGGCGCCTGCACTCACGTGCATACATACCCCACACTCACAGACTGACACATACACATACCCATTATTAAAAATAATAAAAATAAATCTTTTTAAAAATTAAATATAATTGGAACATTCATGCTATATATTTGCTCCAGTGAAACTTATCTGTTGGAGTTAAGAACAATCACTTATCTCATCAAAATATGTGTGGTAAGAAATGAGCATACAGACCTGATGTGAATCTGCAAGACCTTTTGATTTTATTTTCACTTTGTTTAGTAGTGACCATGACATACTTGTTATAACTCCAGTTCTCTAGCTTTCTGTGTGATCTAGCATCCTTGATAACAACTAGTCATCCATTTCCAATACACTGAATAACTGATGATAGTCTCCAAAGGGCTCTATTACAAGCCTGGATTTTTCTAATCTTAGTTTTTCCTAATGCCTTTAAGTTTCCTAATCTCCTTTAAGTGTGATTATTTAATCCTTAATGATTTTTTAATTTATTTTATTTTTTAGAACAATCTTTTTTATTTTACATACCAATCCCAGTTCCCCCTCTGTTCCCTTCTCTTGCACCCATTTACTTCTCCCCACCCCACTTCCCATCCCTTCCTCAGAGAGGATGAGGAGCCAACAAAGTCTGTCACATCACTTGAGGCAGGACTAAGGCCTTGTTTCTAGCCTGAGCAAGGTATCCCTCCATAGGGAATGGGCTCCAAAAAACCAGTTCGTGCACTAGGGATAAAAATACTGGTTTCATGGCCAGTGGCCCCACAAACTGCCCAAGCCACATAGCTGTCACCCACATTGAGAGGGCATAGTTTGATCTTATGCAGCTTCTCAAGCTTACAGTCCAGAATCAGTAAGCTCCTACTAGCTTGGATCAGCTGTCTCTGTGGATATTGCCATCAGGGTCTTGACCTCTTTGCTCATGTTATCACTCCTCCCTCTCGTCAGCTGGACTTTGGGAGCTCAGCCCAGTGCTTAGCTATGGACTTCTGCAACTGCTTCCATCAGTTACTAGGTGAAGGTTCTATGGTCACAATTAAGGTAGTCATCAATCTGCTTACAGGCAAAGGGCAGTTAAAAGGCACTATCTCCATTATTGTGTAGATTCTTAGCTGGGGCCATCCTGTGGATTCCAGGGAATTTCCCCAGTGCCAGGTTTCTTACTAACCCTATAATGGCTCCCTCAATCAATATATCTCTTTCCTTGCTCTCCCCCTCTGTCCTTAACTCAACCTTTCCAATCCATCATGTTCTCTTCCCCTCTCCCCTTCTTCCTTCCTCACTCTCCTTCCACCCTCTCCCCCACACTCCCAATTTACTCTGGAGATCTTGTCTATTCTCTTTCCCAGGGGGATCCATTTGTCTCTCTCTTAGGGTTCTCTTTGATTCCTGACTTCTCTGGGGTTGAGGACTGTAGGCTGGTTATCCTTTGCTTTATTTCTAATATCCGCTTGTGTTTGAGTACATACTGTCTTTCTGGGTCTTACCTTACTTAGGATGTTTTTTCTAGTTCCATCTTTGGCCTACAAATTTCAAGATGTCACAGTTTTTTACTGCTGAGTAGTACTCCATTGTGTAAATGTACCACATTTTTTTTTATTCATTCTTGGGTTGAGGGGCATCTAGGCTGTTTATGAACATAGTTGAGCAAATATCCTTGTGGTATGAGCATGCATCCTTTGGGTATATGCCCAAGAGTGGTATTTCTGGATCTTGAGGTAGATTGACTCTCATATTTCTGAGAAACTGCCATACTGGTTTCCGAAGTAGATGTACAAGTTTGCACTCCCACCAGCACTGGAGGAGTATTCCTCTTACTTCACATCCTCTCCAGCGTAAGTTGTCATTAATGGTTTTTGTCTTAGGCATTCTGATAGGTATAAGATGGTATTTCAGAGTTGTTTTGATTTGTATTTCTCTGATGGCAACAGCTATGACATGTACAGAGGACAACCTTTCACAGCACTCCTCCCCATTCTCTGGGTTTGTGTTCTGTCTCTGCCCTCTTCCATAATGTTCCCTGAGCCTTAACAGGGGAACTGGGGACTGATAGAGATGTCCTTCTATAGCTAGAAGCCACGGTCACTTATTAGCACTTTGACAGTTATAAGGCTTTTTGTAACCACTACTCTCTGTATTAAGAAGCTTCTCTGACCAAAGTTTAGAACAGCACAAGTTTGTGGTATGTAAAAATAAATATTTAGTAGGCAAATAGACAACATGATGCTATCACAAAGAGCATCAGTGGAGTCTCTGCTAGTGCCTCTGACGTCCTACCAATGGGTTTTGACCAGCTTTACAATACCAGGCATGAGTTCTCTTCAATAGAGTGAGCCTGAAGTCGAGTCCAGAGCATAGTTAATTCCTCCATAAGTAGTCTAGCCACTCTCTGTCCAACAGGCACATTTTGCCTGGCATGTGGTATTACCATGCAGGTCCAGTGCTGGTAAGACTGTTGTCTGTTCTCAGTAAGCAGTTTGCATGGCACTTTGCAACATTATGAAAGCTAGCCATTCGGGTGATGTTTTTATTTTTAAAACTTTTTTTTTCCCCTCTTCTATATATCATATTGAGAAAAATAGCAGGGAAGAAGAAATGGGGAACCAAGAAAAGAAAATCAAAGTGGGGAAATAGATTGAAAGGCTTTTAGGAAATGATAAGTTTGTGATGTTCATTCAAAGGACTATTGAGATAAAGAGTGGAATAGATATATGCACAGTAAGTCTGTGTGCACAGAGATGACAGAATTGTCAGGGACAGTACCACCACATGTCTTAAAAACCTTCTAGATGTATAATTTTAAAATCAAAGATAATGTATATTACTTACTGGCATTTAGTACCTTGGACTTGCTCTTTGCTGAGATTCTTTTCTTTTTTTTTTTATTAAAAAAAAAATTCCGCCTCCTCCCAGCCTTCCATTTCCCTCCCCCTCCTCCCACTCCTCTCCCCCTCCCTCTCCAGTCCGAAGAGCAGTCAGGGTTCCCTGCCCTGTGGAAAGTCCAAGGTCCTCCCCCCTCCATCCAGGTCTAGGAATGCTGAGATTCTTTTACCCTTGATTATATTTCTTTTCTGTTAGTTTGGAGGAGTGTAAAATCAAAAATTTAAGTATTCTATGCTTTCTTTCTTAACTACAGTTATTTATTTTCTAGTTCTGTTATGAAGAAGCAATAATTAAGAGCTCAAAATACCTTTATATGGCTGGTAGTGGTGGTGCATGCCTTCAATCCCAGCACTTGGGAGGCAGAGGCAGGCCAGAGATCTCTGTGAGTCTGAGGAACCCTGTTTTGGAGATAGATAGATAGATAGATAGATAGATAGATAGATAGATAGATAGATAGATAGATATGCCTTTATAGGTTCTGTGTGTGTGTGTGTGTGTGTTTATATGTTATGAATGTGTGGGACTTGTGAAGTAAAGCCTGTTTGTATTGTTCCTGATTCTAGAACATTTTCGTATTTCCTAATCTTTTGTTTCTTGCTTCTATTTTTGTACTTTTTTTTTCAAATTTGATTATATTTTATTTCAGCAGTAAAATTGTTCTACAATTGTAGAGCAATATTCCACTTTATTCAATGTTCCATGTAGAAATGAATCTCTTAAGATGACAAAAATACTTTTCATATATCTCGCCTTTCCATGTTATTTTTCTTTCTTTCTTTATTTATTTTTTATTCTTTTTTAATTAAAATTTCCACCTCCTCCCCGTTTCCCATTTCCCTCCCCCTCCTCCCACATATTGCCCCCTCCCCGCACTCCCCTCCCCCTATCCCCACTCCTCTTCTCCTTCCCCCACTCCATTCTCCCTCCCTCTCGATACTGAAGAGCAGTCCAAATTCCCTGCCCTGTGGGAAGACCAAGGTCCTCCCACTTTTGTCTAGGTCCAGGAAGGTGAGCATCCAAACAGGCTAAGCTCCCACAAAGCCAGTTCATGTATTAGGATTGAAACCTAAAATGCTAATTAACCCAATTAAAAAATGGGGCACTGAACTGAACAGAGAATTCTCAACAGAAGAAATTCAAATGGCCAAAAGACACTTAAGGTCATGCTCAACCTCCTTAGCGATAAGGGAAATGCAAATTAAAACAAATTTGAGATACCATCTTACACCTGTCAGAATGGCTAAAATCAAAAACACCAATGATAGCCTTTGCTGGAGAGGTTGTGGAGTAAGGGGCACAATCATCCATTGCTGGTGGGAATGCAAACTTGTGCAACCACTTTGGAAATCAGTGTGGTGATTTCTCAGGAAATTTGGGATCAACCTACCCCAAGATCCAGTAATACCACTCTTGGGAATATACCCAAGAGATGCCCTATCATATGACAAAAGTATCAGTTCAACTATTTTTGTACTTTTATTATAGGTGGGAACAGAGAAAAGATCCTCATGGTAGAACCTATTATGTGGATCATAATACTAGAACTACCACATGGGAGAGACCACAGCCTTTGCCTCCAGGGTAATGTGTTATCCTTATGTCTCTTTAGTTATGTTTTTATTGTATGTAAGTTTTAAATTTATTTGGTATAATATTCATAAATACAAATTTAAAGATAGTCTATAATTTTGGACAGTAGTTTTAGTGAAATAGACTTTATGTTATGGTTCTCAATGGATGAATTGAATGAATGGCTATAACACAGTGATCCTATATATTTAAAATGAGCCTTTGGATGTACTATATTGAAACACCACATCTGTGTTTTCCACTGATAAGTTCTTACTTAATTCCATAGGAACAAGTGCTGAGTTCTTTTTTCATAAAAAAAAATTCACAACAATGAAATCTTTTGACCATTGAAAGTAGGCACTCAGGTGTCAAAGACTGAAGGAAATATATTCTAAGTATAGGGATAGTGTTTGAAGGGAATTCAATAGTATAATTCAACTATCTGTCCAATGCAGTGTGTAGAGTTATTTTAAAAAGCACAGGAAGATCAGTTTGACCTTGAAATAGGGTACTAGCAGAAACTTTAGTATATTTTTGATTATTTAAACTTTATGTTTTTCATATGATTTAATATAAGCTTACATGTAAATGAGCTTATAGATGTTAATTTTGGAACCAATATAATATCTCTTACATTATTAAATCTCATGAAATATAATAATGCACATCATTATGTATGTCTGAGGGTCACATATTTTTTGTCTGACTCACATATATGTATTTATATATGTATGCATATATATATATATATATTTAGGGGACGTTTTGAGATTGGGTTTCTCTGTGTCAATGGATCCCATTATATTTATAATAGTAAGTTTGGGAGAATTCCAAATTGGATCCTGAAGGGATACTTAGTCATAGTACAAAATTAGTAACAAAAACTGACTTAATAGATCCCAGGTTTGGGGAAATACAAATAATAAATAGAACCTTGGAATCTGAGTGAAATTCTAGTTGGTAAAAGATACAGAACAGGGCCTCTGCTCTTCTGGAGTTAAAAGAATGGCAGGGCAGAATTGACATATAAGGCACACATGGGACCAGCACCTCACTGGTTGAGCTCTCATAGGAGATCTCTGAGGGACTTTGAGAAATGAAACTGAGAAGATGTGTAAGTTCTTTCTGACAACTGCCTGAAAACTATTTCTCAAGAAGAAATGAGGAGTAAGTCTGTGATAGAACAGGAATTTAGCAATGATAAGTTCTTCACAGATTCATATCCTCTTTTGAAGAATAAATATAGCTAGATATTATGGCTTATTCCTGTCATCCTAGCACTTGGGAGAGAGAGGCACAAGAGTTGAAGGTCCACTGGTACCCTGAGTTAAGACCAGTGTGGTCTACATAGCCTCTCCATGTCTCAAAAGACCAAGACTGGGATGTGACTCAACAGGTAGAGAATTTGCCTCACATTGCTTGAGCTTCTTCCCTAGCAATGCCAGTGGATAAATAAAGTAAAAATACGTATGTTTTAACTTACTAGGTGGTTACTTATTGCTTCATTTGTATTGCTTATTTGTGGTAGTTGGGAAAGAAGAGTTGATGATCGTGGAAGAGTTTATTATGTGGATCATAACACCAGAACAACAACCTGGCAGCGGCCTACCATGGAATCTGTTCGAAATTTTGAACAGTGGCAATCTCAGCGGAATCAATTGCAGGGAGCTATGCAACAATTCAACCAACGATACCTCTATTCGGTAATTAGCAAATTACAATGTGTTAATGTTATCTTTCCCTTACATTGGTGGCTTTCTAAAATATCTAAACTACATTCCAATGGTTTGTTTGCTTCACTTTATTTTTGGTTAATCTTTAATATTATTTCTAAAAGGTATAAATGAATAAGCATTCTTGAATATTTTCTGGCTTTGGAGTATTTTAGATTTTGGTTTAGGGTACTCATCCTGTGTATAGTAAATAAGGAAGTTTTTACTATGAGGTTTGTTTTGTTTCTTTGTAGGACTTTGTGTGCATGAAAATTTAGAAACGGGAAAAAATTAGGTATTGGTTATGTGTCAAAATACTTTCTGTTAAATAGCAGAATTCTCTTAAACGGATGCATTTTAAGTTACCTCAATAGAATACCAGGACTGCGATAAGAAAGACGCATTCTCTGGTTTTCAGTGCCCTCATCAAGAGCTGAGTTTAGCCTTTTAGGGCATCATCTATTATCATGGATCTTGCCTGTACCATCTATTATCATGCTTTCTGTCTGCGTTGTCTAGTGTCATGCACCTTACAGACACCATCTGTTGCACCCATTTTACCTGCACCTCTAGTCACTCATCTTACCTGCACCAGCTATTGCCATGCATCTTTCCTGCACTTTCTATTGCCATGCATTTGGTTTTCTTTTTTGAGCATGAAGAACTGTTGCCCTTGACCTGATTTCCAGAGTCTCTATCTTGAAAGGGAAGGGTAAACTGAAAGGGGGAAGAGAACTTTTCTGTAGCAGACTCTTGTACTTAGCAAGTCTTTTGCTTCTGCCTCACTGGTCAGAATTGAGCACTTTATGCTGTGCTAATCCAGATTTAGTGGACTATTTCTTCTGGGCACGTTGTTACTTCAAACAAAACAGAACTAGTGGTTTGATTATCAAGAAAGATAAAGATGGATAATTAGCACAATTAGCACTATTTGTGGCAGTACTATCAAATATTCATCAAGATGTGTATACATTAACATTGAATAATTATTTTGCAGAATAATTATAATAATTTTCTCTTTTTGAAAAAATAATATCTTATTTAAATATATAATTCTCTCTATACTGTTCACCCATCTCTTACTCCTTAGAAAGGACTAGGAAATTAACATATTGATATTAGTACATTATTTCTAATTCATTTACTAATAATCAGCTAATGACTGCTCTTCATAATATTTTTGAACTTTGTTTCTTGAAATTACTGTATTCATATTCCTTTATAATATTTTTAAAAATTCTAAGGTATAACTATTAATTGCTTATATATATTAGTATATTTCTGGCTAAAACTGCTATCTTATTTCTGTCTCCAACCTCTTTTTCAACTAGGCTTCAATGTTAGCTGCAGAAAATGATCCATATGGACCTTTACCACCAGGCTGGGGTAAGCAGATAAGATGTTTATAAAAATATGTGTAAAGTATATAGGTATCAAATTGTTATTAAATGTTATTCATACTTTATGTTTTTAGAAAAAAGAGTGGATTCAACAGACAGAGTTTACTTTGTGAATCATAATACAAAAACAACCCAATGGGAAGACCCAAGAACTCAAGGGTATGTGTATACTACAGTCTTAAGTTATCACATATGGGTAGATGGATGGATGGAATCAGTGGGCTGTAAGTACTCAAAACATACCCACCTATGATTGTGAGTTTTATCTTACAGCTTACCAAATGAAGAGCCCCTGCCAGAAGGCTGGGAGATCAGGTATACTCGAGAAGGTGTTAGGTACTTTGTGGATCATAACACAAGAACAACAACATTCAAAGATCCTCGCAATGGGAAGTCGTCTGTGTGAGTAGAAACCTGAACTTTAAAAATATCACTTAGTGAAAACAGGAGATTTAGTCTCTAAATAGCCCCAAATTTAGGAACAAACAATTTTTGATTAAGAAAACATCCACAGGTAATGTCCAGCTATAACTGTTTTTGTTCTATATTATTCCAGAATGTATTTGTGGTATGCCATTTCTTAATTAAAACGTACAATGTATAGTTTGCTTTTTCATTCTTACGTATTTCCTTCATTGGTACATGTGTTACACAAACAGCTATTTTCCCCATGTTATTAGCAAAGGATGCCAGGTCCCTGTGAAGTGCTTGGTAAACTTTCTTGGATGAATGAACACCCTTGATGACAGCTGAAGATGGTATTTTATGTTCATTCTACCATGAAAGTACCCTGTACTTTGTGTTAAGATTCTCTAGGAAGGAGAAGCAGGCCTCCTGAATCTCTTCTGCGCTGAATCGTGTATCTGCTACTTTTCTCATTGTCCGGCAGAGTCACATGGTCAGCATGTAACTTGCTCTAAGAATTTAATTTTGCTTTGCTTTGTTTTTATTCAGATCAGATTTAGGATAAGGTACAGGGTTTTTTTCCTCATGTTCCCCTTATCTAGAATCCCTGACTTCCTCAGTGTTAAGAATGATCAGGATTCTGCTTGTTGTTTTTTTCACAAATAAAATAGTAAAAAAACAAAGGTTTTTTTCTAAGTATCCATAATAGATTTAGGACCTGCCTCTACTTGCAGTCTCTCTGTGTGCATGTGTTCTACTAATGTGACAACCTTCATGACTCAAGGCTCCATTGTCCTAATGAATGCACCTATTTTTATTGCAAGTAAATAATTTTCCTTAGTCATATTATGATCTAGTGCACACTGTTTCATACTTAATGTTACAGTTTTATTTGTTATGCTTCTCTTCAGAGCTAAAGGTGGTCCACAGATTGCTTATGAACGCAGCTTTAGGTGGAAGCTTGCTCATTTCCGTTACTTGTGCCAGGTACTACAGTGGTAAATAAATCTCATTTATAATCATTTAGTCTGATAATTATATAATACATATGTTTGGCTTACATGATATGGTATTTTTGTTTTTAGTCTAATGCACTGCCTAGTCACGTAAAGATCAATGTGTCCCGTCAGACTTTATTTGAAGATTCCTTCCAACAGGTAAGGTTCATTTTCACTACCAAAATGAAACAGTGCTTCTTGTCTTATTTTCTTCTGGGCTTCTAAAGGGAGTTAAAAGCTTTTGAGTCTTGAAACATTTATAGTAGGTCCCACTCCTTGAGTGACTAAATTAGTAATTATATTAAACTTTATTATGTGGGCTAGAGGCATACAAGGAAGCAAAGCATTCAGATACATAAAATAAAATTAAGCTTCACCATTTAATAAGTAATGACTGTTTGCCAATTACTGAGAATTTTTAATTGCTTTTCTTTCCTTCTCACAGCATCTCTGTGAGAGAACTCCTAGCATCATCTCCATTCTATAGATGAGGTGGGAAACTGAGAGACAGCCAAGAATTTAGGTGTAGCTGGGTGTGGTATCACACGCCTTTAATCTCAGCATCCTAGAGGTAGAGACAGGTAGATCTCTATGAATTCCTGGTCATACAAGTAACATAGTGAGAATCTGTCTTCAAAACCAACCAACTTGTTGGTGACGGTAACGGCAGCACCTGCCTTTAATCCCAGCACTTGGGAAGGCAGAGGCAGGTGGATCTCTGTGAGTTCAAAGCCAGCTTTATTTACGAGAGCTAGTTCCACGACAGGCTCCAAAGCTACAGTGAAGCCCCGTCCTGAAAAACAAACAAACAAACAAAAAACAACCTATAAAATAAAATAATTTAGATGTATTCCTACTGAAATAAAGTTTGAACAGCATTTGGGGCAAATCTGTTTTGACATTTGTAAAACTTGTGAAAATGCTAACAAATGAAATTGGTGGATACTGTTAGTGCACTTAAATATCCCATTAGTGACTCTTACGTTCATTCGTCCTCTAGGTTACATTGTGTTTGATCTAGCCTGAGTGTGTTGTTTATAATGACAGGCCCTGCTTTCCTCCCATATATGGTCGTTTTCTAATCATTTATAGTTCATCATTTTCATAACACTGTTCCTTCCCTGTTTCCCTTACTGGAATGTATGCTTCGTGATAACATCGATTGTTGGTTTACTTTACCTTTGTTTAGTATCTAGAATAGTGCCTTTAATTCAACAGTTATTCAGTAAGTAAGTAATGAATGAATGGTAGATGGATACATAAATGTAACATATCTGTCTTTCTGGAGTCATCTGCAGAATATTATTAAAACCAGAATCATGCCATTCTCTTATGATCAAGTAGAGAGTTTTTCATGATCTTTCACTCTAAAGCAATGACTGTAACCTTTTTTGTGTACTCAAATAGGAGTTTCATTAATTTTTTTAATTGTTTCTTTTATTTTAAAGATTATAATATAACTACATCATTTCCTCTTCTATTTCCTCCCTCCATACTCTCTCATATACTACTTCTGGCTTTTTTTCAAATTTATGGCCTCTTTTTTCATTAATTGTTGTTACATACATATGTATATATATTTATATTCCTGATATATAAATATAACTTGTTACTTCTGTATAATATTATTGGTATTTATATGTTCTTATGGCTGACCATATAGTATTTTTTTTTTTTTTTTTTTTTTTTTTTGGTTTTTCGAGACAGGGTTTCTCTGTGGTTTTGGAGCCTGTCCTGGAACTAGCTCTTGTAGACCAGGCTGGTCTCGAACTCACAGAGATCCACCTGCCTCTGCCTCCCAAGTGCTGGGATTAAAGGCGTGCGCCACCACCGCCCGGCTTTGCCTATAGTTTTTATATAGGACTGAGACCTTTAGATCCTTTCCCTGTCCATATTAGCATGTCCCTTGGTGTCCTCCATGTTCTAACTCATAGTTAGGCGTTCATGTTGTGAGAATTTATGGTGTAGCTTCTATCATTCCAAGGAGAAACAATTTCACGATAGCTGTTATCAAACTGCTTTTGAGTGTGAGTAACTAATTCTGAGCCAAATAATTGTTTCAAGTTTCCAAGTGCGTTTTTACAACTGGCTTGTTCAGAGCTGTGTTTGAATTGCTTTTAGCAACTGTGTATCTAAATTCACTAGTTATTGTATTACTTTTACTGCCTTAAGTCTGTTCAGATATAGAGTTAAACCCGTAATTGCTTCCTAGGGAATCCTATTAGTGAGCTGTGTTTGGACCCAGACCTGCCATTCTTGGCTGTGGTTCAGATGAATGATAGTAGATATAAATTTTTATCCCCAAGTAAAGCATGCTTATGAATAAGTTTGATGGAAACTTGTAGATTATAAAAATGTATTTGGGTCTTATTTTACAATATGCTGTTATATAAATATACCTCATTGTGTAAGGCTTGCAGATGAATTTCTATCCTCTTGAGAGATAAAAAATGTGGTGTAGGTGGGACTCAAAAAGTCCTTTCACCTTACAATATTGCTACAGAGAAATACTTACCAGTCACACATTGGAAGATTAAAAACTTGAGGCAGGGAAGGGGAAAAGGTAATCTAACTTGTCCAACTCTAAGTGGAACCACTGTTTAACGCTAAAAGGGGGAAGAATATATAAAAGTGAGTCAGAGAAAACTTGAAGGATTGTTCATCTTTAGCTAGTTTTTGGAACAAGCCAGATAAAATGCAGAATTAAATATGGGATAGTAGAATGTGTACTTTTCAAAATACAGGTTAATTTAAATTGAATTATTTTGGAAGTAACTTATGCAGTGTATAAATGTCAAAATATCCACATTTTTGTCTTTAATTAGATTATGGCATTGAAACCGTATGACTTAAGGAGGCGATTATATGTAATATTTAGAGGAGAAGAAGGCCTTGATTATGGTGGTCTTGCAAGGTAAAGTTTAAAACTTACTTATTAAAGAGTTATTACTGCTTTGTAATAAGTTTATTTTGCCATCTGAGGTGGATGTATTCTTAAAGAGATATATATGAATATATTAAGCTACCTTTTTCAGTAGCGCCAGAGTAATTTTGGGTAATCATTATTACAACTTTTTTGCATATGTATATATGTATGGTATGTGTGTATGTGTACTTGCATGAGTATGGTACACGTGTATTCATGGACGTATGTTATGTAGGAGTGGTGTGCACATGCATGTAGAGGCCTGAGGTTGACATGTGTCTTCCTCTATCCCTTTCTACATTATATGTTTAGGCATGGTTTCTTGTTGATCTAAAGTTCAACTGGTGTGGTTAACCAGATTTTTCTGGGATTTTCTCTCTCTATATCCCATATACTGGGATTACAGGTGTGTCACCATGACCACATGCCCAGAACACATGGGTTCTGGGATCAGAGAACTCAGAGTGTCCTGCCTGCGTGGCAAGTGCTTTACACACAGGGTACAACCATTGTGATTATTCTTCTGTGCGTGCTAAAGTTCTTATCAGATGGCTGCATAGTATTCTACATATGCGTGTAGCATAATTAATGGTTATAGATGGTTATTTATTGATTTTGCTATTACAACACTGCATATCACTTTTATTTGTCCTCTTTCTCTGATCTGAGTTTATTCGGAAAATAAAATTTTTCTGCATTTAATCAGTTTACTTAAGAGATACCCGTGAAGTAGTTAGTGAAAATCCTTCTTTGTTTTCTCCCTTAATTGCTTCATACAAATCTACATTGGCATTTTTTTAAGTTAACAGTTTCATTAAGTCTTCCTGGGAATTCAGATTTTTATAGAATTTTGCAGAATGAGAAAAACCACCATTCAATATAGCTGATAGAAGTGCAGAACCAGGTCACAACTGGTAGAAGTAGATACGTAATATTGCTGTGAGTTTGTCAGGGTTTCTCTTAGCCTCTTTTTGTGTTGATGTCATAACATTATTACACATTTTCAGTAAGCACTTCTATCCAATAAATGTTCATATTGTGTGTTTTGTGAGTTTTTCTGAATTTCGGGCATGCCCAGATATTGAAAAGAAAGGGACATCTTAGAAAATTATGAACATGTTTTTTTTTTTCCTCAGTGTCTGACATGATAACATTCATATTCGTTTGTGAAGCATTTTTTGTCCTAGTTATTTGGTTCCAGTTCTGTTTCAACAGTTTAAATGATGTAATTGATTCTTGTGTATCATAATTGTCTTACTCCTAACTTGATTTGATTCTGCATTGTTTGGTTAGATTCATCATCAGGGTGCTTATTCAAGAGTTCATGTGGGGGATATGTTCCTGTAGTTGTTAAATGTTTGGAAGTGTTTTCCTTGTTGGTTATATAAACAGCAACCTCTCTGGGCAGACGTTTTTTGCACAGCATTGTCTACCCAGCATTCTTAGGTACTGCTTCAGCGTCTTAGCATTGAATGCGAGCACTATGAAGTATGAGGTCAAGCCTTTGTCAGAAAATTTCCTGGGCGTCCACGCTGTCTTTTAAAATTCACTAGTTTCATTGCAGAATGTTTGTTTTTTTCGTTTGTTTTATTTATTTTTTTTTCAAGACAGAGTTTGTCTGGGTAGCCTTGGCTGTCCTAGAACTCACTCTGTAGACCAACCTGGCCTCCAACTCACAGAGATCCGCCTGCCTCTACCTCCCTCCGAAGTGCTGGGATTAAAGGCGTGTGCCACCACGCCTGGCATTTGATCTATTTTAAAGGAACATGTGAAACGCTTAAATTTCTGGGAAGTTTTCTTCTATTTTATCTTTGAATATTTTTTTTCTGTTCTATTTGTTCTTTTCTTTCTTCAGGAACATCAATCATGGGTATGTGGAATCTCCTTTGTCAGTCTTACGTGTCTATCATCTTTCCTCTTGTCTCTCATCAGTGCTTTTCCTATTTTGGTTTTCTGAAGCCTGTCTTCCTGTCACTGTTTGCAGGATTGCTCTATGTTTTGCTGCTTCTCATGTGATTTTTCTTCATTTGCTGTTTTACTGTTTCCTTCATTTTCTTCTCTAGGCCATGTTCTTTCAGCCTCACGTGTCTAGTTTGAAGTGCAGAGCCGAACTTGTGATGAAAGTCAATCAATCATTTCTCTCGTCAGTTAGGAATTTCTCTTTTGTGTTGGTATTAGAATACAGGCTTTTGTCATATATCCATTCTTCTTTTGGATCACTACAGTTTTCTCTGGTTTGCTGCTTTCTAAAAGTGATCTGAAACGGTTGGAAATTTAATTCCGTGTGTGTGTGTGTGTGTGTGTGAACACATTCTTACTAGATTTACTTATTTCTCTTCTCTGAGGAAATGTCTTACTTCAGCTCAACCACAGAGTGAAGTTATTTGGTGCACTTAGTATTTTGAGCCTGAATTTAATTATATGATTTGACATGAATTCATTGTTGATTTTGTTTAGTGACTGTCTTCTGTAGTTTCTAGGGAATGTTTTAAAAGCTCTCTTAAACATTTGGTAAACAAAATAGCAGACTATAGGAATTAGCATAGAGGTGACCTAGAATGACTTAAATATTTTCAAATTGCTTGATAGTATTAGATAAATTATCAGACTGAGATGAAGAGTTAAAATTGTGTCTTATCTTGACATAAATGTCACCATAGCTTTAATCTGCACCCAGGAGGCAAAAGTAAACAGATTTCATTTGCGGCAGCCTGGTCTCCCTACTAGGTTTCAGAGCAGTTCGGGCTACACAGGAGACACTGTTACAGAACATCAAACAAAGAACAACAATAATAATTCTGACTTTTCTTTAAGAGCAGTTACTCAAATTTCTGCTTTTACTGACACTCACCATGATTGATAGTACCTACCACTATCATTATGTGAAGACTGGGTTATGGTACCTAGAAGTTGTCTTTCCTTAAAGCCAATACTATTTATTAGCAAGTTATAAAGAAGAATGGGAATTGTGGCAAGGCAAAACCCCATGATCTCACACTGATCATAGTAAATATTTGAGTTTGGAATTCTACTTGAGAACACTTTGTAAATGTTTATTTTGTGTTAAAAATTATTAAACTAGCCGGGCGATGGTGGCGCACGCCTTTAATCCCAGCACTCGGGAGGCAGAGGCAGGCGGATCTCTGTGAGTTCGAGACCAGCCTGGTCTACAGAGCTAGTTCCAGGACAGGCTCCAAAGCCACAGAGAAACCCTGTCTTGAAAAACCAAAAAAAAAAAAAAAAAAAAAAAAAAATTATTAAACTAAAGCAAAATAGGTAGTTAAGAATTAGTAAACACTTAGCACATTTTAAGATTCCACTTTGTAATTTTAGCACCATTTGAATACATTTGTAAGACAATTTAAACTGTTCTTTAAAAGCCAGATATGCCAGCCCTTAGGAACCTGCGGCAGGAGGACTCCTACAGACTCAAAGCCAGCCTGGGTTGTGTATCAAGTTCCAGACTAGACTGAGTTCTGAAGTAAGACTTTGTCTCAAAAACAAAAAAGCACCTCACTATTTTAAAGTAGCAAGTGTTATGTGCTGCAGTGTTGCCATCAAATACTTACTAGAACCTGTGTAATGGAGGCTCCATTTATCCATTGCTTAGCATCTATGAAGTCCTGGATTTTGTTTCCAGCTCAACAAAATAAAAAAAAAAAAATCCCAAAACATAATAAAAAGCTTGTTAAGTATATATTTTAGAATGCATGTAAGAGTTAAGGTTACTGAAAATATATAGACATGTCGGCTTTTGCCTTAGAGGTTAATGTTCATAAAAGTATATTTTCAGATTGTTGTTGTACTATGAATGCAATCACAGATACGTACTATACTCTGAAATTGCTTCAAAGATACCTGGATTGGATTAAAGTGTGAATTGAGAAAAAGTCTAATCTACTTAAGTTGAATTGAAATTGAGAAAAGATACCCAAATAAAAGTTTGATGTAGAAAACAACATACCTGTGAGGAACAGTGAGCTTGCAGTTTGACAGTGCAGACCTAGCAGTGGCTTTGAATGGAAAGCCAAATCATATATAAATATACAAAATATAAATGGAGGAGGGCTAAGGAATGAGTAGGGGTGTGTGTGTGTGTGTGTGTTTGTGTGTGCGCACTCATGTATGTGTGTGCATGCACACATTTATTTACTTATGGATATATTTAACACCTTTTTAAAGTTCACATATATGTGAATACTAAAAGTAATCTTAACTTATTTTCTTATAGAGAATGGTTTTTCTTGCTTTCCCATGAAGTTTTGAACCCAATGTATTGCTTATTTGAGTATGCAGGCAAGAATAACTATTGTTTACAGATAAATCCAGCATCAACCATAAATCCTGATCATCTTTCATACTTCTGTTTTATTGGTCGCTTTATTGCAATGGTGAGTTTCTAACTTTCAGTTATTTTATTATATGTTACTTATTTCAAAAGTGTACTAGGGGCTAGGGAGATGTCTCAGTGGGTAAATTTCTTGCCAAGCAGGCTCAAGGACTAAAGTTCAGACTTTTAGTGGTCTGCTTATAATTCCAGTACTCTGAAGGCAATACTGGATCTTCGGAGAAAGCTGGCTAGGTAAATTTGCTAAAACTACAAGTTTTAAGTTTGATTGAGTCTGTTTCAGTATTGTGGTGAAGCTGGGCTGTGGTGGCGCATGCCTTTAATCGCAGCACTCAGGAGGCAGAGGCAGGTGGATCTCTGTGAGTTCGAGGCCAGCCTGGTTACAAGAGCTAGTTCCAGGACAGGCTCCAAAGCTACAGAGAAACCCTATCTCAAAAAACCAAAAAAAAAACAAAAACAAAAACAAAACCCCCAAAAAATCAATATTGTGGTTAATAATTTAGGAAGGCTCATCATTTGCCCCGGGCCTGTACACACATGTGCATACCACATACACAGACATGTGCACAAAAATGTATTGTATAAAAATCTTTTGAAAGAGACTTTATAACCCCCCGAGTTGTAGGCAATTCACTGTTGTTGGGGTAAGTGTCAGATTCCTCAGTTGTGTAGCCATCAGTGATCTTCCCTTCCTTCTGTAAACAGTATTTCATATATGCTTATTCAAGCAGCCCAGATTAAGTACCATGGGATATGTGTGCTTAAACACAAATGCATGCACACGTACAGACACATACACACACATACATACACACATGCAGAAAGAGATGAAAGTAGAAGGGGAGGAATTGTTGGGAAGAAGAAAAGTTCTGTGGGAGAGAAGGGAGAATAACATGATAATGGGAGCATGATTAAAAACATACATTATGTGCATGGGTAAAATTTAGGAAGAATAAATAAAATTAAGAAAAGAGTAAAAACCTTATTTATTACTCATTTGTGTGGGGAGATAGGGGAAATAAGTTGGTTATTTAGCCCAAGGAAAATCCGAGTTGCTGAGTAAGTATACTAACTTAGTGCTTTTAGAAGTTTCAGAGCTTTACAGGTGCTCTTGTAAATTATTGTATTTTTAGAGGAGTTTGTAATTTTTGCACTACATTATCCATTGGTTCAATTAGCAATTGTTTGAGCATCTAAGTAATTCCCTTCCCATTTCTAGGTACTGGGTATTAAAGAACAACAACAAAATGGTACAATTCCTACTCTTGGAATCTAGATTCTGTAAAGTGGGGGCTACAGGTGTTGATTTTTCATTTAATGGGTTGAAGGAGACCTTTGGAGGTTGAACATGAATGGAAACGTGAAGAAGGCAGGAGACTGGGTGTCATATATGTATTACCTTATAGAAGAGCACTTGGGGCTCATGGGATAGCAGAGCAAGGCTGCAAGGTTTAAAAATGCCTCATTAGTTGAAAAGGAACATGGCTGGGGCAAAGTATATGGGAGAGAATATGGGAGGGATGAGATTGAGAAATACCATATAGGACTTTTAGGAAAGTCATGTAAAGGTTCTGAGTATGTCAGTTGGTGTTATAAATTAAGCAATACCAATAAGAAATCCTCTGTGTGTAGAGGATAGCAGAAATAGAGGTCACCATGAGAGGGCATAGTGATTTTGTGTCTAAATAGCATAGTAATAGATGTGAGAAGTGATTTGGATCCAGGATGTGTTTGGAAGTTAGAAAGAACTAGGTTTTCTGGTAGATTAATTGTCAAACATAAGAATAGAGTGAGGCACTAAAATACATGGCCTGTACATTTGCTTGAAATTGCCGTTTCCTAAGTGAGGCTTTGGTGGCAAGAGCAAATGCTGAGGAAAATCGAAAATGTTGGATTTCTTCTACATCCAGGATGCATATGGCATCCAGTAAAGGTTTAAAACAGGTAAGTATCCAAATGTGGCAACGAGATGTCCAGGGTAGAAAGAGACCTTTGGGCTTCTAAACATGTAGAGAATATCAAAAGCTCATGGTTGTGTTAAGGAATAGCTTGGACAGAGAAGTTAAGGGATATTTGTAAGCTGAGGAGATAAAAATGAGTGAAAAAAAAATCAACCAACCAAATAAAACTACCTGAGATTAGAAAGTCAAGAAAGTGTTTCCCAGAAGAAAATGGAAGAAGGAAATGTTTCAAAGAAGACACCATGGGTAGCCCATCAGTTACTGATGGGTCTTATATCAACCATTTAGCAAGGTGTATGGGAGTTCAGATGCTAGTGGTGGTAGATTGGTTGGTCTGCATGAAAGCTCTCCTGGTTGCTCTTTTCTATGTGCAATAATTATAGTAAGTGTTTGAGGACAGAGGTACATTGGTGAATAGTCATCTAAGACAAGGAAACTAAATATAGTAATGAAATAATGCTTCCTCTGAGGTTGCTGGCACAACTGGATAGCTTGTTCTACCATGGTATAGGCAGAGTAAGTTTTAAGTAGATTTTTATCTAGACTTGGGATTTGTTTGCAATACAGTGGGGGAGGGTTTAAAGTTATATAAGAGGATAATTCAGTGACTTGGTGATTGAATATAAACTCAATAAGGGAATGAGGGCCAATATAATTGGTTCAGTGAGTGGTTTTAGGTATCTGTTGGATTAAAAATCAGTGGTGCTTCTTCCTGTATTGTTGCTGTATGTAGGCATGAAGACACGGAGGTCCTACAGATAGGCAGGAAATGGGAAGAGGTGCATGGGCCTTTTCATTTCTGTTAAGCTAATTATCAAATATATATTAAAAGGTAGGGGGAGTTGGTAATAAAATCCCATGTTATCTTTTATATATATATATATATATATATATATATATATATATATATATATAGTTTTGATTGTACATTATATGTTTGCCCTGTGAAATATTTTTTCATTCTAATTTGTTTGCTTTGCATTTTGTATTTTAATTTTCACGATTTATACCATTGAGTATTGCTTTTTAAATGTAAAGTCTCATGACTTCTATTTTATCACTGTGCTCTAAAGAACATTTTGTAAGATTAAGTAATATGTTTTGTTTTTCTTAACAGGCACTATTCCATGGGAAGTTTATTGATACTGGTTTCTCTTTACCATTCTACAAACGTATGCTAAGTAAAAAACTCACTATTAAGGATTTGGAATCTATTGATACTGAATTTTATAACTCCCTTATCTGGATAAGGTTTGAAGATTTCTTTTTCATTGAGTTATTTACTTGAAACCCATTTATATACTTTGTTTATATGCACACTGACATGCTATCATTTTATCCAGAGACAACAACATTGAAGAATGTGGCTTAGAAATGTATTTTTCTGTTGACATGGAGATTCTGGGAAAAGTTACTTCACATGACCTGAAGTTGGGAGGTTCCAATATCCTGGTGACTGAAGAAAACAAAGATGAATATATTGGGTAGGTTGACATAGCTGATTGGACTCAGTCTGTAGACTCTATGGAATCTAATTAGAAATCTCCTTTAGAATATACATCCTTAATTATATTTGTTTTTATCCTTTGGGAAATTCTCATCAAGTTCTTTTCCTGCTGGGGCCTGTTCCTTATTCTGTAAAGATGATCCACATCTCCCATTCCCAATTTCCTTGTAAGAAGAAAATGTGCAACATCCTTCACTTTTCCATTTGCATTTGCAATAGGCATTCCCCCTTTGACCAGATCAGATGACATGAGAACATTAGTACTGAAAAGGGATTAAAAATCTCAGAAAGAAAATTTATATAATTATATCTTCTCCCTCATATGCAGATCCTAGCCCCCCCGTATATGTGTGTATGTATGCATTATATGTATGTATATATAATATACTTATATAATTTATACATGTGAAGGGCAAATACAGGCACAGTATAATGCGGAGAGCAGGAAAGGGTAGATTATAGGCAATGATAAAGGAAAGACTGAATGTAGATAATTGACACTTGATTCATGAAAGAGGATATAAACCTTATTGTTTTTCTAGTTCTAGTTCTGTCAAGGCCTTTTCATTTCTTGGTGGTGGCTGCAAATATATTCAGTAGTGAAAATGTAAAGATCCGGCTGGGCGGTGGTGGCGCACGCTTTTAATCCCAGCACTCGTGAGGCAGAGGCAGGCGGATCTCTGTGAGTTCGAGACCAGCCTGGTCTATAAGAGCTAGTTCCAGGACAGGCTCCAAAACCACAGATAAACCCTGTCTCAGAAAAAAAAAAAAAAAAGAAAAAAGAAAATGTAAAGATCCGGTGTCAAGCTTCATAGCTTCAGAGTGACTATTCTAGTTATATAAAAAGTTTATTGAGATATATAGACTTCAGGTATGGCTAATTTTGGTGTGTGGACTTTTTTTATTTTTAAGTTCTTTATAATACAATTTTAGTTAAAAAAGTATTCTTGGAAAAACTGTGCAGCCTCTTCATTTATAGATGAAGGGAGTGAAACAGTGATAGAAACGGGCACAATCAAATCTGGAAACTGCCCTTTGAATGTCATTTCATTCCATACTACATTTCCGCTCTAAACATCCCATTTATTTGATTAATTCATTTGCTTATTTGATTTTTCAAGACAGTGTTTCTTTTTTATCCGTGGCCATCCTGGCACTTGCTCTGTAGACCAGCCTTACCTTGAACTCAGAGGTCCACCTGCTTCTCCTCTTGAGTGCTAGGATTGAAGGCATGTGTCACCACCACCTGGACCATGTTACCCTTTTTGTTGTTGTTTTAGATATGTTTTTTCCTCTCTGTGTTACAGCCCTAGCTGTCCTGGAACTAGCTCTATAGACCAGGCAGGCCTTGAACTCACAAAGACTTGCCTGCCTCTGCCTCCTAAGTGCTGGGATCATAGGAATGCATCACCATTGCCCAACTACTTTAACTTGTACATAATAAATGTTTCACTGGCCTATATTCAGTGTGCATGGTGCAGGGTTTTATAAAGAAATTTCAAGTAATCCCAGACTTTGACTATATTCAGTCTTCTATTTCCTCCTCTTGGCCTCATTGCCTTCTACTCTTTTCTTTTCTTTCCTCTCCCTCATCCCTTTTATGTTTTCATGATAGCTAGATAATTGGCTCAGCAGTTCAGAGCATTTGCTGCTCTTATAGAGGCCAGATTTGGTTCCCAGTACCTATATGATAGTTCACAGCCATTTGTAACTCCAGTTCCAGGAGATCTGACTCTCTGCAGGCACCAGGCATAAAATACATAAAATAAAAATACACATTTGAAGATAAGACTTATGGTGGGTTTATATGTCTTTATAAAATCTAGAATTCACAAGTAAAAGAAAGCATGAAATACTTGTTTTTTCTAAGTCTGGTTTATTTCACTTAACATAATCATCTCTAATTTTATCTATCATTATCAAATTGAGTTTATAATATAATGACACCACTTCCCTATTCTCTTTCCTCCCTTCAAACCCTCTCCCATGTACCTCTGCTCTCTTTCAAATTCATGGCCCTCTTTATTCACTAACTTGTTATGTGTGTGTGTGTGTGTACATATATATTCCTAAATATAATCTGTTCAGTCTATATAGGATTAGTTATATATGTATTTTCAGAGCGGTTTGGTTTAGGATAAACATTTGGTATCCTCTTCCTTGAGAATAGTTCTATTTTTTGTTTTTACTAATTATCATAGTAGCAAGCCAGATTACATTCTTAGCAGCAGGATGTGAGGATTCTCTTTTCCCTGCTTCCTTCCTGGCATTTGTTGTTTTCTCTGTGGCAGCCATTTTAGGGCGAGACGATCTCTGTGTAGTTTTAATTTGCATTTCTGTGATAACTTTTTTTTTTTTGACTATTTGCACCTCATCTTTCAAGAACTACCCATTCATTAGACAAAAGTCCAGTGGCTATGTAACTCTTGGACTTGTGTTTTATCCATGTGTCTGTTTTTGAGTCAGATCATTTATTTTTCTGACTGGGGTTCTGTTTAAATTGTTCTTTTTGTTCTAGATTGCCAGGCTATCTAGGGTATTTTGCATTTCCCTACAAATTTTAGGGTTTTTTTAATCTATTTTTTTCCAGAATATCATTGGAATTTAACATGGTTTCCATTGAGTTTGTATCTTGCTTTTGGCAGTGTAGCTATTTTCATGCTACTAATTCTGCTGCTCCATGAGTGGCTTTCATTTTCTTTCTTCTTCAGATTCTTTCTTTAGTATTTTAATATTTTCACTACAGAGGTCTTTACTTTCTTGATTAGATTTATTCCTAAGATTTATGTTCCAGCTATCATAATGTGATTGTTTTCCTGATTTCTTTCTCTGCATGTTCATTACTGGTATATAGAAAAATTGTTAACTGACTTCTATAAAAATTATTAATAGCTGATATATATTATATAATATATATGTATTATATTTGTCCTGCTACTTTTCCAAACATGCTTATTAGTTCTAAGAGTTTTCTGATGTGGAGTCTTTAGCATTTGTCCTATACAGAGTCACATTGCCTGCAAACAGAAATAACATGACTTGCTCCTTTGTTTCTTTCTTACCTTATTACTTTGGCAAAGACTTCAAGTGGTATACTAAGAAAGCACCTTGTCTCAGTCCTGCTCAGACATGCATTGAGGTTTTTCTGTTTTTATTGCAATGACTATAGATTTGTCAGTTACAACCTTTATGATGTTGGTGCGTGATTCTAGATTCTCCAGGGCTTTTGTCTTGAAGGGTTGTACTTAGTCAAGGGCCTTTTCTCCATCCTCTGAAATCCCATGTGATTTCTATTCTATAATCAGAGTCTCTGTCTCTCTTTCATGTTTCTGTGTGTTTGTATCTGTCAATCTGTCTCTCCTTGTGAATTTTTGGTATCAGGTGATAACTGTTTTTATAAAATGACTTGGATGGAGTTCTTTGGACTACATTGAAGAACACTGATGTTAGTTATGTATGTGTGAGTCCATATAGGCCTGAGCCATTTTACTTAGAAGATTCTTTATTACTTTTTTGATCTCACTGCTTTTTATAGATCTATTTAAGTTGTTTATAGACTTCTCGTGTAATTGTGGTTGATCATATGTGTCAAGTAATGTATTATTTCTTCTGGATTTTCCTTTTATTGGAATATGGGAGGGGTATATGGCAGTGTTTGGATGGAGGAAAGGGATGTGTGAAATGTTATAATTAAGTTATAATCTCAAAAAAATAAAAGTAACTAAAAAATGAATTTGGTAATGGAAAATCATGTTAGCTCTAAAATCAGATATATGCATGTATACATGCTTGTGTGCATATATTTGGAGGTGTATATTTTGAAAAAGAAAAGGAACTTGAGGCTTTCTTAGTGCTTTTGTCCCTTAACTTCATATATAAATGACCTATTTTCAAATGCTGTCTTTATTTTCAGTTTAATGACAGAATGGCGTTTTTCTCGAGGAGTTCAAGAACAGACCAAAGCTTTCCTTGATGGATTTAATGAAGTTGTTCCCCTTCAGTGGCTGCAATACTTTGATGAAAAAGAATTGGAGGTTAGGTTCTTTATTGTTTGATAGTAGGGAATGCTGATGTGCGAATGGGTGGGCTATGTGTTTCCTTTCCAGGTTCAGTGTTGTTTATTCCTTTGTTTAAGACAGGGTCTACTTCTGCTCAGACTGATCTTTAAATCCTGATCCTCCTGCTTCAACCTCCATAGTCTTCACATACCAGCAGTGCTCCACCGTCTTTGGCTTGTTTTATGATTTTACACAATGTCCACACATTTTAGTATCATACTGATTTTTCTCATTTGTCTAAAGTATGTGGCATTGGGTGTGTCTTATGGTTTTTGACGTTTTAAGAACAATAGTATTACAAGTAAAAAATCATTAATCTGTGTCACCTGTTAAGGGTCATAAAGAGGAATTTGATCACTACTAATAATTTAAGGAAGTTTCAGAAATCTTAAGTAAGTAGTGACTTAACATGAAAGGTAAGATTTTTAAATGAATACTTGATGGTCTTGCCTGCATGTAAGTAAGGTTGGGCATGTATCAGAAGTGGCTTTGTTTATATAGGGTAAAATACATACAAAATTTGTCACTTTAGTGATTTTTAGGTATGCAATTCAATAATATTATGTATAACTGAATCATTATACATCAAGTCTTGGGAATTTTTTCATCTTATAAAAACTGAAATCTACACACATTAAACACAAAGCCTCATGTACCCCTACTTTATTTTTATTATTTTGTTTATGTCTCCTATAAGTGAAATCATGTTATATTTGTGTTTTTATGACTGCTTATTTTATTTACCATAATGTCTTCAATGTAGCATATTTCAAATGTACACATTTTTGTTTATGGCATCTAAATAAATCTAGAAACAGCAAAGTATGCATTGTCAAATTATTTTAAGTGGAGAAAGGGAAATAATAAATAATGTTGAAGCAGTTGGATATCCATGTGAAATAAAGTTAACTTTGGCCCCTGCCTCAGCCCATAAATAAAGTTTACTTTTAACTGAATATTAACTGTAATAAACCTAAAATAAAAGAAAAGAATAGTAGCCTAAATGAAATCCCACTTTGGACAATGTTGGTAATTTCTCAGGTTATAATGTTAAATGTATGTCTTCCTCATGCCCTAACAAATCTTCCATTGGGTGTTTACCTATGGAAATGAAATACAAGTTACACAAACATCTGAATGTATATATAAGTGTTTGTGATATAGGCAGAAGTTGCTTACAGAGATTTATATTTTAGTACTGTAAAAGAAAAAGCATGCCTGACTTCATCAAAAGTAAAAATTGTGTTCTTTAAAAGATACCCTTAAGGAAATAAAAAGGCTAGGCTTGGTGGCAGATATCTATAGCTCCAGCACTGGAAGCATATGCTGAGGACTGCCATTTCTGTATGCCAGCCCCTTCCCACTTCCTCCCCGGACTACATAGTGAGACCCTGCCTCAGGGAGGAGGGAAAGGAAAACAAACACCAAAACACTGGCGGAAACTACCTTGACAAACTATTCTACCCAGAATATATTTTCAGAAACTTCTATAAATAATAAAAAGACAAACAACCCCCCCCCTCCAGTCTTTCTTGTGACTGATTCTGGGCTTCTTCCCCAGGTTATGCTGTGTGGCATGCAAGAGGTTGACTTGGCAGACTGGCAGAGAAACACTGTGTACCGACATTATACAAGAAACAGCAAGCAAATTATTTGGTTTTGGCAGGTATTAGCTTTATGTTTTTTGAGACAAATTATTTGAAGAAAATAATGTTTTCTCATAAAAAAGTGGTTTTAAAGTAGTTTATTATTTTTGAGACTGCCTTTGGACCTGTGTTTTATCTTCCAACTCATTCACTCTTTTCTAGATGGAGGTCTGAGCAATCTTTAGTGGGATCACAAATATTGACTGGTTTTGGATTTGTTGGGTTTGGACATTGAGATAGGGTCTGCCTGGATGGCCCAGGCTGGTCTTGAATTTGTTTTCATATTGCATCAACTCATCCAGTGCTGGGATTACAGGCATCTTCCACAACATCCAGCCAGCTGTATGTTTTAAATGATGAGGTCAATGTGGGTATTTAATTCTGAAAGTGATATTATGCTAAAAAATTGGAATAATTCAGACAGTAACATACAAGAATGATAGCTTTTTTCATACTGTGTTTTGGCTTTAGCTGTGACAAGATAGAACATCCAAATGCACCATACTAATATTTAAGCACTTTTTTTTCAAGACAGGGTTTCTCTATATAGCCCTGGCTGTCCTGGAACTCAATCTGAAGACCAGGCTGGCGTCAAACTTACAGAAATCTGTCTGTTTCTATCTCCTGGTGCTGGGGTTAAAGGCATGAACCACCCCTGCCCAGCTATTTAAGCACATTTTAAGAGACATTTTGTTTTGCTTTGTGTTTTTGTATTGAAGATTTTAAATCTCTAGGCCTAGAATATTCTTTCTATAATTATTTCACTAACTACAACTCATCTAAGCAACTTAATGTTTGCACTGCTGATAATTTCACACTCGGGTGAAAAAGCTGGGTTTTATATTATGGGGAGATTTTCCAAATGGTACATCTTTTATAAGAATTATTCCCATTAGTTCATTGCATAATAATTTAACATGTAGACCCTTCTGGGAACCTGTTTTACACATTCATCAGCATGTACAAAATAACATACACCAAAGTGTTTAATGCAATAATAGTTTGTATGCTAAGAGAGCTAAGATGTCTACCAGGAGAGGATTGAATGAACTATAACATTTACTTTTTGTATGTATGTGCTATAGGATATGAATATACCATCTCTGGAAGGTAGGAAGGGAGGGGAAGAGATTAGGAAGAGAAGTCAGTAGTTGGAGGCCAAGCTGAGAAAACATTTTTAAAAACTAGTCTGTTGTTCCTATTTACACAGGAGTAAGTCTGCTTTCAATCTGAAATACAGAACTGCATATCAGGCAGTGTGTACAGGTGTTCCCCTTTGCACCCTTTCCTATCTCCTTACACTTTAAAGACTTTCCATTTGGACATGTGTGTCTAAATAGTTTAGGAACTTAGGGTCATAGAAGCCCAATGAGTATTTGTATTTCTGAACTGCTTGATTTAGGTAAAATGGTGAGGTTTATGTTAGAACTGGTAATAAAATGTGTTTTCTATATCTTGATGGTGTTGTGGCATTTGAATCCACTAGGAGAAACCAGAGACTTAGACTCAATTATAATTTAGATTAAATGAGTTTATTATTATTGCTAGCAGAAGGATGGCAGCCTTAGAACCAAACAGTATGCCATGCAGAAGGGGGGTTAAGGTGTAGTTTTAAGGCAAACATCACAAAGGTATGCATTACAACCATCCATGGAATCCACAGCTGGGCAGAAAAATTGTTTTACTTCCCCATTTGTTTCTTATTTTCTCTTCTATATAGTAATAAAAACACCATTTCATCCCCTTTCCCATAGCAAAAGCAGGTTTTACAGAAGCAAAGACAGCTGTTAATGCCTCACAGCCCATTATTCTATTCTTATCACACCTGCAGGCCCCTAGGATCACCCAGATGTCACAGAGCAAAAGGTCAACAGCCCTTCAGGGATGCCTGGCTCCATATTAAATTGCTTTAGTTATCACAGGGGACCCGTGTAAATTATTACTCAGGTCTGAGCACTCTAATGAAGCAGTTAATTTCTGGACAGGCAGAAAACCATCAGATTAGAGCTTACTGTCACATCCCCACAATTCTATGCAAAGTTTTCGATCCAGATTAGCAAAGCGTCTTATGTTTAACTAAGCTATTACATTAGCGACTTTCTCGTTGCTGTGAACAAATTCTTGACAAAAACTACTTGAGAACTACAAAACGTTATTTTGCCTTACAGTTCTAAGAGTACCAGTCATCACAGCATGAGGTTAAGAGCAGCTACAACAGTGACCTTGGGAGCTTGTCGTAACTATGCACATCCGGAAGTAGAGATGGCCTACTCCGGTTTTCTGTGATTCAGCCTGGGACGTAGCCCACATCATGGTGCCTCTCACTTTCAGGGGAGAGTCTTCTTCCTTCAGTTAATGCTCTCTGGAACACCTCAGAGACATTCCCAATGCTTATGCCTCAATTAAGGCTTTTAAATAATCCAGTCAAGTTCATAATGAAAATTAGCAACCCCATGATTATTCCCTATTTGAAAGAAGCCCTTTTGTTCTCAAACTGCCCTCTTCCATGACTGACTTTTGTTATATTCAAACCAACCCATTCATTTTTTTTTTTTACTATATTTTCCATCCACATTCCTGTTTCAAAAGAACTTGTCAGCAAACTTTTTAATTTTGAAAACATCTTTAGTTTTTTAGGTACTAATAAGGGACATAAAAGTTTGAAAAATGCTTAATAACAGAAAATACAGCAAAAAGAAATGGGAAGTGTTAATTTGTTTTGTAGCTTAAAAGGGAGCAGTTGATAAAGCTTAACAGTGGTTTAGGCCTCAGTGAAACCAGAGTTCAAATGTTCTGCATTTTAGCAGTTTGAAGAGACAAATTACTTAAATTCTACAAGCCTTTCCTTTCTTGCATGTACGTGAGATTGCTGATGATTACAGCTGTCTCATAGATTGGTGTAAATCTATCTATGTAAATGAGACACACATGGTACAGTACTTAACACCAGCCCTTAGTAAGAGACAAGTGTACCTCTTAGAGATGTTACTGTAGGCAAGTGACTTAAGGTTTCTAAGCCTCTTGTTTATTTCCCATTTATATGATAGCTGTAGTAGTGACTGGTGTAGTGTTATTATGCTGGTTAGCTGAAGTGACCACAGTGCACCTATGTGGTACTACAAACACTCTTTTTTTTATTGCCTTATTGCTTGAACCAATATCAGTGTTAATGTTTTTTTTTTTTAAAAAAAAACATTTTCACCTGTTTACTGTTCATTATTGGTGGTGCGTTGACCCTTATTTTATATTAAAGTACATCTGATTTTGTCATACAGTTTGTGAAAGAGACTGATAATGAAGTAAGAATGCGACTCTTGCAGTTTGTCACTGGAACCTGCCGATTACCTCTAGGAGGATTTGCTGAGCTCATGGGTAAATGCAGATTCACTGCAGTTTCTCTGAAGTTAGTTTTGTGATAATGAATGTTTTTCTGGGTTATATGTAAGGTTTCTACAGTAGAAAAAAGGCAGTCATTGGTACCGAAGGCATTATTGTCTTAGTCACTGTTATGCCCTGAAGATATGCCTTGACCATGGCAGCTCTTAC